>NC_058386.1:124417321-125026997 GCF_018350175.1 Felis catus | reverse complement strand
CACAGCAGCATTCATAGGCAGGGCCCAGTGTTCATATGACATTCAGAGAGAAAGGAATCCTTCAGATAAAGTTAGATAACAGGCCTGGCATACAAATTGCTCCCTAGGAGACAGCACTGTGCAGAAAGTGTTCAATAACAGTGTACGGTGAAGAGGGTCTGAAGCATGGGTCTTTTGCAGAGCAGATGGTGTGATAGAAAACATTCACAGGCACAGTGCATGTTGCAGAGGCCATTCATAGAAGGCTGGGTGGAAACAGCGTTAACAAGGAAGCCCATCAGGAAAGCAGTGCCAGTCTTTCTCAAGCAGGAAGAGTTGAGAACAGGGACTCCGTGGTTTACACCAACAGAAGGCTAGAGCAACAAAGATTAGGGAGGCTGCCACTAGAACATAAGGAAAAAACCCCAATGATTCCAGCTTCCAAAAGGACTGTCACGATCCTCAGGTTCTCCAGAGGCCACTGAAAAAACACATGTGTGCCCTATTTTTGACAACCCATAGTGTTCAGTGTTGCTGCCAGAGAATAAGGGCTTCTTTTCTGCCTTCCAAATCCTGCATAATTACCTCTTAGAATACTCAAGTACCTGCAGAACTGATCCCAGAAACACTTTGATGATGGATTCCGGGACCTGTAGTTTCGAGTATTCTCCCTTATATAGGGGAGAGAATGCACAAAGAGGCAAGAATGCTGCCTAGTTTGCTAACAGCCAATCCAGCATGGGCCACCTCTTTGACCACTCATCACCCATAATACTCTTCTATCCATATTTTTCTCCCAAATATTCAATAGCAATACTATGTTTCTGCTGCTAGCATAATGCAAGCATTCTTCATATAGGGGAATGTGCCTTCATCTTCTCCAAGAAGCAGTGTCAAAAATCCCATTAGACACATCCTCATTCTCTGGGGGATGTCTGTTCCTTTTCTAGTTCTGTCACAATTACACTTTGATATGCTGTAATCCACAGACTATAAGATTAAGCACCACCCACACAATTTAAATTGAGGTTAATAAATGAGAGAAGGAAAATTGGGCTAATAGATTCAAATATATAACAACAAAGCAAGACAAAATATGCATAGTTTCTATATAGCTCTTATTTCTGAAGCTGGTCATGAGGTCATAGTATTTATAATTTCCTTCTTCCACCAGTATTTCAAGTTCTCTATGACCTCATTCAGGTGGCTGGGTTGTTTACCTGGTGGGAAGATATACAAATCTTCATTTCTGACCAGTATGAGCCCTTAGTGGTCCTGCCTGCATGGGTCACTATAGTTTTCCATTAACTTGTATTATTGGACATGGGAACACTAAGAAACACTCTCAGAGGGTCAATCTCCTAGGTTTCAAACATAGTCCTTCCTGCCCCCACTATGTAACAGCAACCGTGTCTCCCCTTGATAATCAGAAGCAATCAACCAGCCTACTAACCCTCTTCTTTGTTGTTTCATGTGGCATGAGGGACCCCCACATGGCCATGTGGCAGTCTCAACTTTGTCATTTGGTTCAATGGAACCATTGTTGGTTCCCCTGGTGAAAGCTTTCCTCCCTTGGGGCCTCCGCAGGAAGAAGATATTGTACAAAGAAGCATCACAAGAGGAATGTGTTCTTTGGAAGGGACCTACAGGTTGAAGACATTCATAAGCAGAGTCCTTAGAGGACACCACATGAGGGTTCATGGGTTGGGGGCCTTCATGGGTTAGATCTATGGGGGAGGTGGGGGAGGAATAGAGGGTATGTTCTGGGATCAACCTTCTTGGTGGAAACATGGTATGCTAAGTGATTTTTCAAAATAACACTACCGTATTTTCCTTTTAGGTATTTGTGTCATATACTGTCATCAACAGAGTCCTAGAAATATCTGGTTAGGAGCTACTGCTGTAGTCCTTATCCTCTGAAGTAACAAAACCTCTTCTTCCATTCCCAATTGTACTCATGTAGCCAAGATGGTGACTGAGGTTGGTGGGGTGAGAAAGTAGCTCCAGGGACACTAGCTCAATAGCTATTGAACATTGGGTTCCAAGGTCCCTGCTCACTAGTGGAAGGATTCCTCTGTCATGTCTTTTATCTTTGGACTTTTGATCACCTTTTTTTATCCCTGGGCTAGATTAAGACATATACAGTAAGAAAATTGTATTTTGGGATATAAAACTCAGAAGTGTGGGTCACTTGATAGGCAGCACGATGATTCAACAGGATTCTGTAGCACTGACTTTAATGAGAAAGATGAAAGTCTTGACTACTGGTACACTTCTGGAGGAATGGGTTCAGATGGTGTGTGGGCACCTTTGAGAAGGATATTTGAGAGATACATATTTAGAATTATTGTCAATGAAGAGTTTATGGGACCAGGGTTGTTTAGATGGGAGAAGAGTTGATGAGGGAGAACCCAATAAGCATCTTTATTACTTTAGGGGCTGGCATATGGGCAAAGGAGGATATATTACCAGTGGGTGACAGTTAAAAGGAAAAGATTCTAACTCAACTGAACAACGCATTTTCTGAAACTGGACCTGTCCACAGAGTGGGCTTGTATGGGACTGAGCTGATCATTGCAAGTGTACAATAAGGACTAGATGGCCATCTGTATGCAATGGTAATAAAGGGGAGGATGGACCCAAAATAATAAAATATTCTTTGTTAAGATCTCATCAGTCTAGGGACAGCTGGATGGCTCAGTCTGTTAAGCATCTGACTTCGGCTCAGGTCATGGTGTCATGGTTCACAAGTTTGAGCCCCGCATAAGGCTCTGTGCTCTCAGCACAGAGCCCACATCGGATCCTCGGTCTTCCTCTCTCTCTGCCTGTCTCCCACTTGTGCACTTGCTCTCTCTCTCAAAATAAATAAATAAACTTAAAAAAAACCAAAAATATCTGACTAGTCTAAAATGCTATGCTTTCTGTGCATGCATGATTTCTAGATTTTGCTATTTTTTGCCTCTTTAGATTTGATACTTCTTGAAGTATTTATTTGCTTTTATAGAGAATGGCTTCAGGTAATATTAGAAAATAAATTACACAGCCAATACACCAAGTTATTACACTTAAAAAAAAAGGAAACCTTAACATTGACTACATTGACATATTTAATATCTCAATATTTATTATAATTGAGTACATTAATTTGGGTTAAGCAAATGTGATTAAAAACACTAGACAATTAAAAAGAAGCAAAAGTATAATGCAACCACCTCTCTTAAGTCTGCAGAATTTTGTGCCTTTTTAGACATGAAAGTGTCTGTTTTGAACAGAAATCAATATTGATCTTACAAGCTTTCCATCAATTTCTTGCATATTGGTTCTAAAACTCCCTTAAAGGCACAGTGTATCTTAAAGGTGGAGAAGTCAGCCTATCTTGGATCTCTTTATCCTGTACTCAATCAACTAGGCTATACTGACTCAGGGTTGGTACCTCCAACACAAAGGAGCAGCCTTTCTTTCCCTTTTATTCATTCATTTAGCACCTATGTGTCAGTGTCTATCATGTGCCAAATCCCTCGCTGTGGCTATACCTGGGGAATACCAGCTCATATTTAGTGGTACATGACCTATTGTATCACTTTTCCCCCCAGAGCAAATCTGATGCACATCTATGCAAATAAATGGAATGTTCCTCTCTGATCATTTGACAGGAAGACAAGTCCACCAGCCAATGTGTGTAGGAGTCAGAAACTGGAGAGAGATGGAGACATTTTCTAATTAAATTAAGGGAACAGACCCTCAGTTTTCATCAGAAAACTTTCACGTTGTCCTTCCTCTCAAGGACCTTACACAGTGATCCTGGTCCCAAAGGCAGATGAGCTTAGTTGAACTTGAGTAGAGTATCAGCTGACCACATGGATGGGCCTGCAATTTGTTTAGACAGTCAACAGGTTTCTCTGTTCCAAGTACTTGGGACTCCAGTAGTTGCTGATATCCTGGCTAGCTCAGATCAGGTAGCTCACTGTGGCTTTCCCTGGGTTGACAAGCTCTTCTTTGGGAAGGTCTGTGAGTCAAGTCTCTACCCAGCAGAGAAATCTAAGTTTGGAAGAGTATCTCAGTTCAAAATTATTTTCATAGAAAGGGGAGGAGAGGGAAGGAGGGCACTTTGACTTTTGTGGTACTTCATAGGGAGACCTAGGATGCCCAGAGGAGGAACATGATTTTATACTTTCCTCTCTTTGTAAGAGTATGCCTCAGGGGAGACCTATGGAGGGCAATGTTACTTGGTAAAATGAGGTAACCTCCGCACAGACCTTGGCACACGACACTAAATCAATGCTTGGTAATGTGGTTACTGTTACTGAGAACATGGGTTCTGGAGAGAGACAGCAATGGTTCCACACGATGTAGTGACCACCTTCTGAGCCTTGATATTCCCATCTATAAATTGGGGACAAAAATAACCTCTGCATAGGATTAGTATGAGGATTGATGCCATCACTTTGTGATAATGCCTGATAGGTAGTAAGGCCTTGAGAAATGTTAACTGTTTTTCTCCCTTCTTAATCCTGCTGGAGTCTATACAACCTGAAACCTACTTGTGAAGATTTCTGTGTAACTATTGGAATTGAGGGAAAAGGTATTAATCAGCTATCAAGATTCAGAGACAAATGTTCCTTTGGTCAGTGGCCTCTTAAGAATCACACCCCATGGAATGTAATCTTATCTGTGTAGACTTTCAAATGCATGCCCACAAGCTTACAGGAAAAAAAAAAAACACCTCAATTATAGTGAAAAGTGGGAAGAAGATAATTAAAATCTGCTATATAACTCAATAAAAAGCAATTAACTATTTTTAAATGTGTATGGAAAGTTAAATATATAAATGTATGTATATATATATGTATACATACATACACACATATATATGGCAACTATAACAGACAAGCTAAATATTAGCCTAAGCCAATCCCTAGCATTCAATGTCTGCAATTTACCCACCAGAGATTTACCCACCTGGCCCCTCAGAAGCTTCAGGGGACCTCTTGTTTTCAAGCCCCAAAGATACACTTAGAGCTGTAACCTAGAATGTGGGGTTGCTCTCTGTCCCAAAAGTCGGGACATGCTGAAACTCATGCTCCTGCCTATCGTACCAGACCATCTAAACTCATCAGGAAGCCAACCTATCTTAAGAAAGCCAAGATGGAATTCTTGTTCAATCTTTTTTTTTTCTTGAGCCTAAAATAAGATCATAGATGTAAAGTGCTTGCTAAGCTATTAAAAGCTACACACACACGTTATTGTCATCATTAAGATACTCTACTAGATGCAATCAGTTCAACTTGAGAAGGGCAAAAGTCTGAAGAAATCAAATAGGGAGGAGGAAAGTGAGGGAAGAGGAGCTAGCAACTTGGGGCAACTGGGAACAGCCAAACTTGTCCAGGAGTCATCAACTTCTTCTCAGCCTGGAAGAGCTAAAAGAAAATAGTAGTAGCCATTAGATTAGAAATGCACACCCAATCCAATAACCAGTCAGAGGTTCTTGGGGTGGCTGATGTCTCCAGGCATTAGGTAAAATAGTCCAGGTCAAGTGTCTTCTAGAGAGAAGGCAGGACAGGCTTATAGCTGGTGCAGAGCCTGGTTGCTACCCATTTCCATTGTCTTCAAGGTGGATACTCTGCTCTGTGTTTCTAGTTGAAGAGGTGCTAAGGAGAAGGGGCTCCCAGAATTTGGAAAGGCAGTGTCCTATAGGCACCAGGTCCCATGCAGCTCAGACACTGAGTCTGGGTCAGTTCTACTGGCTTTTAGCATGCAAACCTGTCTTCAGGCAGTGTTGGGGATGTGGTCCAGAGGCTACCCAAGCAGCCCTTCCTGGTTGGGCCAGCCACAGGATGGCACCATCCCCTCCCACATATGACCATTTATCCTGGCCTTTACCTACTGCTGGCCCCCCACCTGATTCTAGTTTCACTGAGCACCTTGCTTTTTGAGTCCTGATTTTATGCTATATAAGCAATGGTGGAAGTGATCCAATGGTGGAATTTAGAAGAGAGCCTTGGATTTGAATTAGAAGTTCTGGGTTGAGATCCTGATTCTGCCATCCACTAGCTAGTTGTTTCCTTTTTAGGCCTTCATTTGCTTGTTCTCAAATGAGGCTAACAACACAGGCCTGGCCAGCATCCCAGGGAAGCTAGAGAGCTCAGATAAGATGCTGCATGAAAGGTACTTATTGAGACGAAGATGCTATAACTCCTGCAACTTAGAAGGGTCTTTGGGGAGGGTCTTTATCTGTACCACCTAAAACTTCAAAGCCTCAAGGCTAAGAGAGATAGTAGCATTCTGGTTTGAGACTCAGGAAGAGACCTGGGCACATTTCTTCTCTCAAATAAGTTTCCTGGCTGCTTGGTACCCACCTAGAAGAGCTTCTCATAGCATTTACCACAGTGGATGGTGTCATGGTGAATGAAGATCTGATCCAGGAGCTCACCCATTGGTTTACTGCAAATCCCACACTGAAAGAGAAAGCAAGCTAGAGGTCAACATGCAAGTGAAGCAACATAAATTAGTGGAGTGTGGAGGGTGCACCTGAGCAGACACTGACTTGATGGCACATCCTGGACTTTGAAGCAGAGAACAAAAGTAGGTAGAAAACAGAGACAAAACTCAAACAAACAAACAAACCCACACAAATTAGCAGGCATGATGATCACATAGTAGTTAGGAGCCCAGGTTTCAGAACTGTGCCTGGATTTGAGCCCTAAATCCACTGTTTATTAGCGGGTGATCTTGGGCAAGTTACTGAGGTTCTCTGAGACTCTATTTCCTGATATATAAAGTGGGCACACTGGCAGGTTATCATAAGGGTATGGTGAGGTAGCCCATAAAGGACACTGAACCTGGGGTCATATGTAAAGTAAGCCATTGCTGTTGTAGGAGGGCTGAGGGACTTTAATTGTGATATTTAAGGTCCAAAGGAAGGTGATATGAAAACCTAATGAAAGGGAAGGCTATTACAACAGTGTAGCTCTGCTGTCCTCAGGACTCTCACACCTGCCACTCTAGTGGATATCTGAAGGACAAAAGTGGCCAGTCATCTACAGTGGACCTTCCTGCAGACAGTCTTGAATAAGAGGGGTCATGAGTTCCTAGGTGTCTAGGTCTCCAACCATCTCCATGGCTGCCCTGGGCTGATTAGGCATTCTGGCTTCCAGTTTGCAAAAGATGCTGAGCACCGTGGAAATGACTGCTGGCATCCTCAACTCCATCCACTCATTCAGTTTCCACTTCTCCCAAGCCTCTGGCATGGAGCACAATCACACAGAGATCAAGCCTTCTTTCTAGTCTTTGATCCACGAGGCTCCCTAAGTCTGGACGATGTTAGCAGCACCACCCTTCTTCCTTACCTTAAAGCAATAATCATGGCAGCAGATGCCAAGATGCTCTAGGGTAATCTTTGGACAGTCTCTGATCTCCTGGTTGCAGTAAGTACAGATCCCTCCAGTTGTTCTGTGAGATGAAAAACAAGAACCTGGCAATCAGGCTGGCATGCAGGCTACTGATGTGATGCAGCCAGACCCTCTGATTTGACACAAACAGCCCTATGTGCCTGTATTCTCAGCCTGCCATCTTTTTCTGCAGTGTGAAATTGGTTACATATCCCTTGGCTGGGCCTCAGTTTACTATAGACCTTCATGATATTTCCAGAAATTGGTCATGTATCTTCACCGTACTCACAATCATATGTGTGGACCCCTTGGTTTGATTCTTATTCCAGGCAGCTTACCTCTCCCTGACCCCTTGCCTGGCATGCTGGGGGCACTACTCTCCTCTAGAACAGGAAGACCCATGCCTTCTTCTATAGGACATGTGCCCTTGTCTTCCCTACATGGCCCCTTGTCTTCATGATGCTTCCCTTCATGCCTGGGGCCACTAAGCCCTGCCTCTCAGACCCTACACTCTTGGACCCACCCTGCCCCGTGATACTCCAATGACCATCCCAAAGACAGTCTGGCTGTAGATTCTGATGGGACATCATGTTGGAGTTCTAGATACCGACTTTTAGGTTGAGTATCTTCCCACTTTGAGGGTCCCTGCTTTTGTTTCTGAGAGTCACCACTGCTTTTCTTCCTCAGAGGGAACCTGCTCAAAGTGCCTGCCCGCCATGATTCTTTCAGGCATAAATTGGGAGTGCTTTCTTTCAGAGATTTGGATATGCTTCTGACAGAAGCCAGAGGTGGTGCTACCAACCTGGAGCCACACAGGATCCTCCTTTCAAGGGCCCAGAATTACCATGATCATCTCAAGTTTGGTCCCTCCATCATGTAGGGCTCAGTCTCTTAACAGTGTTGCTAAAGACTCCTGCCTTAATCAAAATCCTGTTCCCCACCCCACCCCCCCATGTATTTTACCATTACCAGTTTCAGCTCACAGTTAGTCAGATAACACAGTAGAAATACCCCTGACCTGGGAGTAGTCATGGACCTGAGATTTAGTCCTGGCTCTGCCACTAACTCCCTGTGTAACATAAGGTACATTATTTATTCTTTTCAGGCTTGTTCCCTTCACTGTGACCTGAGTGAACTGCATCTCTAAGACTCCTTTCTCTTTTATTTCAAGAATTTAAAAATATGACTTCTTTATCATTAAGACCATCCTGTGGCCACTGTCATCTAGTGACAGCTTTAAAAACTGCTGAATGAAGCAATGTCTGCACCTTCATTGAATTCACATGAATGGCTCTCTCTGGCTTCTTGATGATAGCAACCCATTTTTCCTCACTTTCCACCTATTGCTGTCTTTTGTAGTTTAGTTTTTTTTTTTCTTTCTGGTCATATTTACAGGTTAATTAAGTGATCATTTAGGTTCTAATTCCAAGGGCCTCTCCTGCTAACATGAGCTCCCTGGGCCTTCAGGCATCATAATTTCCCTTCTCAGTAGCCTTTTGAGTTTGCCCTCTTTGTCTTAGCTGGGTCCAAAGGCTTTAGTTGCCACAAGTGTGACATCCCAAGGACAGATCTGCAAGTGGATCAGAAGCAGCCAAATGGAAGACAAAAGCAAATAGACTTAGTGTGGAAATGTCTCTCAGCTGTCTCTTCTCTGTAGACCTGAGAGCTCCCTGGAAAGATAGTAGACTTACCTCTCAGAGTACAGAGAGCTGTCACATGCAGGTTTCTTCTCCACATCACAAGAGTCTTCAATGCTTCTAATGCTGCAGAGAGTGTGATGGGGAAGAAGAGGGCAGAAGATGGGAACCAGATGACTACCACACTCATGAGCGGAAATGCTTCTATAATATTTTTAATCCTGTGGCCACAAGCTGAGACATGGTTCTGCATGGCCAGCCATCATCTGTTATGCTGAAGGGCAGTGGAAGCTTTGAAATTGGTGCCAGGGAGGCATAATTCTCTTGGAGAAGGGCTCTTGCATGGGGGCAAAGAATACCTGCCATGCTGAGGAAGATGACAAGGGCAGTGGCCACGATTCTTAAGGCTGTGTATTCCAGGAGGCACCCTCCCAGATTCACTGACCAGTAGGAAAGGATCATGGCTCTTCTCCCCACATATGCGTCTGGGTTATAATGTGAGTCACTAAGAGCCCACTCACAGCAGAAATCAGACGTTAGGAATGGGAGCAAACAAAAGAAGGAAAGATTCTGACATATTACCTGTGTTTGAGTTACAGGGGGAATTGGGTTGAAGTTTTTTTTTCCGTTTCGCATCTTCATTTTCAATATGACTTTTGATAATAAACACAAATGATTAAAAAAAAAAAACCTATTGTCAGGAAAGTGTGACCAGCTACAAGCCATGGGATACACTTTAGTGAAGCTGCCATTCTCACAGGAGCCATGTGGTGGCCATGAGAGGTAGCCAGAAAAACTGCTGCTCTGAGGTTAAGTGATTTGCCTAAGGTCATGCTTGGAGTAAGGAGTGAGCTAGAATTTCAGTCCAGGTTCTGGGTTTGTGTGTGTGTGTGTGTGTGTGTGTGTGTGTGTGTTTTCTCAGCATTAAGCTTATCTCTAAGCTTCCTGGAAGGTAAAGAAAAAGGGGGAAACACAATACACTACACAATCCTCCAATAGAGAAACTCTGCTTTTTTCATAAGACATAACATTTTAACTGAATGTAAACTTCAATTTTAAAATAAATTTAGATAGGATGCCTAGGTGGCTCAGTTGGTTAAGCGTCTGACTTCAGCTCAGGTCATGATCTCACAACTCATGAGTTTGAGCCTCGTGTTGGGCTCTGTGCTGACTGCTCTGAGCCTGGAGCCTGCTTCAGATTCTGTGTCTCCTTCTTTCTCTTTGCCCCTCCCCTGCTCATTCTCTCTCTCTCTCTCTCTCTCTGTCTCAAAAATAAACATTAACATTTTTTCAAATAAATGTAGTTGTCATATGGTAAGAATTAAAGTTTACAGAGGAGTGGGAATGACAGAAGAAAACCCAGGAGACAGAGTTCAGTCAAGTAACACTCCTAGAGGCAAATGCTGGATGGCAGGGACAGCTCCCTCGGGGGTGCTGGGGTTTTTGCATATATTATTTCTAATCTCAAAACCTCCCTAAAAAAAAGCTATAGAGTCAGAAAACAGATCAGTGGTGGCCAGGGGCTGTGGCTGGTGGTGTGGGAGACTGCTAATGGTTATGGGATTTCCTTTTGGGGTGATGAAAATTGGATTATATTGTGGTGATGGCTGCACACATGATGAATGTACTAAACGCCCCTGAATTGCACACTTTAAAGAGGGAAGTTTATGACATGTGAATTATATCTCAATAAAGTTACTGACAAAAACCACCCTTAGGAGTTACAGGTGAAGAAACTGAGGCTCAGAAAGGTTGAGAATCTTGTGAAAAATGACCCAACCAATGGGGGCCAAGCTAGGGCTTGAACTTGACGTCCATGTCCATTATCCCACAACACCCATGAAAGCTGGTCCAGAATCCCCAGAGGCCCAATCATGAAATAAGGCCAGGGAGCTCCTCTCTGTAACTAAAATCCTCATTCTAGGCATGAGATGATGTGCCATAAAAAAAGATTCCTGGGAGAATGGTATGTCAGTGCAGATTACTTTTTAACTGAGGTGGCATGAAGGTATCCTTCCATGTGGCATCAGGAAATAAGCAGATATAGAGATGATGAGTGAAAAGTTAAGTATATATCAGAAACTGTAGTCAAATGTGTGCTCAAATGTGTGCAATTCATGGCCATACAGTGGCCATACAGCAATTAAATGTGAGGAACCCTGGCATGCTGGAAAGGGCATGGGAGCTTAAGAGATGGTAGGGATGGGATTAACTAGATAAAAGAGATTGGAACAGGATGGAATTAACTAGATAAAAAGTCCTTAAGGGCTTTGCCAGCTCTGTAAAGAGGAATGCTCTTAGAATTTCACTAAAGAAAGCTTGTGGTCTACCAAGAAAAAAAGTTAGGCAGAAGGGCATGGCACTGGAAGTAGGATGTAGGATGAATTAACAATAAAGGGGAACACAAAGGTACCAACTTAGGTAGAACAGCTTGAAATCATGTCTGTGGGCAATTATATCATTCATCCATTCAATAAATGATTACACAGAAACAATTCTGGGCCAAGTCCTGGATGAGGTATGGGGGATTCAGAATCATGGAAGGATCTGAGACTTGCTCTTACCTGTCATAGCATGAAGACACTGGCTTCCCAGAGGATACCTCACTAGCATTCAGGTATTCCTTCATGAAGAGAATCCCTTTGCTGTAAAAGAAGCACAGTGAAACAGAAAGAGGTATACTGAAAGATTCCAGGGCACTGGGTCTTGCCCAAAGGAGGGTCCCAAGGCTGGGAGGAAGTGAAGGAGCTTATGGTAAGCCCTGGAGGTAGAGGCACTGATGGGCTCTAACTGCCACCAGGCAAGGAAAATGGCAAACAGGAGCTGCTGCACTGTTGAGTGTACTATTGACTGGGCTGAAATTGGAGGCTGTGGGTTCAGCTTGCTGTGTACAAATGTGAGAGCCCTAGAAAAAGGCTCCCTGCAATCAATGTCAACATGCTTTCCTTCATGAAGATCTCTATACTATGGGAGGCTTGTCCCCCACCTCCCCAGACTGCAGTAAAGTGAACCTCCTATCTTCCTCTCTGACTGCATTTTCTTTCCCTTTTGCCCTGACTCCGGATAGTTTCCAAACTGCAGCCGTAGACTGTTGGTCCTTGCCACTCTGTGTGAATCTCTAGCAACAATAAAATCTCTCCCTTCTCAATCCTAGATAGGCCTGTGGCAAAACTGGAAGTCAGCATCATGTTTGGCTTACCATGGCCCTGAATTTGACCTTTATCAAGCTGGCTTGATGTTACCAGAGAGTGCTCTGATCTCCTTGCCCTCCCCATACACACACATCACTCAGCCTTCCTGCAATAGCTAATACTGCAGTTGAGGCCAGGAGTGTAGGTGAAGCAGTAAATAATGTGAGAGAGACAGACATAGGCCCTGGCCTCAGTGGGCTTTCTCTGGCCTTACCACATGTTTCTCAAGAGATATTATTAGCAAGGTCCTACAGATGGCAGAGCACCAGGAATTGACATTGGGATAGGGGGAAGGGGATACAATGAGACTCTGTCCAGGCTTACAAACAGGACTTTAAATTGGGGAGATCTGGACTACACTATGTGGTCCCTTAACCAATGGGATTCTGGGAATTGGGGGTGGCACTAGAGCTAATATTAGGGAAGTGACATGGGACAAAAACCAAGTCGTTTAGCTCTTGGGGGGATATAGCCCAGAGAACACCTCCCAGGTTGTCTCTTATTACCTGGTTGAAATGGAGTCCAATTCACTTGGGGAGGCTGGGATGTAAACATGAGGCTGCTCAGTAGAAGGAGTAACGGTAACAGTGACCATACAGCTCGAGGGGTTTTTCACCCTGAAGGAAGTAAATGGAGGGGGGAGTGTGTCAACACTGAGAGCTGACATCTGCCAAGGTCAAATAGGGTTTGGGGTCCTACTCCTGAGACTGGCACTTGAAGGAGTTTAAAAATATGCCAATGTTTTTAAAACAACCCACACAAATCACGGACCTTATACAAGTTATACAAGTCTCCTGAGATCAGTGGGTAGAACCACTTACTTTATAGATAAGAAAATCCAGGTTAAGTGACCCAGGTAACACTGAGTCAGTGGCAAGACCTTAATCTTACAGATCCTCCCAGAACTCCCCAGTACAGCCAAAGGCCTTGGCCTGTGACTCACTTGATTTGAGCAGAGCCATTGGGCTGACAGGGACTTGACAGAACAACTCAACTCACCTCCTCACTGGATGGGACAGCCCCTTCCTAGGATCAGCTCTATCCCCCATCCTCCAGAGAACTCTCTGGAGAATAGAAGGCCAAGGGAGAGAGGGACAAATGAATTTAGGCATCACCAAAGAAGAGACTTGGATGTACCTCATTCTGGAAGGCATTTGCCACAAGCAGAGGCAAGAAACTGACACATATGATGGTTTTTCTGAATCTCCACCATTTGACTGTACACACAGTCCTTGGCCTAGAATCTGACCTCCTAGCTGGCTTGCAAGGTTTTTCTCTGGCCAGGCCCTTACTTGCTTTCACTCTGCCTGCTCCTGGGTCACCAGTCCCATACCCAAAGCTGCCATAGCTGCTTGCTGCCATCGAAGGCATTCTGTTGGGCACCACCACTGCCCCCCCCCACAACTTGTGCCATCCCCTTTACATCTACCCACTCTCCAGTGGCCTTGGGACAGCTCTATAGGCATACATTGTCTTGGGATGAATTTGGCTTCTCTCCAACATGTTGCTGCTCAGATCAAGTTCTGGATGTGGCCGTCTCAACCTGACCCGGGTTCTGGGGTATCACTCCCTTGTTACAGAATCCAGTGTTCAAGACCTCAACTAGTTTAACAGTGGGCAGGAGCGAGAACAATCATGATCTTGTACTTCCTAGCTCCCCAGCTTCATCTTCTCAAACTATTTCATACACACACACACACACACACACACACACACACACCTGAATCTCTAGCCACACTAATTGCCCTAATACCTTTGCACACAACACCACCTTCTCCTTTCAGAAACCCTTCTGGAGTACTTGTTCTATCACCTCAGAGAAGTACCTTGCTTTGGGCAAAGTACCCTGCTTTTATGTGCCCAGTGATCCTATGCCTATTCTTATGTCACCCTATGATATAGGAATGAACCATGGAAACTAGAGGAGGTGGACTGACTGGGAAGGGAGGCCCCATGGGAAAGACAGATGGGGGATAAAATACAGAGCCAGAGTATGAGGAGAAACTGAATGCATGAGGAAGGAACAACTAGCAAGTGTCTGGCATTCTGTGGTCCACACTTAGCACAATAATTGAAGGGACAATAGAGCTGAAGGGGCAAGGTAAAAAAAAATCCCGTGGGGATCCTTCTAGGACTGCAATGTGAGCAACAGAAGACCCCCACCAGGAAGGCTCTTATTCCTGGTCAGGTAACATCCCACCTCCCTCCCATAGTCTCCTCCTCCTAATCTAAGATCCAGCCCTGGCCCTGCCCACCTGGTCTCCTTTCCCCCTCCTCACTTCACTTCTTACCCTCCATCCACAGAACCCTTCATTTATTCTCTTCTTCTCAGCTCCCTCTCCCATCGTGGTCTCTGTACATGCTGCCCATGTTGTGTCTTTCCAGGTTGTTTTCCAGTCTGGCTCCTCCTTGTGCTTCAGGCCTCAACTTAATTGTATCCTTCTTAGCAGAAAAGCTTTCCCCAACAATCTGAGCTACAACACTCCTTGTCCCTGCCTGTCTCCATCAGAGGACCCAGTTTCCTTCTTTTCTGGGCTTATCACAAATGGAGAAGCACAAATAGAGCACAGTCATTAGCAGCACAGGCTCTGGACTCTGACTGTCTGGGTACTGATCCCTGTTAGACCACTGCCTGGCCAAATGACTGTTGGCAAGCTATTTAACCTCCCTCTGCTTTAGTCTCTGCTCTGTAGATCTGAGATAATAGCACCTCCCCTATAGGGTTGGTGTGAGAATGAGACAAGTACACATAAGGCACAAGAACAGTGCCTGCACATTTTCAGTACACAGCAGACACTAATGGTTATCATTATGGTATTGTTGCTATAGTGTTTATTCATTGGTACACCATGCAGTCCCTGAGGGTGAGTGCTCAGGGCCTGGCCTTCTTGCTCAATGTGGGTGATACCTACAACTGGTTCATAGAAGGTACTTATATATTGTCTCTAGGCCCATGGCTCTTGCGTACTTCCAAACTCATGGTTGCTTTGGGGAAAGATCTCCAGAGAGCAAAGAGAACACCCAAATGTTGCCATGCAAGGCCACCCTTGTAGGGGTGGCAGTGGAAGAGTTCATCCAACATCCTTTATCTCTGATAGGAGCTCCTGTTCACACCAGGGTACACCTTCCTCAGAGATCTTCCATCTCCATTAATGGCAAAGGCATTCCACATCCCTCTCCTGACCCAGATCTTCATGCTCCAGATGGCTGCCAGAAAACATGGTACTCTGTTCACCTTCTCTGTTCCAGGATTGGTCTAAAAGATTTGATGCTATGGCTTCAAACTGAAGCCCATGAGGACCTACCCCTTGGCACTCATTGCTGGTCACCTTTCCACTGCTTCCTGGCCACTTATATCTGCAGAGAGGATTGCCTAACATGTTAGGGTTTGTTCTGGATGGTGGCTCATGAAAAGAAACCTGGGCTATAGCAGGAGCCCAGCACAGTGTAACGCTTACCTGCTGGTGTGGCTTCCCAGTTCCACAAGCTCCTCTGGTCTTCTGGGGCTGCTCTGCTGCTCTGGGGCTCTGGGGGCTGCAGGCTGCTGGAAGGGTGCAGCTGGGTCCCCGTGGCCACCTCTCAAGACTGCAGGCCTCTCCTGCCAGGTCTCTCCCACTTTGGCAGGCACATTCTTGTCTTCAGAATCAGCCAAGGTGCTGAGGAACAGTGAACACCTTTACGGAATGAGTCTTTGGGACCAGTCCTTCTTCACCCACTGCATGCTGATGTCACCTATTGTGGCCATAATGGGCTCCTCTCCCAGAGGGTGGGGAAGAGAGGAGCCCAGTACGGCCCCCACCCCAGGGAGAGTCTATCTCCCTTTTGGGGGTATCCCAGCACTACTGCTCCCTTCCTACTGACAAAGACAGTCTCCAAGAACACAGGATGACTTCAATGAGGTTTTAAAAGACAGTCTTCTTCTAGTTGGAAAAAGTGGCATTCCTGTCCCCTTCTTCCATTGGCATCCTTTTTTTTTTTTTTTTTTTTTTTTTTGCAAGGCTTCCCTGTCCCAGTCCATCTGTCCTGTCTAAAAAGCCTCAAGCCATCTGGTCTCTTCCCCAAGCAGTAGTGTTCAGACGACTTATGAACACAGCCAGTCCTGCCAGTGCCCAGCTGTCTGGGAAGGAGCATCTCCCCTAAGCTCCCCTGGCAGGCTGGGTGAAGGTGAAAAAAGGGAAACAGACCATAATGCTCATTGGGTTTTCAAAGGGGCTAATGACCCCAAAATTGGTCACCAATACCCAAAGACTCTGGGCCAGGCCAGAAATATGTGCCTTGGCCCATTTGTGATCCTCAAGCGCCATCTGGTGGCTGGTATGGGCAAGACTGCAGCATAAGCCCTGCCCAGTACATCCATTTTCCTTATAGATGGTCACATTTCCCAGCAGGCACCGCGGTCAGAACGCTTGGCTGCAGGAAATGGTGGTGCTCCCGGTGCGCACACACTGAAATGCGTAGGAGCCTGGCGCACACACAGGCGGGTGCATACGTATTGTTGTGGCAGCCTTATTTTCACAGCTAGGAGTATGTGTCTTCTTTATTGCTAAGTAGTCCTAGCTATTATTACGAGATAATAGTATTTTCATCCTCTTTTTACGATGAACAATCTGGGGTGAGGGTCCCTTTGCAGGTCATAAATGGCAGTCAGAATGGAACTTCAGCCTCCCTCCCTGGGAGATGAAAGTGGAATGGAAGCAGAAGCAAGAGCTCATCACTTAAATGTCTGAGATAAGAGATAAGTATACAAACAAAAGTTTGAAAAACCTCAGTTTCTTCCCCCACAACAGCCAAACATTATGAAAGAGCTGTCTACACTTACTCTTGTGACTTCTTGACTCATTTTTCCTTGTCAACTCCACTGAAGCTACTATTGCTTCCCAATATCCCAAATTATCTGTGCCTAGTACCAATATCTGGTCTTTTAGCCCCTGCCCCCACTGGGGACTCTCCAGAATCTCAGGGACCCCAAAAGCAATCATCTGAAGCTGAAAAACTTAATTTGAAATGCTCTGGATATTTTATCCAGGTAGATGAGCCTTGGAGACAACCCAAGGGCTGTTTCTCTTGCTCCCTCACTCCTCGCTTAGATACAGTCTCCATAAGATTACTATCAAGGCAAAAAAAAAAATTCTTAAAACCCTCCTCTACAAATAGTAGTAGGAACCTTTAGCCTTCATGT
This sequence comes from Felis catus, assembly GCF_018350175.1. Taxonomy (NCBI): domain Eukaryota; kingdom Metazoa; phylum Chordata; class Mammalia; order Carnivora; family Felidae; genus Felis; species Felis catus. The sequence goes on along the minus strand of NC_058386.1, from coordinate 125,009,623 downwards.
GGAGCAGGTAACCTCAATTTACCCATCCACCAGAAACACAATTCTCGTAAAAAATAAAGTGGGGCAAAGACAAGAGCTAACTCATAAAGCCAGTGAATTTGTGTGTGTGTTTATACCTGCTCATGGCTGAAAATTTAGAATTAAAGCCATGAGATCTCTGTTTGTGTTTGTCTATATGTTTATGTATATATGTTTGTGTATATATGTATGTTATATATGTATAATATTTTCTTATCTCTGGAGAGTATACCAAATTAATTTATAAAATCCCTTATCTTCTATTCCAAATAACTTAGAGATAAATAAGCACTTACACAAATTAAATATTCCTAAAACTTTCATAAATTAAAGAAACAATTTCTAATACTTTGTAAAAAAAACCAGTATTCTTATAAAAACTAACACAAATGGCTAAAATTAACAACACTGGAAACAACAGATATTGGTGGGGATGTGGAGAAAGTTGGTGGGAATGCAAACTGGTGCAGCCACTATGAAAATAGTATGGAATTCCCTCAAAAAGTTAAAAATAGAACTATCCTACCATTCAGCAATTTCACTATTTGGTATTTATCCAAAGGATATAAAAATATTGATTCAAAGGGGCATATGAACACTGATGTTTATAGCAGCATTATCAACTATAGCCAAACTATGGAAAGAACCCATATGTGTATTGACTGATGAATGGATAAAGAAAATGTTGTGTGTGTGTGCATTTATATTACTCAACCATTGAAAAGAATGAATTTTTTCCATTAGCAACAACGTTGATGAAGGTAGACTGTATTATGCTAAACGAAAAAAGTCTGTCAGAGAAAGACAAATTTCATATGATTTCACTCATATGTGGAATTTAAGAAACAAAAGAGATGAAGATAGGTGAAGATAAAAAGAGAGAGGAGAAAACCATAAGAGATTCTTAATTTTAGAGAACAAACTGTGGGTTGATAGAGCACTGTGGGTGGGTGATGGGCTAAAAGGGTGACAAGTATGAAGGAGGGCACTTGTGATGATCATTGTGTGTTATATGTAAGTGATGAATCACTAAATTCTACACTTGAGACCAATTTTGCCATATATGTTAACTCACTAGGTTTTAAATAAAAACTTAAAAAAGAAAACAAAAACCCAAATATTTTAAAAATTCTAGTTCAAAAACTTAGCTAAATCTTTGGCAAACAAGACTAGTTTAATATTCCTAATTTAATGAAAACAGCTGTCTTGTGAGTTATCAACCTTACATATAATAGAAGCACGTATTTTAATTTTTTAATATTTATTTTTTTCAGAGAGTGCAGGTGCATGAATGGGAGATGGGGCAGAGAGAAAGGAAGACACAGAATCAGAAGCAGGCTCCAGGCTGTGAACTGTCAGCACAGCCCGATGCGGGGCTCAAAACCATGAACTGCGAGATGGTGACCTGAGTGGGAGTCAGATGTTTAACCGACTGAGCCACCCAAGTGCCCCACACGTATTTTTATTATACTTGAGTATAATCTTCATAGACTTAAATGGTTTAACTAGCCACGTAAGCTAGTATTACATCTACTAGATGTAATATAGTATTATATTATAAAATATATTATTTTACATTTTATATATAATCTATGTATAGATTATAAAAATATAAATTTGCTTTTAATCAAACTGAGGCATTGTTCTGACAAACTTTATTTCAGCAGTAATTATGTTTTATAACATGTCAGCTTAAAGACAGTTTCCAAGATCTTTTTGGAAATTTAAAACCTTAGATTGATGCTAAATTAAATTAACAGATATTTACTAAGTACCTAGATCATTTCTAAGTAAGATAAAATACTGAAATATTAGTTACTAAGCCTAAGTTTAAGTTTATATACTTTTTGCTTCTTATTTTTTATAGTACAGAGAGGTTGTACATACATTTGTTAATAAATGTGTTCATTTGTGCACACTGAAAAATTATACTATAAAAAAGTATATAACTATAAAGTTTTATAAGATATATATTCATAAGCTTTACTAGTCTACTGCAAAATGCTGGTATATGACAGATAATTCAAAATGATCTACATCTATTTTTCTCTGTAAAATAAAAGTTACTAACAGTTTAAAATTATAATCAATATGTATAAATGAGACTACTAAAAGTATTAAGGCAAAGGAGAACAACTTTGTATGCAAGGTATGAAAATATGTTTTTGTTAAGGAAAAAGAATAAGTTTGTCCTAAATTAAAATAGTGGTTCCAAAAATTTTGTAAGATGAAATGTAAGTAGATTTAAAATTATAAAATGTTTACAGAAAAGAAATTTTATTTGCCGTGTTCAAAATTTACTAAAATTAAGTGAGATTATTTATAGTATTTTCTTTTTTTTTAAATTTTTTCTTAACGTTTATTTGTTTTTGAGACAGAGAGAGACAGAGCATGAATGGGGGAGGGTCAGAGAGAGAGGGAGTCACAGAATCTGAAAGAGGCTCCAGGCTCCGAGCTGTCAGCACAGAGCCCGATGCGGGGCTTGAACTCATGGACCGCGAGATCATGACCTGAGCCGAAGTCGGACGGTTAACCGACTGAGCCACCCAGGCGCCCCGAGATTATTTATGGTCTTTTCAAAAAGAGCTCTGGTATCAAGTATTGTACCGATAAAAAACTAAAATTTGGCTTTCTCTCTGTTAAAATAGTAAGAGTTTCTTGGCTCACTGGTGTGCTCTTAATAAAAGGTTAATGATAGTTCTTTTTTCCCCAGTAATCTATTGTGAAAATGAATAAAGGAAAACCTCACTAAAATGGAGTCAGGAAGCCAGAAGTGGGAGCTCTCATGCCCTACCACTCCTTGGTGTCCTTTGCAAAACTAACAGGAAGAAGCCTAAATTTTACTATTCCAGCAGGAGGAAGATTTTCTCCTTGCCCAGCAATAGCCCAGCACATGAGAGACTGTAACAACTCAGCCAAGGAAAAGCCGCTACACTTCAAAGTCCCAGTTCACTCCAATGGACTTTTTGTTTATAACAAGCCCTCCCAATGTTTCTCCTTTTTCTGTAATAGAGTGTTCCTCTTCTTTGCTCTTGGACTTGCTTTTGCTGTAGCTTGTGTGTCCTGAATTGCAATTCTCTGCTATTCCTGAATAAACCCATTTTGCTGATAAAATAACTGCCTTTTTATTTTTAAGGTGAACACTATCTAAAAAGAAAAGTTTTTATGTCTTATCAAACTAATATCCTATTCTTTATGTTGACTTTATCATGTCAATTATTTTTAAAAGGCCTTAATTTTAAAGGAGCTAATAGTCTTTGGGCACCTGGGTGGCTCAGTTGGTTAAGTGTCCGACTTTTACTCAGGTCATGATCCCACAGTTCGTGAGTTCGAACCCCATGTCGGGCTCTGTGCTGACAGCTCAGAGCCTGGAGCCCGCTTTGGGATTCTGTGTCTCTCTTGCTCTCTGCCCCTCCCCAGCTCACGCTCTGTCTCTCTCTCTCTCTCCTTCAAAAATAAATAAACATTTAAAAAAGACATTTTAAAGGCTCTAACAGTGTTTACAATCATTTTATCTCCTATGTTTACTTTAATTTTTTCTCACACTTTGATTTAATAGATAACCAAGTAGTATTTCTCACTATCCCATAATCGTTATCAAATCCTCAAACCTTCTGATAACATTTGACATTTTGACTTCCCCAAATCAAATCTGAAATATCTTTTACACCTAAAACTGACACTGAGATTTCCCAGAGGGCCCAAAGGATTTATTTGTTCTTTCACCTTGCAACAAGAGCAGTACTAAAACTATTCATATTTATTTAATATTGTATACATTTTATGGGAAGCAGTGTCAAATCCAAAAATAATAATGCTCAGCCTTTCCTAAGTTAAATTTTAAGGGGTAAAATTTTAATTATACAAATATTTCAGAAATTATATAAAATTCCTAGCGATCTGTCAGTGCCCTCACTGTCTTGGTGCTGCCTTGCCAAATATTAAAACAACAGCACAATGTTATCAGTCATAATTTTAATTATTTTTAAAATGTAACTTAAATATGTTCTTACTACCATATGTCTGTCTTTCACTAGCTTGAAACGTTCCCTTTTAAAAGGGTCATTGCCACTACTGTTGCTAAACCTTTGTGAGAACAAGTACACCCACGTGGGGAATTCTGGCTCCTTCAAGTGACTGAGGAATCCATTTCACCAGTTAAGTCATCTAAGATATCCAACAGGTTCTTCTCCTTCCCCCAGTTACATTGTTCTTATCATTGTCGGTCATCTGAGATAACAGATCTAATGAACTATAAAAATTAAAGTTTGCTAAACTGATGGAAGAACTCAATCTCCCATAGCCTAAGGTTTTATCCTTGGCACCGATCATCCTCTGATCCTCTCCTGATGGGTCACACCAACTGTCCCCATGTGAAATAATATCTGGACCACCCAAGAGAAATCCCTATTCTGTCTGGGCTCTGGAAGAGTTTAACCTGGTCAATTCATACATTCTAAAATACCCACAGGGATTTTTCCAATCCTCTGTCCACTCTCCCTCACAATTCTGCTGTTATCATTGCCTACATCCCTGCAGGTCTCACTCTACTTCCCTCTGTACTTCCTGGAATCCTAGGCTAGTCAAGCCTTGTCCATTAGGAGGTTTGCACTGACTGGCTTTCCTCCTGGTGCATACCCAGAATGGGGCTAAGGGTCTCCTTGCTACTTTGGACTATTAGCAGTAGTGGTCTTTAATAATCTGGCCCAAAGACTCCAAATGTCACCTTTGCTGATGAGCCTAGTCTACCGAGATGCCATGCCAGTGACCTGACCCAAAGACTAGAAATGGAAGACCTAGACGGTTCTAGAAAGAAGACTTTTCCACAACCACACCCAGCATGCTTGGGGATTTGGACTACTAGGAGGAAGAAAGGAAGGACAGTTGCAAGGTGTTGCTGCCCACCTTAGAAACAGAACAGTATTGCCAGGGCAATTCATCCAGGCTGGCCCAGGCAGAGCCTCTGTCTGAACGTCAGAGCCTTGCCTCAGGTGCCCTTGTCTGCCAATCTGTTTGAGTGTGCCGCTTTGTCTTGGTGTCTCCATGGACTGGGCATTTGCTCAATTGGCTCCAGGCAGTTAGAAAATAGCTTGGAGATACTCTGCCCACAACCTGGGCCAGAAGGGATCACACACTCCACTCTTCCACTTGAGCCACAAAGATGACTTTCTGACTTAACACTTCTCTTTCCCTTACTGCTCCCCCAAGTCTTATCAGCTGCCCAATTCTGGGTCCATTTTACTTACTTAAGAGTTCTATTTCCATATCCACAGCTACCACCCTAGCTGGGGCCCCATCATCTCTTACTTAGTGGACTGGAACCTCTTTGTAGCTCTTCTCCCTGCCTCCACTCTTCCCACGTCCAGATCATTCTTCACACTGCCACCATAGAAATAAGTCTAAAGCACAACTCTGACCATTTCACTTCCCTGCTTAAAACTTTTCTGGCTCTGGGGGTGCCTGGGTGACTCAGTCAGTTAAGCATCTGACTTCGGCTCAGGTCATGATCTCGCGGTTTGGGAGTTCAAGCCCCGCATCAGGCTGTGTGCTGACAGCTCGGAGCCTGGAGCCTGCTTTGGATTCTGTGTCTCCCTCTCTCTGCTCCTTCCCCACTCATTCTCTCTCTCTCTCTCTCTCTCTCTCTCTCACTCTCTCTCAGAAATAAAGAAACTTTAAAGAAATTAAAAAAAATTTTTTCTGGCTCTGTATGTGGGAATGTAAAATGGTAGAAAACAGCCACCGTAGAAAATAGTATGGCAGTTCCTCAAAAAATTTAAACATAAAATTACTATATGATCCAGCAATTCGACTTCTGGGTATATACCCAAAAGTACTGAAAGCAGGATCTCAAAGAAATACTTCTACACCCATGTTTATTACAGTATTATTCAAATTTGACAAAAGGAGGAAGCAGCTCAAGTATCTCTTGACACTTGAATGCATAAACAAAATGCAGTATGTCTATATTATGGAATATTATTCAGCCTTAAAAAGGAAGGAAATACTGACATATGCTACAACATGGATGAACCTTGAAGACATTATGCTAAATGAAAGATGCTAGTTACAAAAGGACAAATACTGCATGATTCCACTTCTATGAGAAACCTAGAGTAGTCAAGTTTATAAAAACAGAAAGTAGAATGATGGGTGCCAGGGGCTGGGGAGAAGGGGATGGGAGTTGTTTCATAGAGAAAGAGTTTTAGTTTTGCAAGACAGAAAGAGTTCTGGAAATTGGTTGCATAACAACATGAATGTACTTAATGCCACTGCCTTTATACTTTAAAATGGTTAAGATGGTAATTTTTATGTTTTGTGAATTTTACAACAATTAAAAAAAAACTTTCCTAACTCTTCTTTGTCCTCTGGAGAAAGTCCAAGCCCTTGTTAAGGCATAAAGGTCAGACTCTGCGCATTTGTGTCTGTGATCATGCGGCTTTTGTCCTTTATTAGATTGATATGGTGTGTTGGTGACCCTAAGACCACCACCAGGGTCCATGATTCACTAGGAGCACTCCCAAGACTCAGCAAATAGTCATCCTCAAGGCTAAGATTTATGACCATAGAAGGATACCAAGCAAAATCAGTGAAAGAAAAAGGTGATATTTTCATTCACGACCCAAGATTATTACTGGAGACTGGTCACACAGGAACTTTCTGCCTGGCACGAACCAAAACTCCCAACTCCCAGGAGGCAAGCAAACACTCAGCATAAAGCACGTTGTTTGTACAAGTGATCCAGGTGGCCACCCTTAATTTTCATCATTTAGGGAAATTTTCATATCAGTGTAGAGAACTGTTTACCTCTTCAAGTTCCTGGAGGCCAGCCAAGGGCACATCTTGCAAGCAGCCCTTTCTTTTTTTTTTAATTTTTTTAATGTGTATTTATTTTTGACAGAGAGAGATCGAGCATGGGCGGGGGAGGGGCAGAGAGAGAGGGAGACACAGAATCCAAAGCAGGCTCCAGGCTCTGAGCTGTCAGCACAGAGCCCGACACGGGGCTTGAACTCACAGACCGCGAGATCATGACCTGAGCCGATGTCAGACGCTCAACTGACTGAGCCACCCAGGCACCCCACAAGCAGCCCTTTCTAAAGAGAGTAGCCTCAGGCCTGCTAGGTTAACTCTTGTCTGCCCAACGTCAACTTTTCAACGGCTTTCTCACCATAAACCACAGTCATATCAAACCACAGGGTGCTGCGAAGCATGCAACACTGCCATCTACCCTTCAGCACAGGAGATTACCCTTACTCCTGGGCCCCTCCTTCACCTCCTTACAAAGTGCTTCAAGAGGAACATCAACTGTCACCTCTGTGAAGCCTTCTCTGATTCCATGCAGCCAGCCAAGTCACATACTCCTACTATGCTGCCATTATAACCTATCCATGCCTCCTTGAGGTCAGTATCTCCAGTGCTTAGGACATGGCTTGGCATGGGCTAGTCATTAAGTAAAATATTGTTTAATTTTACAATGTGTGGCTCATTAACTCACAGAAAAAATCAAGTAGCCCACATTACTCTGTGTATTCCTTCCCCTGCCTTCCAACCTACATTTGCACTCATCCTTCCCTCCTGTTTCAAAAACAGAGCCCTCTACTTCCTTCCCAAGACTCTAGAACCCCACCCTAAGCCCACCATAAATTCAGTGACCATTAACCTTTGGATTTGCTCATTCTTTATTCAAATATCAAACTGTCTTTACCAACAGTGTACTTCCTTCCCTGGGAACATAGGCATGCACTCTAGAAAGCACTTCCTATCATCCTGTAGCTGTATTTATCTAATCACCCATCAAATTTCCATCACTTGCTGGCCAACATTTTAGAAAGAGTTGTATACCTCCACCAACTGCACCACCTCACCTCCAAATTCTTCCTCAATCCGCTATAAGTCAACCAAACCTTTCTGCCTCCCTGACCTGCCCTCCATTTAAGGCAGCCATAAACTCCATTCTACCAAATCCTGTGGTCTTATTTAAAGGTCCACAGCATACTGGAAAGTCAGCTCAGCCTAGCTTGGTTTCCATGACAGTACTCTTTCCAAGTTCTTCCATTTATCCAAAACTTTCTTTCTCAGTATCCCCTTTCAGATCCTCTTCTGCTACAAGACCTTTCAATATTATTTGCCAGGATTCTGACCCAATCTGCCTTTGTAAGCTCTTATTTTTATCTTTTTTCATTGTATGGACTCAGAGTTTTAGGGGGCCAATAATTAACACCTCTTTTTAGACAAAAGAACAGAAAATGGAGATAAAGGTCCACTGATGAAGCTGATGGCTTTACACATAGAGGCAAAAAGGAGGGCACCCCTTACATCCTTGAACCACAGGGCCTTACTCACCCAGCCAAGAGCCTGGCTGGACAACTGACCCCAGGGGCTTGTAGACAAAAGCAAAAAATCCAGGGGGAACCTTCTTGGCTGTACATATGAAGCCATTTTCTTCCAAAGACAAGGAAGATTGGTGGCCAAGTTGGATCCATGCAGTTTCTGTTCCCGATGTGGCAACCAATTAGCCATTCCTGCCCAAGAGAAAAAGAGGAGGAAGGGAGGCCAGCAGTATAAACAAGAGACCAGGGAAACTCCACATCCATTAAACAACAACAAAACTGGCATTAATAACATTAATGCTATATTAATCATGAACAGATCAGACATGACTTGTAGGAAGATTCGCTCCAGCTGCCATGTGGAGAATCAGGCCAGGCATTATAAAGTAAGATGATGCAGGAGACCAGTTAGGAAACTATTTGCTCAGTCAAGAGAGAAATGATAAGGCCACAAGTCTTATTGCCTTATAAAATGTAAAGTTGAAGGAAAGTGGTAGCCAAGGCTTTTCCAAGATTTCAGAATTGGTCAACTGAGTGGATGGTGATGGTCGCAAGCTGTGGAAAGAATGAGCTGAGATATAGCAAGGAAGTTGGGGAGAGGTGCTGTGCAGAGATATGATAAGGTCATTTGAGTTATGCTGAATGTAAAGTGCCTACAGGGAATCTGGACAATAATGTCCAGTAGGTCTGGAGTTGAGTAAAGATTATACTAGGGGCTGCAGAGTGGATGAGGTTGTCTGAAGAATGTTCTCTCTCTCTCTCTCTCTCTCTCTTTCTCTCTCTCTCACACACACACACACACACACACACACAGTGCCATTTTACACACACAAATAGTCCTCTTCCTACTTATGACCCCCATCTTGGGAGACCTCCTTCCTGGTCCACATGTCAGAAATTAGCCAGGGCTTCTTACCTCTGCATACATACACCAGCTCCTATCCCAGCCCTATCCCAACTACTTGTGCTGTAGGAAGCCCCTAAACACTGCTTTGCACCCAGGGAGTCACTATCCCAATCCCACTCATGGAGCAGGAGTTTGAACACCTTGGTGTGTGATGTGCCAGGCACTGGCATGAACATGGGGTAAGAGTGGGTCCCACTTGGGTCATGGCCCCTGACAACTCTCCAGCTCAGGTAGGCAGGGACCCAGCACAGTTTAATACTTACCTGCTGGCCTGGCTGTCCAGTTCCACAAGCTGCTCTGGTCTTCTGGGGATGCTCTGCTGCTCTGGGGTCCTGGGAGCTGCAGACTGCTGGGAGGGTGCAGCTGGGTCTCCATGGCCACCTCTCAGGACTGCAGGCTTTTCCTGCCAGGTCTCTCCCACCTTGGCAGCCACATTCTTGTCTTCAGAATCAGCCAAGGTGCTGAGGAACAGTGAACACCTTTATGGAATGAGACTTTGGGACCAGTTTTTCTTCACCCACTGCATGCTGATGTCACCTCCTGTGGCCATAACAGGCTCCTCTCCCAGAGGGTAGGGAAGAGAGGAGCCCAAAGGCAGTCCCCACTTGTACCAGAGAAAGCATGAGCCTCTGATGATTTTGCCATACCCTCAATCTAGCAATGAGGAAGCGGATTCTCAGCTGTCTAGGCATCAAGGGAGATCTTTCTTCCTCCTTGGAATCACATCATGCCTACACTTGCACACCCTTCTATCCCCATATGAGGTGCTTCCAATGGTCTCATTCTTTCTCCTGGTGCTTCCTCCTTAACCTCTAGTGTGAAGGTGCTGCTTCCTGGAGGCCTCAAAGATGTTATATGACCACTAGGCCAGGGACACAGAGTCAGGCTAAACTCAACTCTCCCAACATCAGCAGCCTGCCTCCAATCACTGGTGAGGCTCCCCTGGAACAAGAAGATCACACTACCAGCTACCTCCAGCCCTAGGATCTTTTATTCATAGAAGTTAATCCCATAGTAGGCATGCTCCTGCCTTCATGCTTCAAGTGGAGCAGTGACCATACTTTTTGCAAAGTATGCCCTGAAAGCAATGCGACTCTTCAGCCTCAGGTGAGAGGAACAAAAATATCCCAGCAGAGACAATAAACTTATTACCACTTCCAGCTGCCCAGGCAGATCTGCAGGCAAGTGGGTGTTGTGTCTCCCTGTGCTGCTTCTACCCTAATGGTCTGCTGCAGCCCAGCCAGATACCAAAAGTGGTCTGCTCAGATAATGCCAGTCCCTTAGTCAGCAAGATACCCTGACACACCCACTCCACCCTTATCTGTGACATACATGCTTGAGCCAAAAACAAACGTAGAAGCCCAAAGAGCTTGTTTCCTGCCTCTGTAAGCCTGGAGCTAGCTTTGCCATGGACTTAATCAGAGTGCTGTCCCATCTCCTATCTGTTATAGAATTACAGTAACAGAGATTTTCCTTATGAAGTTTGTGAATCAAGTCAAGATTTCTGCAAAGAGTAATTTTGGGGTCTACTGCAACACAGTGGCAAGTGGGTGAATAAGGTTCCTTTGCCCTAGGCCTCAGAGCAAAGCCACTATGATTATAGGAGTTGTAATCCACCTGACCTATAAAAAGTAAATCTTACTAAAACAGTCACAGGCAGTCTTGCTGAGCAATGTAATATCCCAGAGGTCTCCCATGCCCCTAATGAACTGCCTGGAAGTCACGTGCTTAGAGATACGCCTGTAACTAGATCAAAGATCCAGTAGCCTAACACAGCTACTGCCAATTCCTGACACAATCAGACTCTCCACATGGAAGATAACAATACCTTCCATTCTTAAACTACCCCCAAAAGACTCCTCTGCTAGTTGTCAATGGTTCTTCACAGTGAATACATGTGCTTAAAGTTCACATATTCTCATGCAGAAAGAACATAAACCTGAAAATCTGAGACTTGCAACATAACAAAGAGGAAAACAGCCTATGTTTTAGATGTAAAGTCTAATAACAAAAGTTTGCTGGGGAAGAAATGAACTACTCTGTCTTATTAAATGAAATCAGGCCAATAAGCTGGTAAAAGGAAGCAGAGGCCAGTTTTCCCAGTGTTTTTTTGAGGTGGAAGGAGGCATTCCTCTGGGGCTGCTTTATTTAGCTTGAAGTCTTTTATAAAATGAGAGTTTGACATAGTACTTTGTGCCAGGAAATGTTCTACATGCTTTTGACAAACTCACTTGACCCTCAGAACAACACTGTGTGATAGGAACTATTATTACCACTATTCTACAGTAAGGAAATACAAACACAGAGTGTAAGAGGAAGAAACTTAGCATGTCTGACTCCATATTGCTTCTATTTCCCTTGCTACTGTGACCTATAGCTTAGAAACTTCTGTTTAGCCCTGCATGTAGGCATGCTACAGCTAAGATTTGCAAAAACCACTCTTTACCCAAAACTTACTTCACCCAAGGGGATAAGGAATTATGCACAGAAATGACTATGCTATGTTTAAGATTTACAGGAACAACATGACCAAATTCCTGTAAACAAAGATAAACTGACCAAGGACAGAGAAATTACACAACCTTCCTGGGATGTCTACATATGTCAGTCATCTTTTAACTCCACTCCCTCCTGATTCCTCCTTTTGCTAAGTTTCTTTTGCTTCTTTTATAAAGCTCAAATTTCATGCCAAGGGGAGATAGCTCCTTAGGACAACAGTCCACCATCTCCTTGGTTTGCTGGCTGTCTGGATAAAGTCGCTTTCCTTACCCCAGTGTCTTGCCTTTCCACTTACTGGCTTGTCTTGCAGTGAGCAAAATGAGCTTGGACTCGGTTAGAAGAGATTAAAATGATACCCAAGGTCAAATAGCGAGTGACAGAGCTTAAGCATAAGACCATGCACAGGAAGACATGCTCCTGATTACCATACTATACCAATTCTTCCTGTACATGTGATGAAGCAAGACCAAGTTAGACTAGGGAAGAGTTTATCAACTTTGGAACAGTTTGACTACTCCGCAGGATAGCCTTGCCCCCTGCCCCCATCACCCTTCCTCGCCCAACTCTTGGGAATTAAGCTGCCTCTTCACAGAACCCCAGAGCCCTGCCCAGGCAGATCTGCCCAGGAGGTCCCTCATGGGTGGAGGATCCGCTGCCCTCCCCGTATGTTCACAGCCCCTGCCCCTGGGCAGTTCTGAAGATCAGTGGCCAGTGGCCAGAAACGACCGAGAGGCCGGGGCACCCTGCCAAACAGGCGGGGACCACAGGAGCCCCGTTCAGCTCCTTACGGGCACCCAGCTCGCTCCCTCTTTCTCGCCTCCGCCTGGACTGTGGCGATGGTCCGTCCACACGTGGTCAGAGGGGCTGCTTCAACCCCAAGGTCGGTGGCACCACCAGAGCCCACTGGGCCAGCAGGGCAAGGGCAGCGAGAGCCCAGGGAACCTCCCAAACGGTAGGCCTAGCCCATTTGTGATCCTCGCGCACCATCTAGCGGCCGGAACCAGCATGGCAGCAAGAAAAGCTACACTGAGGCCGTTCTCCCCCAGGGCAGCCATTTCGCTCGGTGAACTGTCGCATTTCCCGATGGGCGCTGCGACTCAAGCTTCCGGTTGCAAGGAAATGGCGGTGCGCGCAGGCGCACACTAGCTTCAGCGCTCTCGCTCCAGCGCGCAGGCACACAGAAGACGGTGTCGCGCCCCACTAGGAGCACGGACACAGGGACGCGCCAATCAGGAGCGCACGCGCGAAACCGGACTTGTGTCCCGCCTGCTCAGACTCCTGGAGGAGTGCTGGGATCTCAACCATTTTTCTTTCCAATCCAGCATCTGGTGGCTTTCCACAGACATCGTGAAGGCTCTAGAACAAGGCTTGTCAACCTCGTCATTATTGACATTTTAACTGGATTACTCTATGGTGGATGCTGGTCTGTGTATTGTAGGTCATTGAGTAGCATCCTTGGTCTCCACCCATTATTTGCCAATAGCAACCTCCTCCCCATTGTGACAATAGTGTCTCCAGCCATTGCCAAGTGATCCCTAGGGGTTCAGGAGGTGTGGAAGCTGCCCCTGGTTCAGAACCACTACCCTAGAACAAAGATTTTCAAGCTAGACTGCGCATGAAAATAAACTGGGAGTTTTAAAAAAGACAATGATGGTGTAAGCCACCTCACAACAATTAAATCTAAGTCTCTGCATAGGGCTCAGGAAGCTTTTTTGTTTTTAAAATATTTTCCTGTTGATTCTCAAGTGCGGCCTGAGTTTTCTCCACTGCCCTATTGCATAAGAAGCTAGATCCTGTCCCAGTTCAGGGAATATTAGATGAGATCATGCAGGCAGAGTGCTTTACACCTTAACCAGCTGAGAGTTACTGGTTCTGGATCTTAAGAATAGGTTCCAAACAACAGACTTCATAAACTAGCTTTTTAAAGTTTTTCCTGAAGGTTTTTTTTTTTTTTTTTAGAGGCTCTTGTGTTGGGACTCAGTTTTACCACTTGTAAGCCCTTGAGCAAGTCACTTAACCTTTCTGTGCCCCAGTTTCCCCATCTTATTCATTTCACAGAGTTGCTTGAAAGATTGTAAAGCATCCAGCAGAGCACACTATAGGTGTCAGTTACTGTTTTCACTCTGTTAACTGTCAGTGCAGTCTGAAACCAAAAAGTCACAAAATAGGGCCTCATACCTCACAGCTTACCAAAGCCCTACTCCATCTATCATCCCTGTCACTGGTTAGGCTCTAGCCACTCTGTGCTTTGGAACATGCTGGTGTGTTCCCACAGCAGTGTTTTTAGGTCTGCAGCTCTTTTCTCTTTTCTAAAATTGGCTCCTTCTCCTTATGGGAGCTTGCCTGAGTTGCCCCATGTATTAGCCCTCCTCACTGCCACCACTCTATCTTAGCCCTCTGGGTATTTCTTTCAGAGCACTGTTCTTCCCAGAAGGCACAGAGACTTAGGTTTCACACCTTTGTTCTTCATTCCTACTGGGTGCAAACCTCACAGGATTGTGGGGAGCACTGTATGAGACACAGTGAGTAGAGTGGAGTGCACACAGTAGGTGACCCAAAGTTAAGTAGCTATTGTGGTCATTAACAATATCCAGTATTAAAGAATCAGCCCTTTCATACCTCAATAGGCCTTCTATTCCACCACTCCTCCACAAGGACCCTCAGTACTAGCCACACTCAACTGCATACAGTGCTCAGGAAATACCAGGTTGTTTGGAGTCTTTTGCATATCCTTTTCCCTTGCTTGAAGGGCTCCTATTCACCTTTCAAGATTAGGCTCAAAAGCCACCTCCCCCATGAATTTGTCCTGAGTGCCCCATTCCCCTGCTCCAGCATAATGTATTGTTCCAATCTGGGCTGGGCTTTACCTCCCATCAGCCATATCTGTGTGCTCCAGCCTCCAGCACAGGGCAGGTGCCATTCAAGTGATTGCTGATGGAAAGTGTGGGTACCTGGGGCACCTGGGTTGCTCAGTTGGCTAAGCATTGATTTCGGCTCTGGTCATGATCTCATGGTTTGTGGGATCAAGCCCCATATCCGGGCTCTGTGCTGACAGTGCAGAGCCTGCTTGGGATTATCTCACTCCCTCTCTCTCTGCCCCTTCCCGGCTTGCACTCTCTCCCTCTCAAAAATAAATAAACACTAAAAAAAAAAAAAAAAAAAAAAAAAAAAGACTGGGTGATTTCCTGATTTTGGAAGAATTCCTGGCTGGAGGAAGCAAAGTGTAGTGGAAGACTTTCTGGCCTCCGAGCCAGAAGCCAGAGGGTTCTAGCTGCAGTTTCACCTCTTGCCACATGCTTCAGACCAGCTCACAGGCCTTGCTGGCCTCACCTTCCAAGCCCAAAGGCCAGTGCATACCTGACCTGCATCTCTCCACCTCAGAAGCTCAGCACTATTCCCTGATGCCTTACCCCTTCGAGTGTGCATCCTTGTCCTCCAGGTCTGCTGGACTGTCACTCTTCTGATCAGCTGGTCCAGCAGAGGCCAAAGTGGAGCTGGAGCTGAGGGAAGAAGCACACAGGCCTGCTGAGGCCTTAGAGCAAAGGAGACTCGGGGCCCTTGCCAGCTGCCTTCTCACCAGAAAGGGGAACCTACATCTGCCAGCATCTCAGTCCTGCTGTTAGTGTGGCACAGATGCCACTGTGTGTGATAACGTTTTGTGAGTCCCGGCTGTGAACTGGGCACCTGAGTTCAAGATCAAGCACTGCCCCTGATCAGCTCAGGGGTCCCTGGGGAAGTCTCCTGGTTTGGGGCTCCAGTATCCTTGCCTGACCTATACACCTCTTAGGGCTGTGTGGGAGTCCAGGGAGATTGTTCTTTACTAAATGCTCGGCACACCCACAACAAACTGGCCACTCCTACTGGTGGACTGGTAGATGGAATAGGGCAGAAGCCTGCAGCTTGGGAATGCACAACCCCTTCCCATTGCACCTTAGCACTCTAGAGCCATGTGCCCTCCTCAGCCACCTCCATGTGCTCCCTGGTACTGAGCATTCTAGTGCCAGTTGGCTGTCTCTGGGATTCCTTCCTCTGACTCCTGCTTGCTGGATTGGGCTGCAGTCCCTACAGGAGGGTCTATTCCCAGGCTCTGCCTCCTAATGCCATCCCTTCTGCCACCTCAGCTTGGGTCCTTGTGAATACATGCTGGGCTTTCAAGGCTGAGAGTTTTCACCACACACATCTTGATCATCCAGGAGAAGAGGGAAGCCAACAGCTGGGCACACTCTGTGGAAGGAGTCCAAGCCTGGTCTGGGTTCAGGACTTTGTGTCTATATGTGTACTTCCTCCCAAAGGGATGGATTCTATCCCCAACAGATGATGAGAACTGAAGGACTGCTCGAACAGATGCTCAGGGCACAGTACTCACTTAGATCACACAGCTGCCTGACACTGGGCCACCGTGTCCTTGTGGTTAAGTGTAGGCTCCCTGCAGGCACATTACCTGGATTCAAATCAGTACTTTGCTACCTTTCAGGTGTGTGACCTTGGGCACATCACCTGAAATGGGGATGATAATTGTGTCTGCCTCATAAGTTTTCTGAGGAAAGTAAATGGGATAATAGATGCTAAGTACTTAGAATAATGCCTGGGCCCTAACATGTGCTAAATTGTTCCTGTTTTTATTACTGGGGTCTGTGGACATTTATAGAAGCAGCATCCCTTTGTAGTCTATCTGTATCCATCAACTTGATACAGATTGAGTGACTGAGTGCTGTCTTACCCAGTATTTCCAGGGGTAGGTTGCATTCTTTGTCTCTGTAAATCAGGCAGGTTGATGTTCACAGCAAGCTGAGCGGTCACAGCTCACAGAGCACCTCATTGCCCATGCAAGCCTGCACTTGAGTAACACACTCACTAAGATTCCTCATGTTTGTTCCCACATCCATTTATCCCAGTTGTACTTGCAACCATAATTACTAAATTCAATTATTAAACTCATAAAAGTGAATGGAAAAGGAGTGGTTGCTTTTTGCATAAGAAACATTTTATGGGGCACCTGGCTGGCTCAGTCGGTAGAACGTGCAACTCTTGATCCCGAGGTTATAAAGTCAAGCCCCACGTTGAGTGGAGAGATTAGTTAAAAATAAAATCTTAAAAAAGAAACATTTTCCTTGGAAATATAATAAAGGTAAGTTTCTTAAAAATCATTGCCAAAATATGTACAGTTAAGACGATGTAAAAAACTAGGTTAAGTCTTTAGACTGCTTTGCAAGTTAATTTGATGTTTGGCTTAATTTTAAAGAAACTGAAAGCAGAAAGCAAAGACTTTGTTTTAGGAGGGTGTGTTAGCAAGAATGATCTGGATGAATATTCAAAGATAAAGCAGTCAAGAACTTTACCCAATCACACTGGACCAGAGGTCTACAACAGCAACAGTTAATCTGCACAACTGTGCTGGCCAGGACACAGTGAGGCAGGCTGCAAGTGCTGGCCTTTCAGACAGTGGTTGCCACTAGTGGCAGCTCAAAGAGCCAAGGCCCCAACCCAGTGGCCTTTCTTTGCACCTGCTGAAGCAGAGTGGTAGGGCAGGTGTGCCGGCTGGCAGCATGCCCTTGTGGCTCTCTGCAGACACTGGGCTTTGTCCGTCTGCTCTGAACCATAAGGGCACTAGCACAACTTGGAGCTGAACTATCTGTGCCAACATCAGCATACCTATACTTTGTCCCCAAGGATGACTCATGCTTGGTTTGCAGCCACTTAGGGACAGGTGGGACCTTGGGAACCACTCCCTGAATCACCTGAGAAAGTGGACCCTGACTCCACCCAGATCCAGGAACTTAGAGCCCAGCCAGACATGTTTATCTTCTCAGTGGGGCCACTGCTTTTCCTCTCACTGAACCACAGAGCATAGCTGTCCAGAGGAGGTGGGCAGGACAGGAAAAGGAGCTTAAGGATTTGTGGAAGGAAAAGAGGAAAGCAGAGATGAAGGACCTCCTTCTAGCTTGTCCTCGGAGCTCAGCCAAGAAGAGAGAAGGCACTGATTAACCCATCATTTGGTCATTCATTTATCCCTTCACTCATTCCGTACATATTCATTCTACTTCCTGGTGCCTGCCCAGGCAGGGCTGAACCTCCAGCTGCAAGTGGACCCTTGCGCCTGCTCTGGAGGATCTTGAGAACAAGTGGCAGAGGGCAGGAGAAGGAGCAAGATTCAAGCATAGGCAATTCTGATAAATGGAAAGCACAGGGACAAAGGATGTGGTGGGAGCAACTGGAGAAGCAAGCTGTAGACAGGACTATGGGAAATGACCAGTGTTCAGTCCCCCGTAACCCAGGCAGTTTTGGCAGCTTGACCCTGGCCTGTCACCAGGGACATGAGAGAATCAGTAACCTGGGGCCATCTGCCTCCTCCAGGCAGCTTACCCTCCTCTCCCAGAGTCAATGTCTGCTTCAATCAAGCCTTCAGGTGGGAAGCCCATGGCTCTGGATCCCACATTGCCATCACTTGACTGTGCACTTGACCTGTTATGGGAAGAGAAACATTTGCTGACTCTGATTAGGTTTTGATCTAATATAACTAAGATGTCCTGAGAGCCGGCCTCAAGGACTAGAAGGCCAGGCTCCCAGTTGCCACCCTGCGCTGCTCCAACTAGAGCCAACTGGACATCAGCAAGTATTTCTGCTTTTCTTCCAAACCTGATGGAATGGGAGAAAGAGTGGAGCCAAAAAACAGAGCAAAATGGCAACTTGGGAGGAAGCTGGCACAACGTGGGGAAGCCAATGGTCAAAAAAACAAAGGGGAAAGCACTTGGGGCCACTGATAATAATGGAGCCCAAGGCAGAAACAAGCTCCCCCAGACATCCCAGGTCCCCTGCCCTCATTTCATGACTGAGTCCCCATTGGGGGTCCAGAACCCCACACTGATAAAATGGAGGCAGACAGGCAAGGCTGTAGGCTCTTATCCATTACTGGTTACCAACTTCCCATTGAAGAAACACTCAACTCTCAGCCGTTGCTCACCACACCCAGGCTTCCTTGGTCTAGCATGAAGGACAGCTCAATGAGATAGTCATAGGATGGCTGGGCACAACCATCCCTTCTGGACTCATCATCCACCACTGGCTCTGCCTCCCATCCTTGCCAGCACCTGCCATGTCTCCCTTTATCCACAGTTCATCCTGGAAGTCTATGCTAGATGCTCTGTTGAGGTCAATGCATCCTTTGGTCATTGACTTCCCTAAACTTCTGACTTGGCAGGCTTGCTTGCCCTGGCCATCAGCACTGCTTTCAGTGGGGGCAAATGCACAGTGAACTTGGGCCAAGGGCTGGGTGGGGGTGGTCTGGCCTGGAGTTTTGTCCTCCTCTGCAACTGGCTTTCTGAGGGATCTTGGCAGGGGCCTGCCCCTCTCCAAACCTCATACAGTCCTTCATTTATTCTTCCAAAAGATATTCACTGAGGACTTGCACTGCCCCAGGCACTGGGGACACAGTGGGGGAACTGGACAGTCCTGGTCCCAGCTCTATCCATGGACCTTACATCATAGGCCACATGGGCTCTATGTCCCTGCACTGAGTTACCTTAGGTCTAGATTGGGACCCTTGCAGGCCTCCTCACCAGCCAAGTCTTCCTTGGCCTCTCTAGGGCTGGGGTCCTCCTTGTATTTGGAGCCCAGGGAAGATCTATGGAGGAAAGAAACATAAGTTAACCATCCAACCACACTGAGATGAAGGCATTTATCTCATACTCAGATGCCAACTGTCTCCAAGGAACTTAAAAGCTGATATTGCAGGACTAGCCAATTCTCAAAATATCATTACTAATAGCTACTATTGATTTAGGGTCAGACTCCATTCTCATGATTTTGCATGCATTAACCCTCCACATAAACCCCAGGATATGGGCACTATATTTATCCCTGCCTACTTTCTAGATGAGTGAATGGGAGCACAGACAGCCCAAGCAACTTGCCCCAAGGTTCCCAAGGGGAAGAGCTAGGATTTGAACCCAGTCTGATTTCAGAGTTCTGTACTATAATCCTCCATGGTGTTGAGACTTCTCCTAAGCTGCTAATTCAACCTCCCTCTGTTCTCTCTGAGGTCATCGGGGAGCCTCATGGTGTCCAACGCAATGGATACACTCCTTTCATTATTACCATTCAGGACCACTGACCCAGTGGGCCACTCCTGTCTTCTTTCCCAATTCATCTGTCATGACTGTGACACCATCTCCTACCTCTCTTGCCATACCTTCCCAGTCTCCTTCACCATTCCCTCCTCTTCTGCCCCTTAATGTTGGTGTTATCAGCATTCCTTTCCATCTGCATGCTCCACCTCTTTGCCCACCTCCTCCTCGACATCAACTGCTACCCTCAAACCAATGACTTCCACATGTTTGCACATCTCTGTGCTCCTGACCCATACCTCCAATGCCTTTCAGACTGTCCCTCGGTCAGCTCACCCTCGACATGGCTAGAATTGACTGCCATTCCCAGCTGCCTTCGGGGGGATGACCAGGCAGCTGCCACCTCCACACTGGGCTCTGTGCCCAGCCTGCTAGCCCCTCTCTCAATTCCCTTGATATTGTACTTCATGTAAACACTGACATTGAATCCCATTATTTCAGCTTTCATCTGTCTGCATATAACATGTAAATTTCTTGAACCCTGACCTCTCTCCCAAACCTCAACTACAAACCCTCAAATGCCTCCCAGCAATTTGTATTTGGTTGCCCACAAGTAAACTCATTATATATTCATTTAAAAATACTAAGTATTTATATCACCCCTCCTTGTCCCTTGCCCCTGGTCCTCAGTAGTGTGGTGAGTTATGGAGCAAAAGGTGCAGAGTGGGAGTCAGGCAGCCTGAGTGGAGTCCTGGATCTGCCTGCTCTTGGCCATGTAACCTTGAGCAAGTTACTTGACCATTCAGGGTCTCAGTTTCCTCATCTGTAAAATAGACATAGTGACTGCATCTGCATCATGCATGAGGATACCTGCTAGGCTGTTGAGGCAGGGCAGGGCTTGGTGAATTCTAGCTTTCTCTCTTTCTTCTTTCCCCAAATTTATTCTCTGGAAAGTGGGAGAGGAGCACCCCCATGGGATTTCAATGGTTGTAGCTTTGCCACTCCCAGACAAAGTACCAGAAGCCTTGTGGGTTCTGGAGACAGGAGGCACTGCAGGGATCTTCACTGGAGGCAGCCTGGCTTCCTCCTGCATCTCTTGGGATTACTTGGACCCTGTTTCTCAAAGACTTGTCACCTTAGGAAAATCAGTGAAGCAGCTTCCAATGTTACCTTATTAAAGATGTTGTCACACTGGATGATCCTCAATCATTCCAGCAATAAACACTCTCACATTTCTGTTCTGGGCCAGAGGGAATGTAATGAACATTTAGCTGCAGCCCCTGCCCTCCAGGCTCTCAGAGTTCTTAGGGAATATTGATCCAGGAGTGGACAACTGTTCATAGGCACCACATGGAGACCTGGGAGGCTGGAGACAAGGGCCCAAGGAGGGAGGGGTATACGAGGAGTACTGAGTTCAGGCTGCAGAGCCCAATCAGGGTGGGGGGCATTGCAGGGTTTTCCCAGGGGGCTGGAATGACTACTTCTGCCTTTTAGAAATCTCACCCAGGTAGAGATGTGGAGGGTCTAGGGATGGGGCAATAGGAGAATAAGAATAGGAAATATCTATAAAATAGAATGGGTAGGACTCAGTGCCAGACTGGGGTGGGAGTGTGAAGAAGAAGGCGCCAAAGAGGAGAGTAAAGGTACCTAGAGATCCATCAGGACTCATCTTGGATGACACTTCCTCCAGGAAGCCTTCCCTAACCAACCCACCCTTATGCTAGTGAGAGGCCCCTTTGGAGCTCCTACTGCTCCAGTGGGCATACACTCTGGCCTCCCTCCCCAGACTCTGGGATTCATGAGGAAGAGTCTCAGTCTGGCTGCTTCACAGCTGCCTTCTAGGCCCTGGCGCAGGGGTCAGGTGTGCATCAGGGGCTCAGTAAATGTTAGTTGAGTGAATAGCTAAATGAGTAGGAGAGAGAGTGCTGCAGGATACCTCCCACTACTTGTCCCTCCAAAGAGAATTGGACCCTCCATGCTCAGATCTCCCCTTGTCCCCGCCCCAGCTCCTAGCAATCCACCCCCCATCCTGTCTGCCTGTTGCATGGCTCTCTGCCTCCTATCTTGAGGCAGGGGCTGGGCCCTCTGTGCTCCTTGTAGTCCTCCTGTCCCTCACCCTCCCCAGAACCAGGTGTGGTGGCATCATGAGCTGTCAAGGCTGACCTGGTGACCCTACCCTGTTCCCAATAGTCCTGTCACACAAGCAGAGCAACTGCCCCAGCGGCTTCAGGGGGCTTTGCAGAGCCCATGTCTCAACCCAGCACAGCTGTCCTGTCTTGTTCTCAGTGCTTGGCAGGGCTGAGCCCTCACAGCTTGCTGGTGTCTGCATCTGCCTCCCCTACCAGGCAGATGGTCAGCATCTCTGGCCAGGGGACAGTCACCTCTGGCTTGCCAGGGCCAGGTTTGCCTCACATGAACCAAGTACTTGTCCCTAAAGAGGTGTGGGGTGAAAGCATGAATGGAGGCAGAGAACCTAGGTTGACCATGTCTCTTACCAACCAGCCCCTGGGCCTAATCATTTGCATCCCTTCCTTGCTTATCCCATCTCTAAATTGGTGTGGAAGGAGCCCAGCAGGGCCCCCATACCTCATTCCTTCCAGGTATGGGGTCATCAGGCGGAGTCCTGCCCCAGGTGTCGTGATCTGCAGGTGGACAACTTCCTCACCTCTTGTACTGCAGCCAAGAAAGATAGCCAGGGAGTTGCTGGTAAGGAAAGCCTCCCCCTTTTCCCATCTGTGCCAGGGGTCCAAGGGCATTCTCCTTCAGAGGCCTCCTGGGTAATGCAGTGGGACACCCAGAACCATTGTCTTTTTTTTCTATTGTCTCCTCTTTGGCCTTTAGCTTTCTTGGTGCTACAGCTGAGCTTGACCCACTGACCTCCAGGTTGCAGAGGAAGGAGAGTGAAACACCCCTTTACCAGTCTCCCACTCTTGAGCTCAGCCCCCTTTAAGCATAGCAAGTGGATTCTGGACGGAAATGGGACTGCCCAGCTCCAATGCCCTGTCTGTAGCTACTGTCATGATTCTGTCACCCACTTGCAGAGATGAGCCTTGGCTATGGTTCCACTGGAATGCCCAAAGTGGTTATTTGTGAAGCCAGTGAGAATTCTGGGTATATAGGCTGATGGGGACTGATGACAAACAAGAAATCAGGAAACCTACAGGCCAAAGTTGGAGAGCCAGTGGGAGTAGGATATCAGAGACTTGGGGGATGAAGGAAAGTGACCAGTTGCCTATGAACTGGAGTCCACAGAAAATCAGACATTCTCAGCACTCAGAGGATGCTGAGGATTCCCTTTGAGGATTCCCTTTGAGGATTCCCGTGCTCAGAGCCTGGCCCACAGCTGACCACATACATCCTGCCAAGTCTGATTCCACTGCAGGACCTGACCTCCAGCAGGCTTGGGCCATGGTGATGGCCAGAGCCAGAGGAAATCTAGAGCTCTCTGGCTTTGTGGGAGTACTCTTCACTCAAGACCATACCTTTCTAGGTCCACAAAGTAAGGCCTAAGCCATCCTTTAAGACCCAAACCACTTACAGCCACTCCCTCCTTTCTTCAGCTGCCTGTGGACACTGGGTTGGGTCCTGGGTTATAGATGGGGGTG
Organism: Felis catus; assembly: GCF_018350175.1. NCBI lineage: Eukaryota > Metazoa > Chordata > Mammalia > Carnivora > Felidae > Felis > Felis catus. The sequence goes on along the minus strand of NC_058386.1, from coordinate 124,986,204 downwards.
AGTCCCAGGCCAGGTGAAGCCCCCAGCCTAGTGTGTATGGGGGGGGGGGCAAAACAGGGACAGAGTAGCATGGGTCCTGACTCTACTAAAGTGTAAGACTGTGCACAAATTCAGCCCCAAGTGCACCTGAGAAACTTCATGGAGATGTGGCCTCGCTGGGGGCCAGTTGGAGGCAGGTGGGAGAGGAAGAGATGGAGGCTGGCAGGGGCCTTAAATGATGAAACCAGATCTGGTGTGGCAAAGGGATGCCATGGAATGGGCTTAAAGTGGGGGGTGAAGAGCTTCACATGATCAGCCTGGCACTTTAGAAAGGCCCCTTTGGGTCCATGACAGGGAAGGAGGGGCCAGGGTGAAGGCAGAGAAACAGGTAGTCTTCACCTTGGGTGAGCCGGTGTGACTTGGCTGCTCTCCTTGGAAAGTCACCTTGGAGTTGATCCTGACGTCCGGCTCCAAGCTAAACTAGGAGGCCATAGAGGATCGGGTCAGTGGGCTGCCTGTGTATGTGCTTCCTGGGATTTGGCTGAGAGGTCGCACATTAGAGATGACAGGGGGAAATGGGAGGGCTTCCAGGGACAGGGGGCCTGGTGCACAGGGGCAGCTCTGATCTGTGCATGTCTCCTCCCATGATAGCAATGATGACAGCATAAAGCACCTGGCCAGGACACACCCCACTTGGGAACATCACAGGCAAGTAAAACATACTTCCTCACTGGTGTTTCTGGTTATGTGGCAGAGGAAATAGGAACAAAGTGTCACCCCAACCTGCCCAAGCTGGCACCTCTCCCTCAATGCCTTCTTCCTTTTTTGTCACCCCGTTTAGCAATCCCTTCTTGAAGACCCAGCTCAAGTGGCACCTCTTCCAGAGGGGCTGTTATGAGTTGCACTGTGTCCCCTTAAAAGATATACTGGAGTCCTAACCCCTGGTATCTATGAATGTGCCCTTATTTGGAAATAGGGCCATTGCAGATACAATAAACTTAAGATAAACTCATACTGGAGGAGAGTGTCCTAATCCAGTGTGACTGGTGTCCTTATACAAAGGGGGCATTTGTACACAGACACACAGAAGGAGTATGGCCATGTGAAGACAGGGGCAGAGACTGGAGTGATACATCTACAAACTGAGAGCTGCCAAGGATTGCCAGCAATACCAGAAGCTAAGAGAAAGACCTGGAACAAATCCTCCCCCAGACCATTTGAAAGGAACATATAGCCCTGCTGACACCTTGATTTAGGACTTCTGGCCTCCAGGTGTGAGAAGACACATTTCTGATGTTTTATCCACCGAGTTTGTGTTAACTTGTGACAGCAGCTCCAGCAAACTCATACAGGGGCCTTCCGGTGTCTCTTCTCCTGCAGCAGCCCACCAGCCCCTCTCAACAGACCTTCAAACACAGATGGCTCTAGTCCAATCTTAAATTGTCAGCTAGGCTGAGAGCCGATGGAGACCAGGAGCACTCTTCCAGTGTGGACCCAGCTGCCTGTGGGAGTACCTCCTTCTCCGCACCCACAACCACATTTCCCTCAGAGGCCAGCAAGATGGCGATATTGGTCTCTTCATTTGCCCTGCAAATCAGCAAGCCTATAACTGGGAGCACCCAGGCACTGTGCCAAGGATTTCATATGTATTACCCCTTTTAGTATTTGAGAAGGCCTCAGGAGGTAGGTATCACTACTCACTATTGTATACATGAGGAAACTGAGGCATAGAGAGGTAAAGTGGCTTGCACAAGGCCAGTATAAGGTAATGCCAGGGTTTGCCTTGTGCCAAAACCTGTGCTTTTACTCAGTGCTCTCCAGCTTACTCTGTCAGACAGCATGCTGGGGCACAGCCTGCAGGCCTCACCATGGTCGAATGAGGCAGAAAGCCAAGGAAGCTTGACCAGTGCTGTGACAGGGACAGCAACCAGGCCTGGGGGCCTTTGTGCATACCAGTTTCTCTGGAAGAGGGTATCTGAATAAGTTCAGTCCAGAAGGTATATAGGAATTGTCCCACAACGAGAGGGTTAAAAACAAGATTAACCTAAGAAAACATGTTTTGGGGTGCATGGAGGGAAGGCCCCCTCCACTGTTGAGCAGGGGGTGGGAGTGATGGTAGAGACAAGTAATTCAGATATAAGCACTTGGAGCTGAGGGACCTTTGAGATGCCAGGCAGGTCCGGCATCTGATGGAAGGGAAATGACAGCTGGACAGCCCGGAGGACACAGCCTGTAGGTGTTCTTGTGGTGCAGTCCTATTCCAAACTTTCAGCCCTCCCTGAAGTCCCTGAAGGGTTTGGCACCTAAGACAAGGGTTTTACTCCTGGTTGGCCTGCTGGGTGAGATGAGGAAGTTACATCAGACTTGAGCCAAGGAGGCTATTGCAAGGACAGACTTGGGGAAGAGGCAGCCTCTTCAGAGCCATACCTGGAAACAAAGCTGTGATATTTTCCTGCCCCACTCTGCCATAAACCAGCTTTTTCTGAGTCAGTACAGCACCCAGAGTTTGGTTGAGTCACTGCTCCCCATAGAGCTGCACTTCTTCAAGGGCACAATCCAGCCTGGAGTTCTCAGATAACCAGGCAGAGAGAGGCTGGGTATGGGGAACTGATGGTGGTTGCCTGACCTGACCAGTGCAAGACCTGTCTGGTACAGTGGAGTCAGAAAAGAAGACCACCCAGGACCAGGCAGTGGCTCACCTGGAAGCTGCCTGGCAGGGTTCCAGATATTTTGTGACTGCACAATCTGAGGGAAGAAGCACTATGAGAAGTATCAAAGTAAGCCTCCCTGACCAGCCCCTGTTGCACACTTCTGATGAGAACTCTTTCCTTCCTATTGGAGGCTTCCCCATTGTGAAACATCTCTGGTATCTAGAACTTTCTGTAATCTGGTCCCAATTCTGTTTCCTGGGGCCTCACAGGCAAGATTGATCTCGGACTTTTGGCCTTCACAACTGTGAGGCAGTATATTTCTGTTGTTTGAATCACCAGTTTGGGGTACTTTCTTACTGCTGCCCTAAAAAACCACTATAGCCACCCTGCTATGACAGCAGATGAAGGGTATTAAACATCCAAAAGATATGTTAAAATGCCTCTCAAATACATAATACAGCACAACCTAATTCTCCTAAGTTCTCTTTTAAAAAGCATCTGAAACCATTCACTGCTCTTCTTTTTCTGCACAAAAGACAAGGAGAAATCAGAGATGTGCACTGTTTGGGGCTGAATTATGTCCCCTCCAAATTCATATGTTGCAGTCCTAACCCTGGTACCTCATAGTACATTTATTTGGAAATAGGGTCACTACAGATGGAATTAGTTAAGATGAGGTTATACTGAGGTAGGGTGGGCCCCTAATCTAACATGACTGATGTCCTTATAAGAAGAGGAGATTAGAACACAGACACACACACATGGAAGAGCATGTGAGGACACACTGGGAAAGAGGTGGCCATCTACAAATCGAGGAGAGGCCTCCCTCCCAGCCCTCAGAAAGAACCAACCCTGCTGACACTTAAATCTCAGACTTCCAGCCTCTAGAACTGTGAGACAATACATTTCAGTTGTTTGAGTCACCCCATCTGTGGTTACAGTTGCCCTAGCAAACTAAGACAGCCCCTATGTCCCATCAATCCCCAAGTCCCATCAGTGCTGCCTTGTGAAGAGCTCTGAAATATTTCCACTTGTTTAAAAGTTCTCACCGACAGGGGCACCTGGATGGCTCAGTCGGTTAAGTGTCCGACTCTTGATTTCGGCTTAGGTCATGATCTCAGGGTTTTGTGAGTTCCAGCCCTGCTTCGGGCTCTGTGCTGATGGCTCAGAGCCTGCTTGGGATTCTCTCTCTCCCTCTCTTTCTCTGCCCCTCCCCCGCTCACAATGTCTCTGTCTCTCTCAAAATAAATCAACTTGAAAAAAATAAATAAAAATTCTAATGGACAAAAGTTTAGACAAACAGGGAGAATCACGACATGGAGGCAGTGAAGAAGAGGGGCAGTGGTGCTGCTGGAGCCATGGCCTCAGGATGGCCTCACACTCCTGGCTCCCTCTAGGAAAGAAGGTCTGCAGTCTTGCTCTCCACCAGTCTATGCTATGGCAGGTGGCCCTATCTCCCTCCTGGCACAGAGGAAGGAGCCCTGAGGGACCATGGTCACATACAAATTTTTGTGGGACTTGAACTGGGGAGGAAAGTAGGGGCTCGCAGTGGCATTACAAGAGCTGGAAAATCCCCTGGGGTCCCTAAAAGTGACCTGTAGACAAAGGTGCTCTGCCCCTCTGGTTTCAGAGTCTTCCAAGGGTGCCATGGAGGCATACCACTTAGCAGACTTGGATTTGGACAAAGCTCCCAGTCCTGGCAGGAGCTTTAAACAGCAGCAACAACAGGGAAGTGGTGCTCTGAACAGGACTTACCTTGATTCACTGAAAAGTACAAGGAGGTATTGATTGCTCTTCATTTGCAGACAAGAGAGCACCATTATTTGCCCAGACACTCAGGGCTCAGAAATCAGACCAAATCCGGACCCCGTCTGTAGTGAGATTACCAGCACTCAGTCTGCCCCCCTGCCCTCTCACCCCAGTCCCAGGCTGTCCCATCTGACCAGCTTACAGGCCAAAGCCAGCTCATGGCACCCACCTGGGCTCCCAGCTCCTGGCAGGGCTGGGCAGAGTCAGCATGTGCTCAATCCAAATCCCCTGAGACACTTTGGCTCTGTCTCCATCCACACTGGCAAAGAAGGCAGCTGTGAGTGGGGCTGGGGGCTGTAGAGCCTCCTTCCTCAGCAGAGGACAGAGGACATAGCTGGCAGGCTGAACTTGGACAATTTACAATAGAGCTATTAACAAGCCCAAGAATGGCAGGGCTAGCACTCTGATGGTAGGCCCTCTCAAACCCTATGGCTAGTACTTTTTCCTAGGATGCTGTGGCCACAAGTGGGATAAGATGACACAGATAACATTAAAAAGACAAGAGTGATGTACTCTCTCCCTGGAGGTCAGGCTGTTTTGCTCCTTTTAGCCCTAGGACATCCAGCCAAAAAGCTCTTATTGATTTCTGTGCCCTGTCTTGACACTGAGCACATGGGGACACTGACCCTGAGGCTTTGCAAGGAGATGACCTAGCAGAGGTTCCACAGTAACAGTGGCAGGCAAGCCTGGAAGCCACCAGCCCCAGACAGAGATGAGTAATTGATTACCTGCTTGAGCCAGGAGAGGATCTTCCTAGAGCAGGTGGGTCCTGGCTCTTCTCAGAAGGCCTGTCCTCATCCACCACCTCAACCCTTCAGGCAAGACGAGAAACAGATGCACCACTTGTCCCCAGGGCACCTGTGGCCTGCTCAGCCGCCCTATAGCTTGCTGTTCCTAAAGGACATGATTTCCTTCTGTGCTGTCTATGGCCATGAGGTGGCCCAGCCTGGAGGCTCAGCAACTCCAGTTTGGGATAAAGGACAGCATATCAGGTTGAAGAGTATCCCTTCAAAATCCATGTCTGCCTGGAACTTGTGAGTGTGACCTTATTTGGAAATAAGGTCTTCACAGATATAGTCAACATAATATCGGGTCACACTGGAACAGGGTGAGCTCTAAATCCAATGACCAGTGTCCTTATAAGAAGAGGGAAATTTGGACACAGACATACAGACAAAAGGTCATAGGACAATAGAGGCAGAGACTGGAGTGATGTGTCTACAAGCCAAGGATTGTCAAGGGTTGCCTGCTGCCACCAGAAGCTGGGAGAGAAGCCAGAGACAGTTTCTCTTTCACAGCCTCCAAAAGGAACCAATCCCGCTGACACCTGGATCTTGGACTTAAAGCCTCCAGAACAGGAGACAGTACATTTCTCGGGTCTTTGCCACCCAGTTTGTGGTACTTTCTTATACCAGCCCTGGCAACCTAATACAGCCAGTAAAAGCACATCATTATCTGCCACTTCCTTTATGCTGCCATCACCTTTTCCTGACTGTATTCCAGTCTTCAGCTCACTATTCAACCTTGTCATGGATGCTTTCCTTGTTTACCTCATGGAATGTCCCTAAAATTCAACTTTCTGGAAGTCTCTTCCCTATACTCCCCAAATATTCTTTCCCAGAAGATATTCTGTCTCAACTGAAGGGGACACTCCTCTCTCACTCAACTGGAGTGTCCTAATGTCCTGATAATTTTGTATTGAATTCTGTTCACCCTTTAGGGCCCATCTCCAATGTTATGGTCACTTCCAAGGGCCTGGCCAGGCAGAGGCTCCCAATGATAAGCCTCTGGACCCCAGCCCAGTAATCCCTCCTGCTGAGGCATTGTCCAGCCTGTCCCTGGTAGAGTGGGAGGGAGGGCAGGGGAACAACTCCTTTTTAGCCTGGTAGCTACTTTTGCTTCAAACCCCAGAAGCCCTTGGAAACACTAAGGCTCTACTGGGGATCAGGGGCCTAGCCCTGTTAGCAAATGGAAGTTTCCAGCCACAAGCTACGTTCTGTCAGCCAGATCTTGCCTACACAGAACTGCCTGCTGAGGCCACAAGTGCCACCATACCCACCTACTTGCTCATCTGGCCTCCAGACAAAAGCCACTAGGCCCTCACAACTTCCCTTGCTCAGGGACAGAGGCCCCTTCCCACTCTGCACCTGCTTTCCATGGTGATCATACTCCACCTCTGCTGGCAGGAGGCCTTCTCTGCAGCCAGCAAGAGGCTTGCAAAGATTCCCTTGCTGACATTTACCTCTTTGCAATGAACGGAGCCTGCATCTCCTGGGCAGGGCTGCTGCAAAGGAAGCAGAAAGGCAATGTGTTGGACAGAACTCATGGACAAGTGACATCATGACCACTTTGCTTTATAGGGTCCTGGGCCTCTCTCTCACTCCCAGTACCTCATTAGCCCTGATGGCTGGAGCCAGACCTCTCAGTTTTCCAGAAAGAGCATCTGAGAATCCTGGAAGGTCTAGCCAGGAGGAAAGGAGGGGAGCCAGTTGATAGCTGAGCTGGCCCAGAAGCCAGGCCCTGCTGTGTCTCCTGTCATGTAACTCACCTGGTACTCTTCTTGGCTGCTGACAGAACGTAGGAGTGCTCCCGGGAGGCTGTCTTCCTCACCACACTGCTTGCAGCTTCTGACCTGCGGTGGCACAGAGAGAAAGTATCTAATGGCATAAGGCAGGACTCACTCTGCCAGCATAGCCCAGCAGCTACCCAGGATGGCTCAGGGCCACCCCAGGGAGGCAAGTGCACAAAGCCAAATTAGCGCCTGCTCCCAGAACTATTCAAAGGAAACAGAGACCATGCAGCCCACATTTATCAAGCATAGGTTGTGGGCCTGGCCCTGTGCTGCATGCTGCAAATCCATACTGGCTCATTGAGTCCTTACAACTTAGGAAAGTAGGTGCTAGTATCACCCACAATTTACAGATGAAGAAACTGAGGCATGGGAAACTTTAGTGACTTGTGTGAGACCACACACTTAGCTGATGGCAAAGTGGGCAGTCAATGCTCAGCAGCCTGGCTCCTGAACTTCTGGCTCTTCCCTTGTACCTCCCAGGCCCAGGGACCACTGTCACTGCAGACTCTGGCTGTAGGATTGTCCATCTGCTAGACCTTCAGCACAGGAGCTTTGCTGTGTTTCTTAAGGCGCAGAGGGCCCAACAGACACTGGCAGTGGGGGCAGGCTCAGCCTGGGGTAGGGGGGGGGCAGTTATTTCCTCAGAGCCTAGCTGCTGCCCAAGTACCTGAGCCTCATTTTGAGGTGAGGGGCACTGGCACTTCCAGAGTGTAGCTCTGCCACCCAGCCATGCGGGCCCTGCCCAGCATAAAGCATACACAGCATCCACACAGCACACACGGCATACACACAGAGGGCTCCTCCTAGGAGGATGGCCGATTTTGGTTCAATTTGCTCAGGACCCTTTTTTAGCAAATTGATATAAAGTCCTGAAGCACCTCCCTCTGTACACTCTGTCCACCCAGGGGAGGCTTCCCCCAGCCCTCATTACCTAGGTTCTGCTCCATGAAAGTTTCATAAAGCGTCCCCTGAGCTGGCCCAACACTGAGTGGGTGGTTCAGGGTTCAATGAATGACACCTGTTGCTGGAAGCCACTCCTCCAGCAAACAAGCCAGCACTGATATTGTACATGTTGTGCATTTTGTCACTGCAACTGGCACCATTCCTATATTACTGGTCCACAGAAACTTGGGCCCCTGCCCTGACTGTGGGATGCTCAGCGGGCACCATTACCTCCGTTTCTGCTCATCAGATGAGAAGAGAACCTCCTCCTCTTCAGCATCTCCTGATGCTGAGCTGCGTCTGACATTGTAGGGTGCCCTGGGGGAGGGGAGAGGGTGTGAGGATGCTGTTGGTTGTGGCCCCTCCTCCCCCATCTCTGCCCCTGTTCCCTGTCACAGGCTGCCACCCTCAGCAGTTTGGCTTCCTGACTTACAACAATAATAGCACATGTTGGCATTGCTGCCTCTGAGTCTTTGCTCATGTCACTTCTTCCTCCTCAAGAGCCAGCCCTCTCCTCTCTCCTTATTCCAACCCTAACTGTCCTCCAAGACCCAGTTCAAGCCTCTCCCCTTCTCCAGAAAGATTTCCTACCTGGTCCATGTCACTGGATGGTTGTGACAAGGGATATAAAGCAATATAAAGATGTGGGGCCCTTGGGAACTGCAGATTCAACCCACACTTCTGTCCAGAAACCCCCTCCTTGGCCACATAGTGGGGGGCGTATTTGATAGGGGCCAGAAGGGGAGCCCCAAAGATTTATATCCAAGAAGCAGTTCAGATTTCAGCACAAAATGCCAATTACTTGGCTGCCAGGGCTATCATCATGCTCAGGATCATCAGGCCCCAGCGCGGCCCGGCCTACACCCCAGAGGGGTGCAGAGGCATGTCCAGGAAACAGAGTCAGCCAACATCAGCCCCAGAGATATGACCCATGACCCTTCCTTCAGACTCACCGGCCCCTTCTATAAGCTTCTTAGAGCCCCTGCTTCGCCACAGATCAGAAGAGCAATGTGCTCCAGGTCATAGTGGCAACTGGTAGGAATGTCAGGCCTGCTGTTTGGGCTTGTCCTTGAAGGAGGGAACTGAACTGGGTCTGCCATTGCATACTTACAGCTTCTTGTAATCCTCAGTGGTCATCTTATAGCTGGAGGAGGAGGGCCGAGGAAGCCCACTGGGAGCTGCTCTCAGCAGACCAGCAGCACTGGAGAGGAAAGGAGTTTCCATGTGCCCACTCCCAAGCCCCCTCTTGCTTCTAAATTTGTCTACATGCCCCAGCAGGAATGTGGCTGGTGGCCTTTCTTCTTTTCTTTCAGCCCTGCCACACACCCATCCCATCTGTGCCACCCTGAGCAGGGCAGCCCTCCTGCCATAGGTTGACCCAGGCCCCTTGACCCTGCCTTTATGATGGAGCCCAGGTTCAACCTGACACCAAGGCGCTTTGATGACATGCCACTTCAGCCTTCTGGGAAGAAGGTAAAGTAAAGCACACAGCTGCTGGGAAACAGGACTGCCCAATCTGGGTCATACATCCACCTGGGGCTTTGTGTCCCAGCACTACTCTCCAGGGCCCTGCCCTACACAGGAGAGCTACCATCCACCACCCCTCCCCACCCGTGACAGATAGAGTAATCTCTCTGCCATAAGCCTGACCTAGGCCCTCATGCCTGGTGCTTGGCCTAGGCCCTCACCCCAAGGACACACACCTTTTTGGATCTCCATTGGCCTTGGGGAACTGCCGCTGTGGCTGACACGAGCTGTCTATGGGCTTGGTGAACACTCCCCTATAAGAAAGCCCAGAAGAAGTAGCCCTGTGAGCTCCCCTGTGAGAATCCAGGGAGCAGTGGTGTGCAGGCATGTGGAGGCAGGCAGGGTCCTATGGTTACCTACCGGATGATATAGCCAGTGGGAGCCCTTGTGCTAGGAGGCCTGCCGAGGGAAAAGAAGGTATGAGGTGAAGCAAAGACGCCCTATTTCCCCTGCACCCAATGCCAGCAAAGTGGATTGGCTGGTGGGTGCCCCAGTGTGGTCAGAATGAGGGGAACAAGAGTGGCTGGCCATTTCTCAAGAGAGCCAGCTACCCCTTCACCCAAAGCCAGGCTTCCTATTCTGCTCCCTCATGCTCCCCAGGAAAAGTACTGGGACCAGCCCAGGATGGCCCTGGATCACAGTAAGTGCCCAGGAAGATGTGTTCCATGGCTAAACATTTGCCACAGAGGGGTCTCCTCCAAACTCAAGTTTTTCTCTCACCTTCCAGGACCCAGCACTCCCCTGAACAAGAAGTCTTCTGGGATTGATGACAGCGCTCCCACTCTCTACTCTCACAACTGGAGGCTGCATGGTCAGAGGCCTGGGGTTGAGGCATGGCAGGGAGAGCCCAGGGTCCCGGACCTAACCACACAGCCTCCTTTGGGAAGGCTCATGAGGGACCAAGGGGTAGAACCAAAGGCAGCTTCCCCACCCTTCCTGTTCCTTTGGGGCCTCTCTCCTCCAGCTCCTGAGATGCCCACATCACAGACTTGATGAAAGTTTGGGACTGGAGGGCATGGCTGGAAAACAGACTGCACATGCTGGGTGTCTCCTGCTTGGGAGCAACTGAGCGGGTTCAGAGGGCCAGTAGTGGTAGGCAGCAAAGAGCTGTGAGTTTGGGGTGCAGGGGCAGGAGACAAGGATTCAGCAGATGGCCTTTCTTTCTAGGAAGACAGTAGCTTAAGGGCTGGAGAACAGGGGAAGTGGGTCTAAGGGAACCCCACACAAGCAGGTGAGAAGGGCAGCACAGAGCCACAGTGTTCTCCATCATGGCAGACCCTGTCCTTAATAGAGACAGCAGCCTGCAGGTGACAAATTTGCAAGCACACTTGGGGTGGGGCCTGAGAAAGAAAGGCCATTTCCCCCCATCTAGCCACACAAACATTTTTGGCTTGGGGAGGCTAGGCCATGATCACTGGCTGTCCCTTGGATCCACTTCTTTCCCCAAGAGAAAAGGAGAGCCTAAGTTTATGTAGACTTCCAGGTATCCCTGCTCTAGGCCCTGAGTCACAGTGCCCTGGGATGTGCTTTCTAAACATAGCCCCAAACAGAAGCCCAGGGTGAGAACCATACCACCCAAAGTAAACTAGCCCCCTAGTAAGTAGACTGTCTTTAAACCGTCCTCAGGCCTTCACCAACTTTGCCAGCTGCAATAATCACAATCCATAATTCTCTCTTTTATGTTCACCTCTCTATTTGGTTCATGCCTGTGTTCCCTGCTAAGATGTTAGTTCCCCAAGGAGAGAGCACAGGACCTGGCTGGTACTGGATGCCGAGTCAGGGAGGGGTGGTGATGGGCAAGTCCATAGTTGTTAGAGGCAGCCCCAGAGACTTAGCAGTGAACTTGGATCCCTCCCTTCAAGCTGCTGCCACTGCCTCTATCACCACCTGAGAAAGATCCTGGCACTGCCTTCACTGCCAACTGCCAGTGAACTGTAGCAAGACTAAAGCCTGAGGTTTGCATTCCCACCACTCACTGACTTGGCAGTGCTTTGGAGCACCCCTAGACACCGATAGGCAAAAGTCTTCAAAATGCAGACGGGATGGGCTGTTTCCTTTGGCCACATGTCAGAATATGTCATCATGAATTTGGGAGACCATTGGAACAAATGTGTCCATCTCCCTGACACCCTGATTCCTTCTTAAAATTCACCTGTACACCCCAGAGAGCTATGCAAAGGCTGTAAATCAAACTGTGAGCAGTTCTTTGGTTCCGCAGTGCACTCAGCAATCAGGGCTACCTACAAGAGAGTCATGTGTGACTCTCAACACTGTGTAAATCACCTCAGATATGTTGTTTCACCCTTTACAGAGACTTCCCAATGTCCACTAGGCAGCTGGAACCATGGAGGCCCATTAGGTAGCCAGCCTCAAGGTCACACAGCAAGGCCAGGGATCTGAACCCAGTGACACCTGCGCTCCCTTTCCCAAGAGGAAGCAGAGTAGAAAAGCCTGTCTCTCCTGTGGATTTGAAATGATTCACTGCAGACCCTAACATCTATTTTGAGTTTGGGCTCCTCCTTATCCCCTGAAGACTGCGGCATGAGGCCCACCCACTGGCCATCAGGCATCACCTCTTACCTGGTCTTCGGGACTTCCCCAGCTGCTGAAAAGGATGTGGCTCGACTCCGACCAGGAGGCAGCTCTCTGGAGAAAAAGGGATCCTGAAAGAGTGGCTCTCTGCCATCAGCCACCTTGCAGCCTCCATCCTAGAGGCTGTCTGCTGAGCCCCAAAGCAGGTGAGGTGGGGTGAAGTGCATGCACCACAAGAACTTGGCTCACCATTCCCGTCTCACCTTCTCCTTCCCTGGCCTTTCTCCACATTCCACAGGCAAGTATGTACATGCCCACTCGGCGTCAAGGGCTTTCCCACCTTGTAACTTTGGTTGAGTCTTGCCCTCAACTGGATTGCTTTCCCGTGCTCTGCCCTCCCCAGCTTGCCTGTGGCCACATGTCCCCACTGAAGTCTGAATGGTGGAAGTCCCTCAGCATCCCCAGGCATCGACGGGCCTTTGTGGATTACAGCCCTACCCCACCTCATTGTTGCTGGCCTCCTAGCCTCCTGGACTTACAGGGTGTGGCCCTCTGATTCATCCTGCTTGATGATCCAGCTCTTGTCCCCCTTCAGCGTGGTCCGAACCTTCATCTGCTTGAGGACATTATTGCGTTCCTCCTCACCTGGTAGTAGTGGTTTCCCTGGAGGGGCAAGGCCAGGCAGCCTCAGAAGGGGAACCCAGCCCCAGGACACTGATGCCTCCCTGCCAGTCCTCCCAATATGCTGCTCTCTGCTGCCGTGCTTGTGGCCCTTGCAGGGCAGGCCACACACCAAGCCTGGGAGAAGAGGGAGTGCAGTCCTCACCTTTGGTGCTGCCTCCAAGAGCTGAGATACTCATGGTGCTTGCTCTGTAGATCCCTTTTCAGTTGATTCAACAGGGCTCCTGAGGACAAAGGCAAGCACATGGCTTGTCACTTCATGCATTTATAATGGCTTGCAGGTCATCATGTGGTCCCTGACTGCCCTTTGGGTATAAGGAGGCAAGAGTTGTTGGAGTTTGGGTGGTGGGAAGAGGCCAGGGAGTGAGCACACACTGGACCTGTCATTGTCTGATAGTAAAACCACCTGTCTGCCCAGAGCTGCTCACATGGGGAATGGGTTGCTATGGAGCTGTCTATTCAACAGATAGCTTATAAGGGCAAACCACAACCCCCCTAGAGAGTTCTGATGGCCAGATTCCAGGCCCAGATGAGTGTAGGGGAGAGAGGGGAAACAGTGGAACCTCCACAGGGTAGGCTTCCTGAGGGCTGGCACTAGTGGGCTCAGAAAGAAGGACTAAAGGAAGGGTGAGGGCTGGGAGACCAGTTCCTTTGGGGTTGGATTATCTTTCTCACTCTTTAGTAGCTGTCTGACAGACCTTTGGCAGGTCAGCTAATGTGTCCAGTCTGCTTCACTGTCCTCATTTGTAACATGGGATTTTAAAAACTCTACCCTTCAGGACTGCCATGAAGGCAGAATGCACCAATGTTCTTGAAAATGCCTGGCGCACAGCAAAGATCGCAGGGCAGTTGGACAGGAGCCAAGGAGCAATTGAGTTTCAACCTGTCTTCACTGAGACAAGGGACTGTCAGCTGTCCTCAATCAAAACCACCAAGCCTGAGAGTGTGCAGCCCTGTGTTGCTCACGGGTTTGCTTCATCTCCAGTGGGGAAAGCCCAGGGCCCCCCTGCCAACTTCTAGTAGTGCTCAGGGACCAGGTGAGGGTTGGGATCTGGTAAGGAATTGCTGTTGTGCTCTGCTTTCTCTTCCTCTCTCTATTCTTGCCCTGCTCTCCTTCCTTGTCTTTTCTCTGCCCTTTAGCCATGTGTTTCCCTCCTGTAGCCAGTGAAAGGTGGACCACAGTGACCTCCAGAGCCTCACAGCACTGTGAAGATGTTTGTCTCAGAAGAGGCTGGGGTGAGGAAGCCAACTGTCCAGGCTGGGAACGGCCCAATGCTAAATGCAGATGGAAGGCCCATATCGTGGGTCTAATCCCAGCTCTGGCCTGCCACAACTAGCCCTGTGGGCCTCAATAGAAGGACTAGAGGTTCCGGCAAGTGGACATGATGGGAATGAGGGGCCCTGGCCCTGCTGGCATAGTCCTGAGGCAGAGCAGCCTCTCCCTTAGGAGCCTGTTACCCGCTGCCCACACCCCCCCCCCCCGGCCGCTGCCAGCTGGCAAGGCCTGGACATGTTTCTTTAGAGGTCAAGGGCACACTAAAATGGCTAACGCAGGGGCCAAGATCAAACCAAATTTGCCATGTTAGCAAGAGCTGGCTTTCCCATAAATTGCACTGAATGAGCAGCCCAGGAGGCCCAAGCCTGATGCGTGCCAGGAATGGCACTTCATCACAGCAAATGGCAGCCCTGCTGTTCAGCCCCTCCACCAAGGCTGCCACATCAGAGTTATATTGAGCAGAACTCATTCCATAAGCAATCTTTAGACCACATACATCCAACTGTCCCATCCCAGCAGCCCATGGAGTAGCCCCACTGGGCAGGACACACAGACACACTTGCTACCTAGGATCTTGGCCCCTCAGTCTCCTGGTGCTGCTGACTGACTGTGAGACCTTGGGCCAGTACCTCACCTCTGGGCCTCAGCTCAGGGCCTCCTACTGCTGAGTGTTTAAGTTCCTTCAGGAATTCATCAGTTTCCTCTTGACAAACCTGTTGACCACATTGCCTAGAAGTTTCCTGCCAAATCAGAACCAAATAAGCCACCTCCAAAATCAGGATAGACTCACACACATGCAGAATGACAGAGGCAGAGGGACCACTGGGAACTCCCTGGCCAAAGGGGCAAGGATACATGTAAGAGCCCACAGCAAGGGAGGGTGGAGTTGCCTTAGGTCCCATCCACACAACTAAGACCTCAGTCAGAAGACTCAAGGCTTATGCCTCACCTCACCAGGCAAAGAGCAGGGCTGATGCTACATCTCAGAAGTCAAATGTCCCCTTTTGATGGGACAGTAAATCTGAAAAAGTCAAGAAGTAGAGTCTTCCCATGGGCTTGAAGAAGGCAGCTCTTTGGAACAAGGAGCCTTTAAAGTGATGCGCCCCAGCCAGACAGATGGACACATGAGGTATGAATCAATGTCCCAGCTGCAGAGTTGGCTTTTCCCTCCACTTCACTGGTCCCTCCTCTCCCTGCACCTGCTTCATCTGTGCCTCATTCCCGCAGCTTGGCCCACATCAGCCCTCACTTTTCACTGAGCTTCTGCTGGCTGTCCATTGTCTCTAAGCCTGGGGGCAAACTCTCCAGTGTCCAGACCCAGTTACTTTTCTCACAAATGACCTTCAATGTTGACACTGTGCTCCAAGAAGACCATGTACTTCAACATCCGTAGAAGGTGGCCCTACCACAGTAATTCTCATGCCTTTGCTTATGCTGGTTCCTCCCACCTGGTATGCCATTCAACTCCTCCTGCTGAGCTAAGCCCTGCCTCTACCTCAGGGGCCCACCTGTCTTGCCTGCTCCTGCTCCTGGGGACTCTCCCCTCATCTGACCTGCATGCCTTGGTACTGTTGATCAAAGTCTTCCCAGACAAGACCTGCTCCCTCTACCAGCCTCAGCAAGAACAAAACCGAAGCATCCCCTCACACACCCAACACATACCCTGCACTGATTTTCTGCACTGAAGGCTGGCAGGAGCCATGCTTTTGACTAACCATACATTGCCACCTCTCCTTGGACCCAAGTCTCTTCTCAGACCCACCATCACCTTCATCCCCAATCAATGGACAGCTGGGAAAACCCTCACTAGAGACAGGAACAGCTCTGAAGAATGGGATGCAGACCACTCAGGAGTATGTTTCCCAGGCAGCACTCACATACTTTTGGTGGGCAGATCAATGGACTCATCTTTTCAGAAGACAAATCTCTATATGTTTTGAAAGCCTTGAGAGGGTAAGACCATTGGTCCAGAAGCTCCCCTCACAGCAATCTCTCCTATGGAGACAAATGAGTAAGCAGAACAAAGTATACAAGAGGGGTGGTGTCCCAGTGTTGAGTATAATGGTGAAAATTAGGCAATAATGTAAATTTCCAACAGTGATATTTAAACATACTATGATACATGATTCCAGCAAATACTATGCACTTATTACAAATGATATGGATATACGATGTAATTTAACAAGTTTCATGTGTATGGTTTCCATATATCATTAAGTGAAAGAAAGCTTTTAAACAAAAAGATGTGTAGGATGGTGCTATTTACTTAAAAGACTAAACAAACAGTCATTTAACCAAATGAAATGGGAGCTGAGGCTGCTTGGATAGGTAATGATGGATCTCCAAAGTTGACGCAAGGTGAAAAGTGCCAAGGAAGGACTGGGAAGTGAGGAGAGCCAATGGATGCATGGGGAATTCTCTCCTTCCTCTGGGGTAGACATCCTGGGGAAGGTGCCCTGTGCCTCTAGGGTCCCTCTGGGCTGCTCTGAGCAGAGCCTTGATGCCCGTGGGCACACACACAGCCTCCTCCAGGATCCTGGGTCTTCTCTGCACACAGCTTGGGTGGGAGGGAGAACAGGTATGCATTTTGGGGGGTATCTCCCACCTTACTTCTAGTCTTACTCTTCCTTGGGGCACTTGGGTTCTTGCACAGCCTCCTAGGCCTCCCTGGCACATCAGGAAGGGCCACCTGGATTGACAGCTGATATCTTTGCTCCTCATCCCTAAGTGGCTTCACATGGCTGTGACACTGTCCCACTGCCTGGACCTCAATCTCATCTGTAAAGTGGCGCCAAGCCACCAAGCCCATGGACTTGCTCGCTGGGTCTCCTCCTGACAGGATATTCCCAAGCCACAGCATGTGTCACTCACTAGAATTTGGTACCAGTTCTTTTCCATCCCATAGTTTAGGTGTCATGATGTTGGTGGGTGTCTTCATCTTCCAAATGGCCCGTGTGAGTGCATTTCTAGTTTGGATAGCCTCTCTGTGTACACTTTCAGTAGTACAGCTCCTGTTTCTACCTTGATAGGAAATCTTTTGGTACCTTAGGAATGGTCATATTGCCCTGCTTAGGGGCCTGGCCTAGACCACCAAAGGAACAGGTGGCTTATCAGCCACTTTCCACCCTAGCTATCCTTCATAGGGTAACTCCTTGTGCCAAGTCCAAACAAGGGTATATACCCAGACTACACCAGCCTGTCCCATGGCAGCTCAGGACCAAGTCTAAGTCCTCCTGAGCAGGCCAGGCCACCTCAGACACTAAATGGGTGCCCAGCCCACCCTCCTTGCCCTTCATACCCTTATTCCTCCTTCTTCCATTAGCCTGCAGATGCCTCTTGGGGTAGGCAGGGGGGAGCATCCTTAGCAAGGATGACTGGGGGGAGATGGGGACAGGCACTCCTGATGCAGATGGTCTCTGAATGCACCTTCCTCCCAACTGCTGAAGCCTCTCAAGGCTTTCCAGCAACCTCCCAGGGAAGGGGCCTCTGGCCCTGATTGGATAGAGAGAAGGAAAGATCCAATGAGGGAGTGCAAGGAGCCTGTTTTCCCCAGGCCACAGCAAGCCTGGTGTGGTCAGGGAGTGGAGTTGGAGCTGATGCAGGCAGATTAGCAGGAGGGAGGGAGCCAGGGAGTTGGAAGACAGTGACGCAAATGCTTGGCTGATGCATGAGGAGACAGAGATGGAGAGAGAAGCAGCAGGAGAAGAGCCTCTGCCCCACAAGGACGTGCTCTGCCTCCAAGATGAGAAGACTAATTCAGAGAAAATTTTCTACAATTGCCACCCAGGTTGACTCTCCATGTTGTGCACACCCTTTTTCTCAAGCAGGCTTCTTTTTCTTTGCCCTTGCAGCTACCTCTTTGCCAAATGGCCTAGAGCCTCAGCCCAGGAAGCATGTCCCAGAGGAGCCATCAAGTCCCACAGCCCCTTGGCTAATCCCATTCTCGGTCACACTGCACTAAAAATGTCTGCATTTCCCAATAACCTGGAAGGAAAAGGAAACCATAGGAGAGGAAGAAGGAATAGGGGCAGAGTCCACCTCAGGCAGACACCACAGCAGGCTGGACCTGGACAGGCATCTGCCCTTGTGGCTGTCTCCAGCCCCTGAGTGTCACCCATCCTGGAGTCCTCACTCTGGTGCTGCTGCTGCCCTCATGCTAGCCTGCCTCAGGACGGAAATGCCCTTCCTCACCTCCCCCATCACAGTTGGGACAAGCTGGCTTCTTACAGACAACTGGGTGAACACCAACGAGCAGGTGAAGTGGCTAGGCCTGTGAACACAAACAGCCTGGACATCTATCCCATGGGCCCACCCCAGCCCCAGTGACCCTGGCCTGGGATCTTTGTACCAAGGGCTTGTGTGAAAAGAGACAAGTTGAACTAGTGGGTAGCTGGGGAATGAGGGAATGCTGAATGCCAGGCAGGGATCTCCAAGGCAAACTGGGAGGGAAAAGGAACAAAACACTCTTAGCTTTGCACACCAAGGAGCTGCAGCCAAAGGACACAGGTGTTGGGACTTGTCTGAATGTGTGTGTGCTGGGCGCTGGCCACAGTGAGCACTCATGAGTGGGCACACCACAGACAGAAGAGTAAGAGGTGGGACTTCTTACCCAGAGGTGAGTTTTGACAATGTGCACCCAGAAGGCTGAGAGGAAGCCTGGCTGTGTTTCCCTATGTGTACCAACTTTCTGTGGACCCCATCCCCGTCCAGCAGGGATCACATGCAGTTGTGTCTTTTGGAACCTGAGCCTGCAGCTCAACTCTGGGTTGACCCCTTAGGTGTGAGTCAGGAGTTGGCTGAGGAAGCCAGTGGGACAGGACAAGAAGACACAACCCCAAGCATGGCCCATGTGGCCAAGCCCAGTGACAAAATATGGATGTGGTAAGTGACATATACATGAAGGCTACAAGGCCTTGGGCTGCCCGGTGCATGGGCCAGTTGCTGGGCCAACCTCAGGCCACGTTTGAGTAAAGGTTTGTCTGTGAGCATTTTTTAAAAACAATTTTTAAAAAATGTTTATTTTTGAGAGAGAGACAGAGTATGAGTGGGGAGGGACAGAGAGAGAGAGGGAGACACAGAATCCGAAGCAGGCTCCAGGTTCTGAGCTGTCAGCACAGAGCCCGATGTGGGGCTCGAACTCATGAACCATGAAATCATGATCTAAGCTGAAGTCAGCCACTTAACTGACTGAGCCACCCAGGCGCCCCTGTCTGTGAGCATTTTCATGGAACTCCAAAGCAGGGAGCCCTAAGAGAGGCAGAGCCCCAGAATCACTTCAGCAAAAACATAAGTGCTCCTATCTGGGTCATGAGGAAAGAGGTGAAGTAATGAAAAGTCCCTTGTCTCTCAACAACTTGTTTCTAAGATGAGTAAATCCAGCCACTTCTGATCCTTCCACTGGGCACTGTCAGGCGGTCTCAGAGAAGACAGCTGGACTGACAGGAAGGACACTCCTTTTTTGCATGGGACCTTGGCTCCCCATCATTGGGTGAGGGTATCAATGACTAAACAGTGGAAAGACACAGCCTGCAAGGATGACTCCAGCTGTCATACCTGTTCCTTCTTGCCTTACTATAACAGCCTAAGTTGGGCTCTACAACACCAAGGCTCTAGTTTTACTGGCCAGAATCCCTCCATACCTCCCTTCTGGCCCAACTGGTAATGGGGGATTCTGACCATGGGGATGAGGCTCCTGTTCATTCTCACTGTAAACACTCCCTTTGAACACAGAGCCATCAGTGGTCCCAGGATGGAGGGAAAGTCTCAAAGAAAAGACCCTGTGCCTTAGATCCACCTTCTGGAATGCACATCTAGGTCCTCTTTGGGTGTGTTCCAAGCAAGTGCCTTTGAGCTTCAAGATTAGAGTCCTCCCTTGTGCATAAATACCCATGAGAGGCCCCTATTAAGCCCCTTCAGGGTAATGAACTATACTAGGATTGGGGTGGTCTGGGTTACCAGGGGAAGGGTAACACCAAGGTAGTCAAGCCTGCCTGCTAGAGGACTCTGCCTCTTACCTTTTCCCTCTAAGCACCAGAAACAGAAGCAAGAAGGGGGTAGGAGACCATGCTTGTTCAGATAGCTGTAGAGCCAAGCCAGCTGGGCTCATTATCTGTCATTTCATGGGAGAGGCACACTCATGCTGCTAGAGATGTGGAGGACTTGGCCAAGGCCAAGAAGCCACACATCTGTGATGTCTGTTCAAACTCGGATACAAATGAAAGAGCACTAGACAAGGGGTCCAAGTCCTAGTTCTGTCAAAACAAGTCACTGGACATGTCACTTACTCTCTCTGGGTGAAGATGAAGTCCCTAGTCATAGGAGGAAGGCATGCGTCTCCGTGCAGCCCATCTGCTCATCAGCAAGTCCATGGGACCCCATGCAGTGCTGTTTTCAGCGAGCTTCCCTCCCTGTCCTGTCCTCCCTCTGCAACATCCCCTGGAGGACAAATGCCTAAGACACTGGGCAGGCCATGGGACAGGCTCTCCCAGGAGGCTGCAGCAGGAAGTGCAAGAATAGGCTGGCATGCACTCCACATGCCAGGCTGAGAAAGGCCTGGACAAAGAGATGAATGGAGTGAGGCCACAGGCAGGATATAGCATGGAGTGTGAAAGAGCTGGGGATGCCAAAAGTCAGGGAGTGTGACCTCCACCCCCAGCTTGGGTGCCCTCACCCAGTCTTTTCTGAAGGCATTTGGCCTAATGTCTAGGTTTGGACCCAGGCCAATACTCAGGCAGCCAAGTGCTAGAATGATCAAATGTGTTATGAAGCGGTCTCCTGTGGCCAGGTCTCATGACTGAGGACATCCTGATTCGCAGTCTCAGCATCTGGCAAGAGGACGATCAGCAGACAGGTTGCTTTCCTCCTGGAAGGGGCCCTTCAGAGGCCTGCCAGAGCGATGGCAGAGCAGCTGGGTCATGTCAGAGATCCCCAGTCTGCTATTCAGCACACAGCTCCCAGGAGCCCCAGTGGAACAGAGCACCTTGACCTGCATGTGATGCTCCAGTCCTAGGGACTCCCATGTGGAGGCTAATGAGGCAGAAGGAAGGAGGTGCACCACGTGGAAAAAAGAGCTGGAGGAGATTTGGATTACAGAGGGAAAAATGTAATATGGAAAAAGAATGCCTGGGGGGGGGGGTAGTATTTGTAAATGTGCTTTACAGGTAAATGAGTTCTACATGAAAGTCTGGAATTTCACCTTCCCCCAGCCCACCCCCAACATCCCAGAATCTAGACTTCTTGGCGTCAGTGCTGGAGGGCCCTGGAAGGCAGCTGAGGGTCTGACACAGGCCAACTCTCTTCAGAGGCAGTGTAGAGTTCAAGCCCCAAGGGGGTAAAGGGAGCCATGGCTGCCTGTCACTCTTGAGGAGCCAGGATTCCTTCTGGCTGTCCTATGCCCACTTTCTAGTTTTCCACAGGCTGGATACAAGTGACTGCTTGGGGTGACTGGTCCATTTCAGAGGTAGCTTGGCCTCAGGGACCAGCAAGGGCTTCTTGGCAGGGTCCTATGAGATACTTTGTGGAGGCCAGGGGTCTGGGCAGGGTTAAAACGATGGGGATAGCAGGGCCCATGAACCCTTACCCCAAACAGAGCCCCTTGCCAGAGCCATCTATATGAATTATTCCCACTGTTTCCAGGGCCTCCACCTCTCATGCTGTAGCATGAGAAGAGGCCCAGAGGAACCCTGGGAGCTCTCCTTCAAGGCCTGGGCTGGCTTGGTTCCTCACCCCCTGGACCTAAGAACCAAGGTGGTCTTAAGCTCATCCCAGTAGGGCAGAGATGCTATCCCCATCAGCACACAGACAGCCAAAGGGGTTGAAAGGGATTCAGGGGTCATAGATCCCACCCCCCACCTTAACCAACTCCCTCCTCAAGAATACCCCTGTACCCTCAATGTTGCCACCTATTCAGCCTTT
The DNA here is from genome assembly GCF_018350175.1 of Felis catus. Classification (NCBI taxonomy): domain Eukaryota; kingdom Metazoa; phylum Chordata; class Mammalia; order Carnivora; family Felidae; genus Felis; species Felis catus. The sequence goes on along the minus strand of NC_058386.1, from coordinate 124,964,321 downwards.
GCCAAAGCAGGCCTGGTGACACACAAGTCCCCGCTCCCCCACTTGCCCTTGACTAACACTGGCCAAAGAATTCCTTTTGTCCTAGTTACAGGTGATTGTGAGTAAAGCTCAAGAGGAAAAGAGGAATGAGCCCCCTCTCCCCACCCAACAATACCTCCCACCCCAGCCGAGCTTGGACAGGCCTCCTCCCAGCTACTTTCTCCCCTTCCTGTCCACCCCGGACCCAGAGTGTCCTGAGCTCCACCCTTACCTATTATCACTGTCCCCATTTTTTTTTATAAGAATATGGAGACTCAGAGAGGAGAAAGAATTTGCCTAAGGCCACACTTTCATTTATTCAACAAGCATTTATGGAGACCTGACAGCCAGGCTGGGTACTGGGCAGACAGACAGACGGACAGGAGCCTATAGCAGCCCTTCTAGGGCACTGCCAGAGTGCTGCATTTCCCAAGGAAGTGCCCTTGGCTCAGGCCGTCCCAAAAGAATGAAAGAATAAGTGGGAGCTCACCGGGCAGAAGTGGTGAGACAAATTCTGGGTTTTTGTTTTGTTTTGTTTTGTTTTGTTTTTAGTCTAAACCAGGCACTGCCTGGTGTAAGCATTTTCACTCATTCTTATGATTGGAACCCTTGCCACATCAAGCTCTCTGGAAAACTGACCTAGTCATCAGAAAATGGTGTGCTGAGCCAATTATCACAGGAACCAGACTACAGGGTAAAGGTCAGGACCACCAGCAACAGCCTGCAGCAGCATGAGGCCTGCCCACCACTGGTCCCAGAGGCCAGGTCTCCTCCCTGACCCAGGGCATGGCCACAGAGCTCCACAGCTACCTCCACCGCTACCACCAGTGGCTCCAGTTCTTGGTTTCCTCTTGCAGTTGGAAATGAGCACACTCCCCACAGGAAAAACCTAGACAGTGGTTCTGAAAGTGGCCTCTAGGTCCCTCTAGAATACAAAACCCCTGGGACATACGCTTAAGCTGTAAGTTCCTGACTCCCCACATTAGAGTTTGACAATGACATCCATAGGGCCTCTTGACTTTCATTTTTCAGCCCCTTCTCCACCCATACCTGTCCCTCCTGCTTTCCTTCCCCTACCCTTCTCAGTTCTCATTCACTGCTGTGCCCCAGTGCCCAACACAGGCAAGTAATCAGAAAACACTCACCAAACACATACATTATCTGTCAGACAAAGTAACCTGGCTCCATTCTTAATCCTCAAGTGAGTCTTGAGCAGGTACCTCTCTGTGCCTCAGTTTCCCTTTTGGAAAAAAGAACTGATGCGAGCCCTGTCCACTCCCTGACCCCTCCATGGCCGCTCCTCAATGAACATTACTGTCACACAAGTGCTCCCATGTCAACTTCCCCCTTCCTAACGAAAATTATCAGAAAAGTTAACAGCAGGGAATCCAGATGAGACTTTGAGGGAGTTCTTTGTATCATTCTCACAACTTTTCTGTGCGTTTTAAATCAATCCAAGATAAACAGTTAAAAATGAAAACAGCAGACATTATTAGAAAAAAGGAAGCAAATCAGATTTTAGTAGGCATCCAGAAGTGAATTTAAGAATTAAATGTTTTGTGGCAAATATTTAACTGTGGGTAGACACCATATGCCTCACTGGTACAGACTGGTAGTGATTTTTAAATCATTTTTCTTTAGATGCGGAACCCACATTCCTCCCAAGCTGGCCCACCCTCAGCCCTGGCCATCACAGTCACTGGAGGAGGACACTGTGCAGCAGGTGTTCCTGGCTTCAGCCTCCCTTCTGTACAGGTGACAAAACCGAGGCCTCTGGAGGTTGTGTGGTCTGCTCAGGTTTGCACAACTAGATGGTGGCTGAGCTGGGGTTTGAACCCAATCTGACCTCTGAGCTGCTCTCTTACCACTAGGCTGTAAAGACACCTCCCTGGTACATCACACATTCTACTACTGTTCATCTCTCTGCTCCACTTCATTAGTCTCCTGCCAGCTTGCTGACCCTCAGAAGCAATGATGCCAACCTCTCCTGAACATCACTCTCAGGCATGTGGGTCCCCTAGGTGCACTGCCCCTGTCCTGGCATCAGCCAGCTCTCTGCAGACACAGTGGAAATGAATACAGAGTCCCTGATGGATCCTAATCACAGGAGCCAAAGGCCTGGGGCACCATGTGGGTTGCTGCTCACAGCTCTGAAGCCATGGAAAATGGCTCTCCTCTTCTCCAGCCATGATTCTGTCCCATGCCAGGAGGGCCTGGCAGTGGGGCAGCCTCAGGACTCAGCAAGCAGAAAGAAAGCTGGTGTTATGCATGAGCTGGCACCTTATGGGCTGTGGCTTGAAGCAAGATCCAGACCAAAGGGATCAGTCACCCGTGGAGGCTGAGTGGGAAAGGAAGAAGGCAGGCTTCCAGCTTCCAGAGTACATTGAGTCAGATTTGGGATTTTTCTTGCCATGTAACTGAGGACAGTTCAGGGACTAGCTGCTGATGCCTATCTGCCCTGCTAGATCTCAGGAGGCTACATGGGCACTAGGCAGAAACACAAAGAGCACCAGGCATGCTGAGGGAAGCTGAGGTGAAACACTAGCCACCCCTGGGGTCACTGTCTTCAGTGGCTGAAATCTGGACTCTAGTTGAGAAGGAAGTGAGGTGGACAAATTCGATGCTGGTCATTGCTCCCTACTGAGTGGCTGTCCATCTCCCCAGCTAGCCTGTCACTCCTTGGGGCAAAGCCTGCCTGTGATTTCCCTCCAGGCCCCCACTGTCCAGCTCTGGGTAGAACATATAGGGGCTTAGGAAGAACTGGCTTTGGTCTTTCAGGAACACGGGGGAAGCTAGACTCATGCAGCCCCAGTGGATATATAGGCCTTGCCCTGGCAGCTGCCAAGCTCCTTCCCTTACTTCCAAGCCCTCCTCTTCCAGGAAGCCTTCCCTGATACTCCCAGTGAGGGCTGCTCCCCTGCTCCAGGCTCCCATGAACCCTTGTGTTTATGCTACTCAAAGCTGCAGCACCCAGTATGGAAATGGGGCACCTCTGTCACTGACTTGTGATGTCCAAAGAGTGGAAATGAACAGATGTGAAGCACCTGCTGTGTGCTGCTCTGTGTACCTTCCATCAGCTTACAATAGTTGAGTATAGGGACTCCAGGCAGGCCAGGGCATCTGAAGTCCAGGCCAGGAAGGCACAAGGGCTGGGGCTGATAATTGATGGAAGTGGGTAGGGCAAGTGAGGTGGGTCTTCTCCTTCCCATCCTATGGCCCAGGGGTAATGAAACAAATAGCACAGGCACCAAGACCAGCCAGCAAGCTGGCCCCTGGTCTGTACATCTATGTCCTAGCTAGTTGCTTCTAAGCGGCAACCAGGGCCTTTGAGCTGGCCTCTGGGCTGCCCTTGATTTTTCAGATGAGGCAGTGGAGACCCTGGGAAGGTAGGTACATCTCCTGCTTCCCCTTTCTCCCAGACTTGCCCAGTATTATGTGAGCTGGTGAGGAAGGAGCAGGAATGCAGAGCCTTTCCCCACTGCCTAGGCAGAAACACAAAGAGCACCAGGCATGCTGGGTGGGACCCAGCTCATGGGATCCTGCTTCCAGTCCCCAGCCAGGTACCATGACCAGAAATCTAAAGGGCCATGAGACCAAAGCAAGACTGGCTCTACTGCTTGATGGGGTGTGAGGGCATGTCTCTCTCAGGGTTCACAGAGTGTGATCCTGAGATGCTTTGCCATCTACAGTGTCAAATCTAAGTGCAAACAGCTCAGTGAGAACACAATTCCTACCACATCTCAGATGTTCCAGAGCCCAGGCCCGCTCACACTGACCTCATCTGAACCCCTAACAGCCTTGGGTGGGAGGAGGCCTGGTGTGTTACCCCTTGGACTGATGGAGCTGCCCAAATGCCCCCAAGCTCGGAAGTAGCAGAGCAGACAGAGATGCTGAGCATTCAGTCTTCCTGAGGCCAGGTATCACTCTACCTTTCCAAAGAGGACAAGGCTCTTGGCTCCCCTACCCCCATCCAAACAATTCAGCCACAGAGCCCGTTTGCTGCAGATCCTGTTGATAACACTCAGTGACACTTGATTCGGCGCCTTCTGTCTGGGCAGCTACCTTTCTGGTAGCCCTGCAGGAGACTGCCCTGTGCCCAGCACATGCTCATCACAAGCAACCCTCGAGCCCCCTGCTCTGGGCTCCAGGGTGAGCCAGCCTCTGGGTCTCAGTGTTCTTTCTTATCTATAAAATGGACACAGGGTGAACTAGCTGATCTGAGATGCCCTGATTCCTTTGCTTGCAGTCAGCTCTTACAGCACCTTGGCCCCAGGCCATTCACTAACAATCAAATCATTTTTCCAGAAAGGGTGGGAATAGAGGGACCAGGCCAGCCTTCTCTGCCTCTCTAGTTTACTCTCTTTGCTTACAGGGAAAACCAGAAAACCAAGTTCACTGCCTCCTTGGTGGAAGCCCAGGAGGAATGCTTGGAGCGGGTGAGGATCATGGAAGGGGGAACTGAGGCCCTGAGCTGTCCCCGCCACCTGACTGGGTATGGGCGGGGCGTCCCCCACCCCCACCCCGTTGCCTCTCCACCCGGCCGCGCCAACGGCGACTCGACAGCCCTACCTGGCACAGGTGCCCGGCTCGCGGGGTGGGCCGAGGAGCGGGCGGACACGGGGCGCGGGCTCCCTCGGGTGGACAGCGCCCAACCGGGCCAGGCCAGGCCGGGCCCGGGGCGGCGGTTGTGGGACGGCGGGAGCCTGGTGCAGCAAAGAGCGTGCAGGGCAGCGAGGAGGCGCGGACTGGGCTCCACCCGCAGGAGAACAAACAGGTTTTCACCGGCGCCCAGTGCCTCGCCCCTCGCCCCTCCCCTCGGCCGGCCCCCTTCCTCTGCCCTCTCTTGGGGTAGGTAGATGCGCCTGGCACATTCCGCACATTCTCCCGCCAGTGTCCTCGGCCCTCCCGCTCCTTCCCAGCCCCGCCCCTCGGGGCTACTGGAGAAATCAAGGCCGGGGCACCCCGAGGCGAGCACAGAGCAAGCTCCAGAAGGCTCTGCCACGGTGGAAAACTTCCAGGCAAATTCCTTTGGGCTCCCGGCTCCGGACCGGGAGGTCTCCGCCACATGAACGCCCCGGCTGCCTACTTGCGCCCTGCCCACACCCGACGCGATCTGGCCCCGGTTCAAGGCCAATGACTTCCACAGATGCTTTGGGTTAATTCTGTCGAGAACTACTGTTCCTAGATCCATTTTACAGATGAAGATCCCAGACAGGGGCGGGGAGGGGGGGAAGGGGGCCAGAGGCTGAGATCATACAGGAAATCCCAGAGGCTGGGAAGAAGAAGAAAGTGAGGGAGCCCGGCTCACCGGCAACACTAGAGAAGTTCTCACCCTGGAAGGCCATGCTGGGAGCACCTTGTCAGCAAGCCGGGCCACCTCACAGGTGACACATCCAGACCCCTAGGACCAGTGCAGTTTGATAAGTGTCATTCATTTGTGCTTTTTGAGTACTTGTGTCATTGAATCATGCTTACTGAGTACTTGCTATGTGCAAGGCACCGGGTTGGGGACTAGGAAGGAGGGAGCTTCAAAAGAAGCCCCAACCCTGCCTGTGGGTCCAGGGAATGCCTCTTATGTGAGGAACTTAACTGCCGTCGAACAGACGGCATAGGGTTGGCTAAAAGTTGGCCTATCAGATGATGGGATCAAAAGGATGGACCAACAGTTCCTCCTTCATCAAGCTCTGTCAAGTCTATGTCCCAAATGGCCTTCCAATCCATAGACTTCTGTCCATGCCCACTGCCACCACCCTAGTGCAGGCCTGGGCTATAGGACCAGCCTCCTTGCTGGTTTCCCTGCCTCTGGTTTTGCCTTCCTTCCCACCTTGTCTCCACACACAAGTCAGTTTAATAGTTTATATGCGTGCAACTCTTTGATGGCTTCCCGTTGCTCTCAGGATAAAAGCCAAACTTTAAGGGGCCCCAAGAATTTGTGGCACCAACCTCTCTCTGCACATCCAGCCACACTCCCCTGCTTCTGCCTTCTGAATATCACAAGTCCTATCTCCTTGGGGTATTTGCTCCTGGCACTCAGACTCCCTACAATGTCCTTTGTCCCCTTGTCTTAGTCATTCTCCAAACCTTCACTCAAGTGGCTGTAAATCCTTCTCTGACTGCATGTGCCACCCAGGCAAGTAGATTGCCTCCTTCTGTGTGCTCCCCCAGTTCCCTCTGATGACATAGTTCTAGCATAGTGGCCATCACCTCTATTATTCTACATGGTGAACTCCAAGAGGGCAGGGCCACATCTGAGTCATCGCTGGGACACAAAGACAAGCACAAGGGGTTGGAGGGGATTTGCAGAAGGAGGGAATTGAGGGGTGATTGAGACTCTAGAAATAATTCTCATTATTCTCTTCCTGGGCTTTATCAAGTAGGGAGGAAGTGACCCTGTGTCTATGTGACTATGTATATAGGGAGTGGGGATGGGGGGATTGTATATAAAGTCACTTCAGTTCATCTGTCTCTTGCCAACCAGCATTTTTCTGCTTCCACTCTGGTGGCCAGTATCTAATGCCTTCCCATCCTCTGCTTGGGTTGCTGGTGGCCATGGATTTGGCTTGGCCTCCTAGCTCCTAAATATACTCACTATATGACCTAGGGTGTATCACATCCCCTTTCCTTTCAAGAAACTTCAGATGTAGAGGGCACAGTGATGGGTTAGATATAAGGGTGAGGAAGAAGGTGGTACTTGCCTCCCAAAGCCTCCAGTGGGAAGGGGAGAGCTTGCTCCAGAGCCTTAAGTGTGGGTGGGTCAGCTACAGAACACAAGACTGGGGTCCAAAGCCACCAATGACCAGTCAGTGAAGGCTGCCCTGGGTTGGGCTTCCCTGGAGCCTCAAGCTCTTCCCATGTCCCAGGTGATTCAGCCCTTGCCCAGGCCAGATATGCCATGACAGTGTCAGCCTAAGAGACCAGCCTTTCTTCAACTCCTCCCTCCCTCCCAGGCTGCCAGGCCCTGCAGCTGATCTCACCTAAAACGGGTTTGACTCGAATGGTAACTGCTTTGCCCTACCCTGCCCTGCCTTGCCCACCTGTTCACTGTCCCAACAGAAACCCCCACTCCTACCAGGGCCACCCCCAGCCACCTCAGCCAGACTTCAAGGTCCCTGCCAACTTCATCAGCCTCTTCTTTGACTCCTTGTTCTCAGGCACCTGGGCCTAGACACACCAAGTGCTTTCATACCACTGACCCCTGCACAAGATGTCCCCTTGGTGGTGACCTTCTGCCCATTCTCAACCACAACATTGGCTCATTCACAAACTTTGCCTTGGCCTAGAACTTGGAGGACAAGATTTTAGTGACTGTTGGCTGCCCCCAGACTTGGCTCTACCCCTGCCTGGCCTGAGCTTGGCCCTGTCCCTCTCTATTCTCTGCTCAAGCCTCTAACTAAGGTGAGCTTCATGGTGGGGCCAGGCTGGGCTGTTTGGGTAGACAAAAGGCCTGGAAGGTAGAGGCAAGAGTGGGCAGGTGACAACCCCCCCCCCCGAAGGGGAAGGGGGTCCACAGCTCATGAGTAGGCAAGAAGACAGATTCTCTGGGAGACCAGGTTGAAGTAAGCAGATGAGTAGGGGGATAAGTGGCTGTTTGGAAAGAACTGGCCAGCAGTGCTCTGAAGAGTTCCCAGGTTAGGGAGGGAGATAATGGGTGGGGTTCTGAAAGCTGTCAGGCCTCAAAGCCAACCCAGGCAAGAGTGTCCTCATATTGAAGACCACTGGAGACAAAGCACTGACCCAAACTCTGCCATTGTACAAATGGGGAAATGGGCCCAGACAGGTATGGCATCTAGCTGAGGCCACACAACCAGTCTGAGGGAGAGCTAGGACGAAAACCAGGTCTCCAGTTACTCTGGATGGAGCCCCTGCCCAGCTAGGGTGCTCAGGTTCACATGTCTGGAGGGCTGGGCTGTCTGCACCCTAATCCGCTTCTTCCCTCCCTCCTTCCAGGGCTCACCCTGCTGCCTCATCCTCCTAAGCTCTTCAACCAGTTTTCACTTGCTGGGTGACTCTTCTGGCTCCAAGCAGGGTGGGTCCACTCAGGGCAGGGGTCCCCAGGCATGGTTGCACCCCCAGTGGCCCCTATGGAGCTCTGAACTTGCAGGGCCAGACCTCTGAGTCTGTAACCTGCTCTCCAGGTTGCTGGGAGCTGGTCCAATCTGTCAGCACATGGGATGAGACCCTACCTGCCCAGTCTTGCCTTTGGGGGGCCCCCACCCTGCCCTGAGCCTGTACTCCAAGCTAAGGGACTGGTCCATTTACCTGGCACAAATATATACTCTCACTCACCAAGTGCCCCCTTTGGGCCTCCTGTTCCCCACCACACTGCCACACCCTCCACCCACTTAGAGACCAGTCAGACCCAGTCCTGGCTTGGAGCAGTTCCCAGTCTGATGGGAATGGCAGACCAGTGCAGCTCCAAGGGGCGGAATCCACGCCTTGGGATTTCTTGCTCTGTGGACAGTGGCCTCCCTGGGATCAGGGAGGTCAGGTCACGCAGGCGGGCCTCCCCAGGTCATGTTGACATCTCCCATCCCTGCAGCCTGGACTCTCCACTGCTTTTTGAATCTACCATTTTGAATAACTTCACGAAACACTCTGCCATTGGTTCTGGCCTGTGTGACCTGATGCCCCAAAATGCAGACTGTCTCTTGTCTCTGGCTCTGAAGCAGCCCCAGGCCAGGCCTCCAGAGCACGAGTGCACAAGCTGAGCCAAGGCCTCGCTGGCAGATAAATCCCCGCATGCCCTGAAGAATGGATTTTTGCTGCTTTAAGAATCATCCACAGATCGGAAAAAGAATGTTCTAATTGGAAAACCTCCCCGCCATGGTTTTCCGGAGTTTTAGTACAGTTGGCCGGCAAGGAGGCTCCTGGGAGGAGGAGGAAGGGAAGTCATGAGGAGGAGACAGTGGGCTCCCTGCCCAGCGCCCCCTCATCCCTGAGCTCAGCCACTCCGGGCAAAGGGCCACGCTGAGGGTCTCAGTGACAGGGGAATCTGGAAGCTGTCTGGCCGTGCTGGGAGTCCCTCCCCCAAGTTAGTCCCAAGCCCTGCCCCCTGGATGCCCTGTGTGGCAGGGGGTGGGGGGGTGAGGGTGGTGGGGTGGTGACAGAAGCAGCTCAGACTCCCAGAACCCTCTTGAAAGATTGATTCCCACTGTGCACTGTGAGGACTGGCCCAGAAGAGACAAGGTGTGGAAGCTACCACCTGCTCAAAAAACAGGAAGGCCAGAGTGTTGGGGTGTGTGTAACTGCCTCTGACCTGACTAGCACCCTGAGGTGGAAGACCTGGCAGGGGGATACAGGCTGCAAGGGAAAACTGACTTTGTAATAGTTAGATCTGTCTGGCAAGGGTGGGACCTCTCACTCAGGGACCCTGCTAAGCCTGGCCTGGCTAAACCACTGGCCAGTAGAGATGAGGCTATAGCAACCTGAGGGTCTGTCCAGCTCCAAGAGTTTCTGATTTGTTCTTTTTAGCTAAGCATTGCCCTTGCACTTGGGAAATGCCCACCTGGGAAGGGGAAATGCAGTGGATCCCCAAGACTCTTTTACACTGGAGAACCAGGTTACTGTGACTCACTTCTTGTAGGATGTATGCTTCTCTATTAGTCTCTGGAAACTTTCCTGGGTGCTTAGCTGCCTTAAGCTCCTCAAGGGAAACAGCCTTTGAGAGATTGGAGGGAACAGTTCAGAGGCTGCCTCTTCATCCATCTGAGCGGGACCAAGGAGCTGTTGGCCAAAGTCCCCTTTGGCGGAAACTCACATCTTGTGAGCATAGAGGGTAGGGTCTAGCTCTCATCACAAGGGATCAGAAAAGCCAGGATGTGGGGCACACCTGTTCCCTGTCCATTCCACTTGGCTCCAGTAACCTATACCTGTACCTTGACCAATTGCTTTTAGGCTCACTGGCAATGTGTCCTGCGCCCTTCCCTTCCTCCCCAGGCTGCCCAGCTGTGATGCTGAGGACTGCAGCTCCCTAACCGCACATTTCTGTAGAGCTCGACTAGCCAGTACAGTTGCCACTGGCTGCATGTGGCTATTTAAATTTAATTAATTGCAATTAGATAAAATTGAAAATTCAGTTCCTCAGTCACAATAGCCAGATTTCAAGTGCTCAATAGCCCCATGTGGTTAGCAGATCCTGTATAGATAATGTTTCCATCATGGCAGAAAGTTCTACTGGACAGTGTCACTCTATCTTCTCCAATTCTCCTTAGAGGGAAACTCTCCATTTCATCCTTAACTGACAAGTCCTCCTGCAGCTCCACTCTGTAAGCCTCTTCCTTCTACCATACCCCATCTATCTCTGGATAGACTAGTTTGCCCTTGGTTGAAAACCTTTCCTCTTCAGCAGCTCAGGCCAACTGCTTAATACACCATCCAACATTCAGGCAAGTCTTTGTATCTGGCTCATCCTGCTTTTCCACCCAGATCATATGGATGTGAGAAAGTGACTGGGAGGTGGAATAATAAGTGTGTGACTTCAGCATCCATGCCTGTAGACCATTTGCCACCACCCTTCAGGCCTCCCAGGTCTTTGACCCTGACATCTCTGAAGATCCTGTCAATTCCACTGCAACCTCCTCTTCCAACAGGCAGTCTGCATCCTGTCACCTCTGGAATCTCACTGCAGCCCTTACACGTTTTGACCCCTACCTCCTCTTTTTCTAGCAGGCTTGTTCATTGACCTTCTATGAAAGATAGCAACACCTATTTTTCCAGGTCATGGGGACTTCCCACGCATTTGCTCCTCTACTTTCCTCCCATCCATTAACCCTTTTCTCTGTTCACTTCTCGCCCTATACAGCTTAGAGACAATGGCCCATCACTTCAACAACTCTCTTGTCAACAACTGAATCTCCTTTATTGCACTGTCTGTCACCTCCACCTGACATGGCATCAAATCTGGACAAATCCAAACATCTGCTTTCTTCATGCCTGCCCCAAGGCAATGATAGTACTGGCACAGGTCACAGAACTATGCAAAATAGTATCAATATAAATTTCTGGATCCTACCCCTTCTCACATTCACAAGAACTCCCTTCTTAGTAATTATCCCTTTCTATTTTGCATCATTTGGAGCATTCCCATCAACATTAACAAAATAAAAGAAGAATTTCACTTAACCCACTCCCACCTCCAGTTAGTGTCCCATTTCTCTGCTGCTCTACTGAGCAAAACTCTATGAAAGAGGTATCTAGACTCACTATCTCTACTTCTTCCCCCATTCTTCATAAACCCATTTCCGTTAGGATTTCAACCCTAACACTCACTAAAGTGTTGTCAAGGTTACAAATGATCTCCATGTTGCCAAGCCCAGTGGTCACATCTCTGCCCTTACTTATTAACCTCTTAACCATAGTTGATCACTCCTTAATTATAGAAAAACATGTTTCTCTTGGTCTCTATGACACCCTACTTATCTGGAGGTGTTGAAGGTTAGGAGCACAGCCTCTGGAAATGGACTGTCTGGGTGAAAATCCTGGCTGTGCCAATAAATAGCAGTGTGACCTTGGGCAAGTTACTTGTCCTCTCTGGGTTTCCACTTCTCACCTGTACAACAGAGGTAAGAATACCAGCATCTGCCTCATTGTAAAGGTTATATGGACAGTACTAAGAATAGAGCTTGTTACATAGAGAGATGCTCAATGAAATCACCATATGGCTGTTGATGGGCTTTAGGACATGCTACCCCAAAACATGGTACCATGGTATATTGAATATTTTAAGATGAAGGAGTTTGACAAAACAGCATAAGCAGGAAGGTTTCCGACCTTCCCTCTGCTCTGCCCCTCCCCCCCACAGCAGATCATAAGACCCTCATGTAAGAAGTGCTCTCCCTATACTCTTAGGAAAAGAACATCCAAGGGGGAGGGAAATGCCAAGAAGTATCTGAACAAACAGGCTTTGCTAAGTTCCCCCCAGTTTATTACACTTAGCTCAAACTCTTTATCCTGTCATATCTTTTCACAACTCTCCACTCTTCACCAAACCTAGCATGAAAACACTCAGGTTTAACCATTTTTTCAGGTCTTCATTTCCTTAGAGGGCTCCCATATCACATAAAACTTACATTAAATAAATGTGTATGCTTCTCTCTTGTTAATCTGTCTCTGTCAGTCTAGTTTTAAGACCCAACCAAAGACCCTAAGAGGGTTCAGGAAATCTTTTTCCTCCCTTTCAATGTATAAAGGTCCACTCAAGCTAAAAATGTCCAAACAAAACTCCATCCCATCCAAATCTCTCTTCTCTAGGTCTCCCTAATCTCCATCAGTGGCACCTCCCAGATGTGCAAGTCAAAGGCTAACTTGATTTTTCTTTCTTCCCTCATCTCCACATCTAACCAATCAATAAGTCCTGATTGCTGCTCTACTTTCTAAATATACCCAGATCCTGAGCACTTCTAACCACTTCTACTGCCACGACCAGGCTAGTCCTAGCCAGTGTCTTCATTCACCTCACCAACGTCTCCTAGCTTCCAGTCTTGCCCTGCTGCATGTACTGATCACAAGTCAGCCAGAGCCATGATCCTCTATGCTCTCGGTCTGAGTGATAAGGTAACTCCATTCACCCAGGTGTCCAAACTGGAAACTGGGGTGCCATTTGATACTACTCTTTCCCTCTCCCACTCCAAGACCCAGTTAAGTGTCTCTTCCTGGGCTGCCCTTCTGCCCCAGCACTCACTACTCTGCAAAGTCACTGTCTCCTGTCTCACTCCTTCCTTCCTCCTGGATACAGTAAGAAACACATCTCATGCTTGCCCACTCACCCAAGCACTTGGTACAGTGCCTGAGTGGGTACACAAAAAATATTTGCCAAATAAATGAAGGAAAGGATAAAGGTTCATTTCAAATGCAGTGTGTATGATCAAGGTGGCATTTCATATCAGCGGATTAAAGGTGTATCATTCAATAGATGATATTGGAACAACTGGCCATTTGGAAAAACAAGCTGGATTTCCTACCTCACACTCCACACTGAAATAAACTCCAGATGGCTCAGAAATTTAATGTAAAAAAATTGAAACCATAAAAGTACTAGAAGGAATCGTGGGGTGTGGACTGTCTTTCTAAGTATGTCATGAAAACCAGAAATCATAAAATAAAAAACAGAGAAATTGAAAACTTCTGCATGGCAAAACCCACTGTAACTGTCATTAGACAAATGACAAACGAGGAAGAGTTATTTGCTATTTGCACCACATATGACAGGGAAAGTCTTAATCATCCTAAAATAAAAAAGGGCTCCTTTCAAAGCAAGCAAATAGGAAAATAGGCAGCAAAGAAGGGAACAAACAATTCACAAAAGAAGTTCATTAACATATGAAGGAAATGTAAATGTAGTCAGAAATTCCTATCCCTCTCTCAGATATGGAAAAGTGAAAATGGGTATCCTAGGGGTGAGAGTATTAATTGTTATAACATTTCTGGAAGGGTCATCTAGAAATATATAACAAAATGAAAGAGGAAGACTCCCTTTGACCCAGCAATACCAACATTTAAAAATTCCTTTTATTATGTGTATATATATATATATATATATATATATATATATATATACACACACACACATACACACACACATAATGGTATATATGTAAATTATATAAAATGTGATGCAGGTAAACATGTACCCACTAGCCAGCATCATTGTCTAAGCCTTTTGTCCTGAGTCCTGGTACTCAGGATGACCTGTCCTGGCTTGGGATGAACGACCAATGTCTCTACTTGTGCTCTTGATCCCATCTCCTGCCACTTACTCAGGAACATCCCACTAACATTTTGCCCTTTCTCTTGGGTCATCAATTATTTCCTCTTGGTTGGATCATTCTGATCAACATGCAAATGTGTTATAATTTTTCCCACCATAAAAAAGTTTTTTCTTTTGTTTAATGTTTATTTTTGAGACAGAAACAGAGAGTGCTAGCGGGGAAAGGGCAGACAGAGAGGGAGACAGAGGATCCAAAGTGGGCCTCAGGCCTTGGCGCCGACAGCAAAGAGCCCAATGTGGGCCTTGAACTTGGAAACCACAAAATCATGTCCTAAATCAAAGTTGGACGCTTAAGCAACTGAGCCACCCAGGCGCCCCAAAAAGTTTTTTCTTGATCACATCTTTCTCTTTAGCTGTTCTCCATTTATTGCCCTTCTCCCCTTCTCAGTAACAATCCTGGAGAGAACCCTCCACACTCCCTGTGACTGATTCTGTTCTATCTCATTCCACAGAGATGGTTCTTATCAAAACTACCACTGCTTTCCATGTTGCTAAATTGAACGGTCAGTTTCTAGTTCTCATTTTACCAGATATGTCAGCAGCTTTTGACATAGGAAACATTCCTTCTGGAAACACTTTTCTCCTGGCTTCCAGGACACCTTACTCTCCTGGCTTCCCTTAGACCTTACCAGCTCCTTTTAAGTTTCCTTTGACCTCTTCTCTTCACTCCTACCCTGTCTAACTTAACTTTGGAATAACCCAGAACTCTCATGTCTTTAAATACCATACGAAGGCTGATGAATCCCATATTTTCATCTCCAACTCAGGCCTTTCCCCTGAATTCCAGATTCCTGTATCACAAGACCTATTCAATATCTCCACTTGTATATCTATTAGGCATTGTATTTGGTGTCCAAACCAAACTCCTTATCAGCCTTTTCTTCCAGACTCATTCTTCCCATAGCTGTCCCTACAAAGTTGGTGGTCACACTATCCTTCCAGTGGCTTGGGCTGAAAACCTTGGTGTGATCTTTGACTCCTCACTTTCTCTCACTCCTTACATCTAATCCATTAGGAAATCCTTCAGCCCCACCTTCCCAATAGATGCAGAAATCTGGCCACTTCTCCCCATCTCTACCATTTGGTGAGTTTATAGTTGTTTTGTTGTTAGGAACAACATGGCTCTGAAAATTCCCTTATACATCTAATCACACAGGCAAGAGATTCCGCAGATGAGCAGTTCTCAAACTTTGGTGAATATCAGAATCCTCTGGAGGGCTTGTTAAAACCCAGAGTGCTGGACCTCATCCCCAGAGTTCTTGATTTGGTTTGGAATCCATCCGAATTTCTAAGAAGATGCCAGGTGATGCTGATGTTACTAGTGCAGAAATTACACTCGGAGATCCATAGCTCTAGGGTATATTATACCCAGGAGTGGAAATGCTGGGTCATAGGATTCATGCCTGTTCTATCTGACAACAGAACACTGATTCCTATTCCTTTCAGTACTGCTTGAGAGTTCCCAGTGATCCACATCCCTGCCAACCCTTGATGTTGTCAGACCTGTTGTATTAACAACATAGTACATACAAAATGTTAGCTCATTGTGGTTTTGAGTTGTATTTATCTTCAGGTGGCAAATACATGGGATATGGGGTGGGGGACATAAGTACAAGTATACTCATTGTAACGTTGTTTATGACATTTAAAAACTGGTAACAATCTAGGTTTCCATCAATAGGTACTTTCAAAATTTACAACAGGATACTATGTGAGTGATGAGGATGATGATTATAGGTCTCTAGTTATGGATATGGAAAATGCCTATAATATATTGTTAAACAAGAGGGGAAAAGAAGTTTACCTAAGATACATGACAGCATGTAGAGTGTGATTTCATTTCTGTAAAATTGTTCAAAGGAATTGAGAAACACCTTGGATAATGTTAATACTTGTTATCTTTAGGAGATGTATTCAGGGTTACCTTTACTTTCTTTTTTAAAATTTTCTGTAATGTCAATTCTTTTTAAGTGTGCATATCTCCTTTTTCTTTAAAAGAGTGATTTTGAAAAAATACATTCTGATATTTATGTTTGTATATAATAGAAAGTATCTGGAAGGTTTCACATGAAACTGGTCAGAATGGCTGCTTCTAGGCAATGGGTTTGTGTGGGCTGAGTGGGAAGGTACTTTGAGTTTTCTCTTTATTCCATTCCGTACTCTTTGATTTTTATGACAGTGTATTACTTTCATAATAAAAAAAACACACACTAATAAAAACAAAAAAGAAAAGAGAGTTATTCTTAACACCCAAGCCAGCCCTGCCAGCCCTGCCAGCCCCTGCTGTTGCCAGGCCAGCCCAGCCCACCTAGCTGTGCTGAGGCTCCAGAGACTTCACAAGGAACCCACTTAAGTTGTGCCAGACCTCCTCTGGCCAGGGAGCTTTCAAGCTTTGGAGCCAAGGCCAGTCATTGGGTTGCCCAAGAAAGAGTTCCTCCTGCTTCTGGGTGGTGCCTTGAGCCAAAAGCAATGTGTCACCCCCATAAAGCCTGTGCCTGTGGGCTCCCGCACCCTCTGTGGTGGAAGGAGAGGCCAGCCCCCCAGAGGGCACAGAGAGAAACCATTAACACAACCAAGGAGCTGACTGTCAGAGGTGGGCAAGCTCCAATAATGAAAGTCAGTGTCTCTAACAAAGCACTTTTAAGTCTATAAAGATCAGAGGTAGGAAGAAATAAATTCTACAAAATCAGAAGGTTGTAGAGATGATGAATGTGAAGTCATCTATGACACACTTGGATGCTAGAATCAGAAATCTCCCCCAACTGAGAAAGAATTAATTTGATCTAAAACAAAGACTTCACACAGCATGAACTGGATGTACAATGGGACTGCATACAGTTGTAGTTTCTCGAAAGGCACCAGAAGGAGAGATGCTTCCTCTTCACAGCAGCCCCTCTGAGCTCTGAGTGACTACCACATCAACACATGTAGCTAGCTCAGTCTCTTCGTGGAGTGTATCATGTGGTCATCATTCATTTTCCTTTGTCTCCCCCACAGCTCACAAGTTCCAGAAGACAGAAACTGGCCCCCATTCCTCTCCTGCCTCTTCCTAACAGGCATGAGGCTTAGCACACACTAAGTACTCAGCAAGTGTTGGGACAATGGAATGGGATCATCTCAATATAGAAAGAAAACAAAGATGCTATTTTGCAAATGCCCATGTTTCAAAATTGAAAGTAGACAGTCATAGCTGGATACCTCCTGGCATTACTGCCCAATCTGCTAGGGCCCAGTATGCCCATCAAGCCAGTAACACACAGAGCTTGGCTCACACTGTTGAGTTCAGCCTCCTTGGACAAGTGGGTCCCTCTCTAGGAACTGGCTTGGAAGAGGTGACAGTCTTTTGAATGTATACTTTCTCCTTAATAAAACTGCTATAAAAGGGGTGCCTGGGTAGCTCAGTTGGTAAAGTGTCTGACTTTGGCTCAGGTCACAATCTTGTTCACAAGTAGGAGCCCAGTAAATACTCGGTGTGTTTTTAAAACAGGTTAAATTCTGCTTTTTAAAGCTTTTTTAAAAAATTCATGTATATTTGCTCTAAAATATCACAATTGTATAGGATTGTATGAAGTCATTCCAGAAGGTGCTCCCTGAGCTCCATTCCTTGCTTCTCTCCCTGTGATACAGACAGAGGGAAATGACATCCAGAGGCGGGCTTCAGGTGGTCACACATGTTCTGAGTGTCTGCCTTGAGCCAGGCCTTGGTCCCACGTAGCTCTGTCTGGTAAGGGATACAAAAGTGCCTAAGAGGCTTAAAAAGTCACTGAGTCCTGAGGCAAGACCAGCCACTGGGATGTGGTGGGAGTCAGTGGGTAGAGACAGAATGATATTGGGGGGAAAATGGGAAGAGTTGGTGGTGGAAAGAATAGCCTGGAGGGGAGCCTGAATATGGCAGAGACCATACCCATTTAGAGCTTCAGGCCTCAAGGAAGGAAGAGGCAGAGGTGGAAAGTGGAAGTCATGTCTTCTTGGGGTAGCTGAGAGCTCTTTCAGGTCACAGGTCTCAGCCCCTGGCTATGCCCACAGGGGATACGGGCTGCTCTGTCAATGCTTGCAAAAAAGGAGAAGGATGGAGGGAGAGAGGGAAGGAAGGAGAGATGTCCTATGAGTGAAATGTCACCATCAATCAAGTTTCTTTACAGCTCATTCCATATGCGTAAAAGCTGGATTCACAGTTTTTTTTCGAGATGAATAAATCTTTATTCATTTATTATATTTCTCCAGGGAAAAAAGCAGGGTAGAGAGAGAAGGTCAGCATGTGCTTCAAGATAATAGAAGGAAGAAAAAAATAATGGAAAAGATAAGAATCTAAAATGCCAACCCTAAATGGGGGTGGGGGAAGGAGTGGGCTTCCTGCTCCATGGGAAGAAGAGGAAGGGATCGGGAAACTGGCAAAGGCAGAGCCCCACCCTATGAAGTCAGGACTCCACATAAAGCTAAGTAAATGTGGATTCACATTTGTCTGTCTTCTATTAGCTCATTTGTGGCCCCTTTGATGCAAGTTTCTTGTGCCAGCAGAAACATTCCTATATGGCTGGGATATACTTTCATCTCCCCTTTCCCTGGCCACCACTCCCAGGTTCCACAGGCAGTACCCCACTAGCCCTCATGTCCCTTGGTCTGGAGGGGTTAAACTGGCCCGTGCACAAATAGGACAAGGGTTTGGTGTTCATTAGAACAAGGAATGGGCTTAACCTGGAGGGAGTTTGGGCTAGGAATGAGAGAGAGGGTGCCTACTTGCTTCAGTTACTTGGACAAATCTTTTACTCGGGAATTAGATTTATTCATGTGAAATAATTGAGGAAGGGAATGGAGCAGGAATTTAGTCTTCAGGACTGCCATTCTAAGGGGCAGGTAATGAAACTGGTTTGGGAGAGAGTGAGACTGAAGAGCCCATGTGACATCCGAGTGGAGAAGATGAGCCGACAGCAGGATATTATAGGCCTGGGCCTCAGAAGGACTTTCCAGAATGGAGACCAAGTGTGTTGGGGTAAAGGCAATTTTCAATGACCCCTGGAGGCCACAGAGGACATGGCATCACCTAAGCATTATGGTAAGAGTTGAGTGCATGTAGAATGTTAAGGAAGGTCAGGGAGGAGCCCTGCCCAGCTCCACCAAAAAGAATCCCCAATGAGGAAGGAGCCTGAGAAGAAAAGATAAGGCATCAGGAGTCACATTTGCCAAGACTCATCCTGTTGCAAGGAGCAGAGGAAGTGAGCATGGCACAGAGGTAACAGGATGCCCACCAGGTTTGAACTGCTTGCTCCCAAATGATTTGTTCCCTCTAAGAGCCAAGGACTACTATAGCCACCAGCTAAAAATGCCCAGGATGTACAAAAGATGGCAACAGAGACCTTACCATTGTCACTAGCCACTGTTGCCACCCCTTGCCACTCCCACACCTCCCCCTACCAGGGAAGGAAGGAGAGTAGGAGCTGGTTTGTGCATGGCAGGGGATTGACAGTGGAGAGATTCCCAAAAAACCCTCAAGAATTCAAAACTCTCCCATGAGTTAGTGTCTGTTAATTTTCTTGAAGAGGGTGTGGTGGTGTGATGGCCTCAAGGAGGCTGCACTAGGGGAAGGGAGAGTTAAATCAAGTCTGAGATTGACATTTTAATCTGCTCTCTATTTCAATAACCGAGCTTCTAAAACCTGCCCAAGATGCTATTAATGAATGGGCATGCCTTGCTTGACGTGGCTCAACTGAAGAGAGTGATTAGAGATACCTAAATAGCTGACGGGTTTTAATGCCTTCTATGTTGGACCCTGTGCCCAGAGCTTTATAGAAATCATCTCAGTCCACCCCTACAGCAGCCCTCTGAGGGAAACACTAGGACTATCCCCATTTTACATATGAGGAGACAAAGGCCCAAGGTCACACAGCTAACAAGTGGAGCTGGACTCCTAACCTCCACTGTTATTAGCTCAATTATTCAGTACATGTGGAACCGGGTTGGGGGCATTTGTGGCAGCTACACTAGTCTCACCAATGGCAAAGCTAATACTTATTAAAAGGTTACTATATGCCAGACATATTGTTAACAGCCTCTGTTAGTAGATGTCTTGGGAAAATTCTCTTGAGGGACTTGCACTACACTAACACTTCCTAAGGAGACTTTCTTTTTTTGGTCAAAATTAAATTACTAGAATTGTGCAGGCCTTAAATAGAAGAGAGGCTGATGCAACTTGCTGCTTATGCCAGAGTTTAAACACCTGTACAGAATGTCACATTTGAAAGAAAGCATGTAATTGGCTTTTAGCAAGATATTTCTAGAAAGATCAGAGAATGACTTGTATTTGGGCAGCCTAACCTTGACTATATGACTGCTTGAAAGGAGAGAGAGAGAACTACACATGGTCCAGATTAGGACACTGAAACTCAGAGCAATGAGGTCATTTGCCCAAGGCCACTCCACTCAGGAGTGGCTGAGTCTGGAGAGCAATCTGAGGCAGCCAGAGACCTTCAGAAAAATCTCTCTGCTGGGTACCACTAAATTCCCCCAGGAGACTCAGTTTGCTGGTTCTGAAAGCCCTAGAAGGGATAGTACACACATGTGGATGCATACCTCCAGTGTGGATGGGGTGCTGAGGGACTTTATATTTGACAGATTCTACTTCCTCTGCCAGGCTGGAGGTCAAACTTCACCTTGAGAGGAACCTTCCTGAAGGTGCAGGTCAGGAGGGGAAGGGACAACCTTTGAAACATACACATGTCCAGGCTTTACCCCTAGAGCTCCTAATTCTTTGAGATAAGATCTGACAATTCACATTTTTAACAAATGTCCCTGGAGATTCAAATGTACTCCAAAGATTAAGGACTGTGGCTCCTGAGTAAGGCATGCAGGGTGGGGTGGGGAGTTTCAGGAGAGTAAAGCAGGGGTGGAGCTGGAAAAATTGTGTGGCCAGGAAACTTCCTCAACCTGGTTTGTCAGCCTTGGGTCCAAGGGCATGAAGGTATTAAGGATACCAAAGATATGAAAGTAACTGAAGGATGTTCACATTTATTTAAAATGCATTTTGGGGGGCGCCTGGGTGGCTCAGTTGGTTAAGCTTCTGGCTTCGGCTCAGGTGATGATCTCACAGTTAGTGATTTAGAGCCCCACATTGGACTCTGTGCTGACAGCTCAGAGCCTCAAGCCTGCTTCAGATTCTGTGTCTCCCTCTCTCTCTGCCCCTCCTCAGCTTGCACTCTGTCTCTTTCTCTCTCTCAAGAATAAATAAAACATTTAAAAAACTAAAAAAAAATTAAAATACATTTTTGGGGCACCTGGGTGGCTCAGTCGGTTAAGTGGCAGACTTTTGATGTCAGCTCAGGTCTTGATCTCAGGGTCATGAGTTCAAGCCTCATGTTGGGCTCCATGCTGGGCATGAAGCCTCCTTAAAAAATGCATTTCATTAGAAAGTTTGACTATTGGTGTGTTATTGTTCTTAAACTGAATTTTATCATTTACATTAATATGAATTGATGCTGCAAGATTTGGTTTGCAATTGAAGGATAATCTAGAAGTTTGAAATAAAATACAAATTCATAGAAAAAAATGCAACTTAGAAAAGTCCAAATAGTTTTATAACCCTTTAAAAATTGAATCAGCAATTAAAAGTCTCCTGTCCCATAATAGTCGATTTTATATGTCAACTTGACTAAGCTACCCTCCTCATTTACTCAATCAGACACTCTTCTAGGTGTTGCTGTGAAGGCATTTCATTGATGCGATTAAACCCTTATAATCAATTGGCTTTCTTTTTTTTTTTTTTTTTTTGGTAAGGGACTTAACATTTTTTTTTTTTGAAGATACATTTTAAAATAATAGATTACAGGGGCGCCTGGGTGGCGCAGTCGGTTAAGCGTCCGACTTCAGCCAGGTCACGATCTCGCGGTCCGTGAGTTCGAGCCCCGCGTCGGGCTCTGGGCTGATGGCTCAGAGCCTGGAGCCTGTTTCCAATTCTGTGTCTCCCTCTCTCTCTGCCCCTCCCCCGTTCATGCTCTGTCTCTCTCTGTCCCAAAAATAAATAAACGTTGAAAAAAAAATTAAAAAAAATAATAATAATAAAATAATAGATTACAGATATCAAATATGAGGCATTTTGAAAGTCTCCATCAAATTTCCATTTATTATTCATTGCCGCTTATATTTTTTTTCCATTTAGAAACCAACTATTTATTTTGAGAGAGAGAGTGAGCACACGAGCAGGGGAGGGGCAGAGAAAGAGAAGAGAGAGAATCCCAAGAAAGCGCAGGGCTTGCAACATGGGGTTCCATCTCACAAACCATGAGATCATGACCTGAACCAAAATGAAGAGTTGGATGCTTAACCAACTAAGCTACCCAGGTGCCCTTGTGATCAATTGACTTTAAGGGAAATTACCTTGGATAATCTGGGTGGGTGTGATTCAATCCATTGAAAGGCCTTAAGAACAGAGCTAGAACTCTCTCACAGGAGCTAAAGTTGCCATTCCCAGGAGGCCTGCCCTTCTTCCTAGTCTGTCCTATGGCTTCCTGGTCAGCCCCCAGCATAATGTAAGCCACTTCCTGGTAATAAACTTGTTTATATAACTATTATTGATTTCTTCGGTTGACCCTGATTGATACACCTCCCCTCAAACAAAATTTTTATGTGTATTATTTTCCTTATTAAAATATTGAAAATAGGGGCACCTGGGTACTTCAGTCAGTTAAGCGTTTGACTTCAGCTCAGGTCATGATCTCGTGGTTTGTGGGTTCAAGCCCCGCATCATGTTCTGTGCTGACAGCTCAGAGCCTGGAGCCTGTTTCGGATTCTGTGTCTCCCTCTCTCACTGCCCCTCTTTTGCTCGTGCTCTGTCTCTCTCTGTCTCAAAAATAAACATTAATTTTTTTTAATATTGAAAATATTTTCAACTTTCCAGTATGATTTTTTGACCTATAGTTATTTAGAAGTATGTTGCCTAATTTCCAAACATGCTAAAATTTCCAGCTGCTTTTATTATCAATTTGTAGCTTAATTCCATTATTATCAGAGAATACACTCTACATGATTTCAATCCTGTTCCCTGTAGATATCTTTTGAGTTTTTAATTCATTTCCTTAAACATAGTAAACGTAGTTCATTTATAGTATGTGTCTGACAAGGATGGTTGCCACAGGTGAGCTCAGGAAAGTGACTGAGAGTTGAACTATGGAGCCAGTGTCTCCCTGTGGATCTAGGACATGTTACTGGGAGTCAGTATTGTCCACACTTTAGTTACTTGCATGCTATCTTCACCAATTTTTGCCATATCTAAGTACCACATATGCAATTATTTACTTAAAATGTGTTCTTTAAATTGACTCATTCTTCCAAAGTCATACATATTTACATTAAAGGTAAATTTTATATTACTATTCCAAATGGAAAACTAGTCATTTGCCATAAATAGAGGGGAGCCATAAAAAGAAACATTACAATAAAAAGGGAATAATATGACATATTAACTAAAATATTGTGGTTTTATGAATGGTTTAAGACTGAGACCTGTTCTCTTATTGTTAAAGTAGAAAATTTACCAAGTGTTTGAGGATCTAATGAAATGCTAGCAGTATAGTGCAGGGCAGTAGGCAAAGGATGGACTTTCCAATACACATTATCTGTAACATAACATTAAAAAAACACTTTTCTCAACATTTTGCAATCACCATTGCAAAAAAATCATCAATGGATGCTAAGTCTATGGGAGGGGGCAAGTTACATGAAAATTATTTGCATGGGGGGAATGTAACTATACAGGGGAGAACTTGGCTATCACTTTGGGTAATCAAAATTAACATCATCTACTGAGAAACTTAACAGAAGTCCATGGGGGAGGGGAAGAAGAAGAAAAAAAGAGGTTAGAGAGGAAGAGAGCTGAAGCATAAGAGACTCTTAAAAACTGAGAACAAACTGAGGGTTGATGGGGGGGAGGGGGAGGGTGGGTGCTGGGTATTGAGAAGGGCACTTTTTGGGATGAGCACTGGGTGTTGTATGGAAACCAATTTGACAATAAATTTCATATTAAAAAAATTAAAAAAATAAATAATTAACATCATCTATGGACTTCAAGCTGTATTACAAAGGTAGAATCATCAAGACAGTATGGTACTGCCACAAAAACAGACACTCAGATCAATGGAACAGAATAGAGAATCCAGAAATGGAACCACAAACATATGGCCAACTCATCTTTGACAAAGCAGGAAAGAATATCCAGTGGAATAAAGACAGTCTCTTCAGCAAGTATTGCTGGGAAAACTGGACATGGAGAAAAATGAACCTGGACCACATTCTTACACCATATACAAAAATAAATTCAAAATGGATGAAAGACCTAAATGTAAGACAGGAAGCCATCAAAATCCTCAAGGAGAAAGCAGGCAAAAACCTCTTTGATATTGGCCACAGCAACTTGTTACTCAACACGTCTCTGGAGGCAAGGGAAACAAAAGCAAAAATGAACTACTGGCACCTCATCAAAATACAAAGCTTCTGCACAGTGAAGGAAACAATCAGCAAAACTAAAAGTCAACCAACAGAATGGGAGAAGATATTTACAAACGACATATCAGATAAAGGGTTAGTATCCAAAATCTATAAAGAACTTATCAAACTCAACACCCAAAAAACAAATAATCCAGTGAAGAAATGGGCAAGGACATGAATAGACACTTCTCCAAAGAAGACATCCAGATGGCCAACCAACACATGAAAAAATGCTCCACATCATTCATCATCAGGGAAATACAAACCAAAACCACAATGAGATACCACCTGACATCTGTCAGAATGGTTAACATTAACAACTCGGGCAACAACAGATGTTGGTGAGGATGTGGAGAAAGAGGATCTCTTTTGCACTGCTGGTGGGAAAGCAAGCTGGTGCAGCCACTCTGGAAAACAGTATGGAGGTTCCTGAAAAAATTGAAAAAACAGAACTACCCTACAACCCAGCAATTACACTGCTAGGTATTTATCCAAAGGATACAGGTATGCTGTTTCAAAGGGGCACATGCACCCCAATGTTTATAGCAGCACTATCAACAATAGCCAAAGTATGGGAAGAGCCCAAATGTCCATCGATGGATGAATGGATAAAGAAAGTGTGGTATATACATACAATGGTGTATTACTCCGCAATCAAAAAGAATGAAATCTTGCCATTTGCAACTACGTGGATGGAACTAGAGGGCATTATGCTAAGCGAAGTTAGTCAGTCAGAGAAAGACAAATATCATATGACTTCACTCATATGAAGACTTTAAGACACAGAACAGATGAACACAAGGGAAGGGAAACAAAAATAATATAAAAACAGGGAGGGGAACAAAACA
Source organism: Felis catus (assembly GCF_018350175.1). Classification (NCBI taxonomy): domain Eukaryota; kingdom Metazoa; phylum Chordata; class Mammalia; order Carnivora; family Felidae; genus Felis; species Felis catus. Next base: position 124,939,217 of record NC_058386.1, on the reverse strand, counting down.
TAAGAGACTCTTAAATATGGAGAACATAGAGTTGCTGGAAGGGTTGTGGTAGGGGGGATGGGCTAAATGGGTAAGGGGCATTAAGGAATCTACCCCTGAAATCATTGTTGCACTATATGCTAACTAACTTGGATGTAAATTAAAAAAATTAAAAAAAAATTAATATCATCTAGATGATACCCTTACAAGGACACAACATCATTTCATTGGGTACTCATGTGGGAAAAAAATGTCCTTGGATCCTACTGTATATGATACAAAAAATTAGTTTCAGACAGACTGCAGGTCTAAATATGAAAGGTAAAACAACAAAGCTTCTAAAAGAAAAACAAGAGAATATCTTCGTGAACTTTGAGTGGTGAAAAATTTCTCAACCATGACACAAAAAGTACTAAATATCAAATAAACATTTGATAAGTGGAATAAATGAAAACGAAGAACTTCTGTTCATGAAAACATACTGTTGAAATGAAAATCCACCCCAAACATGAGAGGAGATCTTCACAATACAGAAATCTAACAGAATACTCATCCACAATATATCAAAGAAACAAACAAATAAACAACTATAAATCAACACTATGGGTAGGTGAGCTAATAGGAAAGCAGGTAAAGATCAGAACAGGTACTCCGTCTCAGTAGTTCTCAGGAAAATGCACATTAAGGCCATAAAATGTCACATTTAAAAGAAAGAACACCAAGTGTTGGCAAGGATATGGGGGCAACTAGAACACTCGCAGATTGCAGATGGGAGGGTAATTTGGTACAACCACTTTGGAAAATTCCTTGTCTTTATCTATTAAAGCTAAATATATGAGTTCTCTGACCCAACAACCCCGTTATTGTTATAAGTTGAATTGTGTCCTTCCAAAATTCATATATTGAATTCTTCTACCCTGCCCTGTACCTCAGAATGTAACTGTGTTTAGAACTAGGGTATTTCAGGAGTCATTCAGTAAAAATGAAGTCATTAGAGTCCCACTTGGAACAGAGTGGGCCTTAGGCCAATATGACTTCTTATAATGAGAGGAGATTAGAACACAGACATGCACGGAGGGAGCATGTGAAGACACAGGGAGAAGAGAAGTCTGCAAGCCAAGGACAGAGGCTGCAGAAGAAAGTGAAGCTGCTGACATCTTGATCTTGGACTTCTAGTCTCCAGAACTGTAAGAAACTAAATTTCGGTTGTTTAGGCTACCCCATCTGTGGTACTTTTTCATAGTAGTCTGAGCAAACTAAAACAGGTATATAGTCAACACAATTGCATATACATGTTCGACAAAAGGCATACAAAAGGAATATCCATAGCAGCATTATTTATAGTAACCAAGAGCAACCCCAATGCCCATCAAAGTAGAAAGAACAAGTCAGTCATGCCATGTCCACAACAGTGGAGCATGAACTCCAACTGCAAACATATGGATGAGGCTCTCATACATAACGTGGAGGGGCAGAAGCCAGATGTGTAAGAGCACATACAGTGTGGTTCCATTTATGTAAAATATAAAAATGGGCAAACCTAATCTCTGCTGCTAGATGTCTAGGATAGCGGTTAGCCACAGACACATAGTGAGTAGGGGGGGACCAAGAGAAGGGGCTTCTGGTGTGCTTGGTCATATTATGTTTCTTGATCTGAGTGCTTTTATACAGACATGCTGTCTTTGTGAGCTGTCTTCAAGCTGTACACTTATATATGATATGCATGATATGCATATTCTTTTGTGTCTATTTTGTTTCAATACAGTTTAAAAACACAAGAGCACCAAATTTGGAGTGGTCCCCCTGCCCCCAATAGTCTGCAGGATTGGAAGAGAATTGAACAGGAATGGCCTTTCTTTATTTGTTACAAGTACCATTGACAATATTCCAGCCTATGTGCTGGGACACACGGGGTGAGGGAAATGAGCAGCTTTTGCCTGGCGTTTAGTGGGGACTGGCAAGAGCAGACTGCCTGGCTCATGAAGACCCTGGCTGCTGGGGGGAAGACAAAGGCAGGCGCAAATAGAGTCAGGAGACCTGGGACGAGGCTGTTGACATCATCCATGTTATCAGTGGCATAGTTGAAGACAGGACGCCAAACCAGTCCCCTGACTCTGTGCACCATAGCACATCTACTATCTACCAACGGGGGACCCTGGTGTGGTAAGGACAGCTGCAGCCCTGCCCCTCCCCACCATGCCTCATGATCCTTGTGGTCTAAATGTCTCCCCACTCTAACTTGGAATAGGCTCCTGCCTCCAGGTATTGCAAACAGCTATTTGCCCAGCTCAAGTACTGTTCATCTGCTGGGGTCCTGAATAGAAAGAGTAAGGGGATTCTTCTCCTTTGTTCCACAAGGGGGGTACACAGGCTCTGAGGGTGAAAGAAAGAGCCCCACAGGGCTATTTCTGGGATATCTGAAGATACATCTGAGTTTTTGTAGTCTTTTGTTTAAAACTTCCAGTAAGAGCATCTCAGTGATGTGGAACAGGGCAGGGGTGTGTAGATCAGACACAGACACACATAGTCACAGAACCATTTGTGTCATGTGTATTTTATTGGCCAAGAGTGCCCATAGCCGGTCATCTTCTAAAGCCTGTGGAGTGGAGGAGGGTAGAGGGCCCTCCCAGATCAGTGTTCTGTGGGACGGTTGCAAAAGGCACAACATGTTACCACAAGACAGGCTCACAGCCCAGCAGTCACCAGACTGCCTGTGGCTAGATCTGGGCACGGAATGGAAATGATGTCACTAGAGCTTCACGTTATTTCATCCAATTAACTGAGAGTTAATTACTATGTCCAAAGTGCTTTGAAGCTGAGGAGCACTGTTTATTCACAATTAAGGTGGAAGTGGTAAGCTCAGAGAGGCTGCACAAGGGGTGCTGGCATTAGAATGGGAAGATGGGCAAGGATTCTGCTTCTGTCTTGCTGTGAGGAGCTAGGGGACATTTGTGCAAGTGTCTGTAGGAGTGTCCTGGGGCTGCTGTCAAGTGCCACACATCGGTGGTGGCGGGGGGTGGGGGTGGGGGAAACTAAGGCAACAGGCATTTATCCTTTCACAGTTCTGGAGGCCAGAAGTTTGAAATCAAGCTGTGGGCAGGGCCATGCTTCCTCCAGGGGGGGAAGATCCTTCCTACCTCCTCCAGCCTCCAGCTTCTGGCATTACCCCAGGCATTCATTCCTTGGCTCAGGGCCACATCACTCCAATCTCTGCTTCTGTCCTCCACATAGCTGTCTTCCCTGTGTCCGTGTCTCTATTTCCTCTTCTCATAAAGGCCATCATATTGCATTAGGGCCACCTGAATGACCCCATATTAATGTAAATGATAAATTCATTTTGAGAACAGTGGCACACCTAGAGTCTTCAGTCCCACTTCTTCTAGAAGCTTTGGCTCTCTCAGTCACCCCCACATTCCAGTGCTGAGGAAAGAGTGAGGGAGGGAAACTCTTAGGAATGAAGCACTCATTGGGCACTGGAGATCAGATGGGTCCTGTTATGGGTTGCATTATGTCCCCCCAAAAGATATGTTGATGTCCTAATTCCCAGCGCCTGTAAATGTGACTGGATTTGAAAATGGGTCATTACTGTTTTCTCATTGTTGCAGGGTTCTCTCTGGCTCTGTGGAGCACTCCTGCTGGGGTGGAGAGAGGTAGGCCCCAGAGTGCCAATGCCTGTGCTGGCCTTGCAGGGATCACAGGGATCACAGGGATCACAGGTAGGCCCTGCCTTGAAGTACTTCTTAGTGCGGAGGGAGGCAGGTACATAAGCCAGGAGTCTTGGGCTAGAGTCATAGGTGGAAGAAGCCCCAGGCAGGCACAGTGGGAGCCTGGGAGAGAGTACAGCAGGAGCTTCACCTGGCCTGGCTGCCAGCCCAGTAGAGATTTGTAGGAGTCAGCCAGGCAAGGACAGCAGAAGGCATTCTGGGGAGAGGCCCCCATGTGCTGCCATTAGCAATGGGCTTCCTAGTCCAGTGGGAGTCCCTTTAAAGCTCCAGATCAGACTGCCTGCAGAGTCCCTGGCTTAGAGGGGCCATAGATGTCAAAGGTTATCTTGGGCTCAACACTGAAGGCAGCTTTTTAGCATTCAGTGGCCTGGCCAGAACTGACTTTGATGAAGGGAGCAATCAGACAATTGACTGTGAATAGGACAAGGACGTCAGGACCCTTGGTTCTGCGGTACCTCGATGCAGCCTGTCCTGTACAGCCTACCGTGCCTTGGGGCCTCGCATCTAGGCCCAGTCTCTGCAGGCTTGCTTTCAGCACCACCTGGGCCCGTATTAGAGCCCTTTTGGCTGGCTATGGCTAGATGGTCTTCAGGTGGCCTTAGCTTAGCCTGTGCTTCACTTCCCTAAACACTAATCCCAGCCCCAAATATAGCACAAAGAGGCATGTCCAAATCCTAGTTCCTCTCCTGCCAGGACATGAGAACCAGTCCCAGGCCTTGAGGCAGTGCTGAGACCTAACACTTGCTCACCTGGGCCACTGGATTCTTAGGCCTTTCCAAACCCGCCCTGCAGATCCACCCACATTTCTCAGCACCTTCTAAACCTGCACCATCATATTAGTGACCTCTGTACAGGATTTGCAATCATCAGTCAGTGCCAAACTAGCCCAGTGAGTTATTTGAATAGTATTTGGCAGACAGGGCTGCAGGGATCCAGCAGTTTGTTTGAAGCCCATGGCCTGTCAGGAGGTTGGAGCATTGGCCCTTTACCCAGGGACCTACCTCTGTCACCTTGGTGAGGGGACGACTTTCCCTAGATTCATGGCTGCTGAGCCTGTTGGGACTTGTCTGTCCTTTGGCTCCCTTCCAGCTGGAGGCTGTACCTTACTGGCCACTGTTGTAGATTAATTGCCCCCCCAAAATGTCCACCCCTTGAGATGTATTGATGGAAGTGGAGATGGGAGCGATGCACTCTGAAGATGGATGAAGGGGCCACAAGCCACCGCTTACAGTGGTGTGTGCCTCTGGTCCCCCTTGCACTCTTTTCATCATATAAACACAAAGGCCACCATGTCACTTTTCAGTGGGCAATCAAGTCCAAGTTCCTTGACCCTTGCAACCTCACGTCCTACCATTTCCAGGCACAGACCAGTGTTTCCCTTGGCCTGGAAGCTAGGCCATTCCTTCTCTTTTCCAGCTGGCCAAAGTGGGCTTGCCCTATATGTATGTATGTATGTATGTATGTATTTATTTAGTGTAAAAATATTTGATGAATAAGAGGTCAATAATTTTTAATATTCCTAAATGGAATATGTTTATAAAACAGGTTAAAATATATTCTATATCTTTCAGATTTACAGTGCTTTGTATTTTTTTAATTTATGTATTTTATTTTTTTAAATATAATTTATTGTCAAATTGGTTTCCATACAACCCCCAGTGTTCATCCCAACAAGTGCCCTCCTCCCTGCCCATCACCCACTTTCCCCTCTTCCCCACCCCCATCTACCCTTAGTTTGTTCTCAATCCTTAAGAGTCTCTTATGATTTGCCTCCCTCCCTCTCTGTAACTTTTCCCCCCTTCCCCTCCCCCATGGTTTTCTGTTAAGTTCCTCAAGATCCACATATGAGTGAAAACATATGGTATCTGTCTTTCTCTGCCTGGCTTAAAAGTAGCCATTCTAATGGGTGTGAGGTGGTATCTCATTATGGTTTTGATAGGTGCATTTCTCTAACCATTAGAGATGTTGAGAGCATCTTTTCAAGTACCTGTTGGCCTATTTGTCACTCTTAAGCGGAGGTTGGCAAACTTTCTGTAAGGGGGAAGACAGTAAATATTTTAGGCTTTGTGGGTTACAGATCTCTGTCATAACTGGTCAACTCTGCCGTTGTAGCATGGATGCACCACAGACATGTCAGCAAATGGATGTGGCTGTATGCCAATAAAATTTTACTGACTAAACACAAACAGGATTCAACCCCAAGTTCAGTTTGTGGACCTTTGCTCTTAAGGGAAAGAGCACTTGGGATATTACTTTCTCTGTGGGACTCTCTGAGGGTAAATGCTCTATCTTGGTCACTTCTGCATCCCTTTGGACTTAGCAGGTGCTCAGTTAATATTTTCTGAATTGATGGTCCCCACCCCTCCCCACAGAGAACAAAGCCAGTGGTGTGTATGTCTACCAGTACCTACTAGAGAAGGTGTCTCCCAAGAGTTGCAGTACAGGGCAAGGGCTGAGAGGCTTTCACCCTCTTCCCTCTCTTTCTCCCCTACCCAGTTCATGCTAGAAAGTTTTCTGGGCTGAAGGATCTAATGTGAACAAACCTTCTGGGGCTGAGTGGGTGAAAGAGCTGGCAAAGCGTACACTCTAATTTGGGTCCATTATCATTTGAAGTCTTCCACAATTGACAACTAGGCAGTGCTGGGGTAAAGAGGTGCATGCTGCTGATGGAAGGTTCTAGTGTTTCTCCACATGCCTCTTTTTAGTCTCCATTCCTCTTATTTGTGCCTTTTGAGCCCTTCATGTTGCAAAGCCTCAGATTAGAGCCTGTGCCCCTTCCTCCCCAGATGGGCACCTTTGCTGTGTAAACTGCCTGAATCTCGGTGGATAATGTGGGGTGCACTAACCTAGGGGATTTTGAGCTTGTGGTTTAGCCCTGGCTCTGCTAATTGCCTGAGTGCCCTACGCCATGGCTTCTTCTCTCTGGGGCTCCCCCAGCTGGTCAAAGTGGGTGTTAGTAGCTTTGTCCTCTAAATTCCCTTTCAGTCTGGTCCCAGGAGTAGCCACTGCACAGGACTTCAGAGGCAGAGAAACAAATCCAAAGTCCCTGGACCTTGAGGAGTGTAGCGGCTTGTAGGAGACCCAGGCAGCTGAGCCAATGACTGATGGCAGTGCAGGCTGGGCTTTGTAGGAAGCCAGGAGAGAGAGACTGTAGGGCAAAAGCTGTGAGGAGTGAATGATGTTGGAAACAAAGTTTGAAAGAACAGGTACTTGCCCAGCAGGACCAGATACGCTGAGGTGAGCTATGCAGAGCAGAATGGAGCTGAGGAGCCATGAGGAGCTTATAGGCTAGCTTGCTGGTGCTGGGTGGAGAGAGGGAAGGCAAGGGGAGTTGCAGAGAGGTATTTCAGTTCAGCAGAAGGGAGAACTTTATACCAGCAAGGGCTGTTATCACACAGCAAGGCAAGGATATCCTAGTCAGTGGATAGAAATGTACACCAGCACTTGAAGGGCTGTGGCCAGAGGCCTAACGCATTTCTGTCCCATCTGACAAGTCCACTTCTACCTTGCTTCCAGTCCTTCTCTATCTTGAAGTCATGGACCTACAGGCAGAGCAGCTGGCCACAGCCACCTCTCGGTCCATGGACACTGCCAGATGGAGATGCTAATGAGGCCTGGGAGCTCCACTCTGGCCTCTTCCCTGTCAACTTGTCTCTCTTGGACCCTTCCTCAAAAGCAGGCTTCCCTACAGCTGCTGGCACCCATCCCACCAGCTTGGATTTTGTATTGGGCCATAGTCATCTTTGAAAGCTGACAGCTCCGTGCCCTCTGTTGACAAAAGACACATACTCACAGATGTCCCAAAGGTTGTAGCCAATTCATAGAATTCACAGACCTCCCAATTCCACGCATGAATGCCAGGCCTGGAACCCCTACTCCAACCAGTCCCACTGGCTGTTTCCTTCTGTTGCTGCAGTTACTCTAGGATTTCAAGCCAGGCAGGTAATAACCCCCATTTCTTGAGCACCCACTTGGTGCTGTGGGGATGTTGGTTGGCTCTGCCCTCAAGGAGCTCCTAGCCTGGTAGGGGTGGGAGGAAGTACACCGAGGGAATACATTAAATAAAGCGAAGATTGAGAGCTACAGGCTGGGAGTCCCGAGCAAGTGGATGATTTCCAATTGGGAGAAAGAGGGTAAGCTTTTTGCAGGGAAGGGATCTGGCTATTTTGGATTTGGGGACATAACAGGGAGAGGACAAGACAGGCAGCCAGGGCAATGTGAGCAAGGGGACGTCTGACAAGGCATGAGGAGTTTGGCTGGAGTGCAGTAGGTGTGAAGCCCAGTGGAAAAGGCTGGAAAAGCAGGCTGAGCACAGGTTGTGAAAAACTGGCTGCAGAATGTGTTCCAGAGAAAGTTGGGACCCACTGAAGTGTTTTTGACAGAGGAGGGACAAATCTAGGTCTCTTTTAGGAAGGATGACCTGGAGATACATAAAGTCTGGATCAGGGGAGGCAGACAGATCATCTTGGCTGTCCCAGTACACCCGATCCAGGTGCAGAGAGGGCCAGGTGCTGAACTAGGTCAGTATCAACAGGGAGGGAGGAGGGACTGAAATGAGAGACCTCCCCAATGAACATGCAGAACTGGGCATGGACTTTCAGCTGTCCTCAAGCTGGGAGAGAACTGCCTTCCCTCCAGCATGATTTTACAGATGGATATGCCATGGGGGAGAGGCGCAGGCCTAGGTTGGTTCTCTAGGATGTTATTTTAGGGAGGTGTACTGCAAGGCTATCAGCCATCAGGAAAGGGACAGATTGGGGTGGCCCAGGGACTCGGGCTGGTTAGGAAGACAAGTTCAGTCTTGCAATAACTGAAGCAAGGTTCTAGCTGGACTTGGTGACCTGGTGGGAGTCTCCTTCAGTGGTGGGGAGCCATGCGTGGAGCCCGTAAGCAGAGTGGCAGGCTCACGGAGTCTCTGCTCAGTAAGTCTGAGGTGGGGCCCCATCATTTCTAACAAGCTCCCCATGGGGGTGCCAAGGCTAGCCTTCCCGGGCAGTTGGACTTTCTCCAAACGGATGGGGGTGGGGGTGGGGAGTGATGTAGGTCTGAGTCAGGAATACAGGGCAGAGCAAGGAGTCATAAAAGCCCTCTGCGGCAGGGAGGGTAGCTCCACTGCAATGTCAGCTCCAGGTTGTACCTGTTTCATTCACCACTGAAGCCCAGGCAGTGCCCAAAAAACGTGTACAATGAATGGGTGAACAAAACAAGTGAGCAGACCAGAGGTTCCCTGAGGCAGTAGATACAGATGGACAGGACGTACGAACTCTGGACAGTTCGGTGAGGGACACCTTTTGTAGGGGCAGCTGGTAGCATTTTCCCAAGAAAGCTGGGAGGACAAAGCTGTGGGCACTTTGGTCTGCCAGTCTCCCTCTTCTAGGCCTGAGAGTCTCCTCCTCACAGCTCTGAAAGCAGAGTCCATCAGTTCTATGCCGTGGCCTCCTCCTCCCTCCCACTCCGCCTAAGAAATCAAGCAGCAAGCTGAGTCCTTTCCAGGTGCTCCCACTAAGGCTTCATTTCTATTTCCATGGCTACAGCATTGCTCAGACTTTTGTTACTTCCTATTTGATCTCCCAGGCCCCACACAGGGTGGTGATATAAGCTTCTTGATTTTTGCCCTCCACTGTGTAAACCCTGAACAGTTTCCCATGCATACAGGACAAAGTTTAAGGCCTCTTGGCTTGGCATCCTCAGCCCTACTTATCTCTTCAACCAAACCAACCTCCCACTGCTCCATGCCGCACCCCCCCCCCCCCCCCCCCCCCGCCCCAAGCCAGTCTGGTCACTTCTGTACTTCACTGAATCTGAGAAAGACAACACACTACTAATGAACTTATGACAAGTCATTGCTTATGAACCTGGCCTTTCAGCCTGAAATGCCACCTAGGGGTCTACACCTATGGACCCTTTATCCATCCTTTGAGGTCCAACTCAATGCTGTCGCCTCCTCGTTGGAAGCCTTTTTGATGGTCTTGCCTGGAAGCCATGTCTCCTTCCCCTGAAATTACACCACCTTGTCTCCCAGGCACCCCGGATTGTGAACATATATCAAGCTCCTCTATTCTAATTGCCTCCGGGGCAAAGACCCTGTCTTATTTCTGCTTGTGCTCCCCTGCCCCATCAGCTTCATACAGTCTACCCCCAGGCGGGGGTGACGTTCCTATCACACATACCTCATGGCATGTACAAGACCTTCACTTTACTCCAGTCTCTCCTGCTGCCTCTCCACCCCTGGACAAAGGCAGAGAAGAAAGCAGAAATCTTTAACATTACATTTCAATGAGTCTGGGAAGAAAGCAGGTTCTGTAAGCAGAATATCACCAGAAAATAGAGAGCACTGAAACAGATGTGCTTTGCCTTTTGGAAACTGGCTGAAGGGTTCTATGAACGTGAGCTGCAGAGAAATAGCCCTTTCTGCATCATCTCGTGGAGTTTCTGCCCAAACTCCAAGCAGATCCAGGAGGTACTTCTCTCTGACCTCTTCAGTGGCAGACTGTCAAGTGGCCCCACGTCCCATGTTAGAACAGGAACTACACAGCTGAAATGGCAGGCTACTGGGGCAGACTACCACCTTGCAACTAAAATGGACAATGGGGCTCTGCTGCTAAAGAGACATGTGTCCATGAAAGAACATTTTATGAAAAAACAATGCAGGCAGGCACACCAGCTACACCTGAGAGAGAACCTGGACGCATATATGGAGGTGACCAACAAGCGGTCTCTTCCCTCTGGAGATTGCTGGTGGTGGGGTGACAATTATTTAAAATTTTTAAAAGTTTTTGCTCTAACTTCTGTGTGTATTTGAAATGTACATTTGAAGTTTCACCATGTGTTTATAACTTCTGCTCTTCTTCTAGTATATCTGTATTATGTGGCTCCCCGAACAGTTTGTGGCTTCTCCTCTAGTATCAGTTCACATGGAAGAAAATGTACTTTCTCATGATCAATTAGCAAATGGGTTGTTTCTTCCCTATAGCTTCCTTGATTATGCACAAGCACACTGGAATGATAAGTAACCCAGGACTCAGGAGGGGTGGCAGAGAGGAAGAGGGAAAGAACGAGAACACCACACAGCAGAATATGAAGCTGCCTGCTTTAAGAAATTCAAATCCAATCCTACAAAGGGAGAAATGTCTGCTGCTTTCTCCACCCTTGTGGTCGCAGAAGAGCTGGGTGTGGTCTCATCTAACTGGCAGGAGGAGACCTAAGCTCAGAGGAAACTCGCTTGAAGGAGGTTAGTTTATTGATCCACAGGGGACAGTTAGTGGCTGGGGAATGCACTGAGAGGGCCCAGTATCCGGGGTGCCTCACTTGACCTTCCGCAGGTGGTGAAAGCCCTGTATAGTCCTTTCTATGGCGTCATCCATGGTGACCAGGGGCCGGTAGCCCATGACCTGTTTGGCTCTCTCACAGCTGTAATAGTGGAATGTGCCGGCCAGTGCAACCCGCATTGGTGTGAAAGTGGGCTGGACACAGATGATAGGACTGATCACCATCACCAGGAGGGACAGCAGAAGAGCCAGGTAGTAGGCCACCCAGTACGGGATGTGATACTTGGGGGCCTCATAGTTGAGGCCTGTCAGGATACGAGACAGGAATGTCCAGAAAGGGATGGGCTCGTCATTGGTGATGTGAAATGCCTGGAGAGAGAACAAGAAGTTAGAAAATGCTCCCCAGCTGCAGAGGTGAGAAGACCACACTTGGAACTTGGGAGCTTAGCCACATGCTGCTGGCTCAGCCTGGGACCAGTATTTTAGGAAGCTAGTGGCTCTCCCTGCCTGCCCACCTAGTGTCTCCAATCTACCAATGTCAGACTGCGGCAGAGGGGCTTTTTTGGTTTGCAGCTATGGGCAGGTAGCCTTAAAGTCGAGAGGGAAGGTGAGGAGTTTTACCTATGGGCCAGGATTTTTAAGTGAAGCTTAGATTGAATTCAGGAAAGTATGTTTGTTAATTGCACTTAATTTAATAATAATGTTCTTCATGGTAAAACTCTTTATCTTCAGATGCAACAAACAGGTTATATTACATTTCTCAAATGTGATGTGTTTCATCTAAACCAAAAGCCATACACTTACCCTAGTCCTACCACCCTAAGTGTTACAGCAGTGGGAAAACAGCAGAGGTCCAGGAGAAAAATGAGGCCCAAAGAGGGACTTCCAAAGGTAGTGGTGAGAAACAGGAAGATGGAGGCCCTATGAGTGGGAGGAGAGGGTGAGGAGGCCCTAATGTGCTCTCCCCTCTCTGCATGAGGGCTCACCTCCCCTGACATGTCCATCCTGCCCACCAGGTGCCAAATGCCAGGACATTTAGGTATATCCACCCCTCTGGAGCGGTGAGAGGCATGGGCATGGGTGGGCAATGGGGGAGAAATGGAGAAATTTCCAGAATAAGCAGGAGAAAAGATGAATAGGAAGCACCCCATCAAATGTACGTGGGACCCTGCTGGGAGCAGTCAAGTCCACTGTGTGTATCCAGGTCACGTAACATGGAGAACCAGGTCCTGAGTGTTTACTCAATTCCAGCTCATTGGCCCCAGATTTGGGCTGTTTGGAGCTGTGTGGCACTGCGATGTCACCCCACCACCTACCATAGGGGATCAACCTCGGACCAGATCGGCCAGGACACGGGAACATGAAGGCAATTTGCCAACAAATCCAATCATGGGGAGACACAATCCGAAGATAGGCAAACACACACGGGGCAGGAGGAGCAGGAGCCTTACCTTCCCACTGATGGCCGCATCTTGGGAGAGGTGCTCTGCAGCCAGGATGTGTCCATGCACCACATTCTCCACGAAGGTGAAGTCCACCAGGTTCTCCCCATTTCTGTGGGCATGCCGGGAATGGTTCCACAGTTAGAGATGTGCAGGGGCCAACGTTCCTGGGGCCCTCAGAGGTGGGATATGTAAGGGCCAAGCAATGAGTCTGAGAGCCCAGTGCCCAGCCTGCCCTATCCTGGCAAGGCCAACCCCGATATTACCTGCTCTGGGCTTCTATTTGGGTAGCGGCTCTTCAACTCCCCCGGGGACACTCTGGGCTAATGGCTTACTTTGGCCTCACACTTTTCTACCATCTCTTTCTAATCCCTCAAAGCAAGAAGACAGGGCAGCAAGGAAGCAAAGCAAGAGGCAGAGAAGCAAGGTGCCAGGACACAGGAATAAGAGGAGGAAAGAAAGAAAAAGAAAGGAAGGAAGCCAAGGTGTACTGGGGAAACAGCCACACTCTGTCACCACCTGCAAGGGTCTTACCACCTGCACTTTCCTTGATGAGGAATGCGAACACCTCTACCTGCCTTCCTAGATGCAAGGAGAGCTGAAGGCCTGGCCCTTGACCTTGTGCCACTCTTTTCCCCCTTGAGCCTATTTCCTCAATTTCCCAACAGGGACACAAATATTTTCCCAGGCTACCTGACAGTGTACTAGGTTGAACACTGTCCTCCCCAAATTCATGTCTCCCTGGAACTTTTGGATGTGACCTTATTTGGAATTAGAGTCTCTGAAGGTGTAATCAAGTTAAGATGAGGACATATTGGGGTAGGATGGACTCTAAATCCAGTGGCTGGCATCCCTTTAAAAGGGAAATTGGGATAGAGACACACAGAAAAGATGCTCATGTGAATGTGGAGGCAGAGATTAGAGTGATTTGTCACAAGCTAAGTAACACCAAGGACTGCTGGCCACCACCAGAAGCTGGGAGAAAGGCCTGGAAGAGATTCTCCCTCAGTTTCCAGAAGGACCAACCCTGCCAATGCCTTGATTTCGGACTTCTGGCCTCCAGAACTGGGAGAGAATTAATCTCTGTTGTTTTAAGGCCCTCAGTTTGTGGTCACTTGTGGCAGCCCCAGGAGACAAACAGAGAGGGTGGCAGAAAAGGCCACATTGGAAGAGAGCTACACAAACTTGACTGATACTTGTCAAGGGGTCATGAAGAAGACCAACTGTGGGCCAACTTACCCAATCACAAACTTCATCTTGCCTTTCTTGGCTGCCTCAATGAGGATGGGGACCAACTGGGGGTCCTTTGGGCCAAAAATGCCATGAGGGCGGATGGCTATGGTTAAAAAATTTCTCTCAGGATCATTGGCGTCCAGGACTGCCTGTAAAGAGCAGAAAGGGCAGGTCAGTAGCACGACTCACAGGAGACATGGAGGCTGGCGTCTGCTCTGGTATAATTTGAAGCTACTTCTCTATCCCATCCACCCATGCCACCCAAATTTGAAAACACAGGAGAGGTAGCTGGGTCAAAACCAGTATGATCAAGGTCACCTGACTGGCTCAGTCAATGGAACATGCGACTCAGGGTTGTGAATTAAAGCCCTATGTTGGGTGTGGAGCCTACTTAAACAACAACAACAACAACAACAACAACAGCAACAACAACCACAGTATGATTAAAGAGAAAGGCCTACTAAATGTCCATCAACTGATGAATGGATAAAGAAATTGTGGTTTATATACACAATGGAGTACTACAGGGCAATGAGAAAGAATGAAATATGGCCCTTTGTAGCAACGTGGATGGAACTGGAGAGTGTGATGCTAAGTGAAATAAGCCATACAGAGAAAGACAGATACCATATGTTTTCACTCTTATGTGGATCCTGAGAAACTTGACAGAAACCCATGGGGGAGGGGAAGGAAAAAAAAAAAAAGAGGTTAGAGTGGGAGAGAGCCAAAACATGAGAGACTCTTAAAAACTGAGAACAAACTGAGGGTTGATGGGGGGTGGGAGGGAGGGGAGGGTGGGTGATGGGTATTGGAGAGGGCACCTTTTGGGATGAGCACTGGGTGTTGTATGGAAACCATTTTGACAATAAATTTCATATACTGAAAAAAAAAATAAAAATATAGTAGCAGATGGAAAAAAAAAAAAAAGAGAAAGGCCTAAAATGCACAACTGCAGCCAGGGGAAGATGAGCCTTGGCTGCAGTTTGTGGAAAAAATCTGAGGGTTCTAGTTAGCAAGTTAGCCTTTAGTCTCCTGCCTTAAGCTCCACGTGCTTGTTTCCACCAGTCACAGGCCGCTCTGGTCAGTTCTAAGAACGACCTCCTGGGAAGGGTCTCTGACGAACCCAAGTGGGCCAGGAAGAAGGGACTGAGAAGGTAATGGGTCTGGGAGAAACAGTGCAGTGACTGGGTAGCTAAAGAGATTATCCAACACAGGTAAAGCCTAGAGCAGTGCCTAATACCTAGTAAGCACTCAAGAAGTGGCAGCCGTTATTTGTGTCATCCACTGTCAGAAAAGATACGTTTCGCGTGGCTTAGTGGACAAACTAGAACTTAAGGACTTGAAGTACAGAGAAACAGGTTTTGCTTCAAAAGTGACAAAACATCCCGAATGATTTGCTATGTTATTAGTAAAAATGTGGACCACGACAGCTCCTACCCGGATGGGAGGACCAAATGAGGTGACCCATGTCAACTGTTTCCGTATGTGCCTGATATGTGTACTTATTGTACCACCTCACCTAGGATTTCTACTCTATGGTGGCAAAATTCTTGCACATGTTTTCCTCCTGGTGAGTTTAAGCTGACTTTGAGTTCACTGAGTTTATCATCAGTTGAGAGGTCTGAAAATCAACAGCAAGATGTGTGCCAACGGGGGCTGACATGGGGCTCCAGGAAGGTCACTGTTGCAGGCATTTATAGGCTTTGCTTACTTCTAATTGAGCAGCCAAAAGTCAACGCAAGTGAGGCACTGATGGTCTGAGGCATGGCTGCCACTTACAGCTCCTGAGGGTAGACAGGGGGAGTCCCAGTGCCTTAGATGAGAGTGCTTCTTGGTTCAAGTCCTAGCAGGTGGGAGCTCTGTGAGGCTCTCCATGCTCCAAGGAGAGGGTGGCAGAAGCTGGAGACAGGACTGCAGCTTACAAAAAGCCAGGCTTCTACCCCCTAGATTGGGGATGCCCTTGTGTCTCCCTGTAGATGAGTTATTCAGGAACTTTTTGAGTTGGAGGAATACCAAACAGATGGGAGGCAGCTGGCTCTCAGACAGCACAGTGGGATGCATGCCAAGCCAGCACTAAGCTCTAGTTTGCTGGCTGTGAAATGCAACCTCAGTGGGTATGATATGCTGCAAACACCTGGGAGAGGTAAGGTCACAGCTTCCCCCGCTAAGGCAAGCTGTCTGTGCTCAATGAGCATCTATGGCTTTCATGTTAAGTATACCCTTAGGGTAATATTCTCTCTGGACATTAGTCCTGGAGCTAGCTGCTGTCAGGGTCCCTGTAGCCCTGGAGTCCAAAGGCTTACTGGCCCTGTTACTCAACTCGGACTGCTGCTAAAACCAGGCGCTCCTGGGCGAAGCTAGTTTGCCAAGTGGAAACCAGTGCCTTGCCACGTACTTTTCCTTAAAATAAAGCAAGATCCTTTCATTGTTTAAGAATAAGGGAAGGGGGTAAGAGTGCCACTAGGAAGGTGTGTTCAAATGAAAACACTTGTGTGTCAAGCCCAAGTTCTGTTTGCGTGTTTGGGATCATCATAAATTGCCTCTGATTTCTATGGCAACTGAGTAACCTTGCATAGCGTAGAGGTTGAGTGCATGGGGTTAGCCACCCACTAGTTGCAGAGTCTCAAGAAGAAAGTGAATCTCTGTGCATCAACTGTCCTCATCTGTAACCTGGTGATGATAATAATAACCACCTTATAGGGTCATTGTGAAGTTTAAATGAGAAAGTTCCTGTAAAACACTCACATTAAGCTATTGTTATTATTTTTTAAATCGAATTTCATCCACGAATTTTACTTCCCAAGTTAGGTATTCAGGCCTGAGAACACTAACTTCATAAATATTTTTCTTAAAAATCTAAACCTTACAGATGTTCATGGAACTCGCTTGTCACTCAACGAGTTCTCAGGTACGTACTCTCTCCTGTAAGATTTTTGTCTCCGTGTAATAGTCAATGGGTTTCATAGCATAAGGGAGGTCTTCGGTTCCATTCTTGATGTTGACACCCTCAAAGACGACACTAGCACTGCTGGTTAAAATGAGTTTCTGGCAGAGGAGAAAGGAAGGTTAAAAAAAATAAAAGTAAGAAATGATCATTATTTAAACAATCTGATGGTCATGCATGAAAGAGAATCAAACAACATGTTCACAACCCTCACAGGCAAGGCACTGTACAAATTATTTACTGCAATGCTTTGCTATCCAGGTATTTTTAAAATAATTCAAAGATCAGCATCTTTTGTTAGCTACGTGGATTCGAGATACATTCTAAAACAGTGGATTTCACGTTTTTTTCTCTATCACTACTGAGAGATGGAACAGGTATCTCACTGTGGGAATGATTCCTCAAGGGAGAAGGATAGCCCCCAAACTTAGAGGGAGATGTCTGTCTGAAAAAGATGCCTGGTGCTTCTGGTACCAACCCTGGCATGTCAGCACAGGTACACAAGCACATGTGCACCATACCCACTTGAGAAGTGCTATTGGAAAGGAAATGCTTTCTTACAAGGGTCCCAGCTTCCAGCCCTCTGGTTAAAGGCAGCACGTCAAAAACTGAACACCAATAGTTCGAATCGTATCTTTACCGCTTTTATTCAACATTGTACTGGAAGTCCTAGCAAGTGTAGTGGGTTAAGACAAACAATAAGGAATAATTTGAAAAGAAGAAACAAAACTATTACCATTCACAGATGTTGGAAATGTCTACACAGAAAACATTATGAACATACAGAAAATATTATAGTTACAGTTCAGCAGAGTTGGTGAGTCCAAAATCAATATACAAAAATTGTGTTTGTCATTAGCAATTAAAAATATGAAAGATATTTTAATAACCCAAAATTAAGAACACAGGGATAAGTTTAACAAAAGATGTACAAAATCTTTCTAAAGTAAAGGATAAAACTCTATTAAAAGGCATTAAAGAGAGAGATAGAGATGTTATTATGTATTTATGGATACAAAGACTGAGTATTGGAAAGGTATCGATTCTCTCCCAAATTGCCTTTAAATTTGATGCAATGACAATAACAACTCCAACAGCCTTTATCAAGGAACTCGAGAAGTTGGTTCTAAAATTTATATGGATGAGCAAAGGGCTAAGGACAGCCACGCAAATTCTGAAGAACATGGCTAGGGGGTGAGTTGTTCTAGCACATACTGAGATTGACCTTAAGCCTTGCTTACTGAAGGCAGAGCACAGTAGTATGGGCACAGGCGGAAGCCAATGAAGCAGAAGAAAGAGCTGGGAAGAGACCCGTGGAAGGCACCTACATCTGAGATGTGCTGGAGGGGGCACTGAAGAGCAGATAAGGGATGGGTCACATGATAAATGATGCTGAACAACAAAAATTCAATCGCTACCTCAGACCACATACAAACTTAAACTGTTGGTGGGTTAAAGATTTGAATGTGCAAAATAATACTTTAAACCTTTGGGGAGAAAACCCACATTAAACAGTCTCTTGATTCCAGTGTTAGGAATGTTTCCTAAATATAATATGAAAAGCCACTTTCTGCACTGCAGCCACTAAGCTATTCTGCCACTTCAGTGAATATACTCCATATACATATATTGAGATGGAAAAATCTCAAAAAACATGTTGGGAGAAAATACAAGTTGCAGGAAGATATATTCACTATATCATTTCTATAAAGTTTTTAACATGCAAACTGATAACTTATATTGGTTGCACATGGAGCAAAGAGCAATGATAAACCCAAGTTCAGGACAGTCATTCTCCATGGGTGGGGAAGGACAGCAATGGCATTGAGGATGGAAACACACAGGGCTTCAACTTCACCAGTAGTGTTACTTATACTCTGTGATGATTATATGAGTACTATATTATTCTTATTTGTTTATTCCGTGAAAAAAAAAAAAAACAGCAGCAGTGAAATTCACAGAGCTCAAGCATGGTATAGACTAAGGAGTCTGGGATTTGGCATTACAGGGTCTGGTTTTAATCCCACCTCTTTCATTACTGGCAAAGAGATATCATTTAGCCTTCCAAATCTGGTTCCTCACCTATTAAGAGACATTAGTAGCTCCTGGTTACCTACTGAGAAGCAAATCAGGTGACAACTACAGGGCAAAATGTCTTATCATTTGCAAAGTATAAGGGGTCACTATTACTATGATCCAACCTTTCCAGGCACTGACCTCTGAAGAGCTCCTTATCCACTTGTTCTTTCCTTTTAATGTTTTATTTATTTATTTTTTATTTATTGGTGTTTGTTTATTTATTTTGAGAGAGATAGAGGGAGAGAGAGCATGAGTGATTGTGTGCATGAGCTGGGGAGGTACAAAGGAGGGAGAGAGAGATTCCCAAGCAGGCTTCATGCTATCAGTGCAGAGCCTGACATGGGTCTTGATCCCACGAACCGTGAGATTATGACCTGAGCCTAAATCAAGAGTCGGATGCTCAACCGACTGAGCCACCAGGCACCCACTTGTTCTTGCTGGGTCAGCTGATGATGCTGGGTGGCCCATAAGGGTGATGATCCTGAGAACCAAGATTTATAACAAAGCAGCAAGCTATGACATGGTGGAAATTCATATGCCCTCAGATCTGAATTATAACAGGTTTCTATTGGTAAAAAGTAAACAGCTAATTTTTCTTTGAAAATGTAAGCAAGGTCTGGAAAATAGTATGGCAGTTCCTTAAAAGGTTAAACATAGAATTAGTGTATGATCCAGGAATTCCACTTCTGGGTATTTACCCAAAAGAACTGAAAGCAGAGACTGGAGCAGATATTTATACACCTACATCTCTAGCAGCATGATTCACACTAGTCAAACATGTAAGCAACAGGTGTCCACTGATGAATGAATGGCTAGACAAAATGTGGCCTATCCACACAACGGAATGTTTTTAAGTGGTTAAAAAAAAAAAGACATTCTGACACAGGCTACAATATAGATGAACGTAGAAGACCTTATGCTGAGTGAAAGAAGCTAGATATAAAGTCCACTTCTATGCAGTCTCTAGATTCATGGAAACAGAATGTAGGATAGTGGGTGCCAAGGGCTTGGATAGGAGGGGGAGGGGCGCTATTGTTTAATGGGGATAGAGTTTCAGTTTGGGAAGATGAAAGTAGAGATGGGTTGTGGGGATGTTTGCCGAGCAATATGAATGTACTTGATGCCACTGAACTGTAAATTAAAAAATGGATAAAATGGTAAATTTTATGACATAATAAAAAATATAAGCAATAGACATTTTACAGCTCTTTAACCAGAGACTGATAAGCCTTAGCATCTTCAGATGGTCTACTGAGATGCAGTTAAAGAGTATTATAGCTCAAATTGGCCCAGCAGCTCCTAGGGTTGATTCTAGGATCTTCACAATATTTTAGGAAGCAAGCCTGGCTAGACCCAGGAAGAGAGCAAGAAGAACCCTGGCTCCCACACACTTAGAAGGGGCCACGACATGCTCCTGATAGCACTCACTCCAGCTTTCCCCTTACCTGAACCCCAGCCTCTTTGCAAGTTTCAATGACATTCTTGGTGCCAATGTAATTCACTCTATAAAAGAGTTCCTTGTTGTTACTGGATGGTGGGGGTGATGCACAGTGGAAAACCGTGCTTACACCTTTCAGAGCTGGGTAGAGATCCTAGAAAAGCAAACAGAGACCAAAGAAATTATTCCTGCTTTAGACAAGTAAACAGCCTCCTCACATTCCCACTCTCCAATCTATGGCATGTAGGTGTCTTGCCCTTTCATAAGTCTAATTAACATGGAAATACATCTCATTGTAAAAGATTCAAATAATACAGAAGTACATAGGATAGAAACCATGTTGTCCTTTCAATCGCCCCTCCCCATTGACTGGTCCCCAGGAAAAACTGGTTTAGGGCATAAGAAAGAAGCCTGTGGGGTCCAGACAAAGGCAGTATCTGTGCCTCTGTGTACCATGGGGGGTATGTATGCATGTGTGTGACAATTCAGGGCACCTGAGGGTAAAACTCCTGGGAAAACCAGCTCATAGATACAAATTATGAATAATATGAAAAAGTCCCACACCATGAAAGGCAGTGCAAACAGCCAATACACAGGAGTAGTCCCTTCTGTGAAAATAGATATGGAACAGCAAGAGCTGAAAGGAAATAAAAACAGGTATGCTTAATTTACTGCTAAAAGGAACCAGAGTTCCTGAGAGCAATGGCTGATTATAGATCTGGGGCAGGAAATAGATAAGACGAGTCAGGAACACCTTGTTGAGCCAGAAAGTAAGGAAGCTAGCTAGCCAAGACTCCTGGGGTCCTGTTAAAAGGACTCAAGCGTCATCTTGAAGAGGCTCTCACTGGCCACAGAAGGGGCAATTTGATCACCAGTAAGAATACGAATTCCTTCTATAAACTAATAAAGGAAACAAAAACAGTCAAACATTTAATCTGCATAAGGTACAAAGAATTGAATTAAGAAAGAAAGAATGATAGCATGTCACCATTTTACAAAACCTTCATTAAGTAATAAGATCTAGGAATGATCATCAACAGACGAACATCACTAAAACAAAGACAATCATGAGTTATGTGCCTAGATCCACTGATTATTAATATTTTGCCAAAATTTTCTTTGTAGGTACACACACACAAGATCTTTTTTTTTTTTGAAACCACTTAAGAGTAAGTTGAGACATTGTGCCACTTTGCCTCTAAACTCTTCATTAGGTATTTTCTAAGAATAAAGACATCCTCCTAAATACCACTAAATAATGATCACACACAATAAATGTAACAGGACACTCTTATCCAATAATTAGTCTATATCCAAATTTCTCCCATTGTCCCAGTAATGTCCTTTAAAGGCATTTTTATATTTGGATCCAGGATCCAATCATGGATCATATTGTATTTAGTCCTCATGTCTCTTCTGTCTCTTTCAATCTTGAACATTCAGTGATGATTCTTGCCTGGAACACTTATTAACACATTATTGCAAAATGGTAAAAACCCTAATTCTAGCATTTGTTTTACTTTTATTAGTTGGCATTCCTCTGTAATGTAGATGTTCCCCCTCCTTTATACTAGTTTTTTTTTTTAAAGTTTATTTATTTATTTTGAGAGAAGCGAGTAGGGGAGGGGCAGAGAGAAAGAGGGAGAGAGAGAGAATCCCAAGCAGGCTCCATGCTGTCAGCCTAGAGCCTGACACAGGGCTTGAACCCACGAGCTGTGAGATCGTGATCTCAACTAAAATCAAGAGTTGGAAGCATAACTGACTAAGCCACCCAGGTGCCCCCTAATTTTTCTTTTTATCATTTTCAGGGACACATGGATTCTTATTTTATTCAATGCATTACTATCCACTACTATTACCTTTTGTGAGGTTTAAGTGTCCCAAATTTGGCCAGTGGAAGCTCTTCAAGTTGGTTCATATCCTTCTTTTTTAAAATTTTTAAAGTTTATTTATTTATTTATTGAAAGATATATATATATATATATATACACACACACACATATATCGAGAGAGAGAGAGAGAGAGAGAGAGAGAGAGAGATTGGGGGGAGGGCACATGGGATGGGCAAAGAGAGGCAGAGAATCCTGAGCAGGCTCCAAACCTGCCAGAGCAGAGCCTGGCGTAGGGCTCAAACTCACAAACTGTGAGATCATGACCTGAGCCAAAGTCAAGAGTTAGACACTTCACCGACTGAACCACGTAGGCACCCCAGGTTCCTTTGTCCTTTTGACATATTCTTATTAGGTTTTGAGCACTTTCTTAATTTTGTCCTAAGAAAATGTCTCAGGCTCACTGTACTACCCCTGCTCAGAGTCCTGAATAAGCTATATTCCCAAGGAACCCTGGTCCTTTTATGGGCAATAGCATACAGAAATCAAAATCTGAGCACTAGATGTGCATATTGCTATTGGTGCCCCAGAGGAAAAAACTGAACCAGAATCAGATCCAGCTTTTAGTCCACTAGAAATATAAGGCAGAGATCTGACTTTAAACTTTGTAGTACTCACATCAAAAAAGTAAAAATAAATGGATGAAAATAATTATAATGTATTTTATTTAATATATCCAAAATACTATCATTTCAATATGTAATCCAGATAAAAATTATTAATGAATTATGTATATTCCCTTTTTCTGTACTACATCTGCTTTACTGGACAGTGCAGTCCCAGATCTACCAGTTTAGAAACCCTAGAGAACAGAGGGACATGTCAAACAAAACCATGGGAATGCAATCTGCAAAATCCAGTCCATGGGAAATGCTACAGGACAATAAATACAGTTCTAAATAAATATCAGTTATTCAACAAATGAAATGTGAAGGGGAACTTTTATAAGAGACTTAACTAGTTCAATCAACTTCAGTATCTTAACCTTCTTGGTTCATTATTTGGAAAGAAATCTTCTTGGTTCGTTATTTGGAAAGAAATCTTCTTGGTTCATTACTTAGAAAGAACTCTATTTAAAAGCACTTATGAGACATTTAGGGGTATTTGAACACAGGCTGGAACTTAGGGAATTGTCACCATGTTTTAGATGTAGTTATGGAACTGTGTTTTTAAAAAGGCTCCTTATCTTTTAGTGCAAATACTGAAATATTTATAGGAATAAAAATGATAATGGTGTTTAGGATTGGCTTCAAAACAATGAGGGTGGGGTGGGGATATAGGTGAAACAAGACTGTCTGTGAGTGGATATGATACAGAGGAAATCTATGAAATATTACAAAGACAGAACTTGAAAGAACACATGAAGGAGAAACTAACAGACATGTAGAATATAATTAAGGACTCCACCTTCCCTCCATATGTCTGGTAAGGCTTCCAGAAAGAAAAGAGAATGGAAGTAGAGTCAGTATTTGAAGAATTTTCCAGAAATGAGGACAGAACTCCATCCTCAGAGTCCAATGGCCCACTAGGTGTTCAGTAGGATTTAAATACAAAATGAAAAGTCAGACCTAGACATGCTTTCCATAGAGTATACAGGATAAAAAAGAAAATCCTAAAAGGCATGAGATTAAAACCCAGCTGACCCTCAAAGGAATAATCAGATTGAGTGTTGGAAGGAATAGTTATGAACCTACAATTCCACCCCCAGCAAATAAGCACTTATGAGAAAGGGTGACATAACAACATTTTCAAGCATACAAGGGCCATAGAAAGTTTTCTGCCCAAATATTCACTGAAGGATGCTAAAGGAAACACTTCAGGAAGAGGAAGGAACCTAGAAGAAAGAAATGGGAGAGAAGAAGTACTGATGAACGAATTCAAGAATACGGCACAAAACCTAAGTAGTGACTTTCAAACCCATTTTAAACCCCTTCACCCTTTTCACATCCTCTTTAGCTTGGGCTTCTTGATCCATCATTGCAATCTTGACCTTGCCTATGTCTGTCTTTATCAAGTTGGTCTGGCAAACTGCAGCCCTGGTTAAATGCAACTCTCTCCTTCTCCCTGCTGGTGCCTGAGTAGCTGAGTGTAGCTGGAGAATACACCATGCTGGAGGGTCTTGCTTTAAGTTTGTGCTTAAAAAAAAACTTCGTAAATAAAAGACTAGCAACCATATCACAGGAGTAGTAGATACTTGAGAGGGCAGTTTGGAAGGAAGCTGAAGTTTGCTAAGGAGTCTCATCTCCTTTGAGAGTACACAGCATTGATCAAGAGAGACAATATCGCTGCCTTCATGGAACTTCCTTTCTCCAGGGATGGTGGGCAGATAAACAAGTAGATACAGAGTATATCAGCTAGTATCAAGTGTTATACAGAAATATAATACAGAGTAAAGGAGATCTAGAGTGGCTTGTGGCTTAGCATAAGTTGGTCGGAGACTTAAATTTAGGGAGCAAGGTTGGTGGTTCACAAAGAGCATTCATGGTAGAAAGAGCAGTGAGAGTACAAAGGCCCTGAGGCAGAAACTCAGTGAGTCTGAGGAGTGGTAAAGACACCAGTGTGCCTGGAGCAGAGCAATGAGCAGAGCAATACAAGAGAGGGTTAGGCCAGAGAGGTAGTGAGGGCAAATCATGCAGGACCTCATAGGTGACTATAAGGGCTTACATGTTTGCTCTAAACAGAACTGGATCACTGGAGACTTCTGAACAGACGGGTATCAAGATTTGATTTATGCATTAAAAGGGTGGTGGCTTCGAGAAGCATGGTAACAAATGAAGGAATAAGAAGTTGGTGAATTGGGGATCTATTCGGAGAGTGCAGTCAAAAAGATCTGATGATGAATGGGATGAAGGGTACAAGAGAAAGGAATCAAAGGTAAATGTACGGTGTTTGGCCAAAGCAACTGGAAAAACAGAGTGGGTCATTTATTGAGAGGGAAAGGACTTTAGTAGGCTTGCTGTAGTGGGAGAGGGGGCCTGTAGCAGGGAACCAGGAGCTGAATTTTGGATATGGCAAGTCTAAAATGTCTATTATGTATCTAAATAGAGATATCTGCCTGCTGGACAGATACAGTCCAGGAGAGCTACAGGCTGGAGATATCAAGCTGGGAGCTCATCAGCTCCTAGACTGTATTTCATCGGTGAACCAGGGGAGGGGGGATTCACGTGGACACTGAGTGTGCTCAGAGAAGAAAAGAGATATAAGCAATAAGCTCTGGAGCCTGCCACATTTAGAAACTATAGAGATAAGGAGAACAAGAACCAGAAAAAAGAAATTATAGAGATGAGACAGAATGGCAAGAGGAGAAATGGGCAAGTGGGGTGTCCTAGGCTTGGCCACTGGATCTGGTTTCCTCTAGGCCCCCGATGGCTGTGACAGGGGGCTGTTGGTGACAACCTAGCTGGAGTACTTGTAAGAGGCAATGGAATGAAGCAATCAGAGGCAACAAGTGCAAATGGTTCTTTGAGCTCCCTCTATGACACGAGAGAGACATGTGGGGCAATGGCTGGAGTGGGATCTCCCATCAGGGCGTTTTGCTTTCTTTCGATGGGTGAGCCTGCAATATGTCTGTGTGCTGATGGCTATGATTGGGCAGACAGGGATCAATTGCTGATGCAGGAGAGAAAGGCCAGAATCCCTAGCTGAATCACTGGGTAGGAAGAGAGGGGCTCCAGCTGGCACAGATGAGGCACCTGCAGAGCGTGGATGCGGTCACAGGCACGTCAGTGTTATGTGGTGCCATGAGGTACCATGGGACCAGTTTGAAGGCCATGGCCATGAAGAACAAGGCAAAAAACCTTGTATTTTCTACTTCGGCCCTGTTCAGTGCCCAGAGGCCCCGAGGAAGGAGGGAGAATCAGATTTAACCAGGACTGGGGTTATACCTAGGAAGTACAACCTGATGTAGAAGTTTATGTGTCCACTTGGTGAGGCTCCAGTCCCATCATTCCATCAAATACCTGTCTAGGTGTTGCCATAAAGGTATTTTATGACTGTGGTTAACATCTATAATCAGCTGACTTTAAGTACAGGAGATTATCATCCATACTCTGTGTGGGCTTCATCCAATTACTTGAAAGGCCTTAAGAGCAAACCCTGAGGTTTCTGTAAGAAATTCTGCCTCAGGACTGCAGCATCAGCTCCTGCATGAGTTTCCAGCCGGCTGGCCTGCCCTGCAAATTTCAATCTTGCCAGCCCCACAATCCCATGAGCCAATTTATTTAATTAAATCTTATTCTATCCCTTTCTCCATCTCTCTCTCCCTCTTCCTCTTTATCTACATACACACACACGTTAGTGGTTGTTTGTCTGGAGAACCCTGACTGATACAGACAAGAAGAAAGAGGCAAGGGGGATAAGTGTTATGCAAGAGAGTAAGTCAGCCATGGACTCAAAGGCAGTGAGGACACAAACTGGGTGATGGAGAGTGGAAAAGAGCCAGAAATCTGGGTGCGGTTTAAGAATTGGTAGGTGAAGGTATTAGGTTATGAACTAGAAAGATAGGAGGTGGTGCAGAGTGGGGGGCCTGTAAGTGAGATCATGTTGAGGACACATTTAGTAACGATAACAGGCTCTGGGGCGGGGGATGACAACAGGCCTGGAAGCCAAGAGGCTGAGTGACAGAAGGCCAAGGAGAGGTGAGGTGAGGGTATTGGCAGGGTCATTTGTGTGATTACTGAACTTATCGACAGTTATGATGAGGCCGACCTCGGCCAGGAGCTAAAATCACTAAGAAATGAGATGGAGTCCCCTGGGAACGGGAACACATGGCTGTGGATGACTGTCCCAAGGAAGGCACTGGGGTATGTACAGTCTGCTGGCACCATCTGCATAGCCAGAGGGATCTTAGGGCAGTGAGGAAGTGGCAATGACAAACAAGGAAGACTTCTACCCCATCTCCAGGCTCAGAGGTGTGGGCAGGATGGGAGAGAAGACAGCCTGCGAGGGAAGCTGTGTCCTTAAAATTCAAAGTAAAACAACTATGGCAAATGACGCCAAAGTCAAGAATAAGAGCCCATGGACAGGCTGAAGGAAGCTGTCTGTGATAGAGCATTCTAAATCCATAAGAGAAATAAGGTAACCCAAAGACAAATGGACAAAGGTTGTTGACAGGCACTTCACAGAGGATCAACAAAGAGCACAGAGTCTGGCCTCCTGAATAGGGAGGGCACATGACTCTAAGCCTCACCAAACTACCATTCCACATTCTTTGGAATGGCGATACCAAAAAGTCTAAGTACACTGAGTGTTGGCAAAGACGTAGAACGATGCGGATCCTACCAACCACACTGCTGGTGTGAACAGAAAACTGATATAGCAGCTTTGTTCAGCAATTTGGCAACATCTAATAAAACTCAAAATATTAATACCCTTATGACGCAAGTAAAGCCTGCAAACATGCTCAGTGAAAGAAGCCAGTCATAAAAGGACATATATTATTGCATGATTCCACTTATATGAAATGCCCAGAGCAGGCACATCTACAGAGACAGGAGACGAGTGGGTTGCCAAGGGCTGGGAGGGCAGGAGAGCAAAAGGGGAACAACTGCTAATGGGCCTGGGATTTTCTGCTGGGATGATGAAAATGTTCTGGAATGAGACCAAGGTGATGGTCACACAACTTTTTAACTACACAAACAACCACTGAATTGTACACTTTAAAAATATGAAGTTTATGGAATGTGAAACATATCAATAAAAAAACCCTGAAAACCAGCGACTGCACTTTGGGGTACATAGGTGACCTTTGAACAACACGGATTTGAACTGCATGGGCCCACTTATATGTGGTTTTGAGGTAAATACAATACAGGACCATGAATGTATTTTCTCTTCCTGTGGTTTTCTTTTTTTAATGCTTATTTATTTTTGAGAGAGCACAAGAGGGACAGGGGCAGAGAGAGGGGGACAGAGGATCCAAAGTGGGCTCTGCACTGACAGCAGCAAGCCCAAAGTGGGGTTCAAACTTGCGAACTGTGAGATCATGAGCTAAGCCAAAGTCAGATGCTCAAGTGACTGAGCCACCCATGTGCCCTACTCCTTATGGTTTACTTAACAACATTTCCTTTTTTGTAGCTTACTTTATTGTAATAATATTGTATATAATACATACAACATACAAAATGTGTGTTAAGTGACTGTTTATATTACCGGTAAGGTCAACAGTAGGCTACTAGCAGTTAAGCTTTTGGGGAGTCAAAAGTTGTACACAGAGGGTCGGTGTCTCTGACCCATGTTGTTCCAAGATCAACTGAATACTCTGGAACAGTAGTCGGCACAGTACAGCCTGTGGACAATGTTGTAAATAAAGTTTTATTGGCACACAGTTGCACCCATTCCTTTATGTACTGACCATGGCTGCTTTTGCACTACCATGGTAGAGTGCAGTTGTACTGACAAAATGAGGGTATGTGTTAAATTCCTTCGTGTAACTTTAAATTTTTTCAAAAAAATTTTTTTTGAAACAATTTGGCTGACCTCTGAGCAGGGTAAGCCTGGTAGTTTCCCTTTGGGGGCCTGTGGAAAACTGGCAAGGCTGGGTGGTCCATCATTACCTGTTGGTTGCAGAGGTCACCCAGAAAGAAGTGCACCTGGGGATTGTCAAACCCTTGCCGTATATCAAATACATTGACAGCGTAGCCTCTTGCCAGCAACTGCTCCACCATGTGCTGCCCCAGAAATCCAGAGCCTCCAATCACTGTGCACTTACTGGCCTGCAGAAAGAGAGGGATGGGCAGGGGGTGTATGAGAATTTGAAGCTATAAAGAACTTTGACTCACATGTTCACGAGCAAGTCCATCTGTTTGTTTGAAATTCTTTTTGAGTCAAGTTGGAAGCTTTATATATTTCTGGTGTTCTATCGCCAGTGGCACCCTCCTCTCCAGAGATAAGTAAGGAGGAAAGAGAGATAGCAGATGATACTGAGATAGACTTTGGCTGGATTGGATGATCTGATACATGCATGCTGTGTGTTTAGCGAAAGGAGCAGGAAACACCTCTGGAAAAAATGAAAATTTGTATGATCAAAACTGGACAATACAAAAAACCCCAAAGTCATACCTTCTTGCTCCTAATAACAGAGCCCTGGGCACTTCTAGAACAGACAGAAACAAAATAAAACACAACACAACATGCTACCCACTCAACTGACAATGTCGACTTAAAATATCAGTAAGAAGAAAGCAAAGTCTATATGCTCGCAGGAGAAAGTCAGCCTCTTTTCCTCAAACTGACCATTATAGGGCTGTGCTGTGTGACTTTGGACTTGTCACCTAATCCCTTCCCACCTTAGTATATCCAAGACTGTTGCTGTCTGATGGGATCTCCTGGAGGGGTTGCAGGGAGGATCAGTAAACTGTTAATCAGCCAGGCCCTAGGCTTTGCTTTCCCTTCTCTGAGCTCTGAGCAAACCGACGAATCAGGGAAGAGCTATGGTGCTTACATTTCACCTTCTGCAACATGTGCACTTTCTGGGCTAAATTCCAAATCTGGCAACTGGGGATAATGGAAGGACAGAGCACCAGATGCAGGCACTTCAATATTCTGATGCTAGGGAGAATAAAACTGTCTGTTGCACACTGATTAAGCTGGCCCCAACAGTCTCCAAAGGAGGACCAGTGATATCCATCCTCCCTGGGGTCTTTCTAAAACTGTATCTGGGCTTTCTGAAAATGACAAACACCCATTTTCCCTAAGCTCATGTACAGTAAATCAAAGTTGGGAGTGTGGAAACTAAAGATATTAAAGAAATTCTGATCCTGATTAGAAAACAAACAAACAACCCCTCTCTTTATCCCTTAAATATCTATACAATTGAGTTATGCAGGAGACTTCAGAGGTGTCAAGGCCCCTACCACAGATTCGCCCCTCCCAACCTAGTATCCCACGGACTGGCATTTTTACTGGAGTCCACTGGGCCACCCAGAGATGGCTCTAGAGCTTAAGCATCATTTGTTCAGGCACGTGTAACCTACTGATGTAATCAGCTTCACTATTCCACACCGCACCCCACCCCCAACAAAATGATCTCTTCAACCCATTTTTGTCTAGGTTTTGTTTGATTACTCTCATATACATATAATCACACCATGCTAAATAATTTGTACCTTGACTGGAATTTCTAAGATATTCCCAGGACATAAGCAAATTAAATGCACAAATTCCATTTGATCCTCATTTTGGCTATACCTTCTCCTTCCCTCAAGTCAGCTGTATAGGTAAATGTAGGTTGTTTAGAATAACTCTGAGCCTCCCTGCTCCCCAAACTGATTTTTCTTGGTTTGCTAAAAGCTTGCCTTAGTTCAAAGAGGTTCAAACTAGACATGTTTTGATAGTATCCCAAAGGATTTCAGATTCTCTTGTTATCTAGCATCTCTAGTTACAATTGTTTCATAGTTTGATGGTCTATTTTAAAAAATCAAATAACCTTTCTATTATGTCCAGTGCAATTTCCTTTCATGATTTTATTTATTTTTTAAAGTTTATTTATATTGAGAGAGAGAGCACGAGCATGAGTGGGGAAGGAGCAGAGAGAGGGAGAGACACAATCCCAAGCAAGCTCTGCACTGTCAGTGCAGGGCCTAATGCGGGGCTTGAACTCATGAACCACGAGATCATGACCTGAGCCAGAATCAAGACTGAGCCACCCAGGCGCCCCTGTTTTTGTTTTTTGTTTTTAATCATTATTATTATTTTGAAATGTGGCACCAATATTGCTTGGAACGAGTGGGCCAATGGCTATTCCACAGAGAGTTGTGTAGTGATAAGAACTGAACTGACATTTACCCCAGAAAAGTCAGGTGTGTGATGGGCCAACGTCTTTAATCACACCTATAACACCACATGGTTAGAGATCATATGAAATAACCACTTACGTTTTATGGCCATGAAAGATGATGCAGAGGAAGTGGGCACAGTGGACAAGAAGGAACATGTACTAACAAGAATAAAACTCTGGACTGTAAACAGGTAATGAGACTCAAGAATGGGTTACTGAGAGAAGTTATAAAATCAACATCTTGGGGAGAGAGTTTTAAGAATAGAAAAGAAAGCCATCCTAAATGATTTTAATTGCAATATGACCTTGAGGTAAGAGAATGATCTAGGCCCCTGGGTTTCTTTTAACCTGTTCTGTTTTCCTTTGTCTCTAGCAGTGGGCCTCTTTTCAGAGAAGTCTTACACAGAACATACATATAAGGTAAGATGAAAGTGTTCTTTTTAAATTTTTAACTTATACTTCTTATAAAGGCAACCAGTGAGAAAGAACACCATGACACAACCATTGAAATCTAATTTTTTTGGTTGCTGAGTATCAATAAAATCCTAATTTATACAAACAAGGAACTAGATGGCAAGGGACTCTGATGGTTCATCTGAACATTAGAATCTCACATTAACCTTCTATTATAGAGGCACAGAGGAGGCTTTATTCTGAGCTACCCACCAAGACAAGTGTGATCTAGTGGGGAAACTCCTGGGCATCTTTAATTTATTAACATTTGATCTAAACACATTTTATCTTGACGTGATTTCATTTCTGAAACGTTAGCATTCATCAAAAATGAATCAAACCAAACCTATGCAGACCTACATGAAGAACCTCCAGGAGCCCCGACAATTCCTTAAAGTCCTTTCTGATACTTGCAATGCTAGATCTTAGGAGTCCTTGCTACTGCCAGTGTGGTTGCTAGGGAAGCCTTCTGCCATTCCAACAAAAAGCCTAGTCTAGCCTGTTGAAGGCCACATGAAGGCAAACTGAGGCACCCAGCCAATGCCAGCAGTTACTGCCAGGGATGTGAGTGAGGCCACTTGGAACTCACACCTCAGGGGGGGTCCCCTTGACTGCAGGTGGGTGGGTAAACCCAGAGGAAACCAGCCAAGGACTCCCAAGTGGGGCCAGCCTGAATCACAGAATCAAGAACAAAGAAATGGGTATGGTATTGTTTTAAACCACTATGTTCTAACATTGTTACACAGCAATAAGTAACTGAAACCTTGAATATATATGTATATATGTGTGTGTATATGTATAAACTCAACATTAATTGATTTGATAAATGTACCAAATACAATTTTTAATCCACAGGTAATATCAGTGGCTTCCTGGTATATATGTGCTCGACTTTCCCCTTATCTGGTTTTGGTTAACCTTTTTTTGTGTGTGTCAGTACTCACATTTGGAATGTCTTCTGTCAAATGTGTCCGTGTGACCTGGTCTCTCATTGGCTCACCAAATGCTTGTTCCATTTCAGCTCCAAATAACGTTATGTTTGCGATGAAGTTTTCTCTTCATAAAGACATATTTAGAGACAGACATTTATATAATATCAACTGAAACATTTTTTAGGCATTAGTGTTTTTGTGTGGATGCCATTCCCCTGTCAAGTTTCCACAAAGAGCTGAACCACAGTGGTAGCTATTAAATGAAGCCCTCTGCTTAATATTCCTGTGACAGGCTTCTCTCTGAGGAAAAGGTGTAACTGGGCCCATAACTCACTGCATTCTTGGATTAGAGGCAAAATGGGAAGCCAGTTAAATGGCCTCTCTCGTCATTTACAACCAAAGGAGCATCTTTGGCATTGTAGCTTTTTCCATGGCACTCACACATTTCAATTATTCTTGATTTTCCTTGTGTTGATCATTACATTGTGGGAGTGCAGTGGGAAAATGCACAGACCCAGGGAGTGCTGGGTTCTGGTGCCAGCCCTACCGCAAACTAGGTAAATCCACTCCAGTCCTGTCTTTCTGCTGCAGCTGAGTTTCCCCGTGAATAAAAGGGACTATGTGCTGCTCATCCCCATGATGCTAGGGCAGGGGGTGCTGGGAGTGGAACAGTATAACAGAAGACAGAGCTCTTCTTGGTGAAATTAAAGCCACCCTAACTATGTGTGGAAGAACTCAGTGTCTGGGGCTGTCAGAAGCCTTCAGGAAGTGCTCAGAGTATGGTGGGGACTGAGCACTTCACAACCAAGACACAATGAAGCATACCAGCTGATGAAAGAACCATAACACCACTCAGACGAGTAGTTTATAAGACCAGCTTTTGTGACAGCCCTTAGGATATGCTCCTCTCTTCATTCACCCATAATACTGACTCGCAAACAAAGAGAAGCATTCAATTTTGGGTTAGATGTATTTGGTCTTACGTCTGTTTTCTTGGTAGTGGTCAATTTACTTAAGCCATGGATCTCCTAACATCTGGAGACGGTGAAATCTGTGACAAAGAAAACAGTCCAATTGCGTGCAAAAAGCTAGATTCACAGAACACTTATCAGTGAGAAGGTGGCTGCCAGGCAGCCAACACCAGGGTCTCAAACACCATGACTGCTCCGATCCAATTCCACACCTCTAGTCTGTCTCTCTCTCTCTCTCTCTCTCTCTCTCTCTCTCTCTCTCTCACACACACACACACACACACACACACACACACACACACACACATTCTTGTAGGAAATGATTTTGTGGCTGGATGAAATGGCCTTGAAATGGGTATTATGAATCTCTGTGTCTGATGGGGCCATTTTACAGAAACATGTTTCTGAAATCATAATGGAAGTTATCAGGAAAATACATTTTAAAACTTCACTTTTCACATAATATATTATGCTAAATGAAATCAGACAGGCACAAATACCATATGATCCTTTTTTATATGAGATATGTATAGTAGTCAAACTCATATATGTAGAAACAATGGTGGGTTCCAGGGGCTGGGAGGAGGGGGAATTGGGGACTTAGCGATTACTAGGTAGAGTTTCAGTTCTACAAGAGGCAGACTTCTGGCGATGGATGGTGGGGATGGTTACACAACAATGTGAAATGAATGCCACTGACCGTACTCTTAAAAGTGGGCTCAGAATAGCTCTGAATGGGAAAATAAGACCCTAAAGAGCAACATTCAGGGGGCTGGGATTGTTAAGGTTCACACATCAGAAGCCTCAAGTCTTTCTCCTGTAAAATGTTAGTTCTTTGAATCCATTAAAAACCAGTATATTCATACTGAGACAAAGCTTTGAACTAAAAAAAAAACAAACTAGGAAGAGATCCACCTTCTACTGGTGAAATCTAAGTGCCTTGCTCAACTTCTGGGCAAGGGGAGAAAGGCTGCTGGCAGGATTATATAAGAAGACAAGCAAGTGAGCCTAATCTCCTTCTTGCTGGGGAAAGTCCCCAAAAACTAAGTCCTAGAGGCAAAAGGAAGGGACAGTCTGTCCACCTCAAACCAGATAAAAAGAAAAAGTATTCCCTCCTTTGAAAACATGGGAGATCAGCTTCTTTGTAAAGGGGTAATGCAGAGCAATTCAGAGGGGTGTGTTAGGGTGTGTGGGGGTAGTCGGGGCCCGGCCTGCTGTCTTCCATGGAGTCAGTGCAGGAAGGTAAGATGTAGCTACCACAAGCTCACCGGTCTAGTCTGTGGACAGACAATGTCTGTGTATGCAAGAAAACTGCAAACAGGAGTCAAGGCAAAACACACTTCCCCAAAGGACTCAATCAGCTAAATCTTGTCCTTTCATAGTCCTGAGGTGTCTGGTTGTTTCTGTTAGTCATTCGTCTCTCTGATTGTCTATTTTTAGGACACAGAAAGACCCTGGCTTTGGATTTGTAGTGGCCCCCGAGAAACCCATCAGCATGCCTGCGAGCTTGAGCTTATGGTATCCCCTTCACCTAGAATACCTTCCCTCTCCTTGGTGAGTTCCTCCTTATCCTTCAAGGCCTAGCTCAACTGTCACTACTGTGAACCTCCTCTCCCTCCCTGGGGACAGTCAGCTCCTTCCTTGTCTGCTCCCGTTCTATTACTCAGCACGCTCAATTATACCTTTTTTTTCCTACTTGGTTGTGAGCCCCCTGAGGGCCAGCAAAGAGCCTGGAACAGAGCAGGGGTTGTATTGTTCTCCTGCAGCTGCTCCCAGAGGTCTCTTCTGCAGATCAGTGATCCTCCCTGCTGACCTCAGAGCTGCTATGGGGCTCAAACAAGGCTCGGGGATAAAAGTGGAGCTGCAACTTGTAAAACAGCAAGCACCCAGGTTTTGGCTCACTCACCAAATGCTGGCCACTGCCAGGCAGAACCTGCGTTAAGACACAGCACCAACCTCCAGGGAGCCCACGATCTAGTGTGAGAGACAGACTTAGTGGACAATTGTGGAATGCGTCTGAGTTCTCATGAAGGTAAACCCAGAACGGGGAGGCTGGCCCAAGAAGGCGATCCCTGAGCCAAGTTCTCAAGGCCATGGAGGAGTGAGTCAAACAGGGGTGGGTGTCCTAAAAGCCTTTCCATGGCCAGGGGTGGGAAGGACAGGTGATAGCACAGAGCCAGCATGTTCTGGCAACTGTGACAAGTTGTGTCATAGTGAGTATGAAGCAAGATTGGGAGCAAAGTTGAGAATATGAAGGGACTGTGTGTCAAGTTAAGGTTACACTAAGAGGAGAGGGAGAAGTCCTGGGAAGTTGTAAGCAGGGTGAGTGTTAAGATCAGAAGGATCACTCTGGCTGCAGTGCGGAGAAGGGATTTTACCCAAGTCTAAAGTTTTGGGCATGCGGGGTAGGGGAGATAACAAGAGCAAATCAGAGAAAAGAAATAATATTGCTCGAAAAACTGCCAAATGCCAGGTCTTTTTACATCTAAGTATATTACACCATTAAGATCCCTAAAGCACCCAGTTAGGTCTCATTCAACAAAAGAAAAACTCAGGCACAGAGGTCGAGTGACTTGCACCACACAGATTTTACACAGCCAAGGCAGAACTTTGTGGTTGTTCTTTCTACTCTGCCAGGCTGTCTGTCACCCCGCAGACCAGGAAGTAGGGTATGGAAAACAAGACATATAAGGACCAGCAGAGGCAAAACTGGGCAGGGGGCTCAGATGCCAGGTTGGGACTTTACTCTGTAGTCATGGGAAGCCTCTGAAGGTTTAAGAGCAGGGGGGATGACCTGACCAGAGTGTTCACCAGGAAGACAAACCTGGCAGAGCAGGTAGACGAGGCAGGTGAGAAGCAGGCACAGGGATATTCTTCACCAGTCATTCAAACAAGCTTTACTGAGTACCTAATATGTGCCCTTCACTGTTCCAGGTACCGGAGTACCAGCAGTGAACAAAACAAAGATGCCTATTCTCATAGAGCTTACCTTCTAGTGGGTGGACAATAAAGAACAAAATAAGCAAGTACCAGGGGAAAACTGTAGAGCAAGATATGGGGCTCAAGCATGCTGGGGCTGCAGTGCTAAACAAATAGGGTGTTTAGGGTGGCTCACTAAGAAAGAAGGTGATAGTGGAGCAAAGACCTGGAGGAGGGAAAGAAGTGGAGCAAGCGGGCAGAAGGGCCAGCTGGAGCTAAAGTTCTGAGGATTGTGCCTGTGTGTTTGAGGCCCAACAAGGAACCTAGTGTCCCAGCTGGAATGAGCCTGGAGAAAGGAAAGGGCATGATATGCCAGGCCCTGCAGACCACGGTGAGAATTCTGGCTGGTAGGAGCTGGGAGACTGCTGACAAAGGCCTGAATTGGAAGAGGAGCAGCAGAGGTGGAAAAGAGAAAAGGAATGGCCTTTAAGTGGGAGAACGGATAGAACCTGGAGGCTGGTTAATGCGGAGGGGACAGGAAAAGAGTCAAATATGACTGAATGGTTTTGGACCTGGTTCATGCTGAAAAAGGAAGGGAAAAAAGGGAAGAAGGTCAGCAAAGACGTTAATTTAATGGATGCTAATATATCTCATGCCTTTCTCAGCCTAAGAAGCTTATGCTCTGTGCCCTGCCTCCCTAAATAATGCCCCAATGCCCAGAGGGGAAGCATGTAAGGACTGAGAGCCCTCTTACACTGGGCTAGCTGTGGAGGGCAGATCCTGGACCTCCTGTGGAGGGCAGCTCCATGAAACCAGGAGCTGGTTCTTTGAAAAGATCAACAAAATTGGTAAACCTCTAGCAAGAATCATCAAAAAAGAGAGAGAGAGAGGACTCAACTAAACAAAATAACTAATGAAAGAGGAGAAATAACCAACACCAGAGAAATACAAAAAATTGTAACAGAATATTATGAAAACTTATATGCCAACAAATTGGACAACTTAGAAGAAATGGATACATTCCTAGAAACATAAAACCTACCAAAACTAAAGCAGGAAGAAATAGAAAATTGAACAGACGAATTACCAGCAAAGAAATTGAAGCAGTAATCAAAAAACTCCCAAAAAACAAAACTCCAGCACTAGACGGCTTCACAAATTCTACCAAACATTTTAAGAAGAGTTAATACCTATTCTTCTCAAACTATTCCAAAAAATACAAGAAGAAAGAAAACTCCTAAATTCATTCTATGAGTCAGTGTCACCCTGATACCAAACCAGATAAAGACACCACAAAAAAAAAGAGAACCACAGGCCAATATCTCTCAAGAATACAGATGCAAAAATCCTCAACATATTAGCAAACCAAATCTAACCATACATTCAAAAAAATCATTCACCACAGTCAAGTGGGATTTATTCCTGGGATGCAAGGCTGGTTCCATATTCACAAATCAATCAACATAATATATCACATCAATAAGAGAAAGGATAAGAACCATATAATCATTTCACTAGACGCAGAAAAGCATTTGGCAAAATACAACATCCATTCATGATAAAAACCGTCAACAAAGTAGGTCTAGAGGGAACATACCTCAACACAGTAAAGGCCTTGTATGGAAAACCCACAGCCAACATCATACTCAACGGCGAAAAACTGAAAGCTTTTCCGCTAAGATCAAGAACAGGACAATGTTGTCTACTCTTGCCACTTTATTCAACATAGTACTGGAAGTCCTAGCCACAGCAATCAGACAACATAAAGAAATAAAAGGCATCCACACTGGTAAGGAAGAAGTAAAACTCTATTTGTAGATGACATAATACTATATATAGAAAACCCTAAAGACTCCACCAAGAAACTACTGGAACTGATAAATGAACTAAGTAATGTCGCAAAATACAGTATCAATGTACAGAAATCTGTTACATTCCTATACACTAATAATAAAGCAGCAGAAAGTGAAATTAAGAAAACAATTCCATTTACAACCGCACCAAAAACGACAGAATATTTAGGAATATACTTAACCAAAGAGGTCAACAACCTGTACTCTGAAAACTATAAAACAATGATGAAAGAAATCCAAGATAAGGCAAAGAAATGGAAAGGCATCCCATGCTTATGAGTTGGAAGAACAAATATTTTAAAAATGTCCATACTATGCAAAGCAATCTACAGATTTAGTGCAACCCCTATGAAAAGTACCAGCAGCATTTTTCACAGAACTGGAACAATTCTAAAATATTTATGGAATCACAAAAGACCTTGATTCGCCAAAGCAATCCTGAAAAATAAAAACAAAACAGGAGGTATCACAATTCCAGATTTCAAGTTATATTACAAAGCGTAGCAATTAAAACAGTACGGTACTGGTATAAAAATAGTCACATAGATCAATAGAACAGAATAGAAAAGCTAGAAATAAGCCCACAACTATATGGTCAATTAATCTTTGACAAAGCAGGAAATAACATACAATGGGAAAAAGATGGTCTCTTCAACAAATGATGTTGGGAAAGCTGGACAACCACATGCAAAAGAATGAAACTTGACCATTTTCTTACACTATACAAAAAAATAAACTCAAAATTTGGATTAAAGACCTAGATGTGAGACCTGAAACCCTAAAAATCCTTGAAGAGAGCACAGGCAGTAATCTCTCTGATGTTGGCTGCAGCAACTTTTTTTTCTGGATGTGTGTCTTGAAGCAAGGGAAATAAAAGCAAAAATAAACTAATGGGACTACATCAAAATAAAAAGCTTCTGCCCAGCGAAGGAAACAATCAATAAAACTGAAAGGTAACCTATTGAATGGGAGAATATATTTGCATATGACATATCTGAAAAGGGGTTAGTATCCAAATTTATAAAGAATTGATACAACTCAATACCCCAAAACAAATAATTAAATAAATAATTAAACAATAATTAAAAAATGGGCAGAAGACATGAATAGGCACTTTTCCAAAGAAGACCTCTAGATGGCCAACAGACACACTAAAAGATGCTCAACATCGCTCATCATCAGGGAAATAAAAATCAAAACCACACTGAGATACCACCTCACACCAGTCAGAGTGGTTAAAATTAACAACTCAGGAAACAACATATGTTGGCAAGGATGCAGAGAAAGGAGAACCCTCTTGCACTGTTGGTGGGAATGTAAACTGGTGCAGCGCCTCTGGAAAACACTACGGAGGTTCCTCAAAAAATTAAAAATGATCCAGTAATTGCACTAATGGGTATTACCCAAAGGATACAAAAATACTAATTCAAAGGGATCCATGCACACCAATGTTTATAGCAGCATTATTTACAATAGCCAAGATATGGGAGTAGTCCATATTTTGATGGATGGATGAACTGAGAAAGAAGATGTGGTATAAATATACAATGGAATGTTACTCAGCCATTAAAAAAAAAGAAATGTTGTCATTTGCAATGACATGGATGGAGCTACAGAGTATAATGCTAAGTGAAATAAGTCAGTCAGAGAATGACAAATACTATATGATTTCACTCATATGTGGAATTTAAGAAACAAAACAAATGAGCAAAGCGAAAACGAGAGGCAAACCAAGAAACAGACTCTGAACTATAGAGAACAAACTGATCCTTACCAGAGGGGAAATAGGTGGGGAGATGAGTTACACAGGTGATGGGGATTAAAGACTACACTTATCATGATAAAAACAAACTGAATAAAAGAAAATCTAAAACCACACTCTCCAAGCACCCCTCACACTTCAAAGTCCTCCGTGACTTTGCTCATGGCAATGTCTCGGCCTGGAATGCTCCCCCCTATCCGCCTGAGTGACTATCAAAAAGGTCTATTTTGACGACCTCTCCCCTCATGCTCGCTCATATCTCCTTCACTTCCTTCAAAGTCCGTTCCCAGGCTCCCACCTCATCTCCTTGGCTGCTTTTAGCCAGGAGAGAACCAAAGTGATCCACTCTTAAAATCAGTTGCGGGCAGGGCGGGGGGGGGGTGGGAGGCGGTGCTATAGAATGGACACTCTCGAAGAAATAGCCTCAGCGGGACACGGTTTCTAAGTCCCAGCAGTCCAAACCTGTGCAACATTCCCCTTCACTTCTCTGGGTCTCAGTTGCTCCTTGTGTAGTCTCCGCTGTAACACGCAAGGTCACGGTCTTCTCTGGCCCTTCTGACCCTAATTTTGTCTTAGGCCAGACCAGAAACCTCCCGACCAGACCGCCTCACCCAGCCCCTTGCCCTCCTGCCATGTAGCCGATAGAAGGCAGCCTCCCAGGGCGAGGTCGTAACCCTTACCGTCCGTAGGTGATCCCCTGCCCAGCCTCAGCGCTCCCCAAGCTAGCACTCAAAGACCTGCAGCCGCCGGCGGGCACCGGTTTCTCCACGCCCGCGTGAGCAGAGGATCTGCCGAGACTCCTCCGCCATCGGGATTGGCTTAGTTTAGCGCTAGTTCAGCCAATCGGCGCTCATAACGTGATCCTGCCCAATGAGGCCAGGTCTTAGCTGTGAGTGCACAGCCCCCAGGCCCTGGGCCAGGCCTTTGTCCGGTTAGCCCCACCCACCACAGCCCTGCGCCAATGGGGGGCGGCGACGGCTAGTGGGCCGCCAATGGGGAGCAGGGCCGCGCGCGTGGGGAGGTGGGAAAGGCGCCGAGTCAGTGTATACGTCGGTTGCCGTAACAACGGGCGGCGGAGTTGGTCGGCAATGGTGAGTGCAGGCCGTCCTTTGGTTCCCCGCGCCCAGAGGCCGAGCCCTTCCAAGATTTCGTCTGGCCCTGCCAGCTCTCCTGCGCCGTTCTCGATTTTGGCGTGCCCCTCCTTCCTCTGAGTTCTTTCCCGGAAGCGTAGTGTAGAGACGCCTGCCGCCCAGCTGGGCCTGTGATTCGCTGCTGCTCCCCTTCACCCACAGTCTGCGCTGCGCCCACCCATCCCTTAGGCTCCCCTGATCTTCCCCTGCCGGCCCCCTCGGTGACCGCCCCTGGACAAAGAAAACTGACGTTACCCGCAGGCCCTGACTTCTCAGATCCTGACCTGGCCGCCTCGCTCTACCAAAGTTTACCCATAGAACTGGGGAGGAGGTTTATTATGTTTGATTGGTAACATGCATCCTAAAATTTAAGTACAGGGATATTCGGGACATGTTTTGAGCTCCTTGCAGGAGGGACAGATGTGCCAAGTGGATTGAGTTTTATTGTTTAATATTGGCAGAATATACATTTTAGCAACCTAGTAATATTTGGCCAAATCTGGAAGCGTGGTTACTTCTTAAAGTCGGACTGCATAGAGGGAAGCGGAGTACCGCGAGTGGATGTTGTAAGGACATTTCTAGATAATTATTAGGATCCCCAAAATCAAGGTCACCTGGTTATCTGTACATTTATGCAGTCAGCTCCTTGGCTAGATCTCTTTTAGGATGATTTTCAATCAGAGGTGTCCAACCGAACAAGGGGTCTCGTTGCTTCTAGAAACAGTAGTAAATAAAGAAGAGGGAGGGATAGAGGTGCATGGAAGGATTCACTGTTCTTTCCAGTAAACCCTGTTATCTCTTCTGTTAAGCAAAGCTTCGGAATTGGTTGGTGTAAACAATTTTAAAATAATTTGTTGTCTGTAACTATTTTATGTAAAATATAGATTATATTACATAATACTGTGCTTCTGTGTTTGTAAAACGTCTAAAGGCCTCTAACTTTAAGAAGGCAAGCATGGCAACATCTGCCCAGCGAAAAAGGATGAGTCCTAAGCCTGAGCTTACTGAAGAGCAGAAACAGGAAATCCGGGAAGCTTTTGATCTCTTTGATGCTGATGGAACTGGAACCATAGATGTTAAGGAACTTAAGGTAAGCCATTTACATTCCAACTCCCCAGCCTTGCCTTTCCTCTACATCTTTTTGTTTCCCTGTCACCACTGTACCTCTTTTTTCCTCATCTCTCTGCAAGAAGTAACAGGGGAGGATGCACTGTGTTCTGTTTTCCTATCTTTTCTTTACCTCAAGTGTTATTAAATAAAATGGAGCACAAATATCAATCTGCATAATGTTCTAGTGTTTCCCAATCATTAAAAAAATTTTTTTAATGTTTATTTATTTTTGAGAAACAGAGTGTGGGTGGGGGAGGGGCAGAGAGAGACACACACACAGAATCTGAAGCAGCCTCCAGGCTCTGAGCTGTCAGCAAAGAGCCCAATGCAGGGCTCAAAACTCACGAACTACGATCATGACCTGAGCCAAAGTCAGACTGAGCCACCCAGGCGCCCCTCCCAATCATTTTAATGAAATTGTGTCAGATGCTGGCTTAATACTCTCAATGCTGTCATTTTTGTTCCTGTTAACGGTTAAGATGTGCGTATTGAGATGATCCTGTTTTCATTGTAGGTGGCAATGAGAGCACTGGGCTTTGAACCCAAGAAAGAAGAGATCAAGAAAATGATAAGCGAAATTGATAAGGAAGGGACAGGAAAAATGAACTTTAGTGACTTTTTGACTGTGATGACTCAGAAAATGGTAAGTTAGCTGGAATAATCAGCATATTTTCCACCCATAATGGTGAACAAATTTGAATCTAGATATGAAAATGTCTTCACTAAAGAAAAGTTAATACAAACTGGAGGGTTCAGCTGATAAAGGATGGTATTTATGACTGAAAATTAGAATGCTTAGGTTCTTCTTGGCTTTCTTCAAGGCCACACAAATCACAGGAAAAGTCGTAGTGATTATTTTCTCAACTGATTTGTCAATATGATAACCACAAGCAGTAAAACCTGTAAACACCAGCAATATTACAGTGCCTGACAAGGTGAAATGCCTATACTTTAAAGGTCAAAATTCTTTTCTCTCTCATTTGTTATTCTGGGCAGCCTTAGCCTGAGGGCAGGTTACTTCCAACAGCCTAGCTTTTCACTGCCCTGGGAATTTGGTCTTTTAGCATTTTCAAGGTTGAATGTACCCATTCTCTAGTCCCTCAGGTGTCACCATTTTAACGGGCCCAGGGGGTCAAGAAAGACGTGTCACCTGACCAATCCACCTCACTCCCCTGAGTGTCATCCCACCCAGGATGTATGTTGATGTTCCCATTGGGCCATTGCTCATTCGTTGGCCTTCCAGATCCCCTTTTGTGAGGCTTATCTTTGCTTTAGTAGCATGTAGAAAAGTAACTCCATGTGTGTCTCAGGTCACAGGTCTGTTCCTACTCTAATAATTCTGTGGCTTTGAAATCATCTAATGATACCTGCATTTTTCTTTGTGTACTAATTTAAGTGATCAGGAAGCTTAACCTTCTGTAACCACCTAGTAAAGCTGTCCCACCTTAAAGGTGGGTTCCAAAATTGCTCTTATTAGAGAGGTTCTGTCTGTCTTTAGCTACCTTTCAGGAATTTCTGGAGTTTGAGCTGTTGGGGGATTTTCCTCTCTTCCTCTTTTGGAGTACTTGGGATCCCAATAACTCTCTGTTATCTCATACCAAGTTATCCCAGTAACTCTCTGTTATCTCATAACAA
The DNA here is from genome assembly GCF_018350175.1 of Felis catus. Classification (NCBI taxonomy): domain Eukaryota; kingdom Metazoa; phylum Chordata; class Mammalia; order Carnivora; family Felidae; genus Felis; species Felis catus. Next base: position 124,895,679 of record NC_058386.1, on the reverse strand, counting down.
GTTAAATAGCCCTCTCTTTCCTCCCTGCACCCCCCTTCCCCCACCGAGAGGACCCCTCTTCTGCCAGCTCAAGCACTATATTTCCTCTAGCTTTAACTCTACCCTCTCTTCCTGTTTCTCTCTGCTTTGTATAGAAAGAATATTTTAAGTCAGTCCTTTATATTTCCTTTTTAGCCTGTTTATAATAATGTCATTGAGTTTGTTCTCTTCTACCCTGGATGACGTTTGATCTCCTGTGAGCTAGGACCTATGTCATGAAAGCCATCACCAAGACCACATAGAGGGGTTAGGTGCCGGTGAGCTGCTGCATGAGTAACTGCTTCTGTGTTATCTGTTTTACTTGCTAAGTCTGAGAAAGATACCAAAGAAGAAATTCTGAAAGCTTTCAAGCTCTTCGATGATGATGAAACTGGGAAGATATCATTCAAAAATCTAAAGCGTGTGGCCAAGGAGTTGGGTGAGAACCTCACTGATGAGGAGCTGCAGGTTTGTAAGGCATCGGACTTGAGCTTAGCTCCTGCTTGGAGCCCCTGTGTGACTTTTCTGAATAACATTTTCTCTGATGTGAGCCCCACTTTGAAGGAAAACTAATGTTCTCTTGTCCCTCTCTTGACCACTTAATTTCTCCTTTAATAGTGTGACAAGCCTATGGGCCTTGCTCCCAGAAAAATGCACACGTAAAATTTTACCTCCTATTTTAGGTTTTAAGAATCCCTCTAGTCAGGATGATTTTCAGGCTCTCTTCTGGATATGTATGACAAAGTATTGCTTGATTTTCAAATAACTTTTTGGGAACCAAGCTATTCTAAAAAGCAGCACATTTGCAATGGGTGGACCACAACTGTCTATTCATGTAACCTTATGAAAGCCATTGCTCAGTCATTTTAATTCATTTATGAATGAATCTAAGTTGAATCCTTATTGTTCTACAGGAGATGATCGATGAGGCTGATCGAGATGGAGATGGAGAAGTCAATGAGCAAGAGTTCCTGCGCATCATGAAAAAGACCAGCCTTTACTAAGATCAGTGTCTTCTTTTCATATTGTGTGAAACCTGGGTTTTGAGAACACAAACTATTTTCCCCTACTGACCTCCCTGTATAACTTTAGTAACAACCTTGAATCTCTTTTAGGTATTTGAAAGTGTTCTTAGACATTAAAGTTCTTTGTAAGGTGACCTGCTGGTTACTTTAGTTCCCCAAAGCAAAATGAGAGCATATTAGAGTGGAGAAAAGGGTCTTAAAGCTTTCACCCACTTGCAGTTCTGCCTTGTATCGCCTCACTCTTGTCATGCATTTCCACATTGATGCCACCACAGAATGACTTCTTGGACTAGCACATGTTATACCCATGTCACCAGAAGCAGGGGGTCTCTCTTTGAGGTTTCCAGTTATAATTGACACCTGAGTGCAGCTTTCTCTTTTATAAAACCCAGTGAAGTTATTCACTTGCATTTGGATGTGTGTTTGTGCTATTTTTTTGTCTTAAAAATAAAGCCTTTTTTATTTTGAGCTTTTGTTCTCTAAGGGTGAGTTCTTTAACCTTGAATATGAGTTCATCTTCTAAACCACTGTGTTGAAGACAGCCTGGTAGATCCCCAACTCCTTCCCAGCTGATGGACAGAAAATTAATCCTTTACTACTGACTTGAATTGTTTGGTTCTTTGGAAATCCATCAGTGTGTAAAACTAGTAGAATTTCCATTTCACCTAAGCCTAAATGATGCCTTAAAAATAGTTTGGGCGCAGTTAGTCTGAGAGTCTTATTGGTAATTTGTGCTTGGACAAATTGGGGAAAGGCAAGTTATTATGACAGTAGGTTGAATTCAGCCAACCTCTGGTCAGTTTATTTGCTGGATGGTTTCTCAGAATCTCTGTGTCAGATTGGGCTGAATGACCTTGTCTAGCCCCCTCTTCACCCTACATGGGATGACCTATAAGAGAAGCCATGGCAGATAATATTAAAGTCTTTGCCCCAGGCTGAGGGTGGGGAACAAGAAAGGCGGAGGGGAAATGGAAAATGAACAACAGTGATAGAATGCTCATTCACCCACACGTGGAGGGGAAGAGAATGGGTTTCAAACTTCTGGGGGCATCCTAATCCCAGGATAGGGTTGCCTTAGCTAATAAAGAGAACACCTAGGTCAATTTTAATTTTAGACAATTTTTTTTTTAGTACAAGTATGTCCCATTTGGACTTTGTGTTGTTTATTCACTGTTGATTTGAAATTTAACTTTGCTTGGGTTTCCTGTATTTCAAGTGGTAACCCTACATGGAGAACATGTAAAGAGGCATGACCCTGGGCCTCATCCCTGGACACTGGCATCCTGAACAACTTGGTGACCCACTCCCAGACAAGTCTACAGGGGCATAACTCTGAGAAACACTGGGGGATGTGGTGGGGGAACCCAGAGTAGCTTCAGACCTGGGTTCTCTCATGGGCTCCACCAGTTTCTGGCTGGGTAATTTGGGACAAGCTCCCTCTCCAAGTGCCTCAGGTTCCTTGTCTGTGTAGTGGGGAGAAGAGTTGTGCTTAAGTCTGAGTCTCTGAGGGCACAATGCAGACTCACACAAAGGGCCAAGAGGGCATTTCAGAACTGTTTGTTCTCAATGTCATTTCCTTGGTGTGATTGTCACATAGCTTTGTTTGATGTGCATCCATGAAGTTTTTAATGTATACTGTCCTCCAAAGTCGAGTTGACAGCATTTACTGGGAGGATTTGACCTTTGTCATATTTCTGTTTTCTAATAAGAGGCATGTGATCTGATAAAAGACATATGATAATGGAAAGGAGCAGGAAGACTGGGTCCTACTTCCCATTTTACTGTTAACTGTCACCCTGGAAACATTCTTATCTCCTCCTTCTTAATGTTCTCATAAATGAAATATAGTCAGGAATCTTGGGGGAAGGGAAAGTGGTACGTAACATGTTATCCTTAAGGATAAAAACAAGCACGAGGTACTCACTATATTGGTGCCTTCCAGCCATTTTAAAATAGGTTTGTGGAGGGGATGGGGACAGAGGGAGCAGCATGAATCAGTGGGTGTGAGACTGGAACAGTCACATGAGGGTCAGGAATATGAGGACAGAGAGGCAGCTGGGACCACTTCATGCAAAGGCAGAAAAGAGGACTACAAGGGGTTGGGGGAATGTGGATGGAGGGAGGACTGCAGTCAGTTTATATAGGGCTGGACCAGGTAGTTGAAGGGAATGGATGGGATGGGGAAGAAATTGTAGGAGAGGTCAGTGCAGCTGCAGGTGATGCAGAGTTGTAGAGTGGGTGGAGAGTGATGGTGACAGAGGTGGGGCAGAGTCAGCTTAGGTGGGGCTGAACCAAGAGATGTAGGGGAGATGGCAGAGGGTGGGGATAGAGAAGTAGAAGCTAGTTTTTGTGAAGCTGGATCAGGGAAATGTAGGAAGAGTAGTTAGGTAAGACTTGGGGGGTGTAGGGTAGATGGGGAGGGAGAGGCAGCATAGGACAGTTCACAGGAAGGGTCTACAGAGTTGGAGGGGAATGAAGGAAGATAGGAAGGTAGATAAAGGGAACAGGAACCAACGAGGGAGATGTATGGAGAGTAGGGTAGGGTGGAGTGGGAGAGGTAGGAGAGGTCAGTTCAATTGGGGATGAATTAGAAAGATCCTGAGGAGAGGTGGCTGGGAAGTAGAGGGCCCAAAGTCAGTCTATGAGGGCAGGAAAGAGTGATTCAGGTAGGGGGAGGAGGAAAGGGGAGAGAAAGGGAGCAAGAATTAGTTTCTATGTAGATGGCCCAGCCCATAGTTTCTATGTAGGGGCTTGGGGGTGATGGGGAGAGCAGAGGTCAGTTCATGTGGAGCTGGACCAGGGAGCTGTAAAGGAGTGGGGTGGGATTTGACATAGCACAGAGATTTGTTCAAGAGAGTTGGGACGGGGAGGTGGGGGGCGAGATTCCTTCATGTGGAGCTGAGGGGAATGAGAGCAGAGGTTAGTTCATGTTAGGGGGTAGTAGAAAAATGTAGGGGTGAGTAGGATGGAGAGCAAGGGAGGGCATTTCATGTTGAGCTAGGTATTGGAAAGGAGAGGGAGGTGAAGTTGGTTGATGTAAGATGGACAAGAGAGAGTCATAGGGAGTTGGCAGGCATGTAGATAAAGAGGGATCAGAAGTATCTTCATATGGAGCTGGAGCAGAGAGGTGGAGGGAGGTGGAGGGGTGAGGATAGAGAGGGAGCTGGGGTCACTTCCTACGAGAATCCAGCAGAGAGATCCAGGGAGATGGTGGGAATGGGGGCTTTGGGGTGGGGGGAGATGGGTGGGATAAAAAAAAAAGCCAGTTCCTGTTGGGCCTTGTGGGCCTCCGTACTAACTGAGAGATATACTGGATTTACTTGAAGGAACTTTCCAGTGGAATAGTGTTTTCTTTGCTCCAAAGCATTACAACTGCTAGGAACAGCTGTCTTAATCAATAGCCATACTCAGGCTTGATATAAGTAAAATCTATCTCAGAAAGTTGTTTAAAGAAAGGAGGTAGCTCAGTCCCCATCTTTCAGACATGGAAGAGCTGCTGGATCCAGGATGTTGATGGGACATCAAAGGGCAGAAATGTACATTGGCTGCCTGGGGGCATCTTCTGGGGTCTGTTCACCTCCTATCAGATTTTAAATGCTTGTTTTGGTCACACTTTCAAATACTGAGTTTTGGCAGCACACTCGAAGGGAGTAATACACTCAAAGCAGCACTTTACCAACAATTACAACTCTGTCACATCTCCACAGCCATCCCACTATGCATTGATATATTGCTTTGACTAGAACTGCTTGCTCCCTGATGATGCTCCCTCACGAAGCCAAGTTCGCCCACAGTCTAGGTGCTATGTGTTTCTGAGCCCTCCATGGCCATTGTGATAAGTGTCTTGTAGCAAGTGGCTCCCTCGTCCACTCCATGTCTCAGAACCTGCCCTGCTCAACATCCTATATTCTAATTAAAATTTTTTTTTTAATTTTTTGAATGTTTATTTTTGAGAGAGAGAGAGAGCGCACATTAGTGGGGGAGGGGCAGAGAAAGAGGGAGACACAGAATCCGAAGCAGGCTCCAGGCTCTAAGTTGTCAGCACAGAGCCTGATGTGGGGCTTGAACTCACAAGCCTTGAGATCATGACCTGAGGCGAAGTCGGATGCTCAACCGACTGAGCCACCCAGGCGCCCCCTGTATTCTAGAAACCACTGTATTCTAGTGGCTGTATTCTAGAAGCCACTGGACTACTGCACATCTTCAGCTGTAGCAAAAGTAATCACTCTGCATTGATCACAGCTGTGAAGCAGTGACATCATTCTAGTGTGCCATGCTGTGACATATCAGACATATTTAGTGACCCAAATCTCCATCAGTGGCCCCTAAGACTCTCACAGAAGCTCCAAGCCCATTTCTAAAATATTACGACCAGCACTTGTCTTTTCTAGCTTTTCCCTGCTGACTGCCAGTCATCTCTTCTAAGCCTCCTAGTAACCACTGCCTTTCTCCTTTTGATTCTGGTTGCTAGCTACCATTTAGAGGCTTGTGATTTTCATTTCCTTTCTCCTCTTTGCCCCAAAAGTCTATTATGTCACCAACATTTCCCTGTAGTAGTCATTGTGATGCACCCCTTTCTTTTTCATTTCTGAAACTACCACCTCAACCCAAATTTGGATTGCTATAATGTCCTTTCTTCCTTGTCACTGTGGGACCTGCGATCTCTACAATGCTGTATCTGCCCCTGTTTAGACTTCCTGGCAACTAATCACTCCTTGGATCCAGCAACCTCATCACTCACCTGGACTTCCTGCGATCTTCCCTCCCTTCCCTCCAGTCTTTTTTAGCTTGAAAAATCAATCTTCTTCAAGGAATATGCCAACAAAAGAGGATTTATTTTCTTTCAGAAAGTTGCTTTTTTTCTTACTTGCACTGACTAAAAGGCTGTTTACCTATCTGTCTTCAGCAGTTTTTGAAACCTTCAATCCATTTTCAGCTTTAGCCTCCCTGAATTTTTTTTTCTTTGGGATCCACATCTTTGCTTTTTTTTTTTTTAAATCTATTATTAGAACTGTTCTCTCCTTTCTTTTGCATTTATTCATTCATTCATTCATTCATTCATTCATTCAGCAAATACTTAATGAGCACTCAGGCCTTGACCCAGGCTCTGAAGTGAAAAAGAAACACACAGTTACTAGCTTCATGGGATTTACAGTCTATTTAATTTTTTTATTTTGTTAATATTATTTATTCATTTTCTGAGAAACAGAGAAGACAGAGCAAGAGTGGGGGAGGGGCAGAGAGCGAGGGAGACACAGAATCCGAAGCAAACTGCAGGCTCTGAACTGACAGCACAGAGCCGGATGCGGGGCTCAAACCCACAAACCATGAGATCATGACCCAAGCCGAAGTCGGACGCCTAACTGACTGAGCCACCCAGGAGCCCCATGGGATTTACAATCTAGTGAAGGATTGAAGGGGTGCTATTTTAGACAGGGTAGACAGGACCTCCTTGTAGAGATGGCATTCTAGAAAAGACCTGAAGCCATGTGGAGATCTGGGGAAAGAGTACCCAGGCAGAGGAAACACCGGATGCAAAGTCCCTGAGGCAGCAGTGAGCTGTTCCTCACTCACACCAAAGTGAAAAATGGCAAGTTGCAGAAGGAGGCAGCAGTTGGGTAAGTTAAAGCCTTGTAAATCCCCAAAGTAAGGGTTATGTTCTGTGGGTGATGGGGTTGGTGGTCAGCACTGGGATCTGAGCAGGAAAGTAACATGCCTTACACTGGAGTCTCATGCTGGCAGCTGTGTTGAGAATTGCCTATGAGAGTATGTATCTTTTCACAGTATGAGCTCATTTAAAGGTCTCCCTGCATAGATACATGGCTGACTTAGACATTTTTTTAAAATTTGGATTATTTGAGATTGAGAAATTTCTGGGGCAAGTTTTGCTATGGAATGTGAAGCGTTAGAGGCAGATTTCTCCTTTTTAGAATTCCCATCTTTCAGGAGCCACATTCCCTTCTAGAGTCTCTAGCAGTGGGATCACAGATTATACTCTGTGCTATTTAGCTTCCTGCCTGTTTCCTCCCAGAGTTTGCCTCCTCAGGTCCTCTAGTCTAAGCTTATAGCTAATGTCTACCCAAACGGGTTTATTATTATTATTATTATTATTATTATTATTATTATGGACTTCAAAATGTCATTATTATTTTCTCTCATGTTCTGGTTATTTTCTCAGCCACAGTCAGTTCTCTCTTGCTGGTCAGGTTTAATAGATCATTCTAGGGAAAGTGGCTTATAACTCCCAGACCTAGGATTTCCCAAACTCTTTATGGTTTAGAAAGGACTTGATCTTTGTATTATCAGTGTTGCACAGTGATATGTATTACCCCATTTTACATATAAAGCAACTAAGGCTCAAGAAGGTTAAGCATGAAAGCCAAGACTGAAGCTCAGAGTTTGACTCTAAAGCTCATGCTCTTTCTACTCTATCACTCTGCTAAGTAAAACAATTTGATTCTTATTTCAAGGAGTTTAAATACTTTTTTTTTAATTTTTTTAACGTTTATTTATTTTTGAGACAGAGAGAGACAGAGCATGAACGGGGGAGGGGCAGAGAGAGAGGGAGACACAGAATCGGAAGCAGGCTCCAGGCTCCGAGCCATCAGCCCAGAGCCCGACGCGGGGCTCGAACCCGCGGACCGCGAGATGGTGACCTGAGCTGAAGTCGGACACTTAACCGACTGAGCCACCCAGGCACCCCATGGAGTTTAAATACTTTTAAGTGGAAGCTGGATGGTTTATCTCTTTCTCTCTGGTTTGGCTTACATGATTTCTATCTTAATTTCTCACTTAGAATTCTGATTGCCTACAACACCCATCAGGGCAATTACTTAAATGCATTACAGCTTCCTGCTATGGGGTTAGGTCTCCAAAGACATTCACTTGGCTATTGCAGTGATCAAGTTTATGTAAAAACTTGACTGGGCTATGGGGTGTCAAACATTATTTTGAGTGTTTCTCTGATGGTGTTTTTGGATGAGATTAACATTTAAATCTATAGGCTGAGAAAAGCAGATTGCCCTTCCTAATGTGAGTGGGCCTCATCCAATCAGTAGAAGGCATGAATTTAATAAAAAGGCTGACCCTTCTCTTAGTAACAGAGAAAGAATTCCTCCGTTGAACTGGGGCATTGGCTTTTTCCCTGCCTTCTGACTCAAACTGAGATATCAGCTCTTCTTGGATCTTAAGCCTGCCAGCCTTCAGACTGGAATTGCACCATTGGTTCTGCTAGTTCTTAGACCTTCACACTCAGAAACTTACACCATTGGCTCTCTTGGGTCTTCAGTTTGCTGATTTATCCTGATGATCTTGACAGTTGTCAGTCTCCATAATCATGTGAGGCAATTCCTTATAATCTATGCATGCATCCACCCATCCATCCATCAATCTCTCTCTGTGTCTCTCTGTTTCTGTCTAGATAGATAGATGATAGATAGATATAATATAATTAATTATATGTATATGTATATGTATAATCTGTTGGTTCCGTTTCGCTGGAGAACTCTAACTAATACAGCCAGCAGAGGGCAATCTCCCATCAAACACTGTCTGTTTCCCACTTGGAACTCTTAGACAATTGTTTTCTTTAAAAAGGAGAAAATCTAATTCTTTTTTTCCTTCCAGACAAAAGAAAGGTAACTTCAGAGGGAGAAAGGGGCATAAAGAGCTGTTGGTATATGTGATAGGAAATGGTCATCCCCAGAACAGGCTTATTACAGTGACAATGACATCATGATTTTTCTGCATGAGATAGACACCAAAGTTCTGCTGGAAATCAAAGACCACATTATAATCAGTGGGATAAGCTATAGGGCCAGATTTCACAGGTGGAATTTCTCTAACAGAAAGAAAAAGGGAATGAATGGAAAGAAGGATGGAAAATGATATTACTGACATAGTTTATGTGTATACATTATGTATAATCTTACATTCATACCTATGTAAAATATAAATGCAGAGAATGAGGTCTGGAAAGATGCATACCAAACTTTTAATAGTGGTTTCCTCTGGAGAGAGGAAGGTGGTTCGTGGGCTATGGGAAATGGATTTCTTCCTCTTATTCTGTTCTGGGTTTGAATTTCTTAAAACAAGATTGTATCGCAGTATGACTTATATTTTTAAAATGTTGTTAAATAACACTTCACACATATTAGGATGGTATAATAAAAAAGCCAGAAAATAATAAGTGTTGGTGAGGATGTAGAGACATGGGAACCCTGATACATTGTTAGTGGAAATGTAAAATAGTGCAGCCACTTTGCCAAACAGTTTGGTGGTTTCTCAGGTTAAACATTAAACTACCATATGACCGAACAATTTCACTCTTTAATTTTTTTCACTGTTTATTTATATTTGAGAGAGAGAGAGAGAGAGAGAGAGAGAGAGAGAGAGAGAGCATGAGCAGGGGAGAGGCAGAGAGAGACAGAGACAGAATCCTAAGCAGGCTCCAGGCTCTGAGCTGTCAGCATAGAGCCCGACATGGGGCTCAAACCCATGAACCGTGAGATCATGACCTGAGCCAAAGTCCGACGCTTAACAAACTGAGTCAATCAGGTACCCCGCTTAAAAAAAATTTTTTTTTAAAATGTAAGTGCATTTAAATGATCAGTTTTTTTCATTATTATTTCTGGATTGGGTGCCCCATAAAAACCTTAACCGACTGAGCCATCCAGGCGCCTCCCAGCATTTTCACTCTTAAATATGTTACCAAAAGAATTGAAGTTAGGGACTTGAAAAGATATTTGCACATCCATGTTCATAACAACATTATTCACTATGGTCAAAAGGTGGAAACTCAAGTGTCCATCCACAGATGAATTGATAAACACAATGTGGTATACATACCCAATGGAATATTATTTAGCTATAAAAAATAATTAAATTTTTATATATACTATAGTGTGGAAGGATCCTGAAAATATTATGCTTAGTGAAAAAAGGCAAGACACAGAAGGACAAATATTATACAGTTCCATTTACATGATATACCTAGGATAGGCCAATATATAGAGACAGAAAGTGAAGAAGAGGTTACCAGGGGCTGGGAGAAGAGGGAAGAGAAGCTGTTATTTAATAAGTACAGAGTTTTTCTGGGGATGATAAAAAGCTTTGAGTGTAGGTAGTGGTAATGGCTATACAACAGTGTGAATATATTTAATGTCACTAAGTTGTACACTTATGAATGGTTAAAATAATAAGTATTATGGTATATATATTTTACCACAGTAAAAAAAAAAAAACCTGAAGAATTCTTAAACAAAGAAAGAAACAAACAAAAAACAAGTGTTGCACTATTTAGATACACAAGGGATCTCTTTTCACAAAGGAGAGAAGAGTGGCTTCTAGGGACTACAGAGGGGTGGTCTCAGTTATAGGGATGATGTGTTTGAAGCAGCAGGTGCTGAGCAAGTTTCTGACAGTTGGAATATAATAAGGAGATGTGGGAATTCGTTGTCAGCCACTTCATGCTAAACTCCATGAGAGTGGGGACTAAATTTATCTTTGCTCATCATTACAACCTTAGAGCCTCGCACAGTGTTTGGTGCACAGTAGGCACTCAGTAAATATTCATTGAATAAATGAATGAATATCTGTGACTTGCTAATAATCTACCTTAAAAAACATTTTCAGGGTGCCTGGGTGGCTCAGTCGGCTAAGTGTCCAACTTTGGCTCAGGTAATGATCTCAAGGCTTGTGGGTTCGAGCTCCATGTCATGTTGGGCTCTGTGCGGACAGGTCAGAGCCTGGAGCCTGCTTCCGATTCTGTGTCTCCCTCTCTCTCTGCCCCTCACTTGCTCATGCTCTGTCTCTCTCACTCAAAAATAAATAAACATGTAAAGAAATTTAAAAACATTTTTTGTCCTATCATTTTGGGCACCATTGTCAATTATTTTGTGTACAAAGAGAATTAGAAGCCTGGAATTCACATATTTGGTTATCATTAGCATAGAGACAGTGTATTCGTTGGGGCAGGCTAACTGCCATATCAAAGAATCTCGTGTCTCAGTGAGCCGACTCAATAAACTATTATTTTTCACTCATATTGTAGTTCAAAATCAGTGGGGGTGGGTGGAGTGGGGGTTGGGCTCTACTCTATGCAGGCTATTAGGGACCCAGCTTCCTTCTGACCAGTAGCTGCAGAGGCCCTAGGCACTCCAAGGCCTCCCCTGGCTTCTTTGCATCTGGCTGGCAGATGAGTGAAGAGAGAGATCTTGGAGGACCATGTGTGAGGCTTGAGTGGCCAGACCTGCAAATGTCATACATCTCTTTTTCCTATACCCATTGGTCAGAACTCAGTCACATAAGTACACTGAATCACAAAGGATTCTGGGAAATGTGGTCTAGGTACAAATAAAGGAGGAAAAGGTAATGGTGTTTGATGAACATGTAGCATCACCAGTGTCATAAATAATATAAATGTGGGTCGGGGCGCCTGGGTGGCACAGTCGGTTGAGCGTCCGACTTCAGCCAGGTCACGATCTCGCGGTCCGTGAGTTCGAGCCCCGCGTCGGGCTCTGGGCTGATGGCTCAGAGCCTGGAGCCTGTTTCTGATTCTGTGTCTCCCTCTCTTTCTGCCCCTCCCCCGCTCATGCTCTGTCTCTCTCTGTCCCAAAAATAAATAAATGTTGAAAAAAAATTTAAAAAAAATAAATAAAAGCATTCGAGTTAAAAATCTCACATCCTAGCAATGACCACAGTTGGTCGATTAGCATCTTGGCGAATATTATTCTAGGCGTCTTTCTATGAATACATGCATATGAGTATATATGTCTAAGTTTATGCAAAGACACACACACACACACACACACACACACACACACACACACAGGTACCCAATTTTACTTTAATGGTCATCACCCTGAACCCTTCCTAGATGAAGCAAAAGCAACTGGGATCTAATGAGTGTCAACGCCCCTGCTCCCGCTGTCTTCCCTCCACCCCTGCCCGTACTTTGAGTTCTGTCTTCTCTGTATGGTTCTTCTTTGCTTCTGGGGAAGCAAGAAGTAAGTTACACAGAGAGCTTCACCAGCCCCAGCAACCCTTGGTGACTGTACATCCCACGATCTCTTTTGCCCTCACTACCCCACGTTGGAAATCCCTCGAAAAGCACCATACACTTTTATTTCTGCCAATGACGAAGGTTGCATGCTTTCCCAGATTGCCTCTGCTCTAATACTGACAGACGTGTTTCCAACGCATGCTCACAGAAACCAGGAGCCATGGCCAGAGGCAGCCTAAGTGTTGTCTCAGGATTCCTCCTCCTGGGGCTATCACAGGTGCCTGGGCACCAGCCCCTCCTCCTCAGTCTGTTCCTATCCGTGTACCTGGGCGGGGAACCTGCCCATCAGCGTGGCCACCAGTGATGCCACACCCAGCCACCACACCCACCTCACATTCTTCATAGCCACGCAGCTCCGAATCAACGTCTGCTTCGCCTCTACCGCTGTATCCAGAATGCTGGTCCAAGCGCTGGTCAAAGTCTGTGCATCGGACACACAGCCACCTTAAATTATTTCATGCATAGAAAACATTACAAATAGGGGCGCCCGGGTGGTTCAGTCGGTTAAGAATCCGATTCTTGGGGCGCCTGGGTGGCGCAGTCGGTTAAGCGTCCGACTTCAGCCAGGTCACGATCTCGCGGTCCGTGAGTTCGAGCCCCGCGTCGGGCTCTGGGCTGATGGCTCAGAGCCTGGAGCCTGTTTCTGATTCTGTGCCTCCCTCTCTCTCTGCCCCTCCCCCATTCATGCTCTGTCTCTCTCTGTCCCAAAAATAAATAAACGTTGAAAAAAAAATAAAAAAATAATAAAAAAAAAATAAATGTGGGGAGCACTCCTGGGCAACTGTGTATCGTGTGTGCTAAGGGAAAGTTGCCCAAAACCAAAGTCCCAGGAGCTTCAGTGTTTAAGAAATGGGAAGAGAAGGCGAGGGAAAGCAAAGACACTGAAAATAAGGAAGGTGACGGCAAGAATGTCACAGAAGCAAGGGAAAACTGTGAGAAGAGACAGATCTTAGAGCAATGTCTGTGGAAATCAGACTGTGGTGGCTTAGGAGTGGAATGTGGGTGAGAAAGTAGACTACTATAAAAGGGTAAGAGAGGAATAGTAGCTAGTGGTCATGCAGAAGTGGCATGGGGAGAATTGCTTTGCTTTGTTTTGATTTTTAATGGGAGAAACTTGAGAATGTTTGAATGTTTAAAGGGAAGGAACCACAGTAAATACAGTGTGGTGTAGGGTGAGGAACAAATAAATGATTATTGGAACAGAAGAAATGGTCTTGAATCAAATTTCAGTGTATATGGCGATTTGGTTTATGTCAGGAAAGGTGTGAAATGACAGACTGTCTCTGATGCACCTATGTATATGGTCATCTATGTGTATACCTTTCTTTTTTCAAGAAAGGACTTATGGCAGCTTGAAAATACACATTCTGGCAACAAAATAAAACAAATGTGTGAAGAGGAAGAAAATGACATGTTGGGACAATGACATGAAACATACATTTAGGTTTTCTAACTTTAAGCATCTCTTTAATACTGACTGCTTTAAATACCAGTGCTAAGCTGATTTGAGATGCCTTGATCAATTTGTGCTGTGATCCATTAGATAATTCCATTTATGTAACTTGCTCTGCAAACTCACTTTTCAGACAGAGGCTCAAATTTATTCTGGATGTTGCTAAGAGAATCACGCAGTCCCTGCTCCTTGCCCTGTATATTGTGCAACAGCCTTTGACCACAAGCAATAAAACCTGACATGAACATTAGACAGGCACTGACTGTTCTGGCCTCAGAAACAGTTTCTAAGTCAGACAAGAAGCTCAGTTTCATTTCTCTATAATCATATCTTGTTCCTGATGCCAGTGGCACCTTCTGAGCCATCCCATTTGGTCTGAACTGTTTCTCCTAAGCTGTTTGATACCCCTAAGGCTTCACACATCCTTTTGTCTACAATGTCCTCTAATTTCTCCTCTACCCCCAGCAGATTCACTTTTAGCCTACAAGATCCAGCTTACCTGTCACATGCTTTAGGGGAGTTTTTTGTGACTGGCCCCAGGCTGGATCTATACTCCTCTCTGTGCTCCCCCAGCCCATGTCCTCTCCATCATAGCTCTGGTCCTGCTAGATTAGCAAGATCATCCACTCCACTGACCTTGTGCTTCAACTCTGCATCCTTGGGGCCCAATATCTACTATAGCCAGAGTTGACATACTATGTATGGAGACTTTGTAGCAGAGAGGTGGGGATTTATATTTAAAACCACAACTACCTGTGACACCTGGGTGGCTCAGTTCGTTGAGCGTCCAACTTCGGTTCAGGTCATGATCTCATGGTTCACAAGTTCGAGCCCCATGTCAGGCTCTGTGCTGACAGCTTAGAGCCTGGAGCCTGCTTCTGTGTGTGTGTCTCTCTCTGCCCCTCCCCTGCTCATACTCTGTCTCTCTCTGTCTCAAAAATAAATAAAACATTTAAAAAATTTAAAAAATATGTAAAAATAAAACCACAACTACCATTTTGAACTTGGTGATGATTACATGGAAGTGTATCCTTGTCAAATTTCTCATTGAACTTTGCACTTACAATCTGGGCAGTTTATTAGATGTATATTATACCTTGATAAAACACTAGTAACCTACAATTTTTTTTGTACTTTAGAGAGAGAGACAGCACAAGCAGTGGAGAGGGGCAAAATGGAGAGAGAGAAAGAGAGAGAGAGAGAGAGAGAGAGAGAGAGAGAGAATCTTAAGCAGGTTCCATGCTCAGCACGGAGCCTGTTGTGGGGCTCAATACCATGATCATGATGACCTCATGACCTGACCTGAAATCAAGAATTGGACGCTCAACCAACTGAGCCACCCAGGTACCCCTAGAAAATTTTTTTAAAAAGAAAAAAAGAAGAAAAATCTCTTTAACTACCTGCAGTTGCTTTTGCTTTCCGGGGGAGTAACACAGTTTTGTCTTGGGGATGAGGGGAGAAATTCAAAGAGAGAACTTAATTGCTCCCCCATGTGAAGGCAGCAGAATCTGGGATTTCCTGATGCAGCCACTTTAACACTAAAGAAAGGTGTCCCCCTAGTACTGAAGGGCTTAAGGACTTCATGCAGCTGCCACTTTACTTTGTAACACCTATCAAAGACCTTGCATATCCACTCTATTTATTGTTTGGTCTTCAGGACCAATGTCTATATAGCCTCAGAGTCTTTCTGTGAAAGGAACCAGACTGGGTGATCATCTCAGCCTGCGGCATGGGTGCCAACCACCGGGAAGCTTTGAGACACTGGAATGCTAAGCAGAAATATGCTAGTCATGGGCAATAGGGCAGGAGAACTGTGCCAGAAGTCCTTGAGTCCACAGGACAGTAGAGGGACAGACATGCCCTGGGAAGTGCTCCAGATGTTCATAATTGGATGAGCTGGGGTGCAGTTCATCTAGGCCTGCTGAGTTGTAAACACAGGCTTGGGGGGCAAACTTAGCTGAGTCCAAGTCCTGGCATGACAGCCTGGTAGCTTGGGTGATGCTGAGCAAGATATTTAACCCCTGAGTTTTGGGTCCCTTCTCTGTGAGATAGTCATAGTCCTTGTTTCACAGGAGTGGAACTGAAGGATACTGTATTAGTCTGCTTGGGCTGCCATAACCAGGTACCATAGACTGAGGGCTTAAACAACAGAAACATATTGTCTCCCAGTTTTTGGAGGCTGGAAATCTGAGATCCAAGTGTCAGCAGAGTTGGTTCCTTCCGAGGCCTTTCTTCTTGGCTCATAGATGGTCCTCTTCTCCCTGTGCCCTCACAGAATCTTTCTTTTGTGTGTCTGTGTCTTAATCTCTTCTTATAAGGACACCAATAAAATTGGATTAGGGACCACCCATAGGACCTCATTTAACTTTAATTACCTCCTTAAAGACCCTGTATCTAAACATTCTGGCACTCCTGGGTAGCTCAGGTGGTTAAGTATCTGACAACTTCCACTCAAGTCATGATCTCACAGTTCATGGGTTCCAGCCCCATATCGGACTCTGTGCTGACAGCTCAGAGCCTAGAGCCTGCTTCAGATTCTGTGTCTCCCTCTCTCTCTGCCTCTCTCTCTTTCTCTCTCTAAAATAAACCTTAAAAAATAAATATAGTTACATTCTGAGGTACTGTTGTTGAGACTTCAGCATGTGAATTTTGGGAGGACACAATTCAGCTGAGAACAGATATTATCCCAGAATCTGGCATGCAGGAATCTCACTAAATATGTATATAATTTTGCATGGTCATTTTCCCATTGCCATAGAATTAGTGCCTATGGGACAAAGAGATGGGAAAAGTCCACTTTCTAAAGAATCCCAGGCAGTAGGAAGCAGACATACTCTTCAGGGCTTTCTAAGACATGAGCAGAACCAGTAACTGCTACAACCCTGCCACCCACCCATCCCTGCCAACAGACTTGCCACTGCCCCTGACCTTATTCCAATTATATCTCCTTAATGCTGGCAGTCTCCTGTACTAGACTGGAGCTCCCTGAAACTGTACTTTCTCCAGTTCTCTGTTCAACCCCCAGAACAACTGAGAGCACCGTGACTCTGGTCATTCTTATCTTCCTGCCATTGCAATCCCAGGAAACCCTCCCCATGCTGAAAACCTGTTTGGGTTAAGCCCCTCCAGCTACTGGCGTCTGAAAGCAGCTAAGGGCAGATACAGTCACCAGTAAGATGTGCTTTCTGACACATGAACTTGGGCTAATTATATCTGCTCCCTATCAGTCAGTTTTCTCCTTTGTAAAATGAGGGTTATAATTATGACTGGATACATAATTTGTGGATCCCAACACAAAATAAAAATCCAAGGCTTCTTGTTCAAAAATTGAATTTCAAGGTGACAACAGAACATTATACCAACCATTCAGAGCCCTTTTAAGCAGGGGCTCTGTGGGACTGCCTAGGTTACACACCCATGAGGGAGGCTGGCATTAGTTCTAACCTTGGGCTTTCTCTTGAAACCAAGCAGGTGTGTGCTGCATGATACTCTTAGGGAACGTGCTTTGTAGACAGCCAAATGTTGGACTTGAAGACTAAAACGCTTCCCAAAGCCCACCATCTTCCACCTCCTGGTATCTATTGAGCTCATTTGAAATTTTCTAATTAGTTTGCTTATTGTACAGCACTCCCTCCTGATCCCCCTCTCAAGACCTCTCACCCGGTGTGCATCCCCCTTTCACTTGGCTATGGGCCAGGATGACCTAAAATGATCAGAATCAAAAGGGATCATCTATTCCCTAGGAATAGGCCCACAGCTGTGCTCACACCTCTGCCCTCGGGCTAGAGAAGTCTTGCTCAAGGGGCAACCTGGGAAATCCCAGCGTTCCCTAGCAACAAGGCAGAACCAGAGCTGTTGCTAGGGAAACCCTGGGATTTCCATAGCTACCGAGAGTGCAGTGAGCATCTCTGCTTCCACAGCTGAATATATCTGGTGTCAGCAGAAAAGGGGGAAGGGCAGCTGATGTTTTGCTGCCAAGGGAGGCAGGGCTGGTTCCTCTGAATTTCATTATCTGTGCAAAGGGGGGCAAACAGGTCACCAAGGGCAAAACATCCTCAAGGCTGACAAGTGGATGGTCTCTCCTTTTTTTATCTTGTTTTTTTAATTTAACTTAATTTTTTAAATTTGCATCCAAATTAGTTAGCATATAGTGCAACAATGATTTCAGGAGTAGATTCCTTAGTTCCCCTTACCCATTTAGCCCATCTCCCCTCCCCAAATCCCTCCAGTAACCCTCAGTTTGTTCTCCATATTTATGAGTCTCTTATGCTTTGTTCCCCTCCCTGTTGTTATATTATTTTTGTTCCCCTTCCCTTATGTTCATCTGTTTTGTCTCTTAAAGTCCTCATATGAGTGAAGTCATATGATATTTGTTTTTCTCTGACTGACTAATTTCACTTAGGGCATAATACCCTCCAGTTCCATCCACGTAGTTGCAAATGGCAAGATTTCATTCTTCTTGATTGCCGAGTAATACTCCATTGAATATATATACCACATCTTCTTTCTCCATTCATCCATCGATGGACATTTGGGCTCTTCCCATATTTTGGCTATTGTTGATAGTGCTGCTATAAACATTGGGGTGCATGTGTCCCTTCAAAACAGCACACTTGTATCCTGTGGATAAATGCTTAGTAGTGCAATTGCTGGATCATAGGGTAGTTCTATTTTTAGCTTTTTTGATGAACCTCCATACTGTTTTCCAGAGTGGCTGCACCAGTTAGCATTCCCACCAGCAGTGCAAAAGAGATCCTCTTTCTCTGCATCCTCTCTGACATCTGTTGTTGCCTGAGTTGTTAATGTTCGCCATTCTGATAGGTGTGAGGTGGTATCTCATGGTGGTTTTGATTTGTATTTGCCTGATGATGAGTGATGTTGAGCATTTTTTCATGTGTCAGTTGGCCATCTGGATGTCTTCTTTGGAGAAGTGTCTGTTCATGTCTTTTGCCCATTTTTTCACTGGATTATTTGAACAGATGAACACTAGGGAAGGGAAACAAAAATAATATAAAAACAGAGAGTGGGACAAAACATAAGAGACTTAAATATGGAGAACAAACAGAGGGTTACTGGAAGGGTTGTGGGAGGGGGGATGGGCTAAATGGGTAAGGGGCATTAAGGAATCTACTCCTGAAATCATTGTTGCACTATATGCTAACTAATTTGGATGAAAATTAAAAAAATAAAATTAAAATTAAAAAATAAAAATAAAATAAAAAGCAAAAAAAAGTGAAGGTGAAATTTACTTTTCAGAAATTGTGCTATTGGGCATTTATCACAGAAATAGGAACTTAAGGAGATTTAACCTCAGTACTCAGTCTTTATCCAGTCCTTGTACCCAATGTCTGGCTAACTGAACCTAAAAGTCTGACCCCAACCCTGCAGAACCCACCTTCCTCCCTTCTCACATACCTGCTTCTTCCCATCCCCCCTCCCCACCATCAAAAACTTGCAGAGACACACATCTTCTCACAACACTTTGATTTTATTTTAGTCATTACTGTTGGTGTACCCTATTGGTGTAAATTTTGATGTGTATACAGTTCATCATTTCTCAGAAGCCAGATCCCAGAGACTTTGTAGATAGTTCTGAGGCCTCAGTCATCATTCCAAAGTTACTGCTGCTCAGGTTGTCACTTGAAGTAGTGGGATTCTCCATGCTCTCTTGGTCCTGGTATGGCTCATTTTTATTCAGCCTATGATAGTGGCCTAGTAGTGTTGATACTCTAGGTTTCTTAGATTTTATGGAAGGGGTGGGAATTTTTGGAGAGGATTTTTTCCCCTAAAACTCCTTTAAAGGAATCTTTTTACCCCCATGGTTGTCTTTGCCACCTGGAAGGACAATATGATGAGCATAGAAAGGCACTGGTTTGGGGGAACAGGGTGAGGGGTGGATGAAAATAGCAGCTTCAGGAGAAGGGGTGCACTCTTCTTGTGAGGAGGGGATGTGTGCCACACAAAGACAGGAGAGTAGTCTTGTTGAGGGTGTTAATGGAGAAGAGGAGGAAGAGCTTGGGTGTGCTCACCTTACCTTAACACTGCATCTGGACATGGGTTGACAAGGCATCTTCCTCTTCTTCATCCCTTTGGTGCCTGGAGTAGGTTGTTCCATAAATGTGCTAGGAGTTTGAGGTTTCCTGGTCACCTTTGCCATGTCACCACTTCCCAGTGGTCTACTCCAGATTTCTTGAACTCCTTATATGTATATACCCTTCCCCCAGACAATGAGGGGTTACACCTTTCAGCTTTGATTGGTCAGCAAGGCACTCCCCCAGTCAAAGGTAGCCCTTAGAGCAGCTTAGCTATCACAAACACCCTCTTGACATTCCCATAGTGGGAGAGGAGATGCTGGGGAAGCCAAGATGCAGCTTACACATCTCACAATGCATCACCCTGACCCCTGGCTGAGGGAGGGATGATGGAGAGCCTAAATATTCTGGTTGGAGAAAGCGAGTATTTTTAGCACCCCTAAAGGGGCCTTCCAACTGACCTTCCACCCACTTATCATCTTCCCATGTTTAATCCTGGTGAGCCACATGGCAGGGAGAAGGAAATACTTTTCCCCCTGGTCACCCTATTCAGTGGTTCACTGTGTTCTCTCCCACCCATCATTACCTAGTGTTTGTATGGTTTACCTAAAATTACTCCAAAGCATTGTGGATGTATTTAAGTCTTTGTGGAGATGTGAATCATCCCACTTCCCACTTTCAAACTGCTCTTATGCACCATGAAAACCATCCACTTTTTGGCTACACCAGGGAATTTTTCTAACCATCTCATTTTCTCAGTGTCCATGTCCCACTCTCCTAATTTGCTCAGTCCAAAACAACTGATTTTGGCTGTCAAGACCTCAGTGAATAAACTTGTTCCACTGAATATCTTGTTTCAAATTAAGTCTTGTTTCAAATCTGGCGATCATGTTCATCTCAGTAGGTGTAGTATCCAGTCTTGGGTTTTAACAGTGTAGGGGCTATAAAGGAAATATTTCCATATGGATGTTGTGCAGGATGTTTTCATGTAGAAAACTAAAGCCTAAAACTAATGATATCACAGTGTGGGTGTGAGGAGGGGGTTAACACTGTACTTGAAGTTCTGTCTAGTACAAGGGGGAAAAAGACCTCCTGATTGAAAGAGAAGAGTAAAACTGTCTTTATTTAAAGACCACAAGACAGCATAAAATTCTATCAATCTAAAAAAAATGCTTTTAGAGCTAATAATTGGGTTTAGCAAAATTGCAGCATACAAGATCGATATGAAAGATCAATTGTATTTTGTATATTATAGCAATGAATATTTGGAAATTGAAATAAACAACAGGTGCAATTTAAAATATTTTTAGAAAATATAGGATATTTAGAAATAAATCTCAAAAATATATGTAGAGGTTTGTACACTGAATACTATAAAACATTGCAGAGATAAATTAATTAAAACCTAAATATATGGAAATAGATATCTTGTTCAAGGGATTGAAGACTCAGTATTATTAAGATATCAATTCTTTCCAAGTTTATTGATAGGTTTAATGCAATCCCAACTAAAATCCAGAAAACTTTTTAGTAGAAATTGGCAGTTAGATTCTAACACTCATATGGACACTGGATAGGACCTACATAACTAAAATAACTGTACATAGGGGAACAAAGATGGAGGGGTTACACTAGTTGATTTTAAGGCATATTATAAAGTGGGAATAATCAGTACAGTATGATATTGGCATACTGACAGAAATATATCAATGGAACAGAAAAGAGAGTGCAGAAATAGACTCAAACATATCCACATATACAGACAATTGATTTTATTTTTAAATTGTTTTTAAAAATGTTTATTTATTTATTTATTTTTGAGAGAGAGAGAGAGAGAGAGAGAGAGAGAGAGAGAGAGAGAGAAAGAGTGCACAAGTTGGGGAGGGGCAGAGAGAGAGGGAGACACAGAATATGAAGCAGCCTCTAGGCTCTGAGCTGTCAGCACAGAGCCCAACACGGGGTTCGAACCCACAAACTGTAAGACCATGACCTGAGCTGGAGCCGGACGCTTAACTTACTGAACCACCCAGGTGCCCCAAACAATTGATTTTAAATAGGGATGCAAAGAAAGATTAGAGAGGGAGAAATTGTCTTTTCTTGTGTGTATGTGTTTCCACAACGTTTGGTTTATTGTTTTTTTTTAAGTTTATTTATTTAGAGAGAGACAGAGAAAGAGAGTGGGAAAAGAGCAGAGAGAGAGGGAGAGACAGAATCCCAAGCAGACTCCGCACTGTCAGCACGGAGCTCAATGAAGGGCTAGAACTCAAGAACAATGAGATCATGACCTGACCAACCAGGTGCCCCTCCTTTTCAAATTTAGATTCAAGTTAGTTAACATATTGTGTAGTATTGATTTCAGGAGTAGAATTTAGTGATTCATCACTTACATATAACACCCAGTGCTCATCACAAGTACCCTCCTTAATGTCTATCACCCATCTAGCCCATCATCCATTCACCTCCCTCCATCAACTCTCAGTTTGTTCTCTATTGTTAAGAGTCTCTTGTGGTTTGTTTTCCTGTCTTCTCTTACACTCTTCCCATATGTTCATCTGTTTTATTTCTGAAATTCCACATATGAGTGAAATCATATGATATTTATTTTTCTGACTTATTTTGTTTAGCATATACACTCTAGTTCCATCCACGTTGTTGCAAATGGCAAGATTTCATTCTCTTTAATCTCTCAGTAATATTTCATTGTATATATATATATGTGTGTATGTGTGTGTGTGTGTGTGTGTGTATACCACATCTCCTTTATCTATTCATCAGTCAATGGACATTTGGGCTCTTTCCATAATTTGGCTATTGTTGATAGTGCTTCTATAAATATTGGGGTGCATGTGCCCCTTCAAATCAGCATTTTTTAATCCTTTGGATAAATACCTAGTAGTGCAATTGCTGGGTCATAGGCTAGTTCTATTTTTAATTTTCTGAGGAACCTCCATACTGTTTTACAGAGTGGCTGCACCAGTTTGCATTCCCATCAATAGTGCAAAAGTGTTTCCCTTCCTCTGCATGTATGATTCCATTTATATGAATAGGCAAACTTGTAGAAACAGAAAGTAGACTAATTAAAGTGTCTATGGCTGGGGGTGTGGGATTGGGAGGAAATGAGAGTGAACACTAGTGGTACAGGATTTCTTATTGGGTTGATGGAAATGTTCTAAGTTTGTGGTGATGGTTGCATAACTGTGAACATACTAAAAATCACTGAATTGTATACTTTAAGTGGGCGAATTTTATGGTATGTGAATTATATCTTAATAATGCTGTTTTTAAGAAAGAAAGTTGCAGTATAATGTGAGCAATATGATGAAATTTATGTAAATTAATGGATGGTTGGGAATATTGGAAACCTCTCATAAACAGCTGACATTTGTACTTACTGAATCATCCCCATTGACAGCCTAATTCTGTGTTAGCTGGTCTGCTTTTCTCCCATGACAACAGGCCATGCAGGAAACTTGGTGGCATCTCTAAGTCTCCACATACCCCCAGTGACAGAAGAGACAGACCCAGAGAAGGGATTACACTTGTAATTTAGTAAATCAGTGGCAGAGCAGTGACTAGAATGTGAATTCCCTAAAAATCCCTGTCCTAGGTTTTTACCACTGGACAGTTTTTCATTAACCGTTTTTTACTTCCTTTTGCTTCCCCTTCTTTTCTGCTCTCCCAACAACGCCCTCCAGATCAGCCCTTTCAATTATTTGCTTCATGAATTCATAAATAATTTTCCTTTCCTCCTTCCCTCTCTCTCTCTTTCTTTTCCTCCCTTTTCTCCTTCCTCCCTACCTCCTTTTCTTCCTTCCTTCCTCCCTTTCCTTCCTGTTTTAAAAAACAAAGTTACTATTTTCTCAGGGAGCAATGTTACCTGGTTCTATACAGTCTACTGTAATCAAGGCCACACTTTCCCTTTAATCCTCATCATTCTTCAAAGTTTCAAGTTCATCCCTCTGAGGTTTGCTTTACAAGCACCATAGGCAGTAAGGATTGAAGACTTAGCAGGGGATGGGGGAAGGTCAGTCAAGAATGGGGGTGGGAGAGGGTTGGGGCAATCGCCATTCCACACAGGTCTGAGGCTGTGCACTTTCTAACTGAGTGTCTTGGTTTCTTAATCTTATTTCCTCCTCTCCTCAGTGCTGCTGAGTGTCTTTACATTCCAAGTGGGAAATATGCATTTAAATCATTCTGTCTGGTTCTTGGACCAAAGACTGTTATTTTTTTCTCCTTAATAGTCTGTCTTATATTTGCAGCCTTTGTTTCTGATTATTTAGAGGCTGACTCATGTCTAGCTGTTGGATGGAGGGAGAGAAGAAGCCTTCAGGAGCATGGTGTGGGTAGGGCGTGTGGAGAAACTCATCCATTAATGCCCGAAGTCTTGCTGCATTTCAGGTAGTCCTAAGAAGGCAAATGGGGTCTTAGGTAGGGGTGGGTGCTCTGCAGGTTGATATTGCCCCAACGATAGTGTTTTCCACAACTTGGTTGGGGGGAGGGTGTGCTTTTCAGAGAACCAGGTCTGGACTGACTGCCCAGGTTTGGCTTTCCTGTTGTGTCTCTGATTTTCAAAGATCCTTACTTTCCCCTTCACAGCACCTTCAGAACACTATTAAATCAGATTTCTGTATTTAAAATATAACCACAGCAGACTATCGGCTTCCCTCTTACATACAAAGGGATTACTATTCATTTCCTTCCCCAATACTTGTGCATTGTTGGTCTATTTCTGCAGTCCTGATATTCAGCCGAGAGATCAGGTATACTCTTCCTTCCTCCTTTCTCTTACTATTTTTCTCTTTCCACTCTTTTGCTTGGAAACTGACTAGAGTGGAAGCTGTAGCTGCAGTGGGTCCAGAACAGGTGGGAGTGGAATACCCCAGGGATCTTGCCTTAGTCAAAGGGCAGGACTGACCCTGACTCCCCCAACTTCTAGAAGCCTTCTTAAGCACCATTCAGAATTTAGCATACAGTGGGTACTGGACACAACTGCCCTTAGTCTCCTTTCTGGTACAAAGGATGTATCAAGACTCTAACCTCTACTTCTTAGGACCAAAGGGCTTAGGCTAAGTGGGTAGGCCTCTGGCTGGCCAGTCCATGGTCTTTTCAGTGGGTGAAGCACTTGGCATTGTGTCACCTTTACTAGTGAGGGTACAGCTTAGGAAGGCTTGGAACGCATCTGCTGGCTTGGCACTCTGTGGGTCTTTTCATATCAGACAGCCTGGGAGGGATGCAGAGACTATCACAAGGAAACTACAAGTTCAGCAAGGTTGCAGGATACAAGATCAATACACAAAATTAATTATATTTACACACAGCTACAATTAAAAAATTGGAAACCCAAAATTAAAAACTTACCATTTCCAATAGCTACAAAAATGCAATACTTAGGTATAAATCTAATAAGACTTGCACAGGATCTGTATGCTGAAAACTACAAAATGTTGATAAAAATAAATCAAGACCTAAATAAATAGTAAGTACAGAGACATACTGTGTTCATGGACTGGTAGACTCAACATAGTGAAGATGTCAGTTCTCACTAAATTGATCTATACATTCAAAGCAGTCCAATCAAAATTCTAGCAGGATATTTTTTTTGGATATAAACTAGCTGATTCAACAAGTTTATGGGAAAGCAAAGGAACTAGAATAGCTAAAACAACTATGAAAAAGCAGAATAAAGTTGGAAGAATCACACTATTTGATTTTAAGACAAGGCTATAGTAATCAAGATGGTGTGATATTGGATAGAGGATACACATATAGATCAGTGGAACTGATTAGGGAGTCCAGAAATAGACCCACACAAATAAGACCAATGGAGTTTTTTTTACAAAGGAGTAAGACAATTCAATTGAGAAACGTTGGTCTTTTCAATAAACGGTAACAGAACAATTAGACACCCATATTAAAAAAAAGAAACAAAACAAAAGAAAAAAGAATCTGTACTTAAACTTCACACTTTATGGTACAAAAATAAAATATATCACAGATCTAAATATTAGGTGAAAATTATAAAATTTTAAAAGAAAACATAGGAGAAAATCTCATGACCTGGATTTAGGCTTACTCAAAATTAAAAACTTTTGCTCTGAGAAAAAAAGAGTAAAACGTCAAGCTAAAGACTGTTAGAAAATATTTGCAAATCATATATTCAACAAAAGACTTGTATCCAGAATACATAAAAGTTTTTCAAAACTCAAAAATTGGGAAACAAATGACCCAATTTTAAAAATGGGCAAACAATCTTGATAGACACTTCACCAAAGTGGGCATATGGATGGCAAATATGCACATGGAAATTGTTCTACACTAATAAAGAGAAATGCAAATTAAAATCAAGATGAGGTAACAAGATGGGTGATGGGTATTAAGAAAGGCACTTGTGATGAGCACTGGGAATTGTATGTAAGTGATGAATCACTGAATTCTACTCCTGGAAGCAATATTGCACTGTATGTTAACAAACTAAAATTTAAATTAAAAAAAAAGAAAAAAAGAGAGTGGTGAAAATTAAAAAAAAAATTACTAACATTACTAAATGTTAGCAAGGATAAAGAACAACTTGAAATCTCATATATTACTGGTCAGAATGTAAAATGGTACAGTCTCTGTGGAAAATGATTTGGTAATTTCTTCTAAACATACAGACCCTACATGACTCAGAAATGCCACTCTTGGAAGAAATAAAAACTCATGTTCACACAAAAACCTACTCATGAATGTTTATAATAGCTCTATTCATATTTGCCAAAATCTGTTCATATTTATTTAAATGTTCTTCCATGGGTGAATGGATAAACAAACTGTGGTGTATCCATACAATGGGGTACTACTCAACAACAAAAAAGTAATGAACTATTGATACACACAACAACTTGAATGAACCTCAAATGCAATTTCCTGAGTGAAAGAAACCAGTCTTAATAAATTACATGCTCTGTTCTTCCATATCTATAACATTTTTAAAAAGACAAAACTACAGTGATAGAAAACAGATGAGTGGTTACCAAGGTTAGGTTTTGGGGAAAAGTATGATTATAAATAAATAGCATATGAGAGGTTTTTTTTTTTTTTTTTTTTGGAAGGAGCGTGAGGAAACAATTTTGTGTTATGGTTGTGGCTACATAAATCTATACATCACTTTTAGCTGAACACCAAAAGAAAAAACTAATTTTACTCTTTGAAAATTTAAAAATAAGAAATATAGGAATCTAGAGTGACTATATTAATATCAGAAAAAGTTGACTTTATAAGAAGGAAATGTACCATGGACAAAAAGGAACATCACAGGGGCGCCTGGGTGGCTCAGTTGGTTAAGTGTCTGACTTTGGCTCAGGTCATGATCTCACGGTGTGTGAATTCGAGCCCTGCGTCGAGCTCTGTGCTGAAGCTCAGAGCCTGGAGCCTGCTTCAGGTTCCATGTCTCCCTCTCTCTCTGCCTCTCCACCGCTCACACTCTGTCTCTCTCTCTCTCAAAAATAAATCAATAAACATTTACAAAAAGGAACATCACATAATGATAAAAGAGTCAATTCGCCAAGAAGACATAACAATCCTAAGTGTGTATACACCTAAAAGCAGAGCTTCAAAATATAAGAAACAAAGTTTGATTGAACTGAAAGAATAGTCACATCTACAGTTAAATTTGGAGACTAAACACTCCTCTCATAGAAGTAAACAAAATGTCTTTGCAATGTTCTGGGGAAGCAGAGGCAATAGATGTAAATAAAATGAGCCAAGCTCCACACTCTTGTTGAAGGTGCTTGAACTTGAACTTGATCTGAGGATACTTTTAAAAGAAGGAAACATGGGTAAGAAGGTAAAGAAGGCCCATAATGTTCCTTGGGGCTGAGAGCTAGCAGGTAAAGCACAAGTAGGAGCCTCTTTTATTTCTTTTTTTTTAATTATTTTTTGAAGTTTATTTATTTTGAGAGAGACAGACACAATATGAGTGGGGGGAGGGGCACAGAGAGAGGGAGACAGAGAATCCCAAGCAGGCTCCATGCCATCAGTGCAGAACCCAATGTGGGGCTCAAACTCACAAAACTGTGAGATCATGACCTGAGCCAAAACCAAGAGTCAGATGCTTCACTACTGAGCCACCTAGGCACTCATAGAAGCCTCTTTTCAAATTAGAATTTAAGGCAGGTCTGGAAAGAAAAAACAGGGATGGTGGGTTGGAGGGAGGGTAGCCAATTCTGTTCTGACAGTAGAGAATAGTAGAAAGATAATGTATGCTTATGTGTGTCTGGATTGAGGTGGGGGGGGCAATGGGCAATGAGGAGTTTGGAAAATAAATGGGATTATAACGTATGTTGAACACACAGAGGTTAGGGCACCATTTGCTTTTGGCAGGGCTGGAAAACCCAACAGCAAAATTAGAAGTCAGTGCGTTGGGCGCATTGGAGTCCACACAGATAGGTGTCTATGCAGGAGCATGAGGAAGTCCATGTCTGAAGAAGGGCCTTGTAGCACACAGCTTTCACATCTATGCTCAGCAAGACCCTAGAGTCTGTGGCTGAGTGTCAGGGTCAACTTCTTTAAGGCTTAGGTAGGACTTTAGGATTATAGTCCTCATTTCAACAGTTCAACCAGAGTTCTCTGCCTTGCCCATGTATATGGAGTGGATTTCTGTGGAAGGCTTCAGTTGAAATAAGAGGTCCTACATCTAAAATTTTGATGTCCACTAAATGACCCATCATGGGTCTAGCCTCTAGATACTTGAGTCCAAGGGTGTCCTCCAGGCCCCTAGTCTGTTTGTAATGAGCAACTTCTGTTACTGAAGAGCTGCCAACTGCCTAAAATGCACACACTAGGTTTGAAAAGATACTGTCTGGATATTGAAGAAAACAGAGAGAGAGTGTAAGCTTAGTTTTGCCAAAGGCTATCAAGAGTAAAGTCCTTAAAAGTGATCCAACACAGCAGATGTGAAATTGAAAGGTCATTAGTGTAACTGTATGTGAGCCACAAATGCAAGAATATATATGTGTGTGTATATATATATATATATATATATATGTACATATACTATAAAAACTTTCTGTAATTATATTTTCTGGTTCTTTTCTCCCATTAAAATCTTTCCTAAATTTAATATGTGACTTTAGTTTCCAACTGTGTTTGCTAACACAGCCTAACAATGTCCAGTCCAAGCTCCTCTCCTGTTAGACCCATGTTTCCTACTACCCACTGGATAGACCCACCTGGACAACCAGCAGAAGTTCGCCACCCACATGGCTCATACTGATTGCATTCTCCATATTTTCCTCATCAACTCACCACTACCTCTTCCTCTCTCATCCTCAATCTGAGATGAGAGCAAAAGCTCCAGCAAAGTGAGAAACCTCAGAATTCTGGGTCATTATACACTCTCCCCACCATCTCACAGTTCCTAAAACTCTTTTACATCACATCTCTCACCATCCTCCCACTCAGGCTGAATTAAGTGCTTTGTCATGTTATTTGGCTTTGTTTGCTTAATATTCTTTCTCAGCATATGTTCAGTAAATGTTTGCTGTATGAATGAGTGAATCAACCAAATTACTGGAGAGTGCCATTCACTGACTCAAAATGTGGAGCCTGCCCCCTGCCTGAGCCTTCCACTTCCATAGATGAAACCTACAGTTCTCCAATGGCTCATGAACTTCAGAATTCCCATAGGAAATTATTTTTGAGGGTGTCCATGGTGCTTCCTTCCTAGGAAACATAGTCTATCAGAAGGTTTCCCCAGCCCATTCATGTTCCTTGTCCTGCATTGGGGCCCACACCTCCTCATCAGTTGAACAAGAAAAAGTGCCATCTTTACAGCTTTTCCATCCACCTTGCAAACATCTGCACCTTGGGCCAGTCCTGTATCCCAGACAGAATCTGATGGCAACACAGGCCAGTCATCATGGCCACAGGACATCCGCTCCTTCTATGCCAAGGCCTCAGAAGCCCTGGAAGGCAGTCCGAGCCAGGGACACCATTTGGACAACGTTCAAGTGCGTCCATGCCCAGCCCTTTATCTGCAGAGTCTGAGATGATTAGTCCCAGGGCTTTCTCCTTCTGATTTCGCCCTCCTTGCCACTGCACACTTCCTTCCACTGCTCTTGGATGTTCCTGGCCCTTCTCAGCCATCATTCCTCGGCTCACTAACCCCTCACTCACATAGCCCCGCCCTTTATGTGGGGTTGCACTGCACCCAGAGGGAAAGTCCCCAGCCTCCAGCAGGCATCCTGACAGCTTCCAGCCCCAGGACCCTGGCAAGGATGCACTAGATAATGCTATAATGCTAGAGTAATCCAGAGATGTCGCTCACCTGGATGACGCAGGGAGCCAAGTGTACTCTTCCTGACAGAGGTAGGGGGACTCTAAGGCAGCGGGGTGTCTGGCATGGTGCTGGTCCATTCATCCAATAGACCTGCCCTGTCAGACCACCCTGAAACTTCCAGCTAGTGATAATGATTCAGAGATTTCCCCAGCCTGTTCATGTTCTTTGTCCCAGGTCCCTCTACCTCCCCACCTTCTCTCCTTCTGGCTCCTTTGCCCCTAAGCTAGACTCTAGATTCAGAGCCCCAACTGCCAGCCTGCCTGGGGGCTCCCTGGACTTGGTTTTGTACTCCTTTTCTCTCATGGACTGTGGCAGTCGCTTTCCGCTGGATGTTCTCAATGCCCCTCACTAGCTGAGGGTGTCCTGTCTGGTTCCCTCCCCTGGCTCCTGGTCACTCTGGCCAAATCCTTCTTTCTCAAAGTAAAGGGGAAATATCTTGTTGGTATTGCATAATCTCAAATCATTTGCAATTTTTATGAGAATACAAATCTGTATAGCATTTTTGGAATAAAATTTCAGACGTATTTATAAAATGTTAAACTGTCCACACCCTTTCCACTTTAACCCGATGTCTATGTTAGTATGTATATATCATTAGAAAACAATGTTTTCTAATGTTTACCCAGCCATTCGTATTCAAAGATGTTGTTTTCAGTTCATTAATCATAGGACACAGGGAAAACCACTTACATCTCCACCAGGAAAAAAAAATGTTTATGTTATTAATTGTGGTATATACATACTTTAGCACTCCAGGGAGTAGTTTCAAAAGTGAGGTGGATCTATATGTGCTGTCACGGGAATATCCTGCGTCCATTTTATTAAGTAACAAAAGCTAGTGGCAGAACAATATGTCCACTCTTACCTATTATGTTGAAGAAAAATGATATATTCTGACAGCATACTATTGAAAACCGTAGTCACCTTTAAATAACACACACTAGATTGTTAGTCGTGGGGACTTCTGAGGAGAAGGCTGAACTGTGGAAGATCTTTGAAAAGGGAACATTGTGACTTACCTGTATTTTTAGAGTTTTTTGGAAGCGGGAAGATATGCACTACTACCTTTGTACTTGAAATTTCCATGTAAGTCTAACAACAGAAAAGCAGCCATGTCAAAGTAACTGCTAACTGATGCAACAGACAAACCCTGACACTTGAAGGGCTAGCACAACAAAAGTGCATGCTGGTGTACGTAAATTCTGATACAGTTTGGCAGGGGCCCTCCGCTTTTCCTAGACCCTGGAGAGCCAGGTTGCTTTCATCTTGTGGCTCCCCTATCTCAACATGGGGTGGCCATGGTGAATCAAGGGAGACAGCAAGGAGCTGACATACTGACATACTGACATACTGGCTCTGAGATGCCTGGATGTGACGAACGATGCTTCTGCTCACGTCTCCGTGGCAAAGGTCATCACATGACCCTTCCCAACTACAAGTGGACTGGAAATGCGGGGTCCCCTGTGTCCAGGAAGGAAAGCAAAGACAAGGTATGGATGAGCATTGAAATTTCTCCCACATATCGCTACACAGTAGGTGCTCAACCAAAGGCAACTATCATAATTTGTTAGGACAACCGACTTTATTGCTCGGAGGAGTAATCTGAGGTCAGATTTGCCTTGGTTTTCTTTGAATTTTCAAGTGCCTACCACATGACAGATACTTTCAGATAGAGAACCACATCTAATGTTAAGAGGATCCTGTACCTCTCAGCAGGAAGTGTTCACCTTCTTCATTCAATAGTACTTTTCTGCATTGCCTGCAGAAAATCCCTGCATTGCCATCTGTAATCACAATAGGCGAGGATTTCCTCCTTCTTTTTGAAACATGGGTAAAGTCTGAACCTGCGAGTCTCTGCTACCCTCCACGTGACTAAACTTGCCTGAACGCCTTACCTGCACAGGTGCCATTAGGCTCACTGGCCGCCAGGGCTTTTCCGTGGGGCAGGTACCAGACAAGAGGCAGTGGGAGGATGGTTCTTTCTTTCTGGTTCAATTTGGCCTAATATGTCTACCGAGGAACCATTTTTTTTACCACCCAGGAGCATTCCAGGGATTTTAGGAATTTGACTTCAGTGGATGTTTGCTCATCTACCACTTGTGATGAAGCATTACTATCTGACCACCTAAATAAGCTCCTTCATCTGAATATGTGTTCCGTTCCCAGCTTCAAATAAGAAAATCATTGAAGTCCTACTGCAAACACCGGGGTGGCTTCAAATATCCGCTGTGTAACATCGGGGTTAATCCCCAAGTCCCTGTAGGTTATAGGTGCAATGAGACATTCCTCACAGCCCATTGGGAAAACAGAGAGTGTATGGAAGACTCCCTGGGGAGGGATGAACAGATGTCTTAAGGTCACAGTCCAAGTCCCGCTTCCCATCAAAAGGGCTTTAGCTGTCAGAGGGGTTGGAGGGTAAGCTCCAGGAGAGCCAGGGAACCTGGGCAGGGAGGAGGCATGCTCTGTGTCATGGGAGGGCATGAAGCCCTTGTGCAGCCAGGAGAGGAGGCGGTGGTGATGAGCTGGCCAGCAGGCCAGGTTCCAGAGTTGGACAGGAGGGCACATGTGGGAAGACCAGGGGCTGTCGTGGGGGAAAGTGTTGGGACTGGAAAGAAACGGCGGCACCTAACAGAGTCTGCTCTGGACAAGACTCGGAAAATCCCCAAGTTGTGTTTGATTCTTCTTGTCACCTTTCTTCCTTAGGCCTGTTTTTACTACCTGGGCCTCGGGGTCCTACTTTATGTCACCTGGGAAACACCATGGGAGCGAGAAGAGAAACGTAGGAGTCAGAGGGTCGGCCACAGGCTGGGGTGGGTGGGAACAGCGTGGGCTCTCCATGAATTCAGACCAGGGGTCCGGTTTCTGCCCTGTCACTTACTAGCCGTGTGATCCTGGGAAAACGACCAAGCCCTGTGGGACTCAGGTTCTTCATCTGTGAAGTAAGTGGGGTTCATAAGCCCCATCTTGCAGGACTGCAGGGACGTATGTGATGTATGGAAAGCACCTCGCACTGTGCCGGGCACATATCGGAACTGTGATGAATGGCAGTTGTTTCTAATGTTGTTTTGATCCCAGACCCTTCTACTCTCTCCTCTGGGATATTTTTTGTTTTCCAGGTCATGCTAGAGAATATGCAGCTCAACAGATCATGGAACAGCTAATAAGCCAAAGAGGGTGCTTCATAAATAAAACTCAGTCCATTTTCTTTTTTTAATTTTTAAAACATGTTTTATTTATTTTTGAGAGAGAGGGACAGAGCACGAGCAGGGGAGGGCCAGAGAGGAAGGAGACACAGAAACTGAAGCAGGCTCCAGGCTCTGAGCTGTCATCAGATGCTTAACCGACTGAGCCGCCCAGGGCCCCCACAGTCCATTTTCTAAATAGGGGATATACGTGGGATATATGAGAATATGTGTGGAATGTAGGCGTGGGGGAGTCGTCCCAGCTGGATACAGCACAAAGCTGCTAGAATTTGAATCAAAGACCAACTTCCTCCCTCCTTCCACATGCTCTTCCATCCAAACCACTACTTTCATTCATTTCTCCCACACCAAAACCTAGACCTGGCTTGCAGCTGTCTAAGGACACTCAAGACAATCAAATGAAAACATCTTTATAATGCACTTGGTTCTGGTTTTCCATGGCCAGGAACAACCGTGTCCGTCTAGAGCCTTCTGGGCTCGACTTTAAAGGAATATTGTTGCATTTCTCCAGAAATCCTTGCAGATGATGGGTAGAAAACACCTAGTCCGTGCACTGTGCTCAACTACACTGGGACAAGAGTGCAGGACACTTTCACTTCCTGATCCAGGAGGAGATTTCTTTGGTTTGTCCATGATCCAAAAGGAACTTCTCAGAGCAATTATCTATTTGAGATTTTGCTCACACCCCTAAGGGACACCATCTGTGGGCCTGGCCACTGTCAACATCCAGTTTCATTGTGATCAGCTGCGCAGAAGGCATCACACTGACCAGAGACACCAAGCCAGCCTGGCTCAGGATGTCTCCACTGTAGGGCTCCCCCTGGAGCCACACTGCCTCACCCTCCTTTGATTTGTTCTGCTCCTCTTAGGGGACCCTTCCCTGCCTTCCCACTGGGACTGTCGCTGCTAGACAGTCACCTAGGGGTGGGACGTGTCCCGCCTCTCCTAGTGTCCTCACTGCCAACACAGGGCCCTTCCGAGAGTGAGCAGAGCTCAGCGAATGTCCGGCCACAAATGTCCCAGTGAGCTGGGGACCTCTGCTCAGATCGAGTGTCTCCTCCTTTCTCGGAGACCCAAGCAAAGGCAGGCACACATCTCTATGTCCCTCGTCCAGAATGACAGACGACAAGGGACGAGAAGCAAGAACGAACATCTTTTATTGCTCCATGCCCTGAAACCATCCGCTTACTGCCAAGGTCTTCACGTTTGCAAGACATCCCTGTCTGTGCCCAGCCCAGGCACGGCGTTTCCCTTCTGGATCCCGAACGAGGACGGAAGGGTTCCCAGCTCGTTGCACCAAACGGCACAACTCTGACTCTTGAACACCTGTGGCGTGGGTGCCACTCCCACACTGAGCCCGAAGCTCACGAAACCTTCTATGACAAGGAACAACATCGGAAAACTTCCTCGAGGAAACAAAGATCGATTTCCGAGGCCACGTAGACAGAGAACAAGAACCCACCCAAACGCGCGCTTGGCCCCGCTTTCCCCCAAGCCGCCCTGGCCCTCCACTACTCACAACGCCCAGCGCCCGCTCTGCTCGCACTCGCAGGGGAGAAGTGGCCTGGCTTCGTGCCCCGCAGGAGAAGCTGCTCGACCCCAGGTGGGAACGGGCCCGGCTGCCCCTCGGGCTCAGGCCCGCTCTTCCTCATGGCTCACAGCCTCTTCGGACAGACACGGAGACCCGGGCTGCCTGCTGTTGACCGCGAGGAAGTGCTGCAGCACTTGCACGCCACTGGTTTCTGCGTGGGCCCTGGGACCCCACAGGAACTCGTAGCGTGCGGGCTCGCTGCCGGGCACCTGCCGGTACTCCAGGTACCCTTCCTGCACCCAGACGTCGGTCAGCAGCTCCCTGGGCTCCCCATAGAATACGTGCTCCCTGCCGGCATACACCCCCATGACCCCCAGCGCTTCCCACACCGCCTCCTCAGGGGCACGGTCCTCCTCCAGGAGGATCACCCACAGGACCAGCACCAGGAGGCTGGTCTTGGGCATGCCGTTCCTACCACTCGGCGTCCCATCGCAGCTGAGGCCCAGGATGCTGACCAGGACGTAGGAGCCCTCGCGGGGGTCCACTTCCTTCACGTCGACTCCAAAGACCAGCTGCAGATACTCGCAGGCTCGGCGGAAGATCACGGGGAAGCGGTCCTGGTCATCTTGGCTAACCGCCGCCAGCATCTCCGCCCGTGTGGTCGGCTGCTTGGTGCGATACTTGAGGAGCAGAAGCAGCACCAGGCTGGCCACCTTCACGCGGAGCGCATCTGGGAGCGAGGCCTGGGCCCCTGCCGGGGCCCCTCAGGTGCTCGACCCCTCCTCATCGGGGCTGCTGGAGCCCTGGTGGGACTGGCTCCCCGAAGCGCCTGCCATGGCCCTGGGGGAGGGGCAGGAGCTCCGAGGGCTCTGGGGAGGACTCGGGGACCCGGCAGCAGCAGACCCCTCCTCCAGGGGGACCAGAATGAGGACAGAGCAGGAGGAGGACAGGGAGGAAGAGGAGGAGGAGGAGGAGGAGGGAGATGGGTACCCCCCTCCTCCTCCTCTGCTTCCTCCTCCTCCAACTCCACCTCCTCCTCCAACTCCTCCTCTTCCTCCGACTCCACCTCCTCCACCTCCAACTCCACCTCCAACTCCTCCTCCTCCAACTCCTTTTCCTGGGACTCCACCTCCTCCACCTCAACCTCCACCTCCTCCACCTCAACCTCCACCTCCTCCACCTCAACCTCCACCTCCTCCACCTCAACCTCCACCTCCTCCACCTCAACCTCCACCTCAACCTCCACCTCCTCCACCTCAACCTCCACCTCCAAATCCACTTCTTCCACCTCCTCCTCCTCCTCCACCTTCTCCTCCTTCAACTCCACCTCCTCCACCTCCTCCTCCTCCAAATCCACCTCCTCCAACTCCACCTCCACCTCCTTCTTCAACTCCACCTCCTCCTTCTTCAACTCCACCTCCTCCACCTCCGTGTCCTCAGGCTCTGGCAGCGGTGCATCCCATGGCAGCGGTGCATCCCATGGCAGCGGGACCTCTCTTGGCTCCTCCTTAAGCTTGCAGAGCTCACTCCTCTGACGCAGGGGCATGATGGTCGCCAAACCCTGAAGACAGAAGAGGGGTGGCTCCTCAGGGGGAGGCCCAGCCCACCCAGACCCCGAGCTCCCAGGCCTGAGAGCGGGGCCGCGTGGGGGTTGGGGGCCGAGGGGTCCCCTCTGGGGTGGGATGGGCGAGCCCCCGGCCCCACGCGCGGAGCACGCACCTCGCCTGGACAACCGACTGGCACGCGGCCTCGCCTCCTCTGCTCTGTGACCTCAGGACTCCTGCCTCAGACCAAGGCCTCAACTGCAGAGCTCGCAGAGCCCCTGGAAGAGGGAGGGATGGAGGGAAGGAGGGGGGGAAGGAGGGGGCGCCTCAGGGTCTCAGGGTGGGTGCAGACCGCGAGCACCGCCCCGGGCCCCCACCCCCCACTGCGGCCAGGAGATTCTGGCCAGGACTCTGGGCGGCCCCGCCCCGGGAGCCCCCACCCCCCACCCCCCATCCAGCCTGGGCCTGCCCCTTCCGGGCCTCCCCTGACAGCCAGAGCGGACCCGAGCGGCAGGGTAGGCCTGGGCCCTACGCAGGTGTCCTGGGCTGGGAGGCAGCGCCTCCTCTCTCCCCTGCACCCCGGCCAGGGCCCGGGATCCTGCCTCGGCTGACCGGGGTCCAGCCCCGCACACCAAGGCCCTCCCCTCGCCCAGACCCACCGCGGGGGCGGCTTTCCGAGGGCGGCCCCGGGGCTGGGGTCCAAGGGGCCTCCGGCCGTCCTCCCGCAGGGCTCTCCCGGGGAGCCCCGGGCCCGCTGCCTCCCACCAGAGCCCTCACGGCCCGGCGAGGTCCGGGCCAAGGCGGCTGGCGTCGCACGAGGCGACCAAGTCCGGGGAGGCCCGGGGCCGATGGCGGGGGGCTCACGTGGCTTCCTTGGGGTCCGTCAGCCCTATCCTCTCGTCCCCATCCGGACTCCCTGGGCGGCCTGGGCCTCGGGCTCTGCCGCCTGACGCCGGCTCCTCGCGCGCAACCAGCTCTCAGTCGGGCTGGGACCCAGAGCCCGAGTCCGCCCACGCCGCACGCCCTGGTCACAGTCGTCGTGGTCGCGCCACCCTGCAGCCTCCACCGCCGCACTCATTCCCCTCTGGGTCCCGGCTCCCTCGCTCCTCCCTCTGGGTCTCACCTCGAAGCCCACGAGGCTCTGCGCCCTTCCCGCGCCTGACGGGATTCGAGGCGCGGCCGGAAGACGCCGACGCCCACGCCGACGCCGAGGCCCCCTCGCCACGCCCCGCCCCGCCGGTCTCTTGAGACCCGGATGCGGAAGTCCAGACACCCCGCGGGGCCTCGTTCCACTAGGCGCTTCCCTAGGCTGCCGCTAGGGGTCGCCTTCCGGGCCGGGGCCGGGGCCTGGGTTCTGGGGGGCCAGAGTCCCTCCCTCGGTGTTCCCTCCGTGGCCTCCTGCATCCCGGGGATGGCCTGTGCGCGTGGCCGCTGACGATGGGAACTCGTGCCCCTCAGACCGGGGTCCGAAGGTCTCTGGGACGCACCGCCCAGGCTCAGTGACGGGGCGCCCGCCACCTCTGGCCACCCGATGCAGGGGCTCCCCGGGCCTGTGGCAGGGACTGACTTCGTAGCTGGGGTATAACTTGACTCCTGACAGCACCTGGGCCCTCTTCACCTCTGCCCACCTGAGCGGCTGCTCCCGACAGACAGAGAGTCCCCTGTCCTCCCCAGCTCACCGATCCTTCCCCCTGTTCTGCCCTCTCGCACCCCACTCCGCGGCCCTGGCTACCTGGCACCCGGATGCACGAATCCAGTCTTGCCCAGTGTCTCCATCCCGCCTGGGGGCCTTACCGGACTGATTCTGATGTTGGGTCCAGGCTCCTTCCGTCCTCTGCATCCTCACCAGGAATCGCCGCAGGACCTGGGCCCTGCCCTCTGAGAAACTGAGGTTTCGAGCCGCCCCCCCCCCACTCTGCCCCGTGTCTCTGAGACCAGGCTGTGGAAGTCTGGCCCGACTCGCCTCCAGGAGTCCCCATCCCGCCCAGGGCCCTTACTGAAAGGATGCCAGGGCCCAAACTCTGGGAGGTCCCCTCTGTGTGTCCTGGGGTCCTGAGCCCCTTGGCCCTGGCCCGGCCCGTGTCCCTGCCCTCTCCTAACTGGGATCTTGCCCCTCACCCCAAGTTCCTCAGCTCCCTCGGATTTCCGAGGCGCAGTTGGCTGGACGCAGCCTGCAGCCACCCTCTCCATGGACCCCAGGGCCACTGCAGGGGCTGAGAGCCTGTCGCCAGGGTGGAGAGGGCCCCACGGTTGTCCTTCAGGTCCCAACACCTGCTCCATGAAGAGCCGGGGCCCATCCCTCTGGGGCCCCGTGTATACAGCCCTGCTGGGAGAGGGGCTCCGCCTGACGACCCTGCCGGGGTCTCTCTGGGCTGCCGGCGTGGCTGACCTGGATTCCTGGCTGCGGTGGCCCGCTGTGCTCCCTCACAGGTCGACGTATATGCCTGTTTGCCGGGTCTGGGCCCCTTCCCTTGGCTGACCTGAATTGGGCCTTCTGGACCGAGACCCCCACCTCTGTCACCCCTGTCTGCAGGGAGGACGTCAGTGGATGTCACATCTGGACCCCATGGCCACCGGTCCCCAGGCATTGATAATATCCCTCAGAGGTGGGTTTCGGAGGCTGGCAGAGGTTGGGGGGGGGGGGAATCTTCCCTCCTCTCTGGGATCCTCACCTTGACTCTGGCAGGCTTGGGTCAGAGCCTCACTTTTACTTCGGCACCGGCAGGTCAGAGCCTCAGACCCAGGCTCTCACTCCCTATCTTTCCTGAAGACATGAGGGAACGTTTTTGAGGGTTGTGCCCAGCCTTTTGCCCTGGCTTGAGGTCTCTCATAGCTGCCAACAGGGGCACAGGTGGGCTAAGTAGCCCCCAGTATTCTGAGTCGTGTGCCATTTTCAATCCTCACCCAGGAGGCTCTCATCAACACTTAGGGAATGCACGCAGTTGCAGGACAAATGCCTGAAGTGGAGCTTTAGTGCCCATAAACCTGGGCAAGGGTCAGAGAAGATGCACTGCTTCCCATGTGGTCCCTTTGCCAGCACCCAGACTTCAGAAATATGTTCAAGATTTAATTTACTGAGGAGGCTGAGGAGCTCCAAGGGTTTTGGGGGATGATCCTACGATTTTATGGTTATCTAATATTGCAGGGTCCACTGCAGTGAGTTTTCCTTTGTCATGCTCATCCATAGTAAGAAGTACATTGTCCAACTCTACCTAGTGTGTGTACTATATACATACATATGTATACACACATATATATGCATGCCTCTTTATGTTATATATTTATGAGTGTGCATATATATGTGTGTATGTGTGTAGACTATACTTATTTGATGAAGACTAACTTGTCTTACTACATGTGATTTGCTTTGATACTCTCTATTCTAGTCTGTTCTTTATATTCTATTTACATAATAATTTTTGGAAAGGGTATTCCTCCCTGCTAAGATGATTTCAGATGGTTATTAGCACAGACTCTGGACTCAAATGCCTCAATCATCCCATCTTTACCTCTGTCTTGGTATTACTCCAGGGCTACTGGCATGTGTGCTGCCAGAACCCGCCTCAGATTTGTGCCAGGATGTAGGGGCAGAAGTTTAAAATCATTTCTCCTATCCATCCTGTCATTTGCATCTATGCAGCCTACAGCACCTTCCCACATCCCTGTTGCTCTTCACACCCCAAGCCCAGACACAGGCACCAACTCACTACTCCCCATTCTCCCGAAGAACTTTCTCCTGTTTGTTGTTTATAATTTGTTGTTGATTCCCCTTCTCCCCTTCCTTCTATAGTCTTCCAGGTTTGGTATGGGGAGAAGTCAGCAGTCTGAGCTTGATAGTCATCTTGCCAGCTACACGGTAGGGCACTAAATCTGTAAATCATTTAAACAGAATTCTGTGTTTGCAATATTCTGGAACAATATATACTGGTTCATTTATTTGGGACTTCTTTTACCTGAATCTATCAGTAAACCTGTGTACTTGTATACTTAACTATATTTATAAAGATATATAAAGCTATGTGTCATATATATGTATAATTTATATGATTATGTATAGGCTTTTTTTTTGAGAGAGAGAGAAGGCGCAAGTGAGCAGGGGTGGGGGAGAGAGAGAGAGAGAGAGAGAGAGAGAGAGAGAGAGAGAGAGAGAAGCAGGGGTCACCCAAAGCGGGTCTTGAGCTCACCCGAAGTGGGACTTGAATTCACAAACTGTGAGATCATGACCTGAGCTGAAGTCAGATGCTTAACCGACTGAGCCACTCAGGTGCCCTACTTATATAGTTTTCTGTATAGTTACATAGATCTTGTTGTTTTTGCTGGGCTTCTTTATAGGTAATTTTTGAATTTTGTTGTCATTGTGAATGGAGTATATTCTATTACATGTTCTAATTTGTTAATAATTTTGTGTGGCAGAGCTAGGTAGTTTGCTATAAGGATCTTTCATACACTATC
Source organism: Felis catus (assembly GCF_018350175.1). Taxonomy (NCBI): domain Eukaryota; kingdom Metazoa; phylum Chordata; class Mammalia; order Carnivora; family Felidae; genus Felis; species Felis catus. Next base: position 124,855,041 of record NC_058386.1, on the reverse strand, counting down.
TGAAGACTCATCCCCTTGAATATCGCACGTGCCTACTCCTTTGACTTTTCAAAATAAGTGAACAGATTGTTATTAAACACTATCTCTTTATTTTCAATGTGCATACTATTATTTATGTGACACCCATAGGTCTGGCTTTGTGTTCCAGTACAGGTATAAATGGTGAAGGTGAGAGTATCTACCTAAATGTAGTTCCTGTCTTTAATGGGAATGCCTCTCACATTTGACATTTAAATATGTTCACTATTTTAAGAAATGGAAGTTCTTCTCATCTTAGTTTGCTAAAACTTTTTACTGTGAATTCATCTTGAATTTCTTTAAAATACTTTTTCTTTACTAACTGATGTGATCAAATGCTTTTTATTTCCTCTAATTTGTCAATGTAGGGAATTACAATTGAAATTATTTTTTAATGTTAAGTCATATTTTCATCCCTTAGACACAGACTGCTCATTTAATTCACTGTTGGGTTGAATATGCTATTAATTTACTTAGGATATTTGCTGCTATATGAATGAACTTGGCACAAGTATTCTTTTTGTGGTATGTCCACATTTAATTTTTGAATAAAGAATAGCTAGGGGCACCTGGGTGGCTCAGTTGTTGAGCATCCAACTCTTGATTTTGGCTCAGGTCATGATCCCAGGTTGTGGGATCAAGCCCCACATCAGGATCTGTGCTGAGTGTGGAGCCTGCTTAAGATTCTCTCTCTCTCTCTCTCTCTCTCTCTCTCTCTCTCTCTCTCTCTCTCTCTGTCTCTGTCTCTCTCTCTCTCCATCCCTCCCTCCTCTTTCCCTCTCAAAAAAAAAATAGCTAGCTTGGGAGAATGAGTTAACAGTTGCCCATCTTTCTATAGTTTTGGAAGAGTTGACATAAGATGGTGATTAGTTTTCCCTGATATTTTGTAGAATTGGCCCCCAAAACTGCCTGTCCTAGAACTTTTGAGGGTGACTTTAGTTTTGAAAACAGTTTCAGTTTGTATTGTTAAGGTTTTTTTTTTTATTTCTGTATGGGCCAATTTGGACATTTTTTCCCCCTAAAAATGATCATTTTTTGGGGCGCCTGGGTGGCGCAGTCGGTTAAGCATCCGACTTCAGCCAGGTCACGATCTCGCGGTCCGTGAGTTCGAGTCCGGCATCAGGCTCTGGGCTGATGGCTCGGAGCCTGGAGCCTGTTTCCGATTCTGTGTCTCCCTCTCTCTCTGCCCCTCCCCCGTTCAAGCTCTGTCTCTCTCTGTCCCAAAAATAAATAAACGTTGAAAAAAAAATGATCATTTTCACTTAGGATTTCAAATTTAATAAAATGATAATTATAATGAAATGTTTTCTTGTGGAAAGTTATAAATATATACAATAGTGGAGAGAATAGTATAATAAACTCAATATACCTGACCCTCATCATCAAAAACCTTAATTACATGGCCAATCTGGTTCCAATTATTTCTCCACCTACTTTGTGCCTCATCTGCTGGAATAATTATTTTATGTCTAAATATTTCAACGTACATTTCTAAGCATGAAATGTTAAATATCGAAAATATCCAGTTATTTTTCATATATACCTGAGGGCCTTATACTTTTTCAAAAATTTGAATTTGTTTCCAAATATGGTTCACAGCTGTGATTATTCATTATGTTCCTTAAAATCTTTAAAAATCTATAAATTCCCCTCACATCACATCTTTTTCCGTACAATTTTTTTGTTGTTGGAAAAAAGAAAACAAACCAAGTCTTCTATTGTGACCTGTTTCTTGTAGTGTAGATTTTACTTAATGTAACAATTTGGTGTCCCGTAACATGTGTTTTAGCCCCTTGTGTTTCTTTTAATTAGTGATTAGAAGTGTAAGCTTGATCAGATTAATTTGCTCGTGTGTTTGTTTTGTTTTATTGTTGTTATTATTGTTGTTTTGCAAGATCACTCCATAGGTGATGCTATGTACTTCCATTAGGCGTTACATATTGTCTGGTTGTCTCTCTTTGTGCTGATGCCAGCAGTCATTAATAATTACCACCTTTATCAGGGCGCCTGGTTGGCCCAGTCGGTTAAGCATCCGACTTTGGCTCGGGTCATGATCTCACAGTCTATGGGTTCGATGCTCCGCACCAGGCTCTGTGCTGACAGCTCAGAGCCTGGAGCCTGCTTCAGATTCTTTGTCTCTCTAGCCCTCTGCCCCTCCCCCACTCACACTCTGTCTCTGTCTCTGTCTCTCTCTCAAAAATAAACATTAAAAAATAAAAAAAAAACAATTACCACCTTTATCTATTAATGCAGGATGGTAATTCTCTCATTTTCTCTTTCATAGTTTATTGGCTGAAATACTTCTATATGTTATGTTAACCTTAAAATAAAACAGCCAAGTATTTTACCAGAAAAATGTTTTTTTTTTTTTTTGTAATAAAAGAGAATTGCAATATTAGGACACACAAGCTACTGCAAAACCATAGGCAATGCTGGAGAACAAAGGAGGGGTTCTTTTATAGAGAAAAGGGGAAAGTTTGGAGGGCTCTTATGAGCAGAAAAACCTATGGTAGTAAACTGGGAGTTTGAAATATAGTGGCTTTTCATTGGCTAAATTGTGACCTTCTCTCATTGGCTGGGCTGTTGCTAGGGGATGAGGAAACCTTATTACCTTTGTTGGGATTATAAAGTAGTTGCTAAAGTAGAATCTACTTGCAAGGTGGGGCGCTTTCTGTTGGGTCTGCAATTGACCTAGAGTGGTAGTATGTGAGAGCTCCCCCTACTGGACTTCTGACTCCATTTTAACCAACGTTTCCTTAGTTTTCACAGGAGAGACATTTCCTTGTCCACATCCACCATTGGTTATACTGAGAAAAAGGTGTAACATATTTGTAGTGTTCTCTTATAATATTTAAATCTCCTGTGCACCTATATTTTGTCCAATTTTATTTAATTTAATTTGTTTATTTGTGCTTTTTTTCAGTAATTGATCATATTTGCAAAAGTATTTTGTAAGTATTTTCAAAGAACTGGCTTTTGTTATTTAGCTCAACTGTTATTTGTTTCATTATTTCTTTAAAATTTTTTTAACGTTTATTTATTTTTGAGAGAGAGAGAGAGAGAGACAGAGTGTGAGCTGGCGAGGGGCAGAGAGAGAGGGAGACACAGTATCCGAAGCAGACTCCAGGCTCTGAGCTGTCAGCACAAAGCCCGACAAGGGTCTTGAACCCATGAACTGTGAGATCATGACCTGAGCCAAAGTCGGGCGCTTAACCAACTGAGCCACCCAGGTGCCCCTTTAAAAAAATTTTTTTTTAAAGTTTATTTATTTTTGAGAGAGAGAGAGAGAGTGTGTGAACAGGCACATTATTTCTGCATTTATATTCATTATGTCTAATTTTCTACTTCTTTAGGTTTATTATAGTATTCATTGCCTAGCTTCTTGAATTCCTTGGATGTTATAAATATTTCTTATTTTTTAATACATTCAAGGGTATATATTTCCTAATGAATACATTCCTAATTTCCTAATTAATACATTCAAGGGTATATATTTCCTAACTAGTCTAAATGATACTTAGACTACTATCCAGATAAGTATCATTTAGACAAAGGTAATATTGTATAGCTTTATGTGTATTACTTAAATATTTTACAAGTTGAATATATCACTCTATAACTTATGGTATTAGAAGTTTTTAGACATACATATACAAAAACTAGAGTGTAAAATTATTATTTTATTTATTTATTTTTATTAAGACAATATTTTAGAGCAGTTTAAGGGTCATAGCAAAATTAAGGGAAAGGTACAGAGATTTCTTATATACTCTCTGTCCCCACACATGCATACCCTCCTCCATTATCAACACCCCCCACTAGAGTGATAATTCCCTCTAATGTTTTTTAAATTTCAGTTATTGTATTATTCAACTTTGATGGGTTCTTCTCTATATTTTCTATCTCTTTAAAAGTTTTTTAATCTTTATTTTTTTGAGAGAGAGAGAGAGACAGAGTGCAAGCGGGAGAGGGATAGAGAAAGAGGGAGACACAGAATGTGAGGCAAACTCCAGGCTCTGGGCTGTCAGCACAGAGCTCGACATGGGGCTCGAACTCATGAACCACAAGATCATGACCTGAGCCAAAGTTGGACGCTTAACTGACTGAGCCACCGAGGCATCCCTCTATCTCTTTGTTGAAGTTCTCACTCATTTTTTTCTACTCTTCTCTCCAGCCTTGTGGGTATCTTTATGATCATTACTTTCTTTATCAGGCATATTATTTATCTGTTTACTTTAGTTCTTTTTTAGAGTTTTTTTTTCTTGTTCTCTCTTTTGGAACATATTCCTGCCTCCCCATTTTACTTGACTTTCTGTGTTTGTTTCTATGGATTAGGTGGAATAGCCACTTCTCCTCAGCTGGAAGGAATATATTTGTGTATCATCATCCCCTGTGTTAACTGTGTGTGCTTGGTAAATTTGCTGGCTGAGTGGAGCTGTGGCTGGCATGGGCTGAGGGTCCTGGAGCTTTGCACATAGCAGGTGCCCTGTCAGGACAGCTAAAGTGGATGCAGGCCAGGGTGTCCCGGGGTTTCTATGTGCTGAAGGAACCCTAGAAGGACTGTAAAAGCTGAGATGGGTGCAAGATGGAGTGTCTCATGGTGCTCTGTGCAGAGGGTGCCTTGGCAGGGTGGCTGGAGCTGATGCAATGTATGGGCCCTAGTAAGTTCTCTATGCTGAGGGTGCTCTAGTAAGATCACTGAAACTATAGTGGGTGAAAGCTGGGGGGACCCAAGGCTCTACAAACAGAGGGAACCTTGGCAGGAATAGGTGAAGCAGATGTGGATATAATCAGGGGTGTTTCTGGACTCTCTGCATAGAGGGTGCCCTAAAGTGGCAGCTGGAGCTAAGGTGAAGTAAAGACTGGGAGGTCCTGGGGCACTCCAGGGGGCATCCTGGCAGGACAGCTAAAGCTAAAATGGTCACAGGCTGATGTGGTCCCTGAGCTCTTCATACAAAATGTGCCCTAGCAGGACAGCTGAAGCTGAATTGTGTCCAAGCCATGGTGTCTCAAGCTGTTTAGCACAGTGGGTGCGCTGGTTGAGATACTGAAGCCAAGGCCTTTGCAAGTGGGTGTGTTCTAGGATACTCCATATAGGGAGCATCCTGGTGGGTTAGCAGAAACTGATGCAGGCACAAACCTGGGATTCCTGGGGTGCTCGTCTTAGAAGACACCCTGGCAGTGTGACTGGATTTAAAACAGACATCAGATGAGGTGTTCTAGAGAGCTCTGCACCCGGGGGTCCTAGCAGGACATCTGAAGCCAAAGTGGTGTGGGCCTGGAGTGTTCTAGGGTGCTTTGTGTCTGTGTCACCTTGGCACGAAGGCTGGGGCCGTTTTGAGCGCTAACTAGTGGTGTCCCAGTGTTCATTGCCCTTTGGCCACCTTGGTAGGTCAGCTGGGGCTGGTGTGGGCTAGGGGCCTGGGGCTCACTGAGGCAGCAGGCCAGTTAGGGTGCCCAGACTATGCACTGGTCTGTGATTCAAGGTGGAGATGGGGTGTAGACTGTATCTGTTAGCTTCTCCCACCTGGAGAGTGTTCCATCAGCTACCCTCACTGGTGGAGTTCTAGGGCTGACTATTTTATATCATAGTTGGTCTTTTGAACAGTAGTTTTTTTAAAGAAATAAAATAATAATAATATAAAATAATTTTTAAAATAAATAAACGAAAAAAGAAAAAGAAGCAACAAAGAAGAAAAAAAAAAGCAAAAAGAACAAAAACAAAACAAGACCAAAAAACCACAAAACAAAACCAAAACGAAAAACCAAAAAAACACAAACAACAACAAACCCCTTATTGTCTGTTCCCCAGTGCTACTGGTGCTAGTGTGGGCTTGCAGACTCTGGGATCACTGTGGTCCCAAGCTTGCTAGTTTGGACCCTGGTCCCTTTTGGATATTTAAACTGGAGTGTGAATGTAAACCATGTTGTTCTCCAGTCTCTCTGACCTGGAGAGTGTTCCCACAGCTCCTCTACCTTTTGGCAGAGTTCTAGTGGTTGTCTCTTTCACATGCTATTTGCTCTTTTAAACTGTGGCTTTCTTTCTGTGCCCAAGGACAGAAGAATCTGTTCCTCATCTCTTGGTACTATCCTTCCCCACTGCTGTTCACAGCATCAGGGGTAGGGCTTCCCTTTGTTACTGCGTCTCCATCTTTCTTGCTGTTCTCTTTTGTAGTTCTATTTCTGGTTGTGCAGAAATTGTTCAGTCAGCCCTCTGTTCTTATTTAGGAGGAGTTGTTCAATTAACAGGTGTAATTTGGTGTGTTCCGTGGAGAAGATGAGTTCAGGGTCTTCCTACATTGTCATCTTGGACTCAACAGTTAGTTTAAAAGTACGCATTTTAACCTGTATATCTTTTTTGGTAAGGTGTCTATTAAGGTCTTTGGCCCATTTTAAAATCAAAATTTCTTAGTTTTGAGTTTTAGGTGTGCATTTTATATTTTGGATGACAGTCCTTAATCAGATGTGTCTTTTGCAAATATTTTCTCCCAGTCTGTTATTTCTCATCTCATTCTCTTTATATTCTTTTTCATGGAACAGAACGTTGTCAATTTTAATGAAGTCCAGTTTAATCAATTATTTCTTTCATAGATTGTGTGTTGCATCTAAGAGGTCATTGCCATATCCAGGGCATCTAGGATTTCTCCCATTATTTTCTAGGAGTTTCATAATTTTGCATTTCACATTTAGGTTTATGATCCATTTTGAGTTAATTTTGGTGAAGGGTGCAAGGTCTCTGTCTAAATTAATTTTTTTGCATGTGAATATTTAGTTGTCCAACACTATATGTTTGAAAGGACTATCTTTTCCCCATTATATTGTCTTTGCTCCTTTGTCAAAGATCAGTTGACTATATTTATATTGTCTATTTCTGGGATCTCTGTTGTGTTCTGTTGTTCTATTCATCTATTCTTTCACCAATACCACACTCTTTTGATTACTATAGTTTTATAATAAGTCTTGAGGTTGGGTAGTGTCAGTCTTCCAACTTTATTTTTCTCTTTCAATATTGTTTTTGGTCTCTCATATTTCTTTCTGGTTCTTAAATTTTTTTTTCTTTCTACTTACCTTGCCTAGCCAATCTTGCATGCTGTCTATCTTATCCATCAGATCCATTAGCATGTTAATCACAGTTGTTTTGAATTTCTGGTCCAATAATTCCAACAGCCCTGCCACATCTAATTTTGATGCTTGCTTTTTATCTTTAAATTGTGTTTTTGCCTTTTGGCATGCCTTGTAATTTTTTTCTTGGTAGTTGGACATGATGTACTGGGTAGAAAGAACTGTAAATAAGACTTTAACATAGTGGTAAAGTGTGGGGGGGGGGGGAAGGGAAGTTTTCTTTGGTCTTATGTTAGATCCCAGTCTTGTAGTGAGTTTGTGCCTCTGCACTGTGAACTTCACAAGTGTTTCTATTTTTCCCCTCTCCCTTTCCCTTTGATGGAACAGGATGACTACAGTGGGCTGGAATTGAGTATTTCCCTCTCCCAAGTGAAAAGCTAGAGCTGACTGGAGTTGGGTATTTCCCTTCCCCTAGTCAGTTACGCTCTGATAATACCCTACCAGGTTAGGCTCTGGTTAACTAGGCTTCCCTGAGGGCAAGCCTTGTTACAAAGAACAGAGTGCTCTGGTATATTTCAAAATGGTTCCTTTGTACCTTCCTCTACCAGAAGCATGGGGGGATTTTTCTCTGATATTTACTCTGGGAACCTGTTTGAGCGCCTGGAGTAAATCTCACAATAATGTTCCCACCCCTACAATGACTCCCCCAACCTGGAATTTTTAACTCTCAAAGTTGTCTACACTGAGCATCTAGCAATTCATCACTTACAGTGCAGGTCACCCCAGAACTGGTTCCCACAATGGTTTCCATTATGAACTTCTGCTCTGCTAAGTTCTCAACCTCCTGTATTCACCTGCCTGTCTCAATAATCTTGAGAACTTGTTTGCCCTGTGTTCTCACCTCTTCTATGGATCTAAGTAAAGTTATTGATTTTTTAGTCTGTTCAGCTTTTTATTCATTTTTAGGAAGGAGCGGCAACTTCCAAGTTCCTTACATGTGGAACTGAAAATTGAGTCTAAAAATTGTTTTTGAGAAGGATGTGAAGAGGATGAGAGAGGTAAAATGTCATTTAGAGGAGATTTCAGGGGCTCCTGGGTGGCGCAGTCGGTTAAGCGTCCGACTTCAGCCAGGTCACGATCTCGCGGTCCGTGAGTTCGAGCCCCGCGTCAGGCTCTGGGCTGATGGCTCAGAACCTGGAGCCTGTTTCCGATTCTGTGTCTCCCTCTCTCTCTGCCCTTCCCCCGTTCATGCTCTGTCTCTCTCTGTCCCAAAAATAAATAAACGTTGAAAAAAAAATTTAGAGGAGATTTCAGGGTCCAGAGTATTTTGTTTTATTTTATTTTATTTTTGTTGTTAGTTATAAATAGAAACATATTTGATTGCTGGCAACAGAGTTGATTTATCCCAGGAAAACAAAGAAATTTAACACTAGAAAATCAATCCATGTAATTGGCCTCATGTAACAGTCAGGGATTGTCTAGGAAAATAGAAACATCTCTAAATATTTAATACAGTGAAAATTTAATTCAGAGGACTGATTACACAAGTGATGGAGGAACCCAATGAGGGAAAGTTGGGCAAACCAATAATTAGCAACATGAGAAAGTCAATCTGATCTCCAGGCTGGTAGGACAAAGAGAGGTGATAGTGTTACTATAATCTAAATATTGGATTCTAGTATCTGGAGGCATGGTGGGCCAATGTGATGGTGGCTGGACCCATAGGGCCCATGTAGTCATTGAAGGAGAAGCCACTTGATGCAGAGGAAGAAGGAGGAAAAATGTCTGACTGTCTATCCTCCTGGGTTCTAATCTCCTGCTGGTGCCTCCAATTGGCTGCACTAGAATGGTAGCCAAATATTGGTGAGCCTAAGGATTGTAGTCTTCAGGGACTAGCCCCTGTATAATTGAAGGCAGACCAGGAGAAGAATGAGGGATGGATCTAGGGACAAATAAGCCCAAGACTGCCTTACTATATTAACAGATTGAGTGAGGAACATCATATCTAAGTAGATAAATAAAAATATTTAATAAATATCTATATCTGGTCATAATAAAAAGAAATGTTAGTCCCAGAGTATAAAGTGTATATTCATGAGTCCATACTGATGTAAATAAGTGACTGGATAAATAAATAAATTGGAGACTATAGATACACCTCTCATGTGGTAGAATTACAAATCATTTTTTGTAGGTACTGAAAAGGCGGGCCTACGCTGGCTGACTCCATGTTGTTCTGTGTCCTTCACCTTGACCACGCCTCCTCCCCTTGAGTAACCTCCTGCTCACCTGCCTAACAGGACTCCGACCCTTCCCCAGCCAATTGGCTGAGGCCACAGCCATTACCTCACCAACTGCCCCTAGGCCCCAATAAAACCTTTGTCCTTTTGAAACTCGCTCTCTCTCCTGGTAACTCACCGCTGCCTCGGTGCAGGTAGGGGATTGAGCTCCAGCTAGCTCGAATAAAGGCTCTTTTGCTTTTGCATCGGACTTGGCTCCCTGGTGGTCTTTGGGGATCACGAATTCTGGGCATAACAGGTACTCCCCTTTCAAGGTGGGGGAGCATAACTCCTCACTCCTTAAGTGTGTGATGCATAATGACTTCCTCCCACAGAAAGTACAATGTGAAAAAGGTGGGAGAGAGAGTAATTTTATAGTAGAGAAGCCTGAAAAATATGACCTCAGCCAGGTGATCAAGATTAACATCAACTCTCATGGCATGTTGATAGTATGTACCCTTGATATGATGTCATGAGAATAGTCCTTTACCTTTGTGCTATTCCTCCCCAAAGCCCATAACCCCAGTATTTTTATGACAAAATCACCCGAAGGATGCCAAGAGTGGAATCCTATAATATACCTGACTGGTACTCCTCAAACTACTCAAAACTATCAAAGTCATCAAAAATAAGGAATGCCTGAGAAACTGTCATAGTCAAGAATATCGTAAGGAAGCATGATGACTAAATGTATTATGGGATCCTGGATGGGATTCTGAAACACAAAAAGGACATTAGATAAAAACTGAGGAAACCTGAATAAAGTATGAATTTGTGTTAATAACAGTATAACAAAATTGGCTCATTAGTTGTGACAAATGTACCATGTGAATATAAGATGTTAATACTAGAGTAAATCAAGTATTGAGCATATATGAGTACTCTTTGTACTATCTTTACAAAATTTTGCAAACCTAAAACCATTCTAAAATAAAAAGTTTGTTAGCAAATGAATAAAAGGGAAAATTTAGCCAATTAGCTAAAGGATAAGTATGAAAAACCTATAGCAAACATCATACTTGTATGAGGAAAAGTTGAAAACTTTTAATTTGAAACTGCAAACTAGACAAGGATACCTAATCACCATTTCTATTCAATATTTTCATAGAAATACTAGCCAGTGCAGGAATGAAAAGCAGAAAAATAAAAGAGGTAGAAATCAGAAAAACAAGAAACAAAGCTTCTATGATTCACAGATGATTAGATTGCATGCGAAGAAAATTCAAAAGTACTAAAGTTAGTATTCAATCAATAAAGTGAATATAAAGTTTGCTGGGCTTAGTATCAATATATAAAAAGTAAACTTTGTTTCTATAGCAACAAACAATATAAGAATGAAAGTGAGAGGGGCGCCTGGGTGGCTCAGTCGGTTAAGTGTCTGACTTTGGCTCAGGTTATGAACTCGCGGTTCCTGAGTTCGAGCCCTGCATTGGGCTCTGTGCTGACAGCTGAGCCTGAAGCCTGCTTCGGATTCTGTGTCTCCAACTCTCTCTGGTCCTACCCCATTCTCTCTCACTGTCTCTCTCTCTCTCTCTCTCAAAAATAAATAAACTTAAAAAAATAAAATTGTTATTATAAAAATATTCAACTGTGCATGTAAGTATGCACAATAGTAAAATGATCCTTCATATATTCTATCATCTGGAGAACCAGCAGTCCCAGTCAAGTAGGACATGGATAATGCTGGAGGGGGAAGGACTAGAAGAGGCTGGGGATATGGTCAAATCAATAACAAAAAGGGTAGAGATTATATGAATTAGGAGGAATGGAAATGGTAGCTCCTTCTGCCCCCTTATTGCTAACATTGATGGCTTTGACACCTTCATGGGCCTCTGCCTTCAAAGAGCAGGACCTGGTACTTAGCAGTGGCTTGGGAGAAAGCTACTGGGCCAATAATCAGTTTATCCTGCCTCCTACTGGACCAGTCTTTCTGCTGACCTCTGGAGCTCTGGAGAATATATCTTTGACATAGTCATACATGTATGACTTGATAGTGTAATTCCAGAGACTCATGACAATGAGATGTTGGGCTGACTACAAACACTCTGAACAGGCCCAGTAGTCCTTTACTGACTTAAAGTCAGTGCCAGGTTACTGACATGTGATGGGAGCAGAGTTCTACCTCCCTCCCCACCTGGATGAGAGCTCTCGCTAGGGGGAAGGACTCAGAAGCCCTGGCCTCACTCCTTTTTTGCTCTGGCAAAGGTGACCTTGCAGAAAACGCTTTATGCAGACCCCCACTACTGGGGCTTGGGGTACTTAATGGAGCAATGGAAGGGTCTCTCTTTTCCCTGAGGTCAGGGATACTCTAAGTGGGGAGATGATAGGAATAATGGAATGATTCCACAGTGGTCAGGGAGCTTCCAGAAATGCCAGTGGGAGCACCTCCTCCTCTAGCACATGAAGTACCACCAGTCTGGGCAGGACTTCATGGAAGTGTCTAATAAAGTCCCTCCACCATAAAAATAGGATTTGAAGCTCCTAATTAGAAAGGCCTCAGGCTGGAAGTCTCATTCTCTAAGAATGGTATCACTCATAAGTAGGGCCATAAGGTCATTAGCTGAGGGGACCCCACAGGAAGAAGGAGTCCATTTTGGTCATCTGATCCACCCATGGGGAGTTGCTAGCTCAGAAATGGACCCACCCCATCTCTGCTCCACACATTTTTCCCCCCAGCTGCTCTCAGTCTTGACAGCACTCTCAGAAGAATTCAGAAATACTGAGATCCCAAAAGAAGTTTACCTGTAGTCTTGTCAAAGATTTCACTGGAGGCTTGAGTTATCTCCAGGTCCACTTTGCTCAGGACCAAGTTAGCCCGGGGTGGGTGGAATGCAAATTGCACTCCTGGCCATAGGGAGGGTGCAACTTCATCCAGAGGCCAGAAATCCCTCCTTTAAGAATGGTAAACACTCTCACTGATGATTGGGAGCATTTTGGAATTTTAATATATGTTGCTGGCTCATGTGTCAAAGTTAAAGATGAGACGACTACTACAAAGGAGGGCATAAGTACCTCTGAGTGGGAAGAGGAACAAATAATATTCCTGCAAAGATCAAGAGAAACTTCCAATGGTTGTCCTTAGTACTTCTCAGTGATTATGTATGTGGTTCACCTCTCCTAGGTACATAGCAAAGTAAATGTCCTGGCTCTCCAAGGTTGGGTTGGGCTATAATTCTAGATAATGAGTTGTGAGTGTGAATGATGTGTATCCTTTCTGAATATAGCATTTAATCACTAATGTGAGACACCTCCCCCAAACCCCCAACTTTACTTGATGACCTGCATTAGACACACAATGTGAGATGGAAATAAACATGCTTTGGGGTTAAGTTACTAGGATTTTGTAACCTCAAGCAGCACTCATGTAACCTTTCCTCACTGATTATCCTATAACAAATTGGCTATCACATGGTTAGCCATTGTTTGGTAGTGTGATGGGTCAGAGTACCTTTTACTCATTAGAGAGGAAGGTGGGAGGTCTCACTTCCCTTAGCAAAGCATCCACATATTCCTGTATGTAGAGAGTGCCAGGATGGAGACTGTCCTGGAGTCCTGGCCTATACCAAACCACAAGCACAGTAACAGAAGAGGGTCTTTGGTTAGGTGCAAAATAGTATGCTGAAAGAAGTAAACCAACATTAGCAATAGTAAAATGTGTTTGTTTTGTGGCCATGGAGGTGTGCCACTCAGATGTTTAGCAAGAGAATCTATTGTAAGGGGCATAGTTGCTTGCCAGCTTCAGCTGCATTTGCAATAAGGCCGTACTTCTCCTGGGCTGCTTGCATCCAATGATACAGCATGGTAGAGATACTAGTGCTGGCCTGTTCTAGCCTGAGTAGTAGCAGAGGACCCAATTACATGAGCAGATAGCCCAGACACCCATACCACCTGCTACAGTTGCACCAGCACCCCTTCCCCAGCTTGCACTTATGACCGTATGGGATTCCTTTGGGCCCTGGCTGGTTGAAACATGGGCTGGTTTTAACATGGGTGTGGTCTTGAAAGAAAGTGGGGAGGGAAAATCTTACTAATGGGCAGAACTCTGAGTGGTGCACCTGGCCTGGGGTGAGAATGGGCTGGGAAAGGCGAGGAATGGAAGAAGTCCCCAAATGACCAGAGTCTTGCCCAAAAGCATGCAGAGTATTCTAGACAGAAGTGGGGGCTGGTGTCCACAATCTTCAATAAATTTTTAACATCTTTCCCCCATGTGATATTAAAGGGAGACTTTCTAAGAAGCTGATTTGTAAATTGAAATTGAGAAATCTAGAGTCAGGGATGCTGGACTGCATTCTATTGCAGCAAGTCTTAGCCTGGCCATGGGAAGGGTTCATGTTCAAATTCTGGCACTTCCACATTGGGTGCAGTCTCTGAACTGCTTCCAGACCATTGGACACAAACTCATTTGAGTCTCATGATGAATAGTCCCTTATCCCCTATTACTTTTAAATGTATCAGTATAAAAATGCACTTATGGTTATTGAAAAATAAAACAAATCTGCCTCAGTCTTGTATTACTAATTCTTTTGAGATTCTGATCAGGAGGAGAGCTTAGGAGAGACCTGGACTGGGAAAGCAGTACTAAGGAGCCCCTGGGAGGCCTTGCCAGGATTTGGAGGAAGGTAGGCCAACATGGGAGGCTGGGAAGAGAGGCCTTGCTGAAATCCTGGAAAGGTTGTGGCAAGGGCTCTTTCACCCTAAGGGAGGCTGTAAAGAGAGAAAGAGGTCACATTCCCTTTCTTCTGACCTATTCTTTAGGGTAGCTGTATAATCAGTGGGCACCAATTGACAGTAGGACCATTCAAGGGCAGCAAGCTCCACCTGGGGTCGCTGGCTACCCTCAAAACCTGACTTGTACAAAATAAATACAAAACCTGACTTGTGGCAAGAACGTAGCCAGAAAAGAACTTGGTAGCTAATAGCAGGATCCAGGTGTACTGTGAAAACTCCTCCTTACCTTCAACTGCATTTTCTCCTTCTGTGTGTACCTGTAAGGACACCAGGCCCCTCCCACCATGAACAGACCAGCAAAGCACGTTGTGAATGCACAGTTCTGCAGGCCTGTTTTGGGCACAAAAGGGACCACAGAGGAGCCACTAGGTTAGGGTTCCTGTTGTAACTCCAAGGATTTCATCAAAAGGTGCTTGGAGGTGGGTGCACTCACAAATGTGGGCCACAACAAGGAACTTCTGGGCCAGTGGCAGGATGTTTTAATGTGACTCTACAAAGTTTTTTATTTTTACAAATTCTATTATTATTATTTTTTATTCTTGCAGCAAGAATTACTATCAAACTCCACTCATTGTGCCAGAGACCCTCGTGGTATTAGTGAAAGGCTTGCCCCTCATGTAGCATGCTATCTACCCCTGTGAGTTTATCACTAGCGAGGGGCCTCAACTCCAAGCTCTAACAATGTGCAGGACTCTACAAAATTTTTAAAACCTGCTTCCACCCCCATAGGGCTTTCTTGCTCTCTATTCTGCACATCCACATTGGCAAAAAAGATTTAATTTTTTTAATGTTTATTTATTTATTTTTGAGAGAGAGAGAGAGAGAGAGAGAGAGAGCGCGAGTGGGGGAGTGGCAGAGAGAGATGGAGACAAAGAATCTGAAGCAAGGTCCAGGCTCTGAGCTGTCAGTACAGAGCCCAATGTGGAGCTTGAACCCACCAACCATGAGAGCATGACCTGAGCTGCAGTCAGGCACACTTAACTGACTGAGCCACCCAGGCACCACAAAAGATATATTTAAAAAATTTTTTTAATCTTTATTTATTTTTGAGAGAGAGACAGTGTGTGAGCAGGGGAGGAGCAGAGAGAGAGAGAGAAACACAGAATCTGAAGCAGGCTCCAGGCTCTGAACTGTCAGCACAGAGCCTGATGCAGGGCTCGAACCCACGAACTGTGAGATCATGACCTGATCTGAAGTTGGATGCTCAACCGACTGAGCCACCCAGGCACCCCAAAAGATACTTTTTTAAAAACGTTCTTCATAAAGATGCCCCTGCCACTGCAAATAAATGTCCTCATTGTATTCTGGCACCACAATGGCTTGATATGTTTTATAATTTTTGTTTCATATGATTGAAATGCTTGTGTGAAAGTGTAAACTAATTTCAATTGTACATTAATATTTCCAGTCTGCTTGAAAACTATGGATTCAAATATCTCAGGGTATGAGGAGGTCAATATGCAAAGCCTTGGGAAGGGAAAGGTGAGCAATGAAAGCCAGAGGCTTCTTAGGTCCAGAAGCGGCTCCCTTCCAATCCAAGAGAGGAAACACAACAACCCATAAGTGTAATTGGCATTACATATATTAATTTTATTTTCTCCTTTTGGCTATTTACAACCTTTATTTCAGCATATTTTTCAGAAGCATAATTTTATGTTTCTTCATGTTTTCCTTCTTTGAAGTCCAGACTGGTCAAGGGGTTTTTCATGCAAAAATGTACATTTAATGAGGACAAAGAGGGAACTGGGTCATTTTGGAGGGGTCTCTGCCATTCTGCATCCTTATGTAGCTCAGGACAGCAAGACATGTAGTTTTTCTTCTTGGTCCTTTCTTGGTTTTCTTGAAGACCTCCATGTTTGTGGTTTTACTGTATTTGATCTGTCTCAGAATGACACTGCCTTGCCTGTCCTCTGAAGAATTCTCTTGCACTGCCCGAAGTCAGGCACTGCAGCCAGTTTCACTACACTCGGGCACCTTTAGTTCTGCTAATGACTATTGACCCCAGGGATGCAGTCTGGCAAGATAGTGGGTGTAAAGTCTCACACATGTTAACAGAGGTGACCCTGACCAACTGAGGCTATTTCATAACTGAAATATATCAGAGAGACATTGCAACACCCTCCCCCCTCCCTACCCTGAAAACACAGCACTGACAATAGGGATTTCATATTGATCACAGGGCACTACACAACAAACACAAATACACTGCACTTTCAATAGCACAAGTCAAGATTTCCTTTGATGCTCATCACCAAAGCAAGGTACCATGCAGGTGGATGGTTTAGCAAATGCATTCATTAGTTAATAGCTCAAAGTGTTACTTCTTTTAAGTACAGAATAAAGAAACCTCATTAGGAATGGCCATGGTCTCAGCAAAGTTCAGTTCTAAATATGCAAAGACACCACAGCCTTGCTATTAACAAGATGACACAAATTGTAAGAATACATTGTATAAGCTACAGTAAGATCCAATAGATCATTTGTTATCTCTGCAAAGGCACCCCACAGTGGCAGATGGAATGGGCAAGAATGGGTAGGAAACATATCACACATCCTCACAACAAAATGACACTCTGAAGAGACAGAGGATGCCCTTCCTGTGGTAGTGGTGGAGAAGGAATTCTAGAGGGAAAGTTAATGGGATAGCCCATGTGAGGAAAAGGAAGGAAAGCTGTGCAGAAAAGTGAAGTGAGGGTTGCTCCATCCCAAACTCAACAAGACCCTTCCCTCTGCTCAAGCTGTGAATTATCTTACCATAAGCACTCTCTGATTGGCTGGGGCTGAGAACGGCTCTGTGGGCTGAACCCTAGTAGTTCTAGTATCTAGCCCTGCTAGATACTCTGCACTTCAGAGTTACTTGGTGTGGGGTGAGGAGTGGGAGGGGATGTAGGCAGCTGGCTGAGGATAGGGCTCTACAATGACACTGACGACAGAACACACATAGAAGACAACAAGGGGAGATCTGGCAATTTTCAGGCTAAAATGACCAAGTCCATGAAAAACTCAGAAGGTTCAAGTTTCTGCAAAGGTGTCATTGTCAAACCTCCATCTCACCTTGACAACCTCATGCAGTGTGAGATGCAGTAGAGTTCAACTGCTCTCATTGCAGCACATTAGGGCAAGATGTTCTTTTTTTATTTTATTTATTTATTTTTGGGAGAGAGAGAGACAGCGTGAGCAAGGGAGGGGCAGAGAGGGAGACCCAGAATCCGAAGCAGGTTCCAGGCTCTGAGCTGTCAGCACAGAACCCGACACGGGGCTCGAACTCACAAATTGCCAGATTGTGACCTGAGCCGAAGTCGGTCGCTCAACCGACTGAGCCACCCAGGTGCTCCCAAGATGTTCATTTTAAGGTATAAATATTTTATCTAGCTACGTGGATCTACAGACATATTTACAACTGGCCTCTATGCCCTTCATCTGTGCTCTGAAGCCTTCCTATGCATTGCTGCCAGACCAATCTTCAAACCCACTTTCTGGTCCCCACTGCTCCAATAAGCCACTCACTTCCTACAGGGCTCGACGGTCCTCTAGGATCCTGGAAACCCAAATTCAAATCAACCAACCAATGTTTAGGCTCCAGGAAGCAAGACTTTCAATAGCCATGATGGGAGCTTCAGATTTGGGGTCATTGCTCTCCTCCCAACCTGTATCTTTCTGTGAGAGGTGTCCAAAAAGAAAGAGGCAATCTTAGATATTCCATTGGCAACTTTTTTGTTTTTAGCTGTTATCTGTGTGTGTGTGTGTATGTGCACGCGTGTGCATGCACATGAATGAGGGTAATTGTGTGTGGTTGTGCATGTGAATATTTATGTAGCTATATGTGAGTGTGCATGTTTCTGTGTATATATCCATTTAGTGCTGAGGGTGAGTATCCATGTATGCGTGACTATGTCTCTGTGGGTGTGTATGTGTAGGAGGCTATATTTGTATGTTGTGTGTATAGAAAATAAGAGACATGGCAAGCTGGACCGATCTAGACAGTCAGTCCCTGGGGCTCCCTTTATACCTCTCTCCTTGGCCAATCCTCTCACCCCTATAACAATCTCTTTTCCTGGAGTGGGTAGGAGGAGGGATTTCTGGACTCCAAATCCAAGGCTGTCCAAAGATGCAGGATGGGTTATTACAGTGCCCCTAAAAGGGACCACTCCTACTGGCCATGCCTGCAGGCCTTTCCCAAGCACCTTTAGTTCTCTGCATCCAGTGCTACAGCTGATCCCCTGGGATATGTCTTCACATCACCCACCTGCTTTTGGCTGTCTTCAGCCCCCACACATGTTGGGCGTACAATGTGATTGCAATAAGGGAATAAGTTATAAAGGCTATATACAACTCCCTCTCCAGTTCTTTAGCTGTCCCCATCCGTTGTCCACATAGTTCTGTTCTTAATGCATCTTCAAGGAACCCCCCTCAATCTCTGTCTTTGTTATGCAAACATTCGTTTCAGGACAAAGCAAAATGCTCTGCACTCCCAGCTTATCTCACATTTGAGCACTTCCTACCTCAAGGCACTAAACTGTCACTTCCTGGGACTACATTCACTTCTCCTATGTCTTCTGTCCAGGCGACAGCACAGATGGGTGGAGGGAGGAGGAGAAGAATGGATGGGGGCCAGGAGACACTGCTCCCTGGAACAAGGAATTGGAACGAAACAGTTAACCAGCCCGGCCAAATAAGGCCCCCCACATATGTGGAGGCCAAAGGAATTATGGTGGTTCCAGAAGAGCCACCAACAGGAAATAAATATGCTTTCAGGTGTATTTCCTTTCACACTCATTCAAATCAGATAAAGTAACATAGGTATGCACATATGCTGTCATATACACACAGCACATACCCATGTGTGTACACACAAGCACACACACTCTTTCCTAGGGGTATGCACACACATCCACACATCCACATGTTGTTATATATACACTCTTATACACATCAATATAGATTTACACTGATATATATAGAGCTGTACAGCTTCTCAAATGGTTGTATGTGCACACAAAATTGTTTTCATGCACACATACACTCAGCTATACACAGAAACACAAACACAGAAACACAGTTAAAAGGGTAGGTGGCTGAGGGGCTACGGGAGAGGCTGCCTGGGGAGGAAGGAGAAACACAGGCTGAGTGCTTGGCAAATCTTGTTCCCTGTGGCCTCTATTCATGAGGTGGAACTGCTAAGAAAGTTGGAGTGCAGGCTACTTTCTATTTCCCTTAGGAGCCCCACTGGGTGAGCAGTGCTCATGTTCCATGTGCTCAGTTCACACTCATTGGCTGGTCACTGGCCACTTCCAGCAGAGATGTTCCAGGTGCTATCAAATGAGGTCTGGTGCCTGGCAGATAAGCAGAACCTGATGGAGCACCCCCATTTGTAAAGGGGCAAGGAGAAAGGGGAACACTTCAGTTGAGAGAGTTAAAAGGACAAGAAGAAGGAAGAGCAAGTGGAGTGGATCTACCACTCACTGGCTGCATGTCCTCAAGCATGATACATAAGCTCCACTTGTTCCCCTTGGAACACTGAAGATAATGTGCTTTGCCTTCCTGCTTCACTGGGCTCCTGTGAGGGTGTGACACTGTGATGGGTCAGTGAGCTTGTTGACACTTGCTGTGCACTAGACAAATAAGGTTACTATATAGAGATTCACGACAATTGTTCATTTGCTGTTTTAGACCAGAGGATGAAATAGCAAGCCAGAAATGTCCTGACCCTAGTCTTCATTTATCAAGTGCTTTCTCTGTAACTAGTGATCACGTCAGCATCTGACCTAGGTGTACTCAGGCTGTGTTGTCAAGCGCTATGAAGCAGAATATAGACAAGAGAAGTTCCAATCCCTCCAAAGATGCTAGTTACATCTGGGTAATCTCCAAGTTGACCTCATCACCCCCTGTAAGCTCCTCCTGGAAACATGATCTCTCACTCTGACATCTCACTCAGTACCCCTACCCACTCATATTCCACTCCCAACCTCATGCCACAATGCCACACTCAAAATACAACAGAAAAAATAGTGGGGAAGAGGCACTTTCAAAGTTTCCCAAGTTCCCTAGTGCCATCCCCTTGCACTTTAAAGCCATGGCTAGCCCTTCCCCTGTGTACCTCTGTTCAACCCAGCTTGACTTTGTCCTGTAAAACCTTAATCAGGGGGTGAGCAAGACCATAATCCCTAGGAGGGAAAAACAGAAGAAAAAAAGTAATGAAAAAGAAAATTCAACACCTCGGGGGGACAGAAAAACCCCTAGAAATGTTTATGCATAGGGCTTGGATGCTTCCTCCATCCCCCCCAACCTGGCTCTGTCCTCTGAACATTTCTAGGGGCTTTTCTGTGCTTAACAGATGGTAGAAGTCTTTGGAAAGGTGATAGTCTTCTAGCAGAAAAGGGAAATCAGTGTGCTATTTACCTCCAACTCCTCCTCAATACTTTCCTTCCAGTCAGAACGCATCCTTTCCAACCACTCACCACCCCATGTTTACAAAGAGAAAGGTAGAACTGATTCAACTGCCCAAATAACCACAAAGTAAAATGAACAAAGAAAAGAAGGCAGAGTAGAATCAAGTGGAACCATGAAAAGAGCACTATGGGACTAATTGATATGATACACCCAGTAAACAATGTTGAACACCACAAAGGCAAGAGGGAAGAGGATCCGGGACCACCTGTCGACCTTAGGGACATAGTCAGGGTGAAAGAGCTTGGAGGACAACCCTTCACTGAAGGAGCACCCAGGACTCGGGGGGCAACTGTCATCAGACTCTGAGTTACTATCCTTGCCTTGGTCAAAGCCCATGAAATCATCAACATTAAGGCTCCAGGTGCTGTCAAGATCACACTCGAGTTGCTTCTCAAGGTCAAGGTAGCCGCTCTCAACTTTGATGTCATCAGGCAAGCTACGGATCTCATCAAGGTTGCTACGGATCTCATTAAGGTTGCTACGGATCTCATCAAGGCTATAGCTTGCCTCTTGCACACACCTGTGGCTGTGGAGAAGCAGATTCCTCCCACTAGGGCCACAGCCACGACTCTCATCTGAGCTCGAGTTCTCTTCAGGGTCTTCTGGGTCATGGGTCTCAGCATGGCCATGAGCCTCCACACGGTTGCAGATTTCAGTAGGAATAACACTGTCATCAATCTCAAAACCATTAAAGCGAACGCCATAGCTGTGCAGGGCCTGCTCTGAGGTGGAGGGGAGATCGCTCAGGCTTTCTCTAGAGGCCATCCAGGCCTGCTCTGAGAGAGAAGATAGTGAGCTGAGGCTTTCTGAGGTGGCCAGTGGGGCCTGCTCTGGGATGGAGGTCAAAGAGCTGAGGCTTTCGAGGCTTGCCAGACAGGCCTGTACTGGTGTGGAGAAAGGAGAGCCACTTTCATCTTCTATGCTAACCTGGTCATCCTTTAAGGAGATAGTAGGTAGACTTACAAAGTCAGTAGGTTCACATCCTACATGAATAAGCACTGGTGGTGGGGAGGGAGGAGGGAGAGGACTTTCCTCAACAGCAATTGCAATGTGATTGTTGATCTCTTCCACTGACAGAATCATCTCTTCCTGGGATCTCCGGCGTGCAAGGGGCTGAGGAACAAGACCAAAAGTCTGTTAGCATGTAAGGGAAATCCATGGTGGCTGCCAAGCCTGTGTCTCCCTGGGGCAGCTGCTCCCTCTGGAGTGCTGTGTGGTGGATGGAGGCAAGGGCTCCTCAGGCAATGTGGCTGGGCTCCCTGTGAAGGAGGGAGTACTGCTGGACATTAATGTACTGCCAGCAACAAAAGTCTCAGCATGGCTTTGGGAACTGAAAGAGCAAAGGAAGGAGCGGTAGACCAACACCTCTGCTGCCTATCTTTTCCTTTCAGCCTGCCTGTGTTCCTCTTCCCTCTGGTCCCATCACCTGCCCTTGGAAAGTATGCTAAGTGGACTGGATTTGAAGTCAAAAGGTCTGGGAAAATCTAGTTCTGCTACTTACTGCTTTGTGACTTTAGGACAATGATTTGACCTGTAAAGGAGTGATGATAAATTGTTCTATTTGTTATCTGGTGTGTGTGTGTCTGTGTGTGTGTCTGTGTGTGTGTTTGAGCACACACACACACACACATGTGCTGTGTGAGGCTAAAAGGAGCTAAGAAATGTGAAAGGGTCAAGTGCTAAACTTAGGTTTTAATATGTGTCCAATCCCTAATCAGGGAAAGCTGATAGTCAAAAAGCCAAACCTGCAGCATCAATTCTTGGTAGCGGTAGCGGGCCATGACTCTTCGGGCTCTCCTGTGTCGCCTGAGTCTGTGCCGGGATCCACCTCGGCTGTAGAAAAGATAGTTGATGTAGACATATTCCAGCAAGGACAGGAACACGAAGAAGAAGCATACGACCATGTAGATGTCAATGGCCTTAATACAGGAAATTTGGGGGAGTTTATCCCGCAGATGTGAGTTGATGGCATTCAGGATGAGCATTGAAGTCAGACCTGTAAAGAACATGGCAGGGTTAGGATCCTCAGGTGGCTGAAGTTCTTGGCAAGCCATCAGGTCCACATCCCACAGGAAGGGAGCAACGATCATCTCTGGGATAAGGAGGACTCTCAGCAAAATGCCTTCAACTCCCTAGGCCTGGGGACTTTGCTCAAGTGCTCTCTTTGCTCCTCCCTGCCCTCCCAGCTTTACACCCAGTCATGCTTTGATGATTCAGTGACTTCTCATTGTTCTCAGGGTCAAGTCCAAAATCTCCAGCCATGGTTTCACAGTGACTTACATCTCCAATCTCTTTTGCCTTCCAACACATGGGCTTTCCTTTAGATCACATCCCTCAGAAAGGTTTGTGAGCCCTTAAAATATTACACAAATGTTAAAGGCTTAGTCCAACATGTGCTCCTAAAGGAGGCCGAGGAGTCTGCCCCAAAGATGGTGATGGAAAACCAGACCTGGATGTGGGGCACACTGGGACCAGATAAACTTGGGAGCTGATCTCTTAGGCCCCTCCTTGGTACTGCTCAAAACCCTCTTGTTTTCCCCATTGCTTGGACATGAAGTTCTAACTGCTAAAATTGGGATCTCAAGGTCTTTCCAATTCAACCCTCCTGTCTTTCTGCTGTTCTCCCTATTTCCCCAGCTCTTGCCCCAGGCCCTCTGTGATCTAGTCCCCTCTTAGGGCCCCTGTGCCTTTTAATAGCAATTTCCTGTTTTAGTGAATGACAAGTCTTATGCCTCTGCCTCCCACAAATCTTGAAAACCCAGTTTGAGCAACATTTTCTTGGTGTAGTTTTAGACAACAAGACCTGGGTCATTTCCTCCTCTAGAATCTCCTAGCATCTGTTGCTTCTCGGCCTTTTGGCTAAGATCAAGTGTAGAATCTCCTAGTATCTATCTTAGCATTCCATTAGACACTCATTGAGAGCAAGCTTCTCTGGAAGTCCTCTGATGCCTAGTAGGACATTTTGCTATGTTGCTCAATCTATGTTTATTGTATTAAATTTCTACACATCTTTAAAAAAAATTTTTTAATGTTTATTTTTGAGAGAGAGAGACTGAGTGCAAGTGGGGGAGGGGCAGAGAGATACAGAATCTGAAGCAGGCTCTAAGCTTTGAGCTGTCAGCACAGAGCCCGATGTGGGGCTCCAACTCACAGACTGTGAGATCATGACCTGAGCCGAAGTCGGACGCTTAACCGATTGAGCCACCCAGGCACCCCTGCTGTATTACATTTCTGATCTAAATTTATGACCTGTTCATTTATGTATTCAGCAAATAATGAATTCTAATACTTTGGGCCCAACATATCAATATCCTATCCCTGTTGTTTTTTCACACTTGTCTCCAACATCAGTGTCTCTGCTAGGGATTGGCTGAGGATCTGTATAAATGCCTGTTGGGCAGGCACCATATTGCTTCCTTGCCTGTGCAGTCACATACCACTCCAGGTATTCCTTTCTTATTGTCAACTTTTTTTCTGAGCAAGATGATCCAAGTTCCTCCTCGGGATGAGGACAGGACCTACCAACTGTCACCCTGGCTGCAGAGGATTCATAGTTCATCCAAAACGATATCCAAGAGACAACAGTGGTGAGAACAGTAGGCCAATAGATCTGTACAAGGTAGCTGGTGACTTCCCTCTGGACCAGGAACCTCAGTATCAGACGTACATAGGAACCTGGCAAGGAGACATACTGGTATTAGGGTGGCAGGGCTGAGGGGATTTTCAGGGTGAAGTACAGGATGGAGGAGGGGAAGCTGATGGGCAGTTCAGCCTCTAATATTCCAGCCTGGGCAGTTTGTAGATCTGACCCTATTTGCTGCCTTAAGGCCAGTGACAGTGGCATGTAAGTAGGCCCATATGGCATAGTGAGTCTGTTCTCTCCTCCTTCCTTCCTCACTTGCTTCATGTCAACTGGAATTTTGAAATGGGAGATACAGGATATTTCAAAGCTGCAAACAGATGGAGGGGGAGAGGCTGGCTTTAAGAGGAGGCCTATTTTTATCAGCAAAAGCATGAACCTTTTATACCTGTAGAGTGTCAAACCCAGCCAAGTGCTTCCACATCCATTTCCTCATTTTGAAGGGGGTTTTGGAAGGTGTACAGAGCCAGAAGGAAATAGGACAGGAGTGCAGAGGTCAAAGGCAGAGAGATGTCCAGGAGTTTACCAGGGTACAAAAGAGAGAAGAAATAGGAGAGAATATCAGACCCACCTGTGTAGAAGAACACCTCTTTGCTAGCCATTGTTTTCCCCAGGAAGCTGAACTGAGGAATGTGCAGCTTCTCAGTCCCCTGGATGGCATTCCCATTGCCTTCCCAGTATAATACAATGTCTTCAACCGTGTAGCCATCTGGGAGAGGGAAAGAAGCAGGTCGGTCTGAGAAAGCAGGCATAGGCAGATTTTACACCAGAGCAGTCTGTGGAACCCAAAGAATGGTTGGAACCTGCACATTTGGGCACCTTTGTGGTTTGCTGAGTCTGAGCACAGAAGAGGGGGGAACTTGGAAAGGGAATTCTCACTTTGGAATTTCTCAGCCAGGAAAGAAAGCAAACAGATGTGCTCCTGCACACTAGCTTGTACACAACTTCCCAATAGCAAGGTACAATTTCCTCATGGGACTATTTACACATTAAAGTCCACCTTCTCCCAGATACTCTGTATATACCTCTGTCTGTCTGTCTGTCTACTGAGGAGAGAGAGAATGGGGAGGGATGGAGTAGGGGAAATATGCTATCCCTCTCACTCTCTACCCTGCTTTTGGTTTCTGGATAACCATAACCCCAAGTAGAAATGAGGGGCCTTGGAGGACATACGTACAGCTCTCTACTTCCAGCTTGCAGGTCTGCTTGTCCAGGGGGAATTTTTGCAGATTTAGGGAACAAGCTGCTGTGGTGGTAAGTCTGCAAAGGAAAAGCAGAAGGAAGGGAAAAGCGAATCAAGTTCAGGCAAAGAACCATTCCTGAGAAGGCTGCAGGGGTGTGCAGGAGAGAGGTACTCCAAGTGCTGACCCACCTAACATCTTCCCATACTGCCTACATTAGAACTGGGTCCTCCTCTCCCTCCAGTGTTTCTTTCCTTCTTTTTCCTCTTCCTTTCCTTCCTTTCTCTCTAGAGGAAAGCTAAGTTGCACTTGTGGAAGGAGGAGAGAGGGAATGTATATGCCAACAAGTCTGGCAGGGCTTAAAGAACAGGTGTGTGGCATGTCAGGAAGTCTCAGGGCATCAAAATGGGAAGGGCTCTTGAGGAAACTGGATGGAGAGACAGAAAGTGGAGTTTCTTGCTGAAGAAGGAGCAAGGCTACATTGGAGCAGCTGATGTGCCAGATCCCATGTGGAGTGCCCGTATGTGTTGTGCAGGCATGGATGTGAGCTGTAGCCCAGGCCCACCTTTGGCTAGGAGAGGTGCTCCCATAGCACTCTCATCTCTGCGTATCTGCCTAAGTACATGGACCACTGGAGCTGAGCAAATTGCCAGTAGTAGGTATAAATGGGTAGGAGGTATTAACATATCTAAGGTGGGTCATGCAGTGTTGGGCAGGGGCTTCAAGTTGCCAGGTGGTGCGTCTGTGGGAGGAATTTGAGGAAGGATCTTGGAGGCGCTAGGGAAGTGGGAGGAATGGCCTGTGGGAAAGAGGATAATTACAAACGTTCTCTGCAGCCTCCGCTGGGAGGCTGTCCCCTATCTGTTATCCTGCCCTTCCCAGCTGCTAATCCCAGTGTAGTCCCTTTCAACCTTTAAGCAATTTCCATTTTGTACACTGGGTAGAGATGTGTGTGTGTTTCTCCTTTCTATGAATCCTCCATGCAACGTTTATCAGCTGAGGACCCCTTTTAATGAAACAGGTATGACCAGTCATCTGTTCCTTGTAAGCTTTGTTGTTCTTTAACTCTAGCACCTTGGGCCATGGAGAAAGAAGGGAGAAACAAAGGGATAGAACAGGAGCACCCAAGAGAAAGAGAGACTCAGAGACAGGGGCTGAACCCTGGCACAACTACCTTTTGGAAAAATTTTCTGAGCTACATTTATCTCTTGTGCTCGTCTTAAGTGATAGTTTATAAGAGATGATGCTGTGGGGAGAGCCTTGGTGACCATATACTGTGCTATAAATAAGCCAGTGAGGATTTCCAGCATGTGCACATCCTATGTGTACAGAGCCATGGACAATAGACATATATTGCACACCGTGGGCTCCCCTGCATGATGCAAATATGACCAATGGCAGAGATTGGTCCCCTTCCCTCATTACATATGGGCTTCAGCATTCATTTGTCTCCCTCCCTCACTGCATGGAAGAGAAAAGAAACAAAGATAAATAACAGAATGTATAGAATGCTAAAGTGGAGGGAGAGCTCTTTGAGTTGAGATAATCAAGGAGGATTTCTTGACAAAGAGAGCATTTAAGTTAGGGATTGAAAGATGGGCAAGGTGTGGGGACAGGACAGCCAAGGATGGTTGTGGAAAGCTCTGAAGGTTTCACTTTGACTACTGGGTAGGATGAATGAGGGGGCAGCACAAGACAGATGTGGAAAGCGGTGGGCTCCTTTGTGTGTCTCTTACAGTGTGTTTATGGGATACTCATTTGGAAGAAGGAAGCCTGTGAGGATGGTCCTCAAGTGCCTGGGGAAACTCACCGGATGCCATACCGCACTGTTCCATCTGGATGAAGCTGAAACACACGATTTTCCACAGTCACATCATGCACAAAAGCATCCTTGCTATTTAAAAAGTAGCAGTCAGGGACCCACAACTTCTCTAGCATCCGATAGTCCAGGGTCAAGTTCAGGTTGGTTTCATAGTATGCTAAACGTGGATCTTTCCAGGTCTGATGAAAAAACATTGTGATCGTATAGTCCTGGGGAGAGAAAGGTGAATCCCAGCTGTAAGTGAGGTTGTCCTCCTCTCCATCCTCACAGTGTGTGTGTGTGCATGAAGGTGTATGAAATATATCACAAATATAGATGAGTACTGAAATATGTAAGAATGTTAAATGTTAAAAATGAACTTCAAAAAAAAAGAATAACTGAAATTCATGTAATTAAAATCCAGGTTAAGAAATGAAACATTACCAATAACTTTAAGTTTCAATGTGTTCCTTCTAGAACATATTCCCCACACCTACCTCCCAGCAGTATCCATTATCTTAGATCTTAATGATAATAGTTCTGTTGCTGTTTGTTAGAATTCTGTTGTCTATGTGTGTATTTCTAGGAAACATTGCTTGGACCCATTTAAAAATTTTTTTTTTTCCAAATGGAATTATACTGTATGTATTATATTTGTGAGATTCATTCAAGTTGATGTCTGTTAATAAAATTTGTTCATATGAATATACTACATATACACCACTGTGTGAACACATGATACATACCCAAATCAACATGAAATAAATTATGAAGTGAAAGTTCAAGTGTACACCCACACTGAGGACAGATGAGATTTCTCAATGCTCCTGCCTGGCCAGCTCCTGCCTGGTATGGTCTGACTTTTGACTTTTGCCAATCTGGTGGGTATGTGATGGATTCTTGCTCTGGTCTTAGTTTGCACTTCACTGACTAATAATAAAGTCAAGTATGTTTTCACATATTTGCTACTTGGTTTTCTTCACAAATTTTCTATCATTTTTTCTTTTTTAAATGTTGATTTATTTTTGAGAGAGAGAGAGGAGAGAGAGAGAGAGAAAGAACACACACGTGAGCGGGGGAGGGACAGAGAGAGGGGACAGAGATGGGGAGAGATGTGCAACTCAAACCCATGAACCAGGAATGGTGGCCTGAGCTGAATCAGGTGCTCAACCAACTGAGCCACCCAGGCACTCCTCTAGTCATTTTTCTATTATTTTCAAAATATTCTTATTAATTCACAGGAATTATGTATACTTTCAATATCAGTTCTTTGTGTTGCAGGTATCTCAGTCCACTCTGACTTATCCTTTTATACTTGTTATACTGGTTTTGTCTGTTTTGCAAAACAGAAGTTCCAGAAGTTTTGGCTAGATAGAATTTAAAATAGTTGAAATTACCAGTATTTATTTTTATGGTTTTCTGCTTTCTGCTTTCTATGTCTTTTTATTTATTTTTTTTTAAAGGGCTGTGTAACTTTTTTTAAAAAAACTTTATTTTTGAGAGAGAGAGCATGTGTGAGCAGGGGAGGGGCAAAGAGAGAGGAGACAGAGAATCCCAAGCACTGTGCTATAAGCACAGACCCAGATGCGGGGCTCAAACTCAGAAACTGCAATATCATGACCTAAGCTGACATCAAGAACTGGGCGCTCAACTGACTGAGCCACCCAGGGGCCCCTCTATGTCTTTTTAAACAAGTCCTACCACAAAGACACAAACACAGTATTCTATATTATCTTTTAAAAACTTCATAAGCCTTTTGCTATTAGGTCTATAATCCATTTGGATTTATTTATTTTTTGTTCCAGTGGCTATAGTTTACAAAACCTACCATGTTCATCTATGTGGGCTCTGTTGTGAGTCAGAACAATTGGAGTTGGCTTATGACTCTGCTCCTTGCCACATGTCCCTTGTCCCCAGGCCCATGGCTGAAGGTGACACACTTACCATAGTCATTTCTGAGATCTGTTCAATACTGGAGACATAGATAGATACTCCCACAGGCACAGGGGCACCTACAAATGGGAAGACACTATTACATGCAGGGTATGATAAAGCACGCACTCAGGAGCAAGATTGCCTGGGTTTGGACCCCATCTTGACACTTACTAGCTGTGTGACTCTGAATAAGTTTCCTAACCTCCATACTGTTTTCCAGAGTGGCTGATGTTCCTCAAAAAGTTACAAATAGAACTGCCCTATGATCCAGCAACTGCACTACTAGGTATTTACCCAAAGAATACAAAAATACTAATTTGAAGGGATACATGTGCCTCAATGTCTACAGCAGCATTATCTGTAGTAGCCAAACTATGGAAACATCCCAAGTGTCCACTGACTGATAAATGGATAAAGAAGATACAGTATACATACACACCCAAATGTATATATAGGTGCTAAGTCACTTTCTCAAGGCACTGATAGGTTTTTATATCTTAACGTATTTGTCAGAGTTCTTCATTGATGACCCACTTTTTACAGAGGCAAGTATGATGCCAGAATAAATTTTCATATATATATATATGAATTGCCATATTAAGTGAGATTGTTTATAAAACATAACCACACACACACACACACGCGCGTGCGCACACACACACACACACACACACACACACAGGAATATTACTCAGCCATAAAAAACGAATGAAATCTTGCCATTTTCAATAACATGGATGGAGCTAGAGAGTACTATGCTAAGCAAAATAAGTCAGTCAGAGAAAGACAAATACCATATGATTTCACCCATATGTGGAATTTAAGAAACAAATGAGCAAAGGGAAAAAAGAGGAATAGAGGAAAACCAAGAAACAGTCTCTTAACTCTAGAGAACACAGTGATGATTACCAGAGAGGAGGGGGAAAATAGGTGATGGGGACTATGGAGTGCACTTGTTGAGATGAGCACTGGGTGATGTATAGAAATGTTGAATCACTAGATTGTACACCTGAAACTAATATTACACTGTATGTTAACTATACTGGAATTTAAATAAAAATTACCAAAAAAAAGGTTACCTAATCTCTCTGAGTGCAAGTTTCCTCATGGGTAAAATAGGGATAATGATAGCACTGATCTCATAATTAACACAAGCTAAGCTCTTACAGCTGAAGGGAAGGTTTCATGGTAAGATAAAGAGAAAATACGGAGATGAAGCACGTTTTCTGATAAAAATTCAAGAGCAATGAGCCCAAAAACAGAGCTAAGATTTGTGGTGTGTATGAACATATTTGTGTGAGTGCATGTGAGTGTGTCCATATGTGAGTTAGTATGTGTCTTTGTGTGAATGAATGTGTGAGTTGTGCACATGAGTGTATGTGAGCATATTCACATACATGAGCAAATCTGTGATTGTGTTCACATGCAGGTGACTATGCCAGTGTATATACACGAGAGTATTGAGGATGTCTGCCTGTAAGCCATTTGTGTGCTTAAGTGTGTTGTGTGTCAGTAAATGTGTGTTCATATGCAAATGAATTTGTATTTGTGTGTTTGAGTGTGCAACTATGAGTGAGTGAATGTGTGACTGTATGAGTGTATGTGAGCTTATTAATGTGCAATGGAATGTGTGAACATGGGTGTATTTGTGAACTTACTTGTGTGTGTAAATGTGTGAGTATATGTATGTGAGCATGTCCATGCCTATAAGTGAATTTGTGTGTTCATGTGAGAGTGAATGCATGAGCATGTTTGTATGCTTGTATATACTGCATGTAAGTAAGTGTGTAAGCACATGCAAGCATGTAGGCAGGTTGATGTGTGGGAGTGTATGAATGTGCTCATGTGCAAGTGAATGTGTGAACATGTATATATTTGTGTGTGTGAGCAAATTTCTATGTTCATATATGTTAGCATGTTAATGTATGAGTACATTCATGTGTGTGAGTGAATTGGTGTTTTCATGTATGTGAGCATGTTTGTGTGTGAGTAAATGTGTGAACATGTACATGAGTGGATGTGACCATGTCTGCATGTATAAATATTGAAATATTCAAGTGTTTTGTGGGAGTAAATGTGTGAGTATGTCTATAAATATGAGTGCATTCATATGTAAGTGTGGGTGAATGTGCGAGTCTATGTGTGTTTGTGAGGTAGCAAATATGTGAATGTGTATGTGTTGAAGTGTATTGTGTGGGAGTAAACATGTGGGTTGTCTGAGTCTGTTCACATGTGAATGTATTTGTATTTATATGTGAATGTAATGTATTCATAAGCATGTCCATGTGTGAGTAAATGCATGCTCATGTTTGTATGTTAAAGTTGTGTTTACATGAGTGTATGTGAATGTTTGTGTGTTGGATGGATGTGTCTGTGTGTATGAATATGCTCATGTGTCAGTCTGTGTGTGGGCATGTTAAGTGCATGTGTGAGGGAATGTGTAATTGAATGTGTTTGTGTGAATGAATGTTTAGGAAGGTAAGTGAACTTCTGAGTGTGTGACTGTATGTGTCTGTGTCATTGTGCATGAGCATGCTTGTTGTGTAATATGAGTTGTTTGCATATGTGACCTTATTTGTATGCAAGTTTTAAGTATGATTAGTGATCACACTTATATTCTCACACTCATCATACTTATACATGTGGGGATATGAGTCTATGTAAGCACATTTATGTGCTTGAGTGGATGTGTGAGCATGTTTGTGTGTGATTGAATACGAGCATACATGAGTGTCCTGGTGTGTAATTGAATGTGTGACCATGCTGATGTGCAAGTGAATCCATGAACATATTCACATATGTTAGTGTGTCATTGTGCAGGTATAAGTGAATGTGTGAATATATCTGTGCATGTGGATATGGATGTGCCTTAATGTGTGAGCCTGTTTGTGTGAATTGGTAAATATGTGAGCATGTTCATGTGTATAAGCAGCTCATGTGTGGGTGAATGCATGAGCCTGTTTGCATGCAATCATGTTAATATGCATGTGTAAGCACGTGCACATCAGTGTATGCAAGCATTTTTTGTATGTGGACGAATAAGTTATTTATGTGTATGGATGAATATCTGAACATGTTAATGTGTATATGTCCATGTGTGTGAATATCCAAGCATGTGTGTGTGTGCATGTTTCTATGTGTGTGAGTGAATTTGGCAGTGTCTGTACATGGGAGCATGTTTGTATGCAAGTGTGAGTGAATGTGGGAGCAGACACATATGAATTTATGTGTGTGAATAAATTTTTGAGTGTGTTTGTGAGAATATGTTCATGTGTGTATGTGAATGTGTAAGCATGTTTTGTATGTACACAGATGTGTGCACACGTGTAAATATGTGAGTGCAGGTAAGCATGTATACTGAACTTATGAGTGAATGAACTTGTGAGTTTATTCCTGTGAGGGCATGTGTGAGGATGTCTGTGTATGTTGATATGTGTGTTTGAATGTGTGTCTGTATGAGTGTATTTCCGCCTCCTGCTTTCTTTTTTGGGCCTAGGTGTTAGCACTGCCCATTCAAATGTGATAATGGATGTGAAAATATGTAGTAAACTATAAAGTGCTGTGGAAAAACACTTTTTGCTGTTTCCTATTGGCTCAAAGCTGTCTTCACCTGGCTCCACAGCTAAGCCATTATTCTATATGTATTACACCGCACTGCTGCTATGGATACATGTGTGACACTTGCAATTTACCTGCTGGCTTCACTGCAGGCTGATGGCCCAGAAGCTGAGCAGAAAAGAGGGAAAAGGCTTATCCTATCCCAATGCTTCAGTGACCTGGGATTGGGCATCAGCATATGAATGGCACTGAGAAGTAAATGGGCCTTTCTGAGAGGCCACAGCCCAGACTCCAGAATTTAGGGCTATTGTGAATGATCCCCAGCACTGTATGTAGTGATAGAGGTCTCTAGAAATGTAGTTCTTTATTATAGTTTGTCAGGCTCCTTACATGCCTTTAGAGAGTGGAAAGTGTGTTAAGCAGGCAACTAGTCCTAGAGGGGCCATCCATCCCCTGACACCTCACTCTTGGGTCAGGCTTCTCATCTTACACCATTTTGTGCCAATCAGGCAGCCCCATCCCTTCCAGTGGAATTCTGGGGGACCTGAACCCTAAAGGGCCAAGACATAGCCCTGTGCAAGGGTCAACTGGGAGCTGAAATGTAGTCCATAAGTCCTGGCCTGGGGATGTAGCCTGGAGGAAGGAAACCTGGAACTGTTTTCTAATTTACTCACCTAGAGGGGACACCTTATGAGAGATTAGCCAAGGTATCCCATGGAGGGAAACAAAAAGTTTCCAGATAAGGTGTGCAAATGCTATCTCTGTGGTGATGGCCTCAGCTCCATATTCCTTCCTGATGGGCTCAGGAAGGCAGAGAGGGGTTAACCACTTCCTCTCTCTTGGAAATTTTGCTACCCCAAGTCCTTGTCCTCCCTAGCAGCCATCAGAGTACCAGAGGAAAAGCAGATAAATGGAGGAATGGTGAAGATGTCCCACTCATTCCTTCACTCTGTGCCTACATTGTGCCAGGTGAGGAACTAGGTGAAGTCCTCAGGGACCTGCCTTTTGCAATACTGTAGAATCCCACTTCTCTTGCCCAGAAAGAAGCAGCTTTGTTAACTTCCCCTGGCTCTTCCTTCTCCTCCTCCTCTCAAGGAAGTAATAAGGCTCCCACAGCCTCATTACTGACCCACTGAACCTGACCACAGTTAGGTGAGGCCTCTGCATGTGGGGGGTGTGTATGTGTGTGTGTCTGTCCTTGAATCTCTATATCACTTCAGACACAGAGGGGAATTTGATTCTGTGTCTAGTGGGAAGCATTACAGGGAGTCCTGGGTTACCGCAAAGGTGAAACCCTGGACCCAGTGTCTCATTGATTGGCAACCCCCTCCCTGCCCTATATAACAGTCCCAGACTGAGCTTGTAGTGCCTTCTTCTCTCTAAATGCTAGAAGGTCCTGCATTGTCCTTGCTCTCCCACCTTCATCTACTGTTTGGTCAAATCAAGGACCCATCTTTCCTCATACACCCCAGATGTACATGCCTATAAAGCTTAGTGTACTCAGGTTAGGAATCAGGTGTAAACAAATTTGAGTTAGCTCAAAAGACACTGGTGCGGTGCCTTGGAGAGAGTGGACCAGCCATACCAGATAATCCCCAGAGGGTGGTCCTTGCCCCGGCTCCCTCCCCCTGATGCTGGATGCTTGCAGGGATGGCAATCTGAAACAGTGGGAAGGGTGTGCTTGGTGTACATGAATGGCTGTTGGGTAGCCTTTGCTGAGAAACACGAAAATGAGGAAAGGAGAAAGTGTAGTAGCTACTCCCTTGACAGCCACCAGCGCTTGGTGCAGCTGTTCAAAAACCAGTGTCACTCAAGAGTGCTGGCTGTGCTCTAGCATCTGAATGTCCACACTGAAAAAGCCTGACTTCTGCCCTCTCCACTCCAGCTTTCTAATGCCCAGTGCACACTCACCTTACTTAGATCCAGGACTGCACCTTCTGTCCTGAGACTCAGAGGGAGCAACACAGCAAAAGCAACACCAGTTAAATGTCCCACTTCCAAAGCCTGGGGCCTTGGTTTTCCAGGTGGCTTTCCCAGCAAATCACAGCACCCCCAGAATTCTGTTACTGGTCTACTACAATGTTCACTTCCTAGCTGTGCGCCCTTTAGAGTGGAGGCATTGTGTTTTTGGAAGACTTCTATTCATATGTACAAATGTGAATCATTAGCATTCATTAACCCCTTAGAGTAGGTGTCTAGGTCTACCACCTGCAGGAAGTGGAGGGCTTTCTTCCACTCAGCCACTCTGATTTTTAGCTTTCTGTTTCCTTTGAGCTGAAATGTGACTAACTCTTATTTAGTGACTAACTCCCCTTCCTTTTGTCTGTCCTTGGTCTAGGTTTCTCAGGTGGTCCCTGGAGAATGCTACTCCTTTTCTGTGGGGTTGGACTAGAATGCTTGTCCCCTAAAGCTGTGTGATTGAGCCCAGTCACCCTTTCCAAGGGTGGGGGCTAGGCAGGAATCAGAGGAGAAACTTATATATTGGCTTTGTGTTTCAGTTCCCTTGTCATTTCTCATCTTTGTGCTTGAGGTCTGAGTGCGAGGCTAAGGGTTATATTTGGCAGTTAAATAAAGCCATCAAAACTCTGAGAGGTGATCAGGCTGGATTTATAAAGATCACACCGACTTGAATGTGTTGAATGAAAATGAACTTGGTGGAAGCTAAAGGCTTTGGTAAGGGGTGGCAGAGGTGGAAGTGCCTGGGACCCCGGTGGGTAAAGTAAACTAGACAGAGAAGACCATGCCCTTAGTTTTGAACTAGCTGAATGGGGCAACTGTCCAAAGTGCAAAGAATGTGTGCTCAAGTAGAAGAATGTGTGCCCTCCCCACGAATGTAGCAGAAAACTCTAGTGCACAGTCCATTTCTTAGTTACTGCTTCTCCAGCCACACCGGGGAGTGCACTTCAGGCTGTTATAAGAGAAGGGGCAGAAAGGCCCCTTGCATAAGAAGGCAGAGATGTGGAAGAGCAGAGCAGAAGGCCTGGGGGTTGGGGCCCTGAAAGTGCTCAGCTGAAGGTCTCCCACAGTCAGGAATGTGGGGTCTGGAGAGGCAAAAGTGTTGAGCCTGGGGAGTGCCAATGGGCAGCAGTACTGAGTGGAGCTGTCTTGTTGCATCCATTTCAGCTCTATTCCATGTCACACAAAGGCTTCTAGTATCTGGTTGTGTCTTACCTCCAAAATTTGGCCTCAGACGGACATCATATCTCGACAGCACCCTGTCCAAAATCTTGTGAACCACAGCTTCATTTGCACAATTTTTGCTGAAACAGAGAAATCATCAGTAAATGCTGGTCATCAGTAAATGCCACATTGCTTCTCAGAGGACAAACAGCAAAGAGCACCCCAGATGTCAACTTGTCAGGGCCTTCTTTTCTCCTGTACACATGCAGACATGTACAGTCATACATGTACACGTTTCTCCCCACTCCTCTCCCTCCCTAGAGTGAGTCAGCCAGAAGCGCAGCAGTGACGCAGACTCCTCTTTTCCCTCTCCCCCCCTTCTGCTTTTATCCAGAGAATGGGGCACAAAGACTGGATACTTGTTACCAGGCAGGATTGGGGAGGAGCAGGGCATGACTAGAGGAGACAGTAGGGGAGGTAGAGAAGGGAGGGAATGGGCAAGTTCCGGACCTGGGATAAACACATTACTTCAGCCCCTTAAGAAGGCCCACTTTGCCATCAGCCTGGATGAAGCTTTCCAGGTTGGTGAAAGTCCTTCCAGGGGCACCTGACTGGCTCAGGAAAGGTCATATTCCACCCTCAGTGACCCCCCTGAGCCTCAGCGATATTTCCCCTACCTGGGCTAGGACCAGGCATTTTGTGGTTACATCCATGTAAATCTTGTGTTTATACAACTCTGTTTTTAAGACTTGATATATGGCACATGACAGAGGGAGAGAGAGAGAGAGAGGGAGGGAGAGAAAGAGAGAGACAGAGAGAGAGAACTCTGCTCATGTAGCAGAGATTTAAGACCCTCACCCAACCAAACTGTTTAGATTTTGGGGGTTCAAGGGCTGTCCTCCAAAAGACATGTATTCTGAGAGCAGACATCTCTATAGCTAAGCATATGCTTCCAGCCTAGACGTGTTTTGAGTGAGCCCATGTTAAGTGGATCCAGCTCAGCCTTGCAGACAGCTGGCCTTTCTAGAAGTCTCTGAGGTTCATCTGATTCACCTACACCTTCAGTAGGGCTCTTTCCAGAAAAGGGGTTTGTGAATGAGAATAGGCCCTGGGCTTCACTACAATTTTTAGGATCTCTGACACATCCACCAGGGAACGTCAGCCCCTGTAAATCTGTGTGTGTGTGTGTGTGTGTGTGTGTGTGAGAGAGAGAGAGAGAGAGAGAGAGAGAGTTCACTAGCGCAGTCTGGTATGTTGGGTTGAGGACACTGCAGGGCTGTCTGCTGGAACCTTGCCCAACTATCCCCCCACCTTTTTTTCTGAATACATGTTCATTTCTGGTTTGTCATTAAAAAAAATCATTTCTAATCATCTTTAATTACAGAATTTCATTTTGCATTACTCCAAAGTGTACACATGCATTATTCCCGAATTAAAGCAATGCATTCCCGCCTGTTTAGTACCACACATTACCCATATGCCAGAGCGCAGGATCCATGGCCACTGCAAACACACATTTCTGTGTGATCTACATGTAAAGACTGTTTAATATCTCTTCAGATATTTGCAGACCCAAACAAACTTGAAATCAAACAGAAAAAAACAAACAAACAAACCCTGAATCTTCAAATGTTTTCACAGGACTAAGTACAAAAGCACACCCATCTCAGGCCACACAGGCTATACGGTTATGCAGCTACTGATCCCACTGTCTGGGCTCCGATGAGGTTGAGTCAATAATTTCTATCTGCAGCATTGGAAAAGGTCCCTCACCGTTCAACACACATACAAACACACGCACGCGCCTCAGGGAACAGATTAAAATCCGGACTCAAACAGGTGTCTGTACTGTCTATGTTTTGTGAGTTGTCCATCACCCTGTACTGCTCCCCCTCCCAGTCCCCAGGTGCCAGTGGAAATGACTCGGAAAACCTGCCCAGTGCCTTAGTCCCGAGGGTGGATGGCAGACCCTGGGTTGAGGGCATGGTTTCCCCCCGCCCCCCCTCCTCCGCCCGTGGCTGCAGTTAGGGCACACGCGGGGCTCTGTCAGGCGCCGCGGTAACAGGTGGGCTGAAGCACAGAGCTCTATCTCTACCGGTCGCCCCCACTTCCATCCCATCTCCCTCCAGGGACCGGACGGGCAGGACCCGCGCGCCATGACTCGGCAGCGAGCTGGGTTCAAGATACCCCAGCCCGCTCCGTCCAAGAGGCCCGAGGTGGCCCGCCGGTCCCTGTCGCCGCCATGCCCAGGCTGGCGGCACCCGCTTACCAGTCGAAGAGGTTCAAGATGACTTCGGGCACAGTGGGGGAGAGCTCGAAGTGGAATTTTGGGGTGGGACTGGGGTCGTTGCCCTCCGCGAGCCAGGTCCTGATGAGTAGCAGGAACGCGGTGACTCGCAGCATCCCTCTCATACCCATGACCGCGCAGCTCGGGGCTGGAAGGCGCGAGAGACGGCAGTTCACAGCTGGGGAAAGGGACGGGGTGGAGGCAGTGCGGGGCCAGAGGGAGCTGGGGGTCGCTAGGAGTCTCTAAGGAGACAGTAGCGAGTGTATGGGAAGCAAGGAGCGCGGGGGTTGAGCGGGAGCCCAGAGCCCAGGAGGAGCAGCCCCCAACAGCTCTGCTCGACGCAGCAGCCCCGGGGAGCAACCCGCCGCTGCGAAGTGCGCTCCGTCTGCAACCGCTCCTGGTTGCGACTGGACTCTGAGCCTGGATTCCAGCTGGCTCCGCCCACTCCGACGGCAACACTGACCGAACCAATCCAGTGGGGGCCTGGAGCCGCACAAAAAGGCGCGCGCTGACGCCTCCGCCCTCACCCCGCGCGCAGCCCGGCCCCCCCGCCCCTTCAGGCCTCTGCAGTTGTCCCCCGGCCAGCTTCAGACACAGACAGGGGCGGGGCCAGGCCGGGAGAGGAGGACGGGATCCGGCTGCTGGGGACGGGACACAGATCCTTGACTTTGGGCACCCAGTGGGTCTTGCTCTTCCTATCTGCAAAAATGCAAAGTGTACGTTTCTTTTGGAATAGCGTGTACTCAGAGTTTGTTTGTAGTTGTTTTTGCTGTTTTTTTGCGGTGGCTGGAGTGAGGTGATTTGAATGCCTTGACTGAATTTGCATTCTGAAAGAGCTGCACACATTTGGACATCAAAAAATGTCTGATGCTCATTCCCAAACCCTTGACCCACATAATCCCACGTGCTTTTCTTCTTAGTGGGGTGGAAGGGGATCACAGGTGGGTTTTATGACAGAGCTCTGACCATGCAGGATTGGAAATTGGATTACATCAGGCTGGAAATTGGATTCCAGGAGCCCAAGACTTTTCTTAAAGACTTTAGTATCTCAGCGTGCTGTTGATACCAAGTTCAGGTCCCTGGGACAAAGCTCAGGGAACAGGAAGCGTTCACCAATCTGGATAACCTGGATCACTCTGAGACGTGACTCTGTCCCATAGCCAGGGCATACAGAGTTGAAGTGAGGGTCCAGGGCTGACACCTTGGAAGGGGAAAGAAAGCAAAGGCCAGTATTTCAGATGTTGAAGGGAGTTAGCCTTTGAAGAGCAGTCCACTTCAATGCTTTTGCATTCTGGCCCCATCACATGGAAAAACCTGAAATTTTGACTAGAGGGCTCTTATTCTTCCTACTACCTCAAACACTGTCCTATGAAACGAAAGGATGTCAGAGGATAAGGAAATTTTGCCACTTAATCCCCTCTGTCTTTCCTATCTTTGACGCATGACAAGTTCAGAAAGACGTCCCTCAAGCCCATGGCCCAGATGGGCAATCAACAAATAGACCTCAGTCACATTCACAAACACTGAACTTCCTAAGGCATGCCATTGAGAAGGGTTGCAATGAAAATGAAATTCAAGGTCACTGTTGGTTAGCTAGAACGTTCGCACAGAAATACGGCCCTCTTCCACTTTCCCTCAGTATTTGGTGAAGTGGGTTGGAATTGCTTGTGCCCAGCAAACCTTCAGTTGCCTGGTTGGCTGAGTGTTTCACACAGCTAAGGGTAATTTAACTCTTTATCCCTGCTTTCTTAACCATTTTAGAATCAAACTTTTAAATAATGTGTCTCATAGTTCCCTGCCTTCTTTTAAGAGCAGAGCACCCTCACACCTTATCCCCTCTTTTCCTTGCCATTGCAGCAAATGCTCTCCTTTCCACATGGGTGCATAAATAAAAAAGGATGGTGGGATCCATATGTCACTATCAGATACAGAAGTGGATCCTATTGTCTAGAGACAATCCTTGGTTGATAAAAATGGAAGAGCCATTCCAGGTCATTTTGTTCAACCATCTGGATTGTAATATAGGGAAACTGAGGCCCAGAGAAGGAAAAGGGATGGCCTGTGGTCAAATAACAGTAGAGGCCCAAACTAGAATCCCTGTTTCCAGGTTTGCCCACTTCCAAATATGTTGTTTTGTTTTGTTTTGTTTTGTTTTGTTTTGTTTTGGTGTGATTCAACTTTGACTGGATGTTCAGGCAATCACCAGCAGATGGGAGTAGATTTATTTAGATGCAGGATGTTCACAGCACTCTGGAATCAAATTCCATAGGCAGTCAGTCCCTCAGCTTTCATGGAGAACAAGACTAAAGCTTGAAGTTTTACTCCTAGTTGCCCTTGTGGCTGTGAAGATTGAAAAAAAGTTGATGATGATAAATTCACTTGCAGACTTTACATCCCAGAAAGCCTCCCCAAACTTCTGCTCTCCCTAGAGGTAATGCTTGGTTTAAATTTCTAACTCACAAGACAAATAGCCTGAAAAGCAACAAGAAATACAAAAATGCCACAATAAGTGGTACTAGTTGAATTTTGTTTAGTTAATTTATTACAATGTCCATAAATATACAGATTGAACAGACTTAAACCTGAATATGGGATCGTAGTGTAGGGGAAAGAGCACTGACCTGGAAGTTAGGCCATCTGTGTTGTTCTGGACCCAGGTCTGCCACACAACAGTGAATGTTCCAGTTCGACTGGAGTGGAGGGTAAGTTTAGAGTAAGACAAGAGGTAAGAGAGGTAAAAGGCAAGAGATTAGGCAGAACCTACCATAGTGAACACCATGCACTCAGTGTACAGTAAATAAATGAAGCAAGAAAGAGAGATTTTCACCTAATTGTATGAAATAAGGAATTTGATGTTTATTTTAGAATCAACATTGAGCTTTTGAAGGGTTTGTGCAAGGAAATGATTCAATGAGAATGGTACCTTGGAAGAATCCCAGGTTACTTTGTGAAGGAGGAATTGGAGGGTAATGAGAGCAGTTAGGAGGGTATTGTATACCCCTGCTTCTGGTAATGTCAGTTTAGGTAATTTGAGCTAACTGTCCCAGTGAAGACAAGTAAATAAACTCGATAAGATATAAGAAGAAAAAGCTAAAAATAATGAGCTTAATCTTTTCAAAATTCCAATGGCATTTTTCGTGGAAATAGAAAAAAAATCCTGAAATTTATACAGAACTACAAAAGACCCCAAATAGCTAAAGCAATCCTGAGAAAGAAGAACAAAAGTGGAGGCATCATAATTCCTGATTTTTAAACTTTAGTACAAAGATATAGCAATTGAAACAGTATTATTGGTATTAAAAACAGATACATACAGGAGTGCCTGGGTGGCTCAGTCGGTTAAGCATCTGACTTCAACTCAGGTCACAATCTCACAGTTCATGGGTTTGAGCCCTGCGTTGGGCTCTGTGCTGACAGCTCAAAGCCTGGAGTCTGCTTTGGATTTTGTCTCCCCCTCTCTCTCTCTGCCTCTCCCCTGCTCACTTTCTCTCTGTCTCTCTTTATCTCTCAAGAATAAATGAACATAAAAAAATAGATACATAGACCAATGGAACAGAATTGAGAGCCCAGAGAAAAGCTATTGCATATATAGTCAACTAATATTTGACAAGAAAGCCAGGAAGACTTAATGGAAAAATTGGATAACCACATGCAAAAAAATGAAATTGTACCCCATTTTACACCACTGATAACTTGAAATGAAATACTTTATTATAATATCTGAAACTGTAAAACTACTAGAAGAAAACACAGAGAAAAAGCTCTTTGGGGGGTGCTGGGGTGGCTCAGTTAGTTAAGCGTCCAACTCTTATATTGGTTCAGGTCATGGTCTCAGGGTTATGAGATTGAGCCCCGTGTTGGGCTCCATGCTGAGCATGGAGACTGCTTGGGATTCTCTCTCTCTCCCTCTCTCTCTGCCTCTCCTCCACTTGTACTCTCTCTCTCTCTAAAATAAATAAATAAACTTTAAAAATAGCTCTTTGGTATTGGTCTTGGCAACTACTTTTTGGATATGACACCAAAATTATAAGCAAAAAACCCCAAAAATCAGCACGTGGGACTGTATCAAACTAAAAAGTTTTTTCACAGCAAAAGAAACAATAAGCAAGATAAAAAGGCAACCTATAGAATGGAAGAAAATATTTGCAAACCACAAACCTGATAAGTGGTTAATATCCAAAATAAGGAACTCATACAAGTCAGTAGCAAAGCAAAACAAAACCCAAACCCAAACCCAAGCCAAATCAAACAAACAAAAAACCAAATAAATAAACAACAACAAAAAAACAACCACAAATAATCCAATTAGAAAAAGGACAGAGGAACTAAATTAATATTTTCCCAAGAAGGCATACAGATAGCCAAATGGTACATGAAAAGGTGTTCAATATTACTCTTCATCGGGGAAATGAAAATCAAAACCACAATGAGATATCACCTCATACCTGCTAGAATGGCTAGTATCAAAAAGACAAACGATAAGAAATGTTGGTGAGTCTGTAGAGAAAAGAGAACCCTATGACTGCTGGTGGGAATATATGTTGCTGCAGTCACTATGGAAAACAGTATTGAAGTTCCTAAAAAAATTAAAAACCGAACTACCATATAATCCAGTAATGCTGATTCTGGATATATATTTGAAGGAGTTTTAATTCAGGATTTCAAAGAGATATCAGTATTTCTGTGTTCATTGCAACATTATTTATAATAGCCAAGACATAGAAAAAACATAGGTGTTCATTAATAGATGAATGGATAAATAAGACATGATATATATATATATACACACACACATACCCACACAATGGAATATTATTCAACCATAAAAAGAAGAAAATCTTGTCATTTGCAACAACATGGGTGGACCTTGAGAGCAGTATGCTACGTGAAATAAGTCAGAGAAAAACAAATTTTGTATATTCTCACATGTGGGATCTAAAAAAGCCAAACTTAAAGAAATAGAGAGCAGAATAGTGGTTGCCAGGGACTGGGGTTGTGGGAAATGGGGAGAGTTTGGTCAAAGGATACAAACTTCCAGCCATGAGATGAATATGCTCTGGGGATGTAATGTACAGCATGATGACTATAATTAATAACAATATATACTTGGAAGATCTTACAAGTTATCAACACACAAAGAAAGGTAATTATGTGAGGGGACAGAGATGTTAACTAATCTTATTGTGGTAATCATTTCACTATATATATATATATATATATATATATACATATATATGTGTGTGTATATATGTACATATATGTGTGTATATGTACATATATACATATATGTATATATGTATATGTACATATATACACATATATATACATATATATGTATATATGTATATATATGTGTGTATATATATATATATCAAATCATCATGCTGTACACTTTTTTTGAGAGACAGAGAGAGACAGACCACAAGTGGGGGAGGGGCAGAGAGAGAGGGAGACACAATCTGAAGCTGGCTCCAGGCTCTGAGGTGTTAGCACAGGGCCTGACGTGGGACTTGAACCCACCAACCATAAGATCATGACCTGAGCCAAAGTTGGATGCTTAACTGACTGAGCCACCCAGAAGCCATTATACACTTTAAATTACATATGTTACATGTCAATAATATCTCAGTAAAGCTGAAAAAAAATGGAGCAAGAGGCTAAAATGTAGAAGATAAGAACCTAGAGAGGTAAGTCAAGCAGTAGAAGCCAGTTTTGCCCTGAGGGCATTTGAGTAATCAGAAGAGAGTTATGAAACTTAGCTCTGGTTTTGGTGGCCTCATGAGCAAAAGGGACGAAAATTGAAGCCCAAGGCCCAAACAAGTGGGAGATTTGATACGCCTCCAAGATAATGGTGAACCAGAAGTAAGCAGCCCCTGCAAGGACTTGCAGTCACTTAGGTGGTCCCAGGAACCTCAAGCCCTGAACTTAAATTAAAGTGGCCTTGTACAGGTAGTATCACCTCATGAAACACAACTGAAGAGAGAGTTATTGAATTGGAAGATAGGTCACAAGATATTGTCCACATTTCTGCTTGGGGAAATACATTATATGGAAAAAAGAAAAAGATAAGAGGCACAAAGGATAGAGTGAGAAGAAATGGGGAAGAAAATGATGACCCAAAATTTGAACCCACTAGTTTAAGAAGCCCAGTGGATCCTTCATAGGA
Source organism: Felis catus (assembly GCF_018350175.1). Lineage (NCBI taxonomy): Eukaryota > Metazoa > Chordata > Mammalia > Carnivora > Felidae > Felis > Felis catus. The sequence continues at coordinate 124,810,816 of NC_058386.1, read as the reverse complement.
TAAATAAAAATAATTCCAGTCCTAGAGACATCATAATGAAAGTGCGATAATAGTTGCAAATAATTGTCAAAGTTAGATAATGAGGTTCTTATCAAGGGTACAAGCAAGAGACATTGAGACAAGGGGATGGGAGCTATACCCTGGCTTTTAGAATGCCTTTTACTCAAATTTTCCATGAAAGACAATTTAATAAAGGTGTTATCCACTTCACTGTCAATCAATAAAATGTATTTCTTAAAATTGGATTACTTAGAACAAGCTGACTTGTAGGAGCTCTTCCCAGCTGTCGTGCTTGGAGGGACACCTTCCTATGCCTTTCTCATCCCATGGGCCATGAAAGAGGCAAATGTTCTCTATGGCTCTCAAATGTTACCTGCAGCTGATTTCTGAGGCTGGAGAAATGTTCTTATATAAGGCTTTCTAAGAGTAAGCATAATAAAGTGAATCTTTGTAGAAAGGCTTCATTTTGCTTACCCTCTCCCAAAGTTTCACTCTAAGGAAGGGTTTATACAATAATTTTGTGCTTTTCATGGTGTCTTACTACATCCTCCAGTCTTGATCATGTGTGCTCACTTACTGGGGTATCTAATGCTGGACTGCAGTTAAATTCCTGCAGGACTTTAAACTTGTAACAAACAGAACTAAAATGCAATGGACTATTTCTAGAGAGTGAATTCCTGATTTGTTACTAGAGCTTTTCACACAAATACTGAATGGCTGCCTGTCATGGATGGCCATATAGGGACATCAGAGTTTCTGTGGTCTCCTGTACCTCTGAAATTCCCTGACAACTACCTAAGTTGGAAACATCTGTCTATAATGGTTTCTAAGAGGAATTTCAAGTGTTTTTGCTCAAATTCCTTAATGTATTTCTTCTACTTGAAGGGCATTTTTATTTGGCCTCTGATCCCCCCTCAGCAGAAAGCTGTTTCTCCAAGAGAAGATATTTGCGGGGCGCCTGGGTGGCTCAGTCGGTTGAGCGCCGACTTCGGCTCAGGTCACGATCTCGCAGTCCGTGAGTTCGAGCCCCGCATCGGGCCCCTGTGCTGACAGCTCAGAGCCCGGAACCTGTTTCAGATTCTGTGTCTCCCTCTCTCTGACCCTCCCCCGTTCATGCTCCGTCTCTCTCTGTCTCAAAAATAAATAAACGTTAAAAAAATTAAAAAAAAAGAGAAGATATTTGTAGGGCAGCAAAGTTTTGTCTGTTGTCTAACCCCAAGTCAATCAGAAAGTTGTCCAACAGCAAAGATGTAAACCTACCTTCATTTGTGGCATGCAATATGTCAACACCAATTTTAACCAAGTGTCATTAAGAGAGGAGTTCCTGGGGGCACCTGGGTAGCTCAGTCGGTTAAGTGTCTGACTCTTAATTTCAGGTCATGATCTCACGGTTTGTGAGATTGAGCCCTGCATTAGACTTTGTGTGCCTAGGATTCTCTCTCTCCCTTTCTCTCTTTTCCCCACCTCAAAGTAAATAAATTAAATTAAAAAGAGAGGACTTTCTGGAACTTTGATTCTGAGTTTTCAAGGTTTCTCTTACTTTTGCTGGGCATTCACAATTTGTGTACATGACAGCTTTCCCCCCAAAGTATGCATGAACTGCTTTTTAATGTATAGCATCTTAGCATTGAAAGGCAGGGATAAGGAAAATGCTCCACTAACTCTGTTTTTTTTTTCCCCCTCCGGAACTGATTGTAGCATAGTATGCTCAAAGGGCATTTGACTACAGATTTGAAGGTCTAGATTGGAGCTACATTACCAGCTACCTCAGCATGTGCCACTCCCTCTGAATTTCAGTTCGCTCATCTGAAATATGGGATAGTAATAATGCTTAATTGTTAATGGAACAATCTAGACAGAGAGGAAGCCCAGTCCATTCCAACTTCCTAGCTCTGGGGCTTCACCTCACTTCTTCAACCTCATCAGGTTTCTCATAATCTCTATCTAGAAAGACTGCTATAATGACAACTTCTAGCCACCAGGAGTCCTTAGCTCTTAGTCTAATTGTGAACTAACCTTTCTATTTATCTAATTGTTTCCCTGAATCCAGGAAAGCTCCACTGACATTTACTAAAAGAACTTCACCAGGGGCTCATTGAAACAGAGTGGGATAAGCACAGGGGGCAGAGATTCTTCTGAAGGAAGAAGCTTTGATGCACAAATGGGTGGACCTCTACTTCTACACTGGAGTTCTAGCTGCCACTAGCTACTCTGCCCCTCAAAGGGGCTGCTGATGGCTGTCATTGGGCACCCCTGCTCCTGTTCCCAGGGGATGATAAGCAAGGATTCTGTGCAAATGGTGAATGGGTAGCTCCTGGAGTTGCACAGGGTGCAGCCTGTGTGGCCTTATGAGGTGCTCCTGTTGGGAAGGGCTTTTCTCTTAAATGTGACTACCAGAGCCCTCCTGCGTATCAGAGGACCTGCACCAGTCCTGCACCAGTCCACAATTCCTTTACAGTTCCACTGTTCCCACCCTCCATCTTTGTCTCCTAATTATTTCATGCTTGTGTTTCTACCATGTTCTTTCTGCTCCTCCCTCAGGTTGCATCATACCAGAGCAGGGGATTTTCTTTTACATAGTCTTATGATCTCAATATGATCTACATTTGTGGTAACAGCACTAATTCATAATAAGACATTCAATCTGTTGGCAACTCTTATAATTCCCCAAATTGCTCAAAATAGTCCTTTTCTCCATGATCTCTGAGACAGTTGGTAGTGTTCATCAAGTATTCCAGATAGTGCCTGTACTCCCCAGCCTCTTTTCAGTTGGTTGGGGTTGTGTGACTAGTTCTAGATAATTAGATGCAAATATTTAAGAATCACTATATGGATCCATAAGCTCTTTCTTCCCTTGCCCTTGTGATGCTAAAAGCCAGATGTTGAAATGGTGATGTCAGAGATGGAGGTAATTGAGACCCTGAATCCTCAGGTGGAAGACAGAGTTGATGACTTGGATTTGATCTGGTATGAGCTGGAAATCAAGCTTCGTTATGCTAAGCTGCTGAAATTTTGGAACTTCATTATTTCAGTAAAGCCTAGCTTTTCTTGATGAGTACAATCTTTGTCCTGCACTCCTCCTAATACCTATACCATTATTATGAAGGCCCATGGACAATTCTTTCTGTATGTTTCATAGGTTTCTTGAATCCAAAATATTCCAAGATCATTCTAGTCCCCTGCAAATATGGTCCTTTTTGAGTATTCTTAATCTCTGCAACTTGATATTCAGTTGTGGCCTGATGATGACATAGAAGTCATCTATACCATTTCCTTCTATCTCTTTATCTCAATATTCATTTATTCATTTATCAGCTATTTATTGAGTACCTATTATGTGTCAGTACCTTTCTGAGAACTGGTATATAATAGTAGGTAAAACAAAGAACAGTAAAATATCCTTGCCATCATGTAACTTACATTGTAGGAGGGGAAGGCAAACAACACACAAGTGAAATGAATAAAATATTTTGTCTGTTGGATGATGATAAGACAAAAAGAGGGAAAAAAGTCAGAGAAAGGAAGTAAAGAATGCTGAGTGAATGGGATGGCAGTGGTTGGAGGATGAAGATGCCGTTTAAAATAATTTGATCAGGGAAGGACTCATTTTTAAGGTGGCACTTGAACAAAAAGAACTGAAAGAGCAAAGTGTGGGGAAAGAACATCCCAGGAGAGAGAACAGCAAGGGGAAAAGCCTGAAGGTGGAAGAATGCTTTATGTATTCCAAGAAGAACAAGGAGTCCAGGGAGGCTGGAAGAGAATGAGTGAGGGGGAGAGGAATAGGAGATGAGGTCAGAGTAGAAACAGGGAGGACAGATCATGCAAGGTCTTGTAAACCACTGTTAGAAATTTGACTTCATGGGGGCGCCTGGGTGGCGCAGTCGGCTAAGCGTCTGACTTCAGCCAGGTCACGATCTCGCGGTCCGTGAGTTCGAGCCCCGCGTCAGGCTCTGGGCTGATGGCTCGGAGCCTGGAGCCTGTTTCCGATTCTGTGTCTCCCTCTCTCTCTGCCCCTCCCCCGTTCATGCTCTGTCTCTCTCTGTCCCAAAAATAAATAAAAAAACGTTGAAAAAAAAAAGAAATTTGACTTCATGGAGTGTGCTAGAAAGCCAATGGTGGATTTTGCACATAGAAGTGACATAATCATACTTATGTTTTACAGGGATCACTCTAACTGCTGTGTAGAGAATAGTCTGTGGGGGGCAAGGACCGAAGCAGGGAGGTCAGTTGAGAAGCTACTGCAATAACCCAGGTAGCCAGTGATGGGCTCAGATCAGGGTAGTTGCAATGGAAGTGGTGAGATTCTGGATATCTTTCTGAGGTATAACCAAAACGATTCCCTCATAGATTGCATGTAAAATGTGAAAGAGGGAGTCAAAAAAGGCTCTAAGGGTTTTATACTGATCAGTTGGAATAATGGACCTACCATTTACAGAGCTGTGTAAGACTCTCGGAAGAAGTTAAGGTACAATGGGAAGCCAAGGATTTGGTTTTGAACATCACAAATTTTGCTCTATTAAATGCCTAAGTGATAATATTTATTTGAATATATGATATCCCCCTTTTCTGTACAGTGCCTTCCTACTCATCCTTCAGCCCAGATGTTATGAAGCTCTCCTCAAGTAACAAAGCAGAGACAGTCACTCCTTCCTTCATGCTCCAAGGGCAACTTCAGTAGTCCTCTAGAATAGCACTTTGTTCCTATATTGTTATTATTGCCTCTCATCTTTCTTCCATGATGGACTTGGAGGTCTTGCAGTCTGTGATGCTTCTTATTCATCTTGAGGCTGCTTAGAACCCGGTCCAGAGTCTGACTTATAGTGAATACTCAAGAGATGTATGTTGAGTGAAGCATCCTAGAAATGAAAAGAGGAGCAAATTTCCCAAAGTTGGAGCTCATGGAGGATGAGGGCTTAAAAGGGGCCATAATATTTATTGGTTAGAAAGCTCAGAACTGACACCTGGCATTGCAGAAGCCTAACTGCCACATGTTGAGGAGTCAGGCTTTGAAATGTGGCCTTGTTTGGGTTTCATTTTGATGAAAGGGATCCAGAAGATTTGTGTCTCTAACTGTACCTCAAATAGGACATCCTCTTCCCAAGAAGGGATGTTATAATTCTGTCAGTGGGTAAGATTTACAGGCAGACAGATTTTGGCTTAGACTTAATTCTAATGGAGGGAGCGTCAGAGTTGAATACATTTAGGGGCTCAAATCCCAACTCTGCCACTCACCATCAGCGTGACCTTGGACAAGTAAGTCATTTTCCGTATCTGATCCTCATTTTCATAATCTATAAAATTGGATGATGAAGTGGGAATTAACTGAGATTAAGATGGTAAAGAACCTAGAGTAGTTACTGACACAGTAATTGTCATGGGAGGGTAGATGAAAGAGAAACAACATTCAGGACAAGCAAAAGATGAAATGTGTTCCCCATCACTGGAGGTGTTAAAGGAGAGACTACTTGATTACTTTTTGGGAATATTATGGAGAGAATACTAATTGTTGGATGAGCTGAGAATTGAGGTCCTTTCTTCGTGAGTTTTACAATTCTAAGAATCCAAAACAATGAAAATGCAGGCACACAGTTAGTTACTGAAAACACTCTGATAATTATAGAGTGCTCATGCCCAGATGGGGTCTTTTTGGAGCAATTTGTCTAAGGGTGGAGGTCCATGCCATCCAAAGGCTTGTGTATATGCAGCAGTGTTCAGGAGGTACTGGTACAATCTCAAATTTGAAAGTACATTGCCAGCTGTGCTGCTTGCTGCTGCACACCTGGCATATTGCCTTAGTATTTCATTTTCTTCCAACAATCAAAGCCCCTAAAGTGACTGATGTTCATATTCCTTCTTGACTTAGTTAACTGGGGCTTTCCATACTAATCTTTCACTTACTCTTCTGCAGTTTTATTATAATTGACTCCTGTTTTATTTAATTTTTTTTAATTTACATCCAAATTAGTTAACATATAGTGCAACAATGATTTCAGGAGTAGATTCCTTAATGCCCCTTACCCATTTAGCCCACCCCCCCCTTCCACAACCCCTCCAGCAACCCTCTTTTTTCTCTCCATATTGAAGAGTCTCTTATGTTTTTCCCCCTCCCTCTTTTTACATTATTTTTGCTTCCCTTCCCTTATGTTTATCTGTTATGTGTCTTAAAATCCTCATATGAGTGAAGTCATATGATATTTGTCTTTCACTGACTGACTAATTTCGCTTAGCATAATACTCTCCAGTTCCATCCACGTAGTTGCGAATGGCAAGATTTCATTCTTTTTGATTGCTGAGTAGTACTCCATTGTATATATAAACCACATCTTCTTTATCCATTCATCTATCGATGGACACTTGGACCCTTTCCATACTTTGGCTATTGTTGATACTGCTGCTATAAACGTTGAGGCGCATGTGTCCCTTCAAAACAGCATACCTGTATCCCTTGGATAAATACCTAGTAGAGCAATTGCTGGGTTGTAGGGTAGTTCTATTTTTAATTTTTTGAGGAACCTCCATACTGTTTTCCAGAGTGGCTACACCAGCTTGCATTCCCACCAGCAATGCAAAAGAGATCCTCTTTCTCCACATCCTCGCCAACATCTGTTGCTGCCTGACGTGTTAAAGTTAGCCATTCTGACAGGTGTGAGGTGGTATCTCATTGTGGTTTTGATTTGTATTTCCCTGATGATGAGTGATGTTGAGCATTTTTTCATGTGTCGGTTGGCCATCTGGATGTCTTCTTTGGAGAAGTGTCTATTCATGTCTTTTGCCCATTTCTTCATTGGATTCTTTGTTTTTTGGGTGTTGAGTTTGCTAAGTTCTTTATAGATTTTGGATATTAGCCCTTTATCTGATATGTCATTTGCAAATATCATCTCCCATTCTGTCAGTTGCCTTTTAGTTTTGCTGATTGTTTCCTTTGTTGTGCAGAAGCTTTTCATTTTGATGAAGTCCCAGTAGTTCATTTTTGCTTTGGTTTCCCTTGCCTCCGGAGACGTGTTGAGTAAGAAGTTGCTGCGGCCAAGGTCAAAGAGGTTCTTGCCTGCTTTTTCCTGGAGGATTTTGATGGCTTCCTGTCTTACATTTAGGTCTTTCATCCATTTTGAGTTTATTTTTGTGTATGGTGTATGAAAGTGGTCCTGGTTCATTCTTCTGCATGTCGTTGTCCGGTTTTCCCAGCACCACTTGCTGAAGAGACTGTCTTTATTCCATTGGATATTCTTTCCTGCTTTGTCAAAGATTAGTTGGCCATACGTTTGTGGGTCCATTTCTGGGGTTTCTCTTATGTTCCATTGATCTGAGTGTCTGTTTTTGTGCCAGTACCATACTGTCTTGATGATTACAGCTTTGTAATACAGCTTGAAGTCTGGGATTGTGATGCCTCCTGCTTTGGTTTTCTTTTTCAAGATCGCTTTGGCTATTCAGGGTCTTTTCTGGTTCCATACAAATTTTAGGATTATTTGTTCTAGCTCCGTGAAGAAGGTTGGTGGCATTTTGATAGGGATTGCATTGAATATGTAGATTGCTTTGGGTAGTATCGACATTTTAACAATATTTGTTCCTCCTATCCAGGAGCATGGAACCTTTTTCCATTTTTTTGTGTGTCTTCTTCAAATTATTTCATAAGCTCTCTATAGTTTTCAGTGTACAGATTTTTCAACTCTTTGATTAGATTTATTCCTAGGTATTTTATGGGGTTTGGTGCAACTGTAAACGGACCGATTCCTTGATTTCTCTTTCTGTTGCTTCATTGTTGGTGTATAGGAATGCAACCAATTTCTGTGCATTGATTTGATATCCTGCCATTTTGCTGAATTCATGAGTCAGTTCTAGCAGTTCTTTGGTGGAATCTTTTGGGGTTTCCATATAGAGTATCATGCCATCTACGAAGAGTGAAAGTTTGACCTCCTCCTGGCCAATTGGGATGCCTTTTATTTCTTTGTGTTGTCTGATTGCTGGGGCTAAGACTTCTAATACTATGTTGAATAACAGTGGCGAGAGTGGACATCCTTGTCTTGTTCCTGATCTTAGGGGGAAAGCTCTCAGATTTCCCCCATTGGGGATGATATCAGCGTTGGGTCTTTCATATATGGCTTTTATGATCTCGAGGTATGATCCTTCTATCTCTACTTTCTTGAGGGTTTTTATAAGGAAAGGATGCTGTATTTTGTCAAATGTTTTCTCTGCATCTATTGAGAGGATCATATGGTTCTTGTCCTTTCTTTTATTGATGTGATGAATCACATTGATTGTTTTGTGGATATTGAACCAGCCCTGCATCCCAGGTATAAATCCCACTTGGTCGTGGTGAATAATTCTTTCAATGTATTGCTGGATCCGGTTGGCTAATATCTTTGTGAGGATTTTTGCATCCATGTTCATCAAGGAAATTGGGGTATAGTTCTCCTTTTATAGTGTTTTTGGTTTGTCTGGTTTTGGAATCAAGGTAATGTTGGCTTCATAGAAAGAGTTTGGAAGTTTTCCTTCCATATCTATTTTTTGGAACAGCTTCAAGAGAATAGGTGTTAACTCTTCCTTAAATGTTTGGTAGAATTCCCCTGGAAAGCCATCTGGCCCTGGACTCTTTGTGTGTGTGTGTGTGTGTGTGTGTGTGTGTGGCAGATTTTTGATTACTAATTTAATTTCTTTACTGGTTATGGGTCTTCTCAAATTTTCTATTTCTTCCTGTTTCAGTTTTGGTAGTGTATTTTCTATTTTTTCCAGTTTCAGCTTCTAGGAATTTTTCCATTTCTTCCAGATTGCGCATCTTATTGGCGTATAATTGTTCATAATATTCTCTTACTCTTGTTTTTATTTCTGCTGTGTTGGTTGTGATCTCTCCTCTTTCATTCTTAATTTTATTTATTTGGGTTCTTTCCTTTTTCTTTTTGATCAAACTGGCTAGTGGTTTATCAATTTTGTTAATTCTTTCAAAGAACCAGCTTTTGGTTTCATTGATCTTTTCTACTGTTTGTTGTTGTTGTTGTTGTTGTTGTTGTTTCGATAGCATTAATTTCTGTTCCAATCTTTATTACTTCCTTTCTTCTGCTGGTTTTGGGTTGTATTTGTTGTTCTTTTTCCAGCTCATTAAGTTTTAATGTTAAGTTGTGTACCTGAGACCTTTATTCCTTCTTTAGGAAGGCCTGGATTGCTATACACTTCCCTCTTATGACTGCCTTTGCTGAGTCCCAGAGGTTTTGGGCTGTGGTGTTATCGTTTTCATTGGCTTCCATGTATGTTTAATTTTTCTTTAACTTCTTGGTTAGCCCATTCATTCTTTAGTAGTATGTTCTTTAGTCTCCAAGTATTTGCTATCTTTATAAATTTTTTCTTGTGGTTGATTTCGAGTTTTATAGCATTGTGGTCTGAAAATATGCATGGTATGATCTCGATCTTTTTGTACTTGTTGAGGGCTGATTTGTGTCTCAGTGTGTGATCTATTCTGGAGAATGTTCTATGTGTACTGAAGAAGGATGTGTATTCCATTGCTTTAGGATGAAATGTTCAGAATATATCTGTTAAGTCCATCTGGTCCAGTGTGTCATTCAAAGCCATTGTTTCCTTGTTGATTTTCTGTTTAGATGATCTGTCCATTGCTGTGAGTGGGGTGTTGATGTCCCCTACTATTATGGAATTATTATCAATGAGTTTTTTCATGTTTGTGATTAATTGATTTATACATTTGGGTTTTTCCACATTTGGAGCATAAATGTTTATAGTTGTTAGGACTTCTTGGTGGATAGACCCCTTAATTATGATACATGCCTTTCTTCATCTCTTGTTACAGTCTTTATTTTGAAGTCCTAATTGTCTGATGTAAGTGTGGCTACTCTGCCTTTCTTTTGTCGACTGTTAGCATGATAGATGATTCTCCACCCCCTTACTTTCAATCTGAAGGTGTCTTTAGGTCTAAAGTGGGTCTCTTGCAAACAGCATATAGATGGATCTTGTTTTTTTATCCATTCTGGTACTCTATGTCTTTTGACTGGAGCATTTAGTCCATTGATGTTTAGAGTGAGTACTGAAAGATACGAGTTTATTGCCATTATGTTACTTGTAGAGTTGGAGTTTCTGGTGATGTTCTCTGGTCCTGTCTAGTCTTTGTTGCTTTTGGTCTTTTTTTTTTTCCATCTTTTCTCCCCTCAGAGAGTCCCCCTTAAAATTTCTTGCAGGGCTGGTTTAGTGGCCACAAACTCCTTTAATTTTTGTCTGGGAAACTTTTAATCTCTCCTTCTATTTTGAATGACAGCCTTGATGGATAAATTCTTGGCTGCATATTTTTCTGTTTCAGCACATTGAATATATCCTGGCACGCCTTTCTGGCCTTCCAAGTTTCTATGGATAGGTTTGCTGCAAACCTGATCTGTTTTCCCTTGTAGGGTAGGGACTTTTTTTCCCTTGTTGCTTTCAGGATTCCCTCCTTGCCTGAGTATTTTGTGAATTTGACTATGGTATGCCCTTATGATGGTCGGTTTTTGTTGAATGTAATCGGGATCCTCTGTGCTTCCTGGATTTTGATGTCTGTGTCTTTCACCAGGTTAGGAAAGTTTTCTGCTATGATTTGCTCACATAACCCTTCTACCCCTAATTCTCTCTCTTCCTCTTCTCGGACCCCTATTATTCTGATTTTTTTTTAATCAGTCACTGATGTCTCTAATTCTTAAATCATGCTCTTTTGCCTTAATCTCCCTTTTCTTTCTGCTTCATTATTCTCCATAAGTTTGTCCTCTATATTCCTGATTCTCTGTTCTGCCTCATCCATTCTTGCTGCCGTGGCAATCTTTTGAGATTGCAGCTCAGTTATAGCATTTTTTATTTCAACCTGAATAGCTTTTACTTCTTTTATTTCCATAGAAAGGGATTCTAATCTATTTTTGACTCCAGCTAGTATTCTTATTATCATGATTCTAAATTCTGGTCCAGACAGAATCTGGACTAGTATTTGTGTTGGTTAAGTCCCTCACTGTCATTTCTTGGTGCTCTTCCTTTTGGGGTGAATTCCTTAGTTTTGTCATTTTGAAGGGAGAGAAGGAATTAATGAGGTAAAAAGAAATTAAAAGTCAAAAAATTAAAATTAAAAAAATAAAAACACACACACACACACACACAAATTGAATAAATGATGCTAGATCTTAGGTGTGTTTTGGTCTGGGTGTTGAAAGGGTCTTGATAGATTAGAGAAAAAGGAGGAAAGAAAAAAAAGGAAATAGTTTGAAAATTTGAAAAAATGAATACACTGAAGTAGACTAAAATGAAATTATGGAAGGAAAATAGAATTTGAAAAAAATTACATGAAAGTAAAATATATAGTAGAAAAAAATTAAAGAAAATTATTTTTAATAAAAATTGAAAATAAAAATGATTTTTTTTCTCTTTCTGTGTTCAAGAAAAAGAAAAAAAATGAAAAAGAGAAAAAAGAAAAAATAAAAAGAGAAAGAAAATTGAATAGATGGACCAGTGAACAGACTGAAATATGACTGAAATTACTTCGTTTTCCCCTAGAAGTCAAACTATGAAGTGCTTTATAGTCCATACACTAAGCAGACGAAGTGACTTGTGTTCCTGAAGAGTGAGGTTGGCCCAGTTGGGCAGGGCTTAGTGTGGTGGCTCCATTCTCCTCTAGATGGCGCTGCTTAGCTTACTGGGGTCGATTGTTGTGGCACTTGTAGGTGCGTGTACACATGTGCGGGAGTGGTGAAAATGGCGTCACCCAGATACCCAGTCTCTAGTATCGGAACTCTGTTCTCCCTGGTCAGCAATTGTGCACCCGTCCTTTGTCTTTGGCTTCCACCCACTCCTCACTTTTACACAGTCCGTGACTAAGCCCCCACCTCCCTCCTGAGTTTTGTCTCAGATTCGGCTGTTTTTCCTGACCCCTTACTTCTGAGGGATTGCGGCTTTGACCCATTCTGCCCCTCTGCAGGAGGGTCTCACCGAGCAGTGGCCCAGTACTGGCTGCATCCAGGAACATTTCCGTGACTGTGCTGCTGCCAATGCCCAGAGACTGCGGCCAGGTGCCAGCCCACTCTTGAGAAAGTTCACGAGACAGTGTAGCAGCGGCGCTTCTGGGACTCTGGAAAGTCACAACACACATCTGGCACCAGGCTTCACCCTTAACGACCTTGTTCCAGCACCAGTGAATGTGGTTGTTCTCCTGGGTCCACTGGGGCCTTGACTTTGGGGGACCCACACAGCCTCTACCAGGTGTCCTCCCAGCAGGGGAACCACCTCTCCCTGTGTGGCCTGAAGACCCTGGACTCCACTCTGCTCCTGGGGATTTACCCTTCTCACCAGAGCACCACCAGGTATTAAGCTGTGGAGTTGCAGACTCTGTGCTCCCCCTGTTTATATTCTTAATGGAATTTAAACCCTCTCCTTTCTCCCTTTTTAGTTCAGTCCCTGCAGCTGTTTCCACTTTTCCATCTTCTCTCCAGCTGCTTTTGGGGAGGGGGTGTTTTTCCTGTATTCTCTCTGCCCCTGTCTCCATCTTCTCTCTGCACCCAAAAGTAGCTCCCTGCCCTCCACGGCTTCTCTCTCCCCCAATTCACCTCTCCACGCTGCATACCTGCTGAATTCTGTGGTTCAGGTTGTGCAGATTGTTGTGTTAATCCTCAGATCAGTTTGCTAGGTGTACAGGATGATTTGTGTTGGTCTGGCTGTATTTCATGGGTGCAAGACTCACAAAAAAACTTACATGCTTTTCCGTCATCTTGTCTCCTTCTCCTAATTGACTCCTGTTTTGTGAGATTTTAAGAGCTGGTATAGGGAGATTGTTTCTTTATTATCTTGGCTTTTCTGTGTGGCTCACCATATCTTTTTCAATTTGACCTCTGAGGCTCTCCATGATGCTTCTCTCCACTGTGTCCTCCTCATGCCACTGCTCTCACTCCCCCCCACCCCCTCCCGCATTTCTGACCTTTATGCTTGACTTGGAGTTTTGCAGTAGTCTTCTAATTGGTTTTTCCCTTTGGTGTTAGCTTTCTCTTTAATCCTTTCTGCATTCAAACCATTTACCATTTGATTTCAACCTATCCTTCAAGCTCCCTCCTCCTGCTCCTTCCTGTCATGCATACCAAGCTTTCATCTAAAGGGGCTATTGGTCTTTCCCTGAACAACCTCCTTTTGGTGGATATTCCATTTTCTACCTTCATATGCTCAAATCCAATCTATCTTTTAAATCTAAGATTACATATCCTTTCCCCAAAAGCCATCTTTGAGAGATCTGAGTGCATGCCCTGATCATATAATGCCTTTCATTAGAGCTTTATGTGTGCATGGCTTATTTCCATTTAAAAGTCTATAAGCTTCGTTTCTCTCATCATTAGCTACCTTCCCTCCAAATCTCTTCTCATTTTAAAACAGATTCTTTTTGCCCACCACGATTTCTCCCCTGAATTCTTACCTCATTTAACAAACAAATCCAATCATAATTTGTGTCAGTGTACTGAAAAGTAATTTTAACACCTGACATCCTAAAGGCACAAATTACATAAGTCATTTTAGGTACTAATCGACAACTAGAAGTCTAAGTGAAAAAAAACGACAGCAACAACTCAGGCTATAAGTTATGGATTCCACTGAGTGTTGCCTAAGCATCCTTAATTAATCAACAAAGAGCCACATTTACTCCCCCAACAACCTTTTCTCTCTTTTAGAAGTGCCAAACTCAAGGGAAAGTTTGCTTAAACTATTTATTTCTTAGCTTCTGAGCTTGACTGGTTTAAGCCTTTGGTTTTTTCTTGAGGATTATGGGGTTTTTAAGAATTGAGCCATTCTCTAGTTTGCTCTTCAGAATGTGGACATATTGCATTCATTTAATTCATTGAGTTTACAGAACATATAAACAAGGGGTGAGTATAGCATTTATTTGGGTGGCATGAATTTCCATAAAAGAAGATGACAGGAATGCACTTCAGTTCTTCTGACAGCTCTCATGTTCCTGATGTTGTTTATGGGAACATTGCCCATTATAGTGAATTGATTCCTCTAGACTTGTTTCTCCCACATGGAGCCTATTAGGTTGAGGTGGAGCATGAAGGGCCAACATGCCTTAGTGGATGAACAGCCACCAAGGATATGCTTGCTAAAATCAACACTACTAGAGTGGGACAAAAGGCTTTCAGAACAGGGTGTGCACATATTCAAGTGCATAACCCTATTCCACAAGTTATTAGGTCTGTGAAAGCTTTTCTGTGAATTTGTAGATGCTACTTAGGAGTCAGCTTTGGAAATGAAGTCAGAGTGACCCTTCTTGTGTTCCATTAAATGTAAATACGTTAAGAGAGCTTCTTTCCAATGAAATGCATTATTATGGAGCTATGTTTATGCGGAACTTCACTTTATGTTCACTTAGGTTTATTAAAATAAATGGAAATGCTTGTTCTAAACTATGTCTGGAACTTAATTTGCTAAATGTACTCCCAATCCCAGCCCACTTGACAGAAAATGGCCATCCTACTTCAGAGGACTAATGATAATAATTTAGTCCTCACAACAGCCCTGAAAGCCAGATACTGTTTTTCAGCCAGGAGTGGAAAGGATATGATGGAGGTAAGACCTTGGGCTCTGAAGCCAGACTGCCTGGGTTTGAATCCTAGCTCTGACATTCCCTAGCTCTGTGACCTTAATCAAGTTCTTTAACTTCTCTGTGCCTCAGTTTCCTCATCTCTAAAGTGTGATAATAGAACTTCTTCATAGGGTAAAATGAATCAATAGGTGGAAAATATCTAAAACAATTGCTGAGCACATGTTCAACTCACAAGCAATGTAAGATCTGGAGTTAGCCAGCCGTTTGCTGGCCAAACAGTAGAACAAGTGTGATGAAAGGAAGGAAAAAATGTAGGACTTTGGGAGCAAGCTGATTTTATCCATAGTTCTTGAGATGATCTATGTGACTTTGATAAGGGGCAGAAGCAGATGTATAGAAGGGTTGCAGAATGTGGGTTAGGAGAAGCCAACTCCTGTGATGTGTCCCAAATGTATCTGTCCCAGCTTGAAGCTCTTGGAGTTTGGGAGATAATAGAAGGCATTTTCTTACATAGACCAGACTTCAGGAAGAATTTAGAACCTCAAGTAATAAACTGCTAAGCTTAAGGTATCACACTTCATTTTTAAACTACTAATTTACCTTCTTAATTTAGATGTTGCAATTTATGAAGCAACTGACCACTCATGATAGGCTTTCTTTTGGAGACCTGGAACATGGTTGCTCACGTATCCAGTAGGGTTGTCAAAAACCCGAGTCACATGAGAATCATCTTACACTGGAATTTCTAATGATTTCACTTGGTGTTTTATTGTCATTGTACAGTTTAGATGTTTCAAATATAATTTTGTTCAAAGCTCCCAGTTCGTGTTGGACTAATTGATGCCTCCCCTTTACTTTCTAGAAGCACTTTCAGCAGCAGCTTTGGCATTTGTATATTGCTGTCAGCAGCTTCATCTCAGATATCAATGTGGACATGGTTCTGTTTCACAATGATGCAAAGGGATAAAATACAGAATTTCTTTGTGTTCTCGGGTTGTTATAATGAGATATAGTGCATTTTTTTTGGTTAAGAAAAGTTTTACTAATGTATTATTATTTCAGCAAAGTTATTGCAACAGGTTTAAAAGACAGATACACTGTTACAAGCTATAAAGTAACAAAGGAGTTTTATAAAATTAAAATATTACACAGGCTGATGGGATTTACTTAATAACTAACAGATCCATAAAAGAAACTAAATCTGAAAGTTTAAATCCAGTATTAGCACCTAAAGTATCTCTGAAAGTAAAACTTTTAACTGTTTCATTCTTTCCTAATGTATTTCTTAACTTCCTTGTAAATACAGTGCTCTCAAAACCCCAAAGATGAATGAAGGGTGTAAGAAACCCTGACACTAAGAACATACAGCCAGAAGAACTATAAACACAGACTCTGACTTGAGAGTTTTAGTTGGAAATCACTGAACTTACTGTATTTGAACCAATCCTAAGATTTCTGTGCACTGAATACTGTATACGAGGAAAGTCTATGAATCATAAGGTTTGCCAGTAGGGACAGTTAAAAATTAGCAATATACAGTATTATTCCTATCAAATTTTTTTCTCATAAGTTATATTTATAACAAAACTATAATTAAAATATTTATTATACTTGCTTATTACACATTCAGGGACACAGCAGGGACATTTATGTGTTTGATGGTTTAGCATCCACTTTATTGTGCTTACTTATTTTTGTAAGGAACACACAACACATACTACATCTTCCCAACATTCAAGGTAATGCAATAAAAAAATTCTCCAAAGAATAATAACTTGAAATTGCATTAAATACTGTTTTAATTAGGAATAACTGTTATAATAAAACAAGTAACATTATACATTATTTTTCCAATGAGCTTCAGTTGGAGAAACTGAACAGCAGAAATAAATCTTTAAGATTTTGGCCATGGAAAAACTGGTAGATCTGGGAGATGTGTTAGCAAAACCACAGACATGGCCTACCTTTCACCAAAATCCCGGAGAAAAGCATTTTCTGAATTTGGGGGAAATAACACTGAACACTGGCTAAGATGGGACTCACTGAAGTCTCAAGCCACCTGGGAAGCTGGCTGCAGGAATCAGAGAACCACTGTCCTGGTGGCAGGTAAGAAATGAATTTTGTTTTGGGCTAATGGCTTATTTTATTAACGGCTTTGAATAAAAAAAGTGAAATGCTTCATTGTGTTTTCTCAGAAACTAATCAAGAGATTACAGAGTCCTACACAATTTGGAGACACAAAGTGGATGCTGAGTGACCAAAGGTCACTCCAGGTGTGGAATTTTAGAAAGTTAGTCCTTGGAGTAAATGGCACCGTGGCTCTGGCAGCAGATACAAAGGAATGATGCTCTGGGGAGCAGGTAGGGGACACTCTGCGATCGGCCAGTGGATAGGTGAGGGTCCCAGCTGGAGGAGAGATCTTTAATTCAATGGTTTATCTCCCACTGCTCATGCCTCTGTCTTCATAAATGGTGATTTCAATAACTCGAAGTCCTCTCTCAATGTGATCTGTCAGGAGGAGGCCTTGGGGAGTATATATCTTCTCATTCTGCTCTTGAATGTATTTGGACACTTTCTTCACAACCCTCTCATAATGAGTTTCCATGCATAAGAAGATGGTGTAGGCTGTTAAGCAAGCCAAGCAGCCTTCAAGATATGTTTGACTCCCAAATTCTCTGCTTCTGCATAAAGGTTATTTAGAGTTCCAACTGTTTCTTCAAACTGCTGCCTATCAATCAGGTTCTCCAGCTCCGCAGGGAACTTGGTCTGGAACTGGCAGCGTGTGCCACTGCTGTAGTCTTGCTGAATGAATACCTTCCTGGACACTGACACCTGTTGCGGCCTTATGGTGAGAACAGGATGGGCATGCCGCCTCCTCTGCCTTCTGCCTACCGAGGTATAGTGCATTTAAAGAGACCAAACATGCCCCTGGAGAGAAAAGGGGAAATTCAGCCCACCATAGTGGTTTTGGCTTGAGTAAGCTTGATCCCATGTTTGTTACTTGGAGTTGAATTCCAGTTTATGCCTACCCAAAGGATTTTACAATGCATGCTGAAAGAGACAGCCCCATCCAGCAATACCAGCAATGAACTAGAAGTCATAATGGCCCCTTGGTAAAGATTCACCAGGCCACTGAATGGATAGATTCAAGGTGATATGGTATTCCTTCATTCATTCTTTTCTTTTTTTTAAATTAATGTTTATTTATTTTTGAGAGAGAGAGAGAGAGAGAGAGAAGAGGAGATGCAGAAAGAGAGAGGGATACACAGAATCTGAACAGGCTCCAGGCTCTGAGCTGTCAGCACAGAGCCCAATGCAGGGCTCTAAGTCACGAACTGTGAGATCATGACCTGAGCCAAAGTCCAAGCTTAACTGACTGAGCAACCCAGGTGCACCTTTTCTTTCTTTTTTAATAGCAGCTTTATTAAGATATAACTGACACACTGCACAAGTCTTAAAGTGTACAATTCAATGGATTTTAGTATATTCACAGTGTTTGCAATCATCCATCTACCTAGTTACAAAACATTTTCATCACTCATGAAGAAGACCATATACCCATTAATAGTCATTTCCCATTATCCCTTCTTCCCTCCCAGCTCTGTCAATCACTAAACTGCTTTCTCAGTCTATGGATTTGTCTATTTTGGACATTTCCTCTAAACAGACTCATACAATATGCAACCTTTCATGACTAGCTTCCTTTGCTTAATATAATGCTTTCAAGATTTTTTCATGTTGTAGCATAGAACAGTATTTCATTCCTTTTCAAGGCTGCATAATATTCCATTGTATAGATATACTCTATTCATTCATTCATTCATCAGTCAATGGACATTTGAATGGTATGCACAATTTGGTTAGTGTGAAAAGTGGTTTTACACATTCATGTACCCTTGTGAAAACACTGTTTTCAATTCTTTTTGGTATGTATTGAGAAGTGGAAGTGCTAGGTCATATGGTAAATCTACACTTATTAAACAATCACCACCCTTGAATTTCTAGGATGAATTCCACTTGTTTATGAAATATACTTTTTTAAATGTGCTGCTGGATTCAGTTTGCTAGTATTTTGCTGAAGAATTTTGCATTTATGTTCATAAAAGATAGTGGCCTGTGGTTTTCTTTTCTTGTTTAGCATTGGTATCAGGGTAATGCTGAACTCATAGAATGAGTTAGAAAGTGCTCTCTACTTTTCTATTTTCTGGAATAGTTTGAGAATGATTGGTGTTAATTCTTTAGGTAATTTGGTAAAATTCCCTAGTCAAGCCAGCCAATTCTTCCTGGGCTTTTCTTTGTTGGAAGGTTTTTGGTTACTGATTCAATCTCTTTACTTATTATTACCTGTCTGTTTAGATTTTATATTTATTGAGTCATATTTGGTAGTTTGTGTGTTTCTAGGAATTAGTTTACTCATCTCTTCATCCATTCTTAGAACAATGTTGATTGAGATTATACCACGTGCCAGGAACTGTGCCATGTACAGACACATGCTCTGCTCCTAGAGAAGTGAAAATTTGGTATAAATATAGACGATAAAATAAGAGATTCCATCACAGTGTAATGCTTTGAAATGCATAAAAGGGTCTCCTAAACCAGGCTTAATGGTTCAGGAAAAATCTTAAAGGGTGGCTGGGACAGGAGTGGTTGGAAGTTTTAATGTTTACTCTTTTATCTTTTTGTCAACCCTGCCTCAACCTATAAACAAGTCCCATCTTCAAAGTAAAATATTGAATCCAACTATTTTTCAAAACGTTTACCCTTTTCATCTTTGGTCCAAGTTATCATCACCTTTTCAGGTGGCCTCTTTGCTGGCTGCACAGGGAACAAGTGCTGCCCTTCAGCATGCACTGTGCAACTGTGCAACTGTGGCAGAGAGGTTAATTGCAGACTGCTAGGCTGACTAACAGCCCACCAATGAGTCTGCAGCAGCCACAGCCAGGCCTCTCAACAGTGTGGGGAGCACATCCTGCAGAGTGTGCCCAAAGTAGGCAAAGTAGGTCCTTATAGTTGGCTGAGATGAAGGCAATGATGACTATGTCACAATAGGAGAGAGCACATGCAACCCACATAGGAAGTACCCCTTGAGGTCTTGGGTCTGGTGATCAAGGGGGATTGCACTATAGGGCACTAAGCACCTCTTGTCTACAAGGCCACTACTTTCAAGAACAGAAGATGTAGCTGACCTACTTAATACATATGAACAAATACAGAGAGTTGGACAAAATGAGGAGACAGAGGAATATGTCCCAAATGAAAGAACATGACAAAAATCACATTAAAGGAGCTAAATAAATGAGACAGAGATAAGCAATATGCCTGATGAAGAATTCAAAGTAATAGTCATAAAGGTACCCACTGGACTTGAGAAAAGAGTGAATGAACTCAATGACATTTTCAACAAAAAGGTAGAAAATACCAAAAAAAAAAAAAAAAAGAACCAGTCAGAACTGAAGAATTCAGTAAATTAAATGAAAAATACACTAGAGGAAATCAACAGCAGATTAGAAGATGCAGAAAAACAGATCAACAATCTGGAAGAGAGGATAATGGAAAACAACCAAGCTGAACAGCAGAAAGAAAAGAATAATACAAAGTGAAAATAGATTGAAAGCCATCATCAAGTGTGACAACATCAAGTGTAATAACATTTGCATTATGGGAATCACAGTAGGAGAAGAAAAAAGGGGGCAAAAAACTTATTTGAAGAAATAATAGCTGAAAACTTTCTTAATCTAGGGAAGGAAACAGACATCCACATATAGGGAGCACAGAGAGCCCCTAACAAGATTAACCCAATGGGGGTCGACACCAAGAAACATAATTAAAATGTCAAAAAGTAATGATAAAAATAGAATTTTAAAAGGGAGACTTTATACAATCATCAGCTGCTTTTTCAGCAGAAACCCTGATGGCCAGAAGGGAGTGGCAAGATGTATTCAAAGTGTTGAAAGGAAAAATCCTACAACCAAGAATATTCTACCCAGGAAGTTTATCATTCAGAATAGAAGGAAAGATAAAGAGTTTCTCAGATAAACAAAAGTTAAAGGAGTCCATCACCACTAAACCACCCTAACAAAATGTGAAAGGGAATTATTTAAGTGGAAAGAAGAGACCATAATTAGAAGTAAGAAAAGTATTAAAGGAAAAAAATTCACAAGTAAAAACAAACACATAGTAAAGGTAGTAGATTAATTACCTATGAAGACAGTATTAATGTTAAATCACAAATGTAGTTTGTGATTTATCCACAAATCAGTTATATCTACAAAAATTAGTCAAAGGATAAATAAAATAAGAGGATATAAAATATGACATCATATACATGAAGTGTGGTGGGGGTAATAAAAATGTAGTGCTTTTAGAATGTGTTCAAACTTAAGTGACCATCAACTTAATATAGACTACTATACAAATATAGACTACTATACAAATAAGGTGTTATATATGAATCCAAGGTTAACCACAAATCAGAAACCTATAATAGATACACAAAACATAAGGAGGGAGGAACTCAAGCATAATACTAAAGAAAACAATCAAATCACAAAGGAAGAGAGCAACAAAAGGAGAAAGGAACAGAGAAATATCAAGAAAACAATTAACAAAATGGAAATATATACCTATCAATAATTACTTTACATGTAAATAGGAAAAATGTTCCGATTAAAATAGATAGGGTAATTGAATGGATAAAAATCCAGGACCCATCAATATGCTGCTTACAAGAGACTCACTTCAGAACTAAAGACTGAAAAGTAAAGGAATGGAAAAACGTATACCATGCAAATGGAAGTGAAAAAAATAGCTTGGTTAGCAATACTAGTATCAGACAAAATTGACTTTAAAACAAAGACTGTATCAAGAAACAAAGAAGGGCATTACATAATGATAAAGAAGTCAACCCAACAAGAGGATATATCAATTGTAAATATCTATGCACCCAAAATTGGAGCACCTAAATACATAAAACAAATGTTACCAGAAAAAAAGGGAGAAATTGACAGTAATATAATAATAATAGGGGACTTTTACAATCCCACTAAATTTGATGGATAGATCATACAGACAGAAAATCAATAATGAAATGGTGGCTTTGAATAATACATTAGACTAGATGGACCTAACAAATAAATATACAAAACATTCTATCCAAAACCAGCATATTACACATTCTTTTCAAGTGCACATGGAACATTTTTCAGGATAGATCACACGTTAGGTCACAAACAAGTCTCAATAAATTTAAGAAGATTTAAATCATATCAAGCATCTTTTCCAACTACAGTGGTACAAAGCTAGAAATCAACTGCAAGAAAAACGAAAATGCACAAACACATGGAGGCTAAACAACATGCTAATAAAAATACAGGGGTCAAGGAGTAAATCAAAGAGGAAATTAAAAAATACATAAAGAAATGAAAATGAAAACACGATGGTCCAAAATTTCAGGTGGAGTACTATACTAGCTTCTAACCAGCTTCCCCACTTCTGATATTTACTCCTGTGACAAATATCATATATTAGCTCACCTGAACTCATTCCAACCCCAATCCTAGCATACCTTACCAAATGAAAGAGGTTGGAAAGCTAAAGACTATATATCCAGAAGTTTCTCTTGGCTTGGATTCCACAGGTAACCTAGCCTCTGCCAAGAGACAGATCTGAATGTAATTTGAAAAAGTGAGTGGAGAAGAGTTCGTGATTTTGCTTCTGTGATTTCTGGTTTTTGCTAGTAAGCATGATGTTAGAGTTTTTACTTTTTCTGCATGGGCAGTAACAGACTTCCCAAGGTGTAGTTCCTGGTTTTGTGGGCATGAAAAAGTAGGTCACTGGGTATCCACTTTGTTTATTTAGATACAGAATGAGGCATTGTGGTCTTGGAGCCAATATTTGCATTATCTCAGCGGAGAAGATGTGGCCCTGGAGGCAGCTGTGGGGCAGTGGCTTCTTGAATCTCCAGGTTCCTGATGGTGCCAATTATTTGATGTTATTTTGGGAAATGGTCCTGAAATTCCACCTAGAATATGTTATTCTGATTCTTTCAGCACCTCTATAAGCATCTAATTCAAAATCCTTTCTATTTAAATGGGTTAAAATGGTTCTGTTATCTGTAATGTAACTCTACAACCTACTTTCTACAGGGAAGCTAAAGGAAATGTTTATAAAATGGAAACCAACTCCTATAACTACCTTGCTCAAAACCCTCCAATGGTTTCCAGTGCTACTTGCAACAAAATTCAAACTCCTAACTTCCTCCTGCTCTCCCCTGGCTCCTTTCACTGAAGTTTTAGTTGCTTTCTTGCTATTCCTCAAACTCGCCAAACACACTCCTGGGCTTGGCATTTGCCGTTCTCTCTGGAGCATTCTCTGGAATACTCCTCTTCCAGATAGATGCATGGGTAAACTTTTTACTTCATGCCAGTCATCTCCTTGTAATCTAAGGTTAGTCCAACTTTACTCTCTATGACATTGCTCTCTTGATATTTTTCAGAACATGCATCACCCACTGAGGTCATTTTCCACATTTCTTTTGTGTGTGTGCATCATCTCTCTCTCTCTTCGTTGGAATATAAGTTACATGAGGGTAGGGACCCTGTCTGACTTTTTTATTGAATCTGATGGAAAGCAGTGACCCATACACATTGAGAGAATCACTAGGAATTCAGGAGGAGGAAAAATAAATAAAAGACACTGGCCATTTCTGAGCACTGCTGTGATGTTTAGGGAGTGTTAGAAGGCAAAACACCAAAGACTGAAAACTCAAATCACCTGAGAAAGGTGGTGATTTCTGAAGAATATTTTTGCAATTGTGAAAAAGAAATTATATATGCAAGCAATGTGAAGAACTACCAGACCTGTGTCTGTAATGAGTATCATTACATCATTGATATCCAATTAGAAAGGCTTGTTCGTGACCTGCTCTGCAACTCATTTGGGATTTTCTTCTATAAAAGCATGTAGTTGGTCTTTTTTTTTTGTCATCTGAGGAGTAATAAAACAGGGTGTTGGGGTTCATGTCATTTTAAAGAGCCACAAAACACTTTGCAAGCCTCTGCTATTTATTCAGTCTAGGACTAGGCATTCTGGGATGGAACTAAGAAGGGAAAAGCCACAGACTCGATTGGAAAAAAATAGGCAAGATACTCTCCAGTGGGAGTCAGGGGAGTGACTAGGAGAGGATTGACCTCTCCTAGTCAATCAGATATTGTGGATGCTCTGGAGAGGGAAGAGGCCAGGAAAACAGAGAATCAGAAACCATGGTGTCAGTGAATAGGTGATCTTGAAATGCTTTGGAACTAGGGAAGAGTTAAATGCCCAATCCACCAGCCTCTAAATAGCAGCTAGGCCACTGAGAAAACAGTATAAATTAAACTATTCAGGGCCACAGTCAATGCCTGTCTCTCACCTCTGTCCAGAGCCTCAGGTGGCTAAAGCTTGTTTGCTCATTGCTGCCAGCCACTGTCACATTAACTATATCACTATAAGTTCACAATTACCAGTTTCATGTGGATCCTCAACATTGCTTAGTATTCCTACTGTTTCTTTAGCTACCCATTTCATCCTCTCTCTACATTATATTTTCTTACTTTATACATGCCCTTTAAGCATTGTCTCCCATAGAAGATAATCTTGCCATTCATTTTCATGGAGAAAACAGAGAACTCTAAACTCAAATGGAAATTCCCTCAATTTGCTGTCACCAAACTTCCAGCTGCTTATATCAGTCTCCAGCCTTTAATCCTATCCTGGCTTGGACATGATAGAGGGTTTCAGACTGAGTTTGCACATGGAGAGTACTTTGGTGGTCACTGACTGGCTGTGACTGAGTTCCTCTAATAATGCAATATTCCACTGTCTTGGTTCTTTTGTTCATATGAACAAATCTCATTTGGGACTGAATTGATCAGACATTTTTATTAATGCAGCCAGAATGGAAGGAAATATCAGGCTCTGCAGTGTAGATTTCCCATGTCACTGGATTATCTGTATTAGAATCTCAAGGTGTGCTTGTTCAAAACGAAGATTTCTTCTATCTGCCCCATCTTCCACTAAAAATGGTTGCAAAGATTCTGCAGTTTAACAATCTTCCCATAAAAGAATTTGTGTATACACTAAGTTTTGAATGCCACTGATATTGACCATAGCTAATTTGTTAGGTGAATGGAATGGGAATTTGTTAGGTTAAGTTCTGGAATGGGTCTTTCATCATGAAGGAGGGTTCTCTAAAAGGTGTTTTTTTAAAAGGTAGTGTCAATCACAAACCAGGGGATTCCTCTTAGACCATTTTCTTGTCAGACAAATTTAAAAATGTTATGTCACATACTATATCTCACTCCAATATTTCCATCTCCACCAAAACACACATACACATCCAGAACCTACTCTAATGCATGCAAGAACATGCTAGTTCTCAACTTCAGCCCAGCAAAAGGATTCAGCTGTGAGAGTATTAAAGTACTATATACAATATTGAAGCCATTTTGTGAACTATAACACATCTACAGAAAAGTGAATAAAATATAATTACATGGTATAAGGAATAATTATAAGGTGGAGATTCATGTAAGCACTACGTAAGTCAAAGAAAACATGAACAGGAACAGTCCTCTAGAATCCCTTCATGCTCTTTTCCAACACTAGCTCCCTGGTTATTGTGTATTAGTTTTATAATCTATTTACACATTTACCTTTAAGTTTATAAAAATAACCTCATACAATATATATTATTGTGTGTCTGGCTTCTTTGACTCAATATTTTGTTTACAAGATTCATCCAGTTTGTTGTATATAGCATAGTTTGTTCATTCTCTTTGCTGAATGATATTGCATTTATAGATATTCTGTAATTCGTATAGTCACTCAACTTCTTTTGGTATTTGGATTGGGTCCAGTTTAGGACTATTACAAGTACTGCCACTCTGGACCTTCTGGGATGTCTCCAAGGTCATGTATGCATGGGATTCTCTAGGCTAATGGAATTTGTCTAATAGTCATATTGCTATGTCTCAGGGTAAGCATATTTAAAATTTTATGGGATACTAAAATAGAGTGCTTTTTATTCATTTATAAATATTTATTAATTTCCTTCAATTTAAGGATTATTTGGTAATATGCTATTTTGTTTCCAAATATTGTGGATTTTTAATGACATCTGTGTTACTAACTTCTGCATAGGTACTATGGTCAAAGAACATAGTTTTTATGACATTAACCCTTTGGAGTCTATTGAGGTTTCCTTTTTCCTAATTCATATTCTACTTTTATAAATGAATAATGTGCCTGAAAAGAATTGCTATTCTCTTTTTGTTGCATGTATGTGGAGTTTTATATTATCTATTAGCTCAAATTTATTATTGTTTCTTTGATATTGCTGCTTATTTTGTTTGTTTGAACTTTCAGTTTCTGAGAGTCCTAGGTTAAAATGTTCAGCTATAGTTGTTAATGTATGTGTTTCTCCCACAGTCTTAAAATTTGTTGCACACCTAATGATGTACAGATCTTCCTTAAATTATGATGAAGTTTTATTCCGATATACCCATCATAAGTTGAAAATATTGTAAGTTGAAAATGCATAACTAACCTACTCAGCATTATAGCTTAGCCTAGTCTACCTTAAACATGCTCAGATCACTTACATTAGCTTATAGTTAGAAAAATAATCTAACACAATAACATTATTATTTTTATAATAAAGTATTGAATAATATAATTTATTAAATACTATACTGAAAGTGAAAAATAGAATGGTTGTGTGGGTACAGAATGTTTTTAAGTGTATCAGTTGTTTACCCTCATGATTGTATGGTTGATGGGAAGTTTTGACTCACTGCTGCTGCCCAGCATCACAAGTATCATACCACATACCACTAACCTGGGAAAGGATCAAAATTCAAAATTTGAACTGCAGTTTCTACTGAATGCATATTGCCTTCACACTATCAAAAAGTCATAAGTTGAAACATTGTAAATGGGGGACTGTCTGTAGTCTGAAGATATAAGAGCAAAAATTGACATAATTATTAGGAGAAATAAGCAATCATAGTTGGATATTTTAACACACATCTCCATAATTGATAGAAAAGCAGAACAAAAATCAGTAAATATAAAGACAATTTGAAAAAAAATAAGCGACCTAATGGAGACATATCTATATGTATCTATAACCATATATCAATTTCCACACCTATACCTATATTTATACCTACATCTATATCTATGCCTATATCTACATCTATATCTATGCCTATATCTACCAACCAAATGGAAAGTGTAATTTTTCCCAGCATGTATAACATTTACAAAAATTGACTATATTATATTCAGAAAGCAAGTATCAGAAACAAATTTCAAAGAACTGAAACCATACAGAGTGTTTTCTGACCGCAGTGGAATTAAGCTAGACATCAATAACAAATGCCAGTTAGAAAAATCCCTACATGTTTGAAAATAGTCAATTTAAAATAACTTATAGATAAAAAAAGAAATCATAATAGGAATTTAAAATAATTTGAACTGAAAAACAATGAAAATACCAAATAAAAATTTGGGGATGTAGTTAAAGTAGTAATAAAGTGAAAGAAGAAAGTCTGAAAATTCATGAGTTAAGTATTTCTATCAAGAAGTTAGAAAAAGGACAGCACGTTGACTAAAGAAAATAGAAAATTAAATTAAAAACTAAAATTTGATATTAAAAATATGAAGTACTCAGGAACAACTCTAACATAAAATGTGTAAGACCTTCATAGAGAAAATGATGGACAACGAGATACATGAAATAAGCCTGAAATAGATGCCATACTCATAGACTGAAAGATTCAATATTATAAATATGTCAATATTCTCCTAATTTATTGACAATTCAATGCAATTGCAGTAAAAAAAATTCTAATACATTCTATTTTGTGGAATTTATCAGTCTAGCTTTAAAATTTGCATAGAAAAGCAAAGGTACAAGAGTATTCAAGATACTTCTAAAGAAGATGGTAGGAGAATTTGCTCTGCCTAATATCATTATAAGGCTATAATAATTAAGACACTGAAGTTCTAGCAGAAGGATAGATAAATACATCAGTGGAAAAGAATAAGGAACCCAGGACATCTTCACTCCAACATCTGCTCTGAATGATTTCTTCATCTTCAAGCCTTAACTATGCCCCAGTTATTTGCTGAAGATACAGCTTACTCTGAAGTCTTAGCTTACCTTGAAGTCCTCTCCAGTGGAGGCTTTTTTTTCCCTCAAACACCATGTACCTTAAGACTGGAAGAAAGATGGGTCTTCTTTACTCCCATGTTGCTTCTAGGCCAAATAATATCTGCCTTTTTGAGGTTTATGCCATTTTGCTATATCATCTATGCTTATTCATGCTACCACCCATTGACCTCCTAGTTATTCTATCTTATCAAGGAATTGGGAGTCTGGCTAATGATCTTCCTCTCTGCACCATCCTATCATCTCCCAGATGACTTCAACATCCACACTGACCACCCAGCAATTTGGACTTCTCATTTCTGGTGGATTTCTCTAGCTCATACTAGACACACTCTCCCACAGACACTGCCTGGGTTTATTATTCATCAGAAACTACTCTACCTATGAATGCATACATTAAAATATCCCAGATCACAACCTTCTAGCCATTCTGCCCTTTCATTCTTCTTCTACATCTCTTTTCTGATCTTACTAAGATCTTTGTAGCTTGACCTATTTCCTGCCCATCTGTCCTCTCCCTCTTCTGTCTCATTTCCTCATTGATTTGGTTCAGTGAAATTCTCTCTACTTTCTTTTTCTGTTTACATGCAGACTTACTAAGTTGTTAATACATCCACTATCACTTATCTCCCTAAATTAGCAGCATCTCCTTTATCCCACATCCAGTTACGGCCCACATGTGACCAATTGTTGATTCTAAATTCTATGTATTTCTCATTGTGTCTTCTGCTAATTTCAGCATTTCTCACATAAATTTTGCTGTAGTCTCTAATACATTGTTGCCCTTCTTTGATCCTTTCTTCACATTGCTTCCAGGGTGATACTTCTAAAACACAAATCACTTCCCTAATTGAAGCCTTCTGATGGCTTCCTGTAGCCTTAAGGATAAGTCCAAATCACTGACTCTGGCATCTGAAGCTCCTTCCAGCCTCTTTATCCTTACCTTCCATCATTCCACCTCTCAAAATCCTTTGGTACACTCACACCAAAACACATTGGCAGTACCCCGAATGCATAATAATCTTTCATGACTCTTATTTTCTTTGAACATTTGTTCCCTCTGCTTGGAAATCCCTTTTCCCTTTACCACTTTTCTAAGTACCTCCTCCTAGTTCAAAACTTAGTTTTCCTCACACTTCTGTGTGCTCACTTTGCACTATTATGGCATTTATCCTACTGAGCTACAGTCATTTACTCTGCTAGTTGAGAGATTTTTACTACTAGACTTTGAGCAACTTTGAGGTCAGAAATCATCTTGTGTTTCTATCCCTAGTTGTGAGATCAAGGCCAGATAATATAGTAGTTTCTCTTTCTCTCTTTCTGTCTGTAATAGCAGTAGCTCAAACTTATTTTTTTAAAAAATCTAATGATTATTTTTGAGAGAGAGCGAGAGAGAGAGAGAGCATGAGCAGGGGAGGGACAGAGAGAGAGAAAGGCACAGAATCTGAAGCAGACTCCAGGCTCTGAGCTGTTAGCACAGAGCCTGATGCAGGGCTTGAACCCAGGAACACTGAGATCATAACCTGAGCCAAAGTCAGACGCTTAAACGACTGAGCCACCCAGGCACCCCAAAGTTGCTCACACTTATTGAGAGCTTACTTGATTGAACTAGGTGTTGTGCTCAGTTCACTGACTCCTTACAACTCTGAAGGATAATAATTGTTATTATCTCAATTTTACAGATGAGGTGCCTGAGTTCTAGAGAAGTGAAAAAAGTTGCCCAAGGTCACAACTCTAGTGGCAGAAGCTAGGATTTGAACCCAAAATGTTTTACTCCAGGGCTAGGGTCTTAAAGCACTATGCACCTTCTTAGGGTTGCAAAGAACTTAACCATGCATTAAGGGAACAAGCATCATTTAGGAACAAGTTACTTCCCCTAACAAACATTGGAGTTACCATCTCAGGAGGACTACAGTTAACAGCCCATTGCTAGAGGCTTTTTGAACAGGCTTAAAACTTGATATCTTCATGTCAGTAGATGTTCTTTTAATACATTTTTGTTGGTTGAATGAAGAAATGAACTAGTATGGTCCTAATGATGCCTTGGAAAAAGTAACATAATATTTTTCCAAGTTTTAGAGAATTTGTTTTTAACAAGACAGAGCTTAGTCAGAGTAAAACTCCTTGTTTTGTACCCCAATTTAAATGTGAGTCAACCAGATTGCTGCAAAGGCTGTCCAGAGACCTGTCATCTAGATTCAGTTTGGCAAAAGAGCACCTCAAAATAAATCCTTGAGTTTATCAGTAAGTCTTAAGATAGAAACAAATTTGAATTCTTAGAAGTCTGAGTAGTTGGGATACATGATAGAGATTGATGTAAAGGAGACCTATGCAGTTTTGGGCCTCAGCATGCCAAGTCTTCTGTGGTTTAAGGTATACCAGATAATGCATAGATAAGGTAGCATCGATGTCACTGACTTTCCTCAGCCACACACTGAGGAACTCCAAAGCCCAACTTCACTGATACTTGCAGGGTAGTCTCTTATGCTAAAGAGTCAGGAAAAAAAGGGTTTTAAAGAAATGCAGTTATGACTGGTCATTACCCAGAACATAGAGTAGGGAAAGAATAGGGTGGAAGTTGGCAACCTTTACACAGGGCCTGCTTTCCAGATTTTCTTTCACTCTTTACCCCAAACCAGGGAGTTAAAGACAGCCTTTTTTTTTTCCACATAGGGTGGGCAAAGGAATCTTTGAAAGAAGATACAGCAATGGGAAGTCTCTTTTTTGCCTTCTTCTCTAAGTTTAGAACTGACTCAGTATGAAGGCTCCCTAATTAGGACTCCAGTGCCTCCCCCAACACAGCTCCATTGGGCCCAGGATTCAAGCCATGACACATGGAGTACATGGCTCTTGTCCTGCTCCCTCACCATAGCCTCCTTCACCTCTTTCAATTTTTCTAAAGAAAAGCAAGTGAATGATAACACAATTAAAGATAGTGGTCACCTCTGGGAGGAAATGAGGATATAATTTAGGGAGAGTACACGTGGGTTTCAGAGGCATTATATTCTAGTTCTCAATCTTGGTGATAGGCATATAGGTTTTCACTTTATTATGATGCATATTGTTGTGGAAGCAGCTATTGCAAACCTGCTGCCCCTCTTTGGGATTGCCCAATTAGTGCCCTGAGCCTGGAACATTCTTCTATATGAAATATAGCTGTCCTTTGGCCCTGAATTTTTATTTCTTTTTTAAAAGTATATTTATTTATTTTGAGGGGCGTCTGGGTGACTCAGTTGGTTGGGCGTCCATTCTTGATTTTGGCTCAAGTCATGATCTCAGGATTCTTGGGATTGAGCCCTGTGGTGGGCTTTTCACTGACAGCACAGAGCCTGCTTGGGATTCTCTCTCTCTCCATCTCTCAGCCCTTCCCCAGTTTTTGTGTGTGCTCTCTATTGAGAGAGAGAATGAACACACAAGTGGGCAGGGGAGGGCAAAGAGAGAGGGAGAAAGAGTACCAAACAGGCTCCATGCTCAGCATAGAGCCCCACATGGGGCCCCACCCCACGACATGAGTCATATCAAGAGTTGGAGGCTTAACTGACTGAGCCACCCACGTGCCCCCGAATTCTTCTTTTTTTCAATTGTACTTATTTTTTTTTATTTTTTAAATTTTCTTTATTTTTTATATTTACATCCAAGTTAGTTAGCATATAGTGCAACAATGATTTCAGGAGTAGATTCCTTAATGCCCCTTACCCATTTAGCCCATCCCCCCTTCCACAACCCCTCCAGCAACCCTCTTTTTTCTCTCCATATTGAAGAGTCTCTTATGTTTTCCCCCCTCCCTCTTTTTACATTATTTTTGCTTCCCTTCCCTTATGTTTATCTGTTATGTGTCTTAAAGTCCTCATATGAGTGAAGTCATATGATATTTGTCTTTCACTGACTGACTAATTTCGCTTAGCATAATACTCTCCAGTTCCATCCACGTAGTTGCGAATGGCAAGATTTCATTCTTTTTGATTGCTGAGTAGTACTCCATTGTATATATAAACCACATCTTCTTTATCCATTCATCTATCGATGGACTCTTGGACCCTTTCCATACTTTGGCTATTGTTGATACTGCTGCTATAAACGTTGAGGCGCATGTGTCCCTTCAAAACAGCATACCTGTATCCCTTGGATAAATACCTAGTAGAGCAATTGCTGGGTTGTAGGGTAGTTCTATTTTTAATTTTTTGAGGAACCTCCATACTGTTTTCCAGAGTGGCTACACCAGCTTGCATTCCCACCAGCAATGCAAAAGAGATCCTCTTTCTCCACATCCTCGCCAACATCTGTTGCTGCCTGACGTGTTAAAGTTAGCCATTCTGACAGGTGTGAGGTGGTATCTCATTGTGGTTTTGATTTGTATTTCCCTGATGATGAGTGATGTTGAGCATTTTTTCATGTGTCGGTTGGCCATCTGGATGTCTTCTTTGGAGAAGTGTCTATTCATGTCTTTTGCCCATTTCTTCATTGGATTCTTTGTTTTTTGGGTGTTGAGTTTGCTAAGTTCTTTATAGATTTTGGATATTAGCCCTTTATCTGATATGTCATTTGCAAATATCATCTCCCATTCTGTCAGTTGCCTTTTAGTTTTGCTGATTGTTTCCTTTGTTGTGCAGAAGCTTTTCATTTTGATGAGGTCCCAGTAGTTCATTTTTGCTTTGGTTTCCCTTGCCTCCGGAGACGTGTTGAGTAAGAAGTTGCTGCGGCCAAGGTCAAAGAGGTTCTTGCCTGCTTTTTCCTGGAGGATTTTGATGGCTTCCTGTCTTACATTTAGGTCTTTCATCCATTTTGAGTTTATTTTTGTGTATGGTGTATGAAAGTGGTCCTGGTTCATTCTTCTGCATGTCGTTGTCCGGTTTTCCCAGCACCACTTGCTGAAGAGACTGTCTTTATTCCATTGGATATTCTTTCCTGCTTTGTCAAAGATTAGTTGGCCATACGTTTGTGGGTCCATTTCTGGGGTTTCTCTTATGTTCCATTGATCTGAGTGTCTGTTTTTGTGCCAGTACCATACTGTCTTGATGATTACAGCTTTGTAATACAGCTTGAAGTCTGGGATTGTGATGCCTCCTGCTTTGGTTTTCTTTTTCAAGATCGCTTTGGCTATTCAGGGTCTTTTCTGGTTCCATACAAATTTTAGGATTATTTGTTCTAGCTCCGTGAAGAAGGTTGGTGGCATTTTGATAGGGATTGCATTGAATATGTAGATTGCTTTGGGTAGTATCGACATTTTAACAATATTTGTTCCTCCTATCCAGGAGCATGGAACCTTTTTCCATTTTTTTGTGTGTCTTCTTCAAATTATTTCATAAGCTCTCTATAGTTTTCAGTGTACAGATTTTTCAACTCTTTGATTAGATTTATTCCTAGGTATTTTATGGGGTTTGGTGCAACTGTAAACGGACCGATTCCTTGATTTCTCTTTCTGTTGCTTCATTGTTGGTGTATAGGAATGCAACCAATTTCTGTGCATTGATTTGATATCCTGCCATTTTGCTGAATTCATGAGTCAGTTCTAGCAGTTCTTTGGTGGAATCTTTTGGGGTTTCCATATAGAGTATCATGCCATCTACGAAGAGTGAAAGTTTGACCTCCTCCTGGCCAATTGGGATGCCTTTTATTTCTTTGTGTTGTCTGATTGCTGGGGCTAAGACTTCTAATACTATGTTGAATAACAGTGGCGAGAGTGGACATCCTTGTCTTGTTCCTGATCTTAGGGGGAAAGCTCTCAGATTTCCCCCATTGGGGATGATATCAGCGTTGGGTCTTTCATATATGGCTTTTATGATCTCGAGGTATGATCCTTCTATCTCTACTTTCTTGAGGGTTTTTATAAGGAAAGGATGCTGTATTTTGTCAAATGTTTTCTCTGCATCTATTGAGAGGATCATATGGTTCTTGTCCTTTCTTTTATTGATGTGATGAATCACATTGATTGTTTTGTGGATATTGAACCAGCCCTGCATCCCAGGTATAAATCCCACTTGGTCGTGGTGAATAATTCTTTCAATGTATTGCTGGATCCGGTTGGCTAATATCTTTGTGAGGATTTTTGCATCCATGTTCATCAAGGAAATTGGGGTATAGTTCTCCTTTTATAGTGTTTTTGGTTTGTCTGGTTTTGGAATCAAGGTAATGTTGGCTTCATAGAAAGAGTTTGGAAGTTTTCCTTCCATATCTATTTTTTGGAACAGCTTCAAGAGAATAGGTGTTAACTCTTCCTTAAATGTTTGGTAGAATTCCCCTGGAAAGCCATCTGGCCCTGGACTCTTTGTGTGTGTGTGTGTGTGTGTGTGTGTGGCAGATTTTTGATTACTAATTTAATTTCTTTACTGGTTATGGGTCTTCTCAAATTTTCTATTTCTTCCTGTTTCAGTTTTGGTAGTGTATTTTCTATTTTTTCCAGTTTCAGCTTCTAGGAATTTTTCCATTTCTTCCAGATTGCGCATCTTATTGGCGTATAATTGTTCATAATATTCTCTTACTCTTGTTTTTATTTCTGCTGTGTTGGTTGTGATCTCTCCTCTTTCATTCTTAATTTTATTTATTTGGGTTCTTTCCTTTTTCTTTTTGATCAAACTGGCTAGTGGTTTATCAATTTTGTTAATTCTTTCAAAGAACCAGCTTTTGGTTTCATTGATCTTTTCTACTGTTTGTTGTTGTTGTTGTTGTTGTTGTTGTTGTTTCGATAGCATTAATTTCTGTTCCAATCTTTATTACTTCCTTTCTTCTGCTGGTTTTGGGTTGTATTTGTTGTTCTTTTTCCAGCTCATTAAGTTTTAATGTTAAGTTGTGTACCTGAGACCTTTATTCCTTCTTTAGGAAGGCCTGGATTGCTATACACTTCCCTCTTATGACTGCCTTTGCTGAGTCCCAGAGGTTTTGGGCTGTGGTGTTATCGTTTTCATTGGCTTCCATGTATGTTTAATTTTTCTTTAACTTCTTGGTTAGCCCATTCATTCTTTAGTAGTATGTTCTTTAGTCTCCAAGTATTTGCTATCTTTATAAATTTTTTCTTGTGGTTGATTTCGAGTTTTATAGCATTGTGGTCTGAAAATATGCATGGTATGATCTCGATCTTTTTGTACTTGTTGAGGGCTGATTTGTGTCTCAGTGTGTGATCTATTCTGGAGAATGTTCTATGTGTACTGAAGAAGGATGTGTATTCCATTGCTTTAGGATGAAATGTTCAGAATATATCTGTTAAGTCCATCTGGTCCAGTGTGTCATTCAAAGCCATTGTTTCCTTGTTGATTTTCTGTTTAGATGATCTGTCCATTGCTGTGAGTGGGGTGTTGATGTCCCCTACTATTATGGAATTATTATCAATGAGTTTTTTCATGTTTGTGATTAATTGATTTATACATTTGGGTTTTTCCACATTTGGAGCATAAATGTTTATAGTTGTTAGGACTTCTTGGTGGATAGACCCCTTAATTATGATACATGCCTTTCTTCATCTCTTGTTACAGTCTTTATTTTGAAGTCCTAATTGTCTGATGTAAGTGTGGCTACTCTGCCTTTCTTTTGTCGACTGTTAGCATGATAGATGATTCTCCACCCCCTTACTTTCAATCTGAAGGTGTCTTTAGGTCTAAAGTGGGTCTCTTGCAAACAGCATATAGATGGATCTTGTTTTTTTATCCATTCTGGTACTCTATGTCTTTTGACTGGAGCATTTAGTCCATTGATGTTTAGAGTGAGTACTGAAAGATACGAGTTTATTGCCATTATGTTACTTGTAGAGTTGGAGTTTCTGGTGATGTTCTCTGGTCCTGTCTAGTCTTTGTTGCTTTTGGTCTTTTTTTTTTTCCATCTTTTCTCCCCTCAGAGAGTCCCCCTTAAAATTTCTTGCAGGGCTGGTTTAGTGGCCACAAACTCCTTTAATTTTTGTCTGGGAAACTTTTAATCTCTCCTTCTATTTTGAATGACAGCCTTGATGGATAAATTCTTGGCTGCATATTTTTCTGTTTCAGCACATTGAATATATCCTGGCACGCCTTTCTGGCCTTCCAAGTTTCTGTGGATAGGTTTGCTGCAAACCTTATCTGTCTTCCCCTTTAGTTTAAGGACTATTCGCCCCTTGCTACTT
Source organism: Felis catus (assembly GCF_018350175.1). Lineage (NCBI taxonomy): Eukaryota > Metazoa > Chordata > Mammalia > Carnivora > Felidae > Felis > Felis catus. The sequence continues at coordinate 124,774,987 of NC_058386.1, read as the reverse complement.
TCATGATTCTTTCCTTGCCTGAGTATTTTGTGAATTTGTCTATGATATGCCTTATTGATGGTTGGTTTTTGTTGAATCTCATGGGAGTCCTCTGTTCTTCCAGGATTTCGATGTCTTTGTCTTTCCCCAGGTTAGGAAAGTTTTCCGCTATGATATGTGTGCATAACCCTTCTACCCCTTTTACTCTCTTCATCTTCTGGGACTCCTATGATTCTGTTGTTGTTCTTTTTTTGATGAGTCACTGATTTCTCTAATTCTTTTTTTTAATCTTTGTTTTTGAAAGAGACAGAGACAGAGAGAGAGTGGTGGAGGGGCAGAGAGAGAGGGAGACACAGAATCCAAAGCAGGCTCCAGGCTCTGAGCTGTCAGCATAGAGCCTGATGCAGTGCTTGAACCCATGGACCATGAGATCATTACCTGAGATGAAGTTGGATGCTTAACTGACAGAGCCACCCAGGTGCCTCTGATTTCTCTAATTCTTAAATCGTGCTCTTTTGCCTTACTTTCCCTCTTTTTCTCTGCTTCTTTATTCTGCATAAGTTTGTCCTCTATATTGATGATTTGCTGTTTTGCCTTATCCATCCTTGCCACTGTGGCATCCATTTGAGATTGCAACTCAGTTAGGGTTAGCATTTTTTATTTCATCTTGACTAGTTTTTCTTCTTTTATCTCCACAGAGAGGGATTCAAATCTATTTTAGACACCAGCTAGTATTCTTATTATCATGATTCTGAATTCTGGTTCAGACATCTTGCTTGTGTCTGTGTTGATTAAGTCCCTGGCTGTCGTTTTTCTTGCTCTTTCTTTTGGAGTGAATTCCTTCATTTTGTCATTTTGAAGGGAGAAAAGGAATTGATGAGGTAAATAAAATTAAAATTAAATAAATTAAAAATAACACACACACACACAAATCACATAATTGACGCTAGATCCTAGGTGTGTTTTGGTCTGGTTATTGAAAGAAGCTTGACAGATTAGAGAAAAAAGGAAAAAAAAGGAAAACGTTTGAAAATTTGAGAAAATGAATACAGTGAAATAGAATAAAATGGAATGATGGAAGTCAAATAACATTTGAAAAATATACAAAAAAGGAAAAAGTATAGTGGAAAACATAAAGAAAATATTTTTAATAAAAATTGAAAATAAAAATAGATTTTTTTCTCTTTCTGTGTTCACAAAAAAAAGAAATGAAAAAGAAGAAAAACAAAGAAAATTGAATAGACGGACCAATGAACAGACTGAAGTAAGATTGAATTTACATCATTTTCCCGTAGAAGTCAAACTATGAAGACTTTATAGTCTGTAAACTAAGCAGGTGGAGAGATTTGTGGTGTTTCTGAAGAGCAAAGTTGGCCAAGTTGGGCGAGGCTTAGTGTAACGGCTCCGTTCTTCACCAGATGGACCTGCTTAGCTTACTGGGGTGGATGGTTATGGTGCTTGTGAGGGTGAAAATGGTGTCACCCAGGTACCCAGTCTCTAGTATCGGAACTCTACTCTCCCTGACCAGCAATCGTGCACCTGTCCTTTGTCTCCAGCTTCAGTCCACTCCCTGCTTTTACCCTGTCTGTTACCAAGCTGTCAGGTTGCCAGGTGGCACCTCCCACCTGAGTTTTATCTCAAATGCGGATGTGTTTCCCGACCCTTCACTTCTGAGGGACTGTGGCTTTGACTGTTCTGCCCCTCTGCAGGGGGGTCTCATGAGCAGTGGCCAGATGCTGGCCGTACACAGGAACGTTCACAGGACCATGCTGCTGCCAATGCATAGAAACTGCAACTGTGTGCCATCCCACACCAGAAAAAGTTCATGTGATTGCATGGCAGCAGCATTTCACGGATTATGGCAAGTCACAACACACATCTGGCACCAGGCTTCATCATTAATGACCTTGTTCTAGCACCAGTGAATGTAGTCATTCTCTGGGGTCTGCTGGGACCAGGTGGCCACACAGCCTCTACCAAATGTCTTTCCAGTAGTGGAACTGTTTTTCCCCATGTGGCCCGAGAACTTCCTGGAACCCACTCTGCTCCTGAGGGTTCTCTTTTCCCACTAGAGCACAGCCAGGTATTGAGCTGTGGAGTTTCAGACCCTGTGTTCCCCCTGTTTATAGCGTCTTAATGGAATTTAAACCCTCTCCTTTCTTCTTTGTCCATTTTTAGTTCAGTCTCTGTGGCTGTTTCCACTTTTCCACTTTCTCTCCAGCTGCTTTTGGGGGGTGCTTTTCCTGAACTCTTCCCCCATCTCCATCCTCTCTCTGCAAAAAAAACATCTCCTTGCCCTCTGTGACTTCTCTCTCCCCCAGTTTACTTCTCTGCACTGCATACCTGCTGAGTTCTGTGGTTCGTGTTTGTAACAATCTTCGGTAAGATTGTTATGTTAATCCTGAAATCAGTTTGCTAGGTGTTCAGGATGGTTCAGTGTTGATCTGGCTGTATTTCAGGGATGCGAGACAGAAAAAAACTTCCATGCTGTTCCACCATCTTGGCTTCTCCCTGAATTCTTTCCTATTAGGAGAAGATTTTTCTCTGTTCTGGGTATAAAGTGAATGTCCCTGTAATGCTTAAGTGTGAGTGTCATATGGCACCTGGCCAGTTCCACCAGTATATCTTCCTCACTGTGGGAAATATACAGGGTTTTCACCTGCAACAAAGAGGGGGTGCATGTAGTCCATTGTTCTGTATTAGAGGGACCCATTGCCCATCGGAGACCAATGCACAATACTGACACTGACCTTGTTGTGTCTCTTCTGTGTGTACGGAAAGCCTTGTTCCAACCAGTGCATTCTGTGTTGAGCCTTCTTTGGTGACTCAAAACCATTAGAAGGTGCAGTGGGCTAAGGTCTGTGGGATCCTCTTTAGCTATACCTAAGGAAACAACAAAACATCTTTACCTTTATTGTGTGTGGGGGAGAGGAAACTGGCTTTTTCTTAGAAGAGGTACAAGGTTTTCAAGGTTGAAGGACTGAAGGACTTGCTGAGAACATATTTTACCCATGTGAAAATAGAAAAACCCACAAATACGTAGATAAACAGGAACCACAGGAAATGGCCCTGACCCGATATGGGGATGAGCACTCAGAGACTCAGGGAAGCCTGATACATTACAGCCGTATCAAACTGCACAGAACAGCAAGTCTAACTTCTGTGTGTGGATGTAGGAGTGGGCACGGGCTGAGAGGAAACCTTCTCTGTCACCCAGAGGCAGTGCTGAGGTTATAACCAGATCTCCTACTCCAAGCTCAATGCCTTTGTTGTTTTCAGAGGTTAAGTTTCCCAGAAAATTTATAGATATTGCTATTCTGAATGTTAAAGCAAGAAGTAACCTTAGTTTTTATAGATTCAGTAAAATTTTCTCTTTATACTGGTGAGAAAACTGAGACCTGGAGAAGAGAAGTGATTGTTAAAACTTATATATCCACAGGGTAGGCAGTTTGGAAGGGAAGATGAATGTAAGGTGGGAGAGAGTGAGGACAGACTGGTAACCACAAGCACAGGGTGGAGCCCATGTCTATTCCTTTGCCTTTAATGATGTATCCTTGCTTTTTGCTCTGCAGACCTTGGGTATTTGGCCCTTTGTCATTGAGGTAAACATATACTTGGTCCAGAGGTCAGAGGATTTGAAATAGAGTCTAGAGGAAGGTGGAGCATTTGCAGGCCTGGCTACTGTCTTATGCCAACAAAGTGAGTCAGCAGATAAGGGGCAATGTGTGTGAGCTACAAAATGGTGACTTTTTCCTTCCACCATCCAAATTTCTCACAAGAATCTCTCTTGTGGCCCATTGTAACCTACAGTAAAGGTAATTCTGTGAAATGTAGTTCAGTTTAGCCAAGTTAACACATTATAAAGCCAAGTGCTATGTGGAGACATAGGGGAGGTACTGCCTCATTGGAAGGGGGAGAAGATATCAGGCTGATGGGTATAGATGGGAGGTGTGGAATGTGTTTAGGAATAAGCAAGTAGTCTAGTTTGTCAGATGCTTGAATTATATGTAGGAAATATGCAGATATTAACCTGAAAAGGGAGGCTTGGACAATATTAAGTGGCTCGTGAATACCAGAGTGATGAAACTAATACCATAATAAATGGAGAAATTATTGCAGGTTGCTGAGCAGGTGCATAGAATTTTTGGAAACTTAATCTGACAGCAAGTACAGGATGGATAAAAAGGAAGACTCTGGCAGGAGAAAATATTGGTACAAACAGAAGAGTTTAGCTCATTTCTTCTTTATTCCAGCCTTCAAATACTGGAGAGACTTGAGAAAGAATAGAAATTGCTCAACTTCTCCGTGGTACTCAGTTGCCAGCTTTGTTTTTCTTTTTGATCCTGCAGATTCTCTGGCCTTAGTCGCCAAATGCTCTCATTCCTCAAATATTCCTCTAGCTATTAAGATGTTTTTTAACTATTGGTGGTTATTCTGAAAATGAAAGAGGCAGGATTTTCCTAAGAGGATGGGTGCTCAGGGATATCTCAAAGTGTTGTTAAAAGCTGGCTGTATACCCAGATCAATTAAATTCAGCTCTTGGAGGTACAGATGGGCACATTTGCACATTAGGGGGAAATAAGATGAAAGAAGAAACCCCTCTTGGCTTTAGATTTTGCAATAATTCTTCAGCTCTCACCTTAGTAGGTTGTGAGAGCAAGCACCTCACCAGCAAGTCCAGCACACTTAGTATGTGATTGGAAAGTCCAGTCTAGATCAGTACCCCAGCCCCCGCTCTGAAACTTGGAGTCAGAGCCCCAGTTACAAACTGGAACTAACCTTTCTAAATGTGGGGTCCTGCACAACCACTCTTCTTCACAAAGCCTCAGTTTCTTTGTGTGTGGAGTTGAAGTCATAACAATCCTTGTTACCTCAGAGCTGCAGTAAAGGTCCTGTGAGATGGAAGCTGTGAAAGTACTTGGTTAACTGTAAAGAGCTGAGTCATCATTGTGGTTATTATAAAAGAGGATCTTTACTGGGATGAGCAATTCTGTGGACCCAGTAGTGCTTAATAAAGAATTCCAGGTGGTGCTGCTGCAAGTGAGCATTTGACTTATGAGAAAAAATTACACTTAGAAACAGAAACTGGGTAACTTTCATTGTGAAGTAAAGGTAACACAGTAACCATCAGTGAGGGGGCCTGGGAGAAGGGGTCCCTCCTGCTGACTCCTTACCACTTCATTCCTTCTTTTGGATGTCTCTTTTTTCAGCTTTTGCTCCTCTCCCTTTTTTCATCAACTGAATTCATCTCACAGCCCACCTCCTGAACCTCTCTCCATTTCTCCTTTCTTCTAAATTCATTCTTACTCTCTCTCTCTCTCACTTTTCTTTGTGTATTAAACTCTCCTCTTTGCTTGTCTGTCTTTAAATTTTGTTCTGTCTCTTTCTATCCTTTTCTCTTGTTTCTCCCCTTCTTCCTCCTGTCTCTGTCTCTGTCTGCCTGTCTCTCTCTGTCTCTGTCTCTGTCTATCTGTCTGTCTGTCTGTCTCTCTCTCTCTCTCTCACACACACACACACACAAAGACACTTTTAAAACCAATTCTCTCTGCTGAGAGGCTCAAGAAGAGCCTCCCAGCTAGTGTTGCTAGGCAACCCAGTATCACATGGCCAGCTCATTATTTGTCTGCTTCTTCAGTACTCTATTCCTCAGACTCTATACTATATAGCTCAAATTGAGGATATCTGAATAAAGAAAGGGCCCAGTTGGTTCACTTACAGTTGGCCAAAGGTGCCAGCTTTGCTGTGGGATATCTAAGTTGCTGTAAATATAGTAGAGGGTGGAAACTAAAGGAGTAAGAGCTGCAACAAGGTGCCATGCATTTTTACAAACAACTCTCTGGAGCAGGGGGCTTGTATCCATGGACCTCCTAGGTATAGTATGGAGAGGCCACAGGGACTGTAATATCCCTAGAAATATCATGCAAAATTAAATATTTATCCTTAGTTGAATTTTTTGTTGTTGTGAAGGTTTATAGCTTTCACCAAATTATCAAAAGGAAAAAGGCTTTCCAGGAAGTTCTTACATGTATTTTCAACTCCTATCAAGTTGTCTGTGCTGAATGTTTTTCGTTGCCCCACCCCAAATCCAAACTTCCTATTTCTACGTATTGCTTTAATTTGCATGGGCTTAGCTGCTTCAATGGGTCCCCTTGTTCTGTGGCTTCCAAGTTGGTCCACTCAATGGGAGGCACTAACAGAAGATCAAAGACAGGGGTTTGAAAAGAGTTAGAACTGAGCATTTATTCCCCTGGCCTCCTCCCTGTAAGCTTGCTAAAAGTTTGTTATACTCCTCTACTGAAGATCACAGATATGTCTTGAAGCCTTCTTCATCTAACTACCATCTTCCTCTGGGGTCTGATAACTGCTATGTCCTCTTGCCCCTTCAGGCTCAAGGACAGTAAGGGCCCCACAGTAAACACCTCCAGGGAACCTGGTTGATGCCCTTAAATTATGACCACACTTCAGTAAATAGTCTCTTTATTAAACTCTCTTCAAATTATCCAACTTGAAAGAGTTATACATTTCCTGTAGGACTTTACTAGTAAATGGAGTCATAAAAAATTAAAAGGTGGAGGCAAGAGATGAGGATTTGGAAGTTATCTGCAAATAGGAAGTATTTGAGTAGGAGTGGCCATTTTCAAAATCCAGCTTTAATGACCATAGCATTCTCTCTGAGATGCCTTCATGTTTTTCTACCAAGATTCATTGCCAGTAAAGGAAGGAACATGAGTATTTTATGGTTCCTAACTGTGACATAATTCCAGTGGATCAACTGATGGTACTTGCCTCCACAACAGTGGTAATGTGAGATTAAGAGGGAGCCTGATAGCAATGGGTGTTTCAATGCTCTTGATTCCATGGGATATCTCCAGATGATTTTCTCATGCCACTTTGCTCAGCTCTTCAGGAGTTTATGAGGGTCCAGGACTGCTGAACAGTTATATACAGGTATAGATCCTGCTTGACAATTGATCAATTGAGCAATGGGCTCCTTTGCACATGGCTTTCTGATGCTGGCCACTGATGAAGTTTTCTTCTATGATGCCTCTGACTCTCCCTCTCTACCTCTACTCCCTCTCTCTGACTCTACCTATTTCCCTGTACTCCCTCCCTTCTTTTCTCCCCAGTCTGTGGAATCTGGGGCATGAGAAAAAAAGTAGGTTACAAATGCTTCCAAATCTTCTCTGCCTTACACCTGAACCTCTGGCTTTTGAAAAACTCAACAGCCAAGATTTAGACACCTTTTTTTCCCCTCTGGTTACATTCTGACAACTTTCTTAAAGCCATGGTGACTCATGTCTGGCATCTTGGCTGGGAGGGAGAGGGTCTTAGAAAAAATTTAATGAAGCACAGAAAAGGAAAATTCACAGGTTAATGTTTCAATACCTTATCTTGTCATGGCCACTTTATGTTGGCTATAGATGTCTTGAGCATTCAGGGCCATTTAGACTTAGAAGTTCCTCTTTTTCTGAACTGGCAGACTTTTTTGAATAAAATTGTGGGGGATGAACAATATGAAGGAAAAAAAAGGGGAGGACAAAGAATCTCTGGGCTTTTCATATGTGTAGGGAGGGTTTCATTTGAAACTGAGGACACCATTTGGGAAGTTCTCAGTAATTCATCAGACAAGATGATTTGATCCAGAGATACCACTTTTCTGAGTCAATTTCACATTTTCACATTTTTATGTTCCTGGTTTCACATATAACTGTTCATTCTAGAGATATTGCAGTAGAGCTTGTAGCTGGCTAGTCATGTTCACCTAATGTAATAGAAAAGATCAAGATGTTGTCCTGACAATGATGAGCTGGTTCATTAAGTCCTTTGGGATTTTGCTGAGAAAAGATGGGGAATTACACAGCAAAAACAGCATAGTGCTGTATGCACAGAGTCTGTGTCTCAGGAAGAATGCTGTGTTCCATTTATTGCCTTTGTGCACCCAGACCTGATTATAGATTCCTTGGAGGTTTTACTTTGTGAACCATCTGGCCTATCAAAAATGTTTGAATAATTCAGGGATAAGAGGAAACACTTGCCCATTTCTCACAGTAAATTGGCTGAGTATTGTAATCAATATGAAATATTTTTGTTTCAGTTTTTTATTATTTTTCTTTGTGCAATACCCTGGTTAATGATGTATAAGATTGTGTTAGAGGGGTGGGGATATGGATAGATTCAATAAATACATCAATTTCCTGTGAAATCGCTTATATTAAAAGTAGGTGATTGAGTTGTTTGAGTCTTCTAGGAAGCAGATGCTGAGTTGGAGATGTAGGAGTACAAGAGGGAAACATCTGTGAAAAAGAAAAGGGGCATGAATCATGACTGGGGTGGAAGACCCTTAGATTTCAATGCATATCTTGAATGATTAGTCTCATCCAATCTAACAGAGACTCTGGAGCAAGGATTTCCTGTTAGAGGAATTATTTGGTGGGCATAAATGGCCAGGCTCTTGTTAATCAATGGCTAGGAACTACCAAGGAACTGTGTGGTCTCCTTTCAAAAAGTGAGATGGATAATGAATGTAGTAATAGCTGGAGGCTGTCAGATAACTGCACTGTTTTCAGCTGAACTGCAAGTTCTTGCTTGAAGGGAGACTTGAACGGTACACCTCCATAGCTGCCACAATGATCTACTGAGTTTGGTAGTAGACATGTTTTGATGATTTTATTCTGTCATTCATCTCACTTCACAAACATTTGACCCTGTGGCCATTGAATGGCATGAATAACATATATAAAAGCCTGAGACTTCAGATAAGTTGTGTGTTCTTCATGCAACCTTAGTATGAAAATGAGTCATTTGGAAGTGGAGAAAATGCATATAGAGGAGGATTATGCTCTAAAGAATGACAGTGTCCAAGAGTCCTAAGAACGAAGGGAATGTAGCATTCTGAATATCTTTGGAAATAGCACTCCAAATTTTTGCATTGTGGCAGATCCAGAGGTGAAGACCTCTAAACAATCTTACCCATAGCCACTAAGAATACTTGTGCCATAAAATGGTGTCTGTCCTATAAACCTGCTGTTTACAGAACTGGCTGGAGCCTTAGGGACACTCAAGGCCAATACAGATAATTTCTCAAGTATTTAAACTCATAGTTGATATAAGTATTTTCATGGAGGCTTTTATCTTAACTATCTAATCCATGACACACTAAGGCTCTCTGCTGAGAAAAAAAAAATTCATAATAACCTGGTTCTTTGGAAGACCATTTCTCAACCTCTGAGAGGATTTGCTTCTACTTATTTGGTTTCAGATATTACCAACCTCTGTGGTTACCAACAAAGACCCTTCTAGGGAAAATCCCCTATGCCCATCCCCTACCCCTAACCTAACTAGTGTCAGTTAAGTTCCTCTAATTAGGGTATGGTAATTTGTGCAGGCTCATTCCTCACAGTCTAAGTGACTCCTAGCCTGGCATAGAAGAATTTGGTCAACTCATTCCATTCGGTGTATGAAGAATAAGAGTAATGCTACGCTAATATTATTGATGATACCCATAATTTTTGAGGACTCATTATATTATTGATGATACCCATAATTTTTGAGCACTCATTGTTTTTCAAATACTGTGTATGTGTATGTATGTATATACATATGTACGTATATGCATACGTACATACGTATGTATATGCATACATATGTATATATATGTATGTATGTACATATATAGTGTATATACATATATACGTATACATACATATGCATACATATGTATATATATGTATGTATGTACATATATAGTGTATATACATATATACGTATACATACATATGCATACATATGTATATATATGTATGTATGTACATATATATTGTGTATATACATATATACGTATACATACATATGTATATATACACACATATGTATATATACACATATATGCATATACATATATATGTATACACATACACATATATATATACTGTGTGTATACATATGTGTGTGTGTATATATATATATATACTGTGTATATAAATACACACACACACATATATATATATACTGTCTATGTGTGTGTTTATATATGTATATGGTATATACAATGATTATCCTTATTTTACATATGAGAAACTGGAGACTTGAGATATTAAGTAACTTGTCCTAATTCATCTCAGTTTGTGAAAGGTGGAGCTGAGATTCAAACCCAGGCTCTTAATCACTACACTGACGCAGAGTCTGTAGGTCATCTCAGCCATATGAAGTAAATCTCCCTCTCAGAAGATTTAGGAAGTATTAAAAGACAAGGAGCAAATAATTTATATGGGGGTCATTAGACCTAAATCTCAATTCTTTTGGAGAAGGAAGATATTCGGACAGCCAAAGAAATGGAGATGGCAGCTACAGCCAGGCAAACTAGTCAGAGAATGGCATGGTAAAAGAGAACTGCTCATGAAGATGTCTGCCTTAACCCACAAGGGCATTCACTATAAGGCATGCTCTGGTAGTCATTTTACTTCCTGCCTTGGCCTAGAGAAGATATCATGCCAAAGTATGGTCAGTATGGAAAAGGGGTACCTTCTTAGTATTAGGAACCTAAGTATGCAAAAACCTATGGCAGAAACACAGTTCTAGCCAAGCCACAAATCAAGTCTCAAGGAGTTAAAAAGGATAAGGAAGAGCAAGCATGTGCTACAAATCCAAGATAGTTAAGATCCAGAAACCAGAAAGTCAGAGCTTACAAGCAAGCAAAATTAACAAATAAGTTGGATGTTCATTAAAGATAGAAGCTTTCTGACCTCTGCTATTTCCATCCTGCCTTTTGAATCAGACCTCCTGAAGCCAGCTGGCTGGATTGTAGAAAACAAGAAACCTGCTGGTGATTCCCATGCTTGAGTACAGAGAGTTACTCTCATGCTTCAGGCATTGTGAAATTTCAGTGTGACTTGTAGTTCATGTTTTACATATGTCTACTATGATTTTAGTCATGTTGTATAGAAAAAGAAGCAAATACAATACTTATAAATTTTACATTAAGCAGAAATCATTGATCACACCAATGTCAAAATGGGTCTTGATTTTCAGTGAATTAATTCTTCACAAGAAGGATTAAAAAAATGCAACTTTGGGTTTACCAAAATTGAATTAACAAGGTTAAGAATTTCAGTAATAGACTTAGAAAGAAATATAAATTTTTGTGAGAAAGAAATTTTGTTTCAAAATATAATTTGAATTTAAATAGACCAGAGGATCAGAGTTGGGGGCCATTGCAAGAGTTTTGAGAAAGTGCAGGTTAGGCACTATTAAACTTGGAGCAAGCATTTATTTATTTATTTATTTATTTTCAATTGATATTTTTTGTTTTTTAATCTTAAATATAATTTATTGTCAAATTGGTTTCCATACAACACCCAGTGCTCATCCCAACAAGTGCCCTCCTCCCTGTCCTTCACCCACTTTCCCCTCTCCCCCACTCCCCATCAACCCTCAGTTGGTTCTTAGTATTTAAGAGTCTCTTGTGGTTTGCCTCCCTCCCTCTCTGTAACTTTTTTTCCCCTTCCCTTCCCCCATGGTCTTCTGTTAAGTTTCTCAGGATCCACATAAAAGTGAAAACATGGTATCTTTCTCTGCCTGACTTATTTCACTTAGCATAATACCCTCCAGTTCCATCCACGTTGCTGCAAATGTCCAGATTTCATTCTTTCTCATTGCCAAGTAGTATTCCATTGTATATATAAACCACATCTTCTTTATCCATTCGTCAGTTGATGGACATTTAGGCTCTTTCCATAATTTGGCTATTGTTGAAAGTGCTGCTATAAACATTGGGGTACAAGTGCCCCTATATGCATCAGCACTTCTGTATCCCTTGGGTAAATTCCTAGCAGTGCTATTTCTGGCTCATAGGGTAGATCTATTTTTCATTTTTTGAGGAACCTCCACACTGTTTTCCAGAGCGGCTGCACCAGTTTGCATTCCCACCAACAGTGCAAGAGGGTTCCCGTTTCTCCACATCCTTGCTAGCATCTATAGTCTCCTGATTTGTTCATTTTAGAGCAAGCATTTGGACTCTAATGAAAGAACAGGTTAGGCACTATACTCTCCTTCAAACTATACTCTCCTCAGAAAATGAAAGTGAATTTAGCTTCCCTACTTCTTCTTTCACTTGGACCTGACCATCACAACCATCAGAAAGTACAAAAATCAGACCAAGAACATGGGCTTTGTCTTTTGGGAACCAAATGAGGCTAAATAACAGATTATGCTTTTTACTGAATATCTTTTTCCTTCTCTCTTTCTTGTCTTTATCCCTAATCTCTTTGTCTCCAGCCTTCCCTTCTTCAGCCTTTGACTCTTGGTAATGAATCCCACAGTAGTTAATACATTCTATTCGAAATTGCTTTTGGCTTCTTGATAGTGATTGCTTTTAGCAGACATTTTTCTTTCCAAATATGTGTCATCAATAAATATTTTTAGAAGAATAGTGGATTAAAGGTTGGGAAAACCTCAGCCCAACAGTGTTCTATTCTCCCTTTGCTCCATTTAAGAATTATTAGTACTTGTTAAATACTGTGTTCTTTTACTGAGTCTAAGCATGTCCTTGCCATCACCACATTCTTCATCTTATTTCTTACCGCACCATAAATTATTTTGAGGGCAAAATCTGTATTTTATTGATCTCTACTTTTCCAAACTCCAAAGAAGCAGTAAATGCTTAGCAAAGTATTGTTGAATGAATGCTATCTTACTTTACTTCACCCCAGTTTTTAAAATTAATTAATTAATTAATTAATTATTTAAATTTTACTTAAGTTCCAGTTCACTAACATACAATATAATATTTCTTTCAGGTGTACAATATACTGATTCAACACACTGTGCCCATCACAAGTGCATTCCTTAATCTCCATCACTTATTTAACTCATCCTTCCATCCACCTCCCCTCTGGTAACCATCAGTGTGTTCTCTATAGTTAAGCTGGCTTCTTAGTTTGCCTCTCTCTTTTTTCCCCTGTGATCATTTGCTTTGTTTTTTAAACTCCACATATGAGTGAAATCATATTGTATTTGTCTTTCTCTGACTGATTTATTTTGCTTAGCATTATATTCTTTAGCTCCATCCATGTTGTTGCAAATGGCAAGATTTCAAGATTTCATTATTTTTTATGGTTGAGTAATATTACATTATATATATATATGCACATGTGTATGTATGTATCACATCTTCCTTTATCCATGCGTCAGTTGATGGAAATTTCGACTCTTTCCATAATTTGATTATGTTGATAATTCTGCTATAAATATTGAGGTGAATGTATCCCTTATCCCCTAGAAATAGTATTTTTGGATTCTTTTGGCAAATATCTAATAGTGCAATTAATGGATGATAGGGTATTTCTATTTGTAACTTTTTGAGGAACCTCCATACTGTTTTCCAGAGTGGCCACACCAGTTTTCATTCTTACCAACAGTGTAAGAGGGTTCCCCTTTGCCACATCCTCACCAACACCTGTTGTTTCTTATGTTGCTAATTTTAGCCATTCTGACAGGTTGAGGTGATATCTCATTGTAGTTTTGATTTGTATTTCCCTGATGATGAATGATGTTGAACATGTTTTCATGTGCCTGTTGGCCATCTGTATGTCTTCTTTGCAAAAGTGTCTATTCATGTCTTCTGCCCACTTTTTAACTGGATTATTTGTTTTTTGGGTATTTAGTTTCATAAGTTCTTTATATATTTTGGACACTAACCCTTTATTAGTAAGTCGGTAAGATACAAAATAAATGTACAGAAATCTGTTGCATTTTCATACACCAATAATGAAGCAACAGAAAGAGAAATCAATGAATGAATCCCGTTTACAATTGCACTAAAAGCCAATAGATACGTAGGAATAAACCTAACCAAAGAGGTGAAAGACCTGTACTCTGAAAACTATAAAACACTAATGAAATAAATTGAAGATGACACAAGAAATGTAAAAGCACTCCATGATCATGGATTGGAAGAACAAATATTGTTAAAATAACTATACTACCCAAAGCAATCTACACATTTAATGCAATCCTTATCAGAAACCCAGGAGTATTTTTTCACAGAGCTAGAACAAACCATCCTAGAATTTGTATGTAGCCACAAAAGACCCTGAATAGCCAAAGTAATCCTGAAAAAGAAAAGCAAAGCTGGATGCATCACAATTCTGGACTTGAAGTTATATTGTAAAGCTGTAGTGATGAAGACAGTATGGTACTGGCACAAAAAAACAGACACATAGATCAATGGAACAGAATAGAAAACCGAGAAATGGACTCACAACTATATGGTAAGATAATCTTTGACCAAGCAGGAAAGAATATCCAATGGAAAAAAGACAGTCTTTTCAAGAAATGGTACTGGGAAAACAGGACAGCAACATGCAAAAGAATGAAACTGGACCACTTTCTTACACCTTACACAAAAATAAATTTGAAATGGATGAAAGACTTATATGCGAGACTGGAAAGCATAAAAATCCTAGAGGAGAACACAGTCAGTAATCTTTTTGACATCAGGTGCAGCAACTTCTTACTAAATTTGTCTCCTGAGTCAAGGGAAACAAAAGCAAAAATAAACTATTGGGACTTCATCAAAATAAAAATCTTCTGCACTGTGAAGGAAACAATCAACAAAACTAAAAGGCAACCTACGGAATTGGAGAAGATGTGTGCACCACAGTATTTCTATCTTTAAAATACTCAAGTAGCCAACTCTTAATTAATTAATTAATTAATTAAGATGTTTAGTTTTTTATTTCTCCTGTGCCAGGGACTGTGCTCTAACAAAACCCATGGGCAAAAAAGGAAGTAAATAGGGAATCTATTGTATGGTAAGATAATTGCTGAAAGTGTCTAGGAACAGAATCTAATTAGGTAAACAGTGTCAGGAATGTTTCTTGAAGGTAATACTTGATCTGAGTTCTGAAAGATGTATAGAATTTTGTTAGTTAGGTGAAATAAGAGAGAGGTGAGTAGGGAGAGCAGCATGTGTAAAAGCACAAAAGCAGGACAGAATATAAAGGGTTTAGGAAATGGCATGACATTCAAGAAGACCAGAGAGTAGAGTATGGAATGGAAAGATGAGGCCTTAAAGGTAGGGGGATCACAACTCACCACATTATATAAAGTCTTTAGGGGATTAAACTTTATTATATGTGCAATGGAGAATGACATCAATTTGTAAGTTATGACTCTGGTGGCCCTATGGAAGATGGACTAAAGAGAGTGAGACTGGCTGCACAGAACTGGGTAGGAGGCTACTGCAGGAGTTCAGGTGAAAAATTGTGACTTGAACAAAGGTAGAGGCAATGAATACGGAAATAAAGAATTTGGCTCAAGAGATACTTAGAATGTTGAACTAAAAATAATCACATATGGAAGGGCGACAGAGGTAAAAAGAGTCATGGATGACTGAAATATTATGGTGTCAACAACTGAGGTGTAAGCAGGAACAGTTACAGACAGAGAAAAGATGAAAAGATTTGACATGAATTTAAAGGATACATAGTACATCAGAGTCAGGATCATATTCTTTAGGAAGTTGGGTAGGAGAGATAGGAGAGTTTAAGGAGAACATGGTAGATAGAGTTTCATGTCAATAGCATAGAGGTGAAACTTGAAATTGTAATATATAAGATCAAGCAGGGAGTGAGAAAAGAAGGGAGTCTAGGAATGAGCCCTAATAAACACTGATTTTAAAAGCAGGTAGAAGAAGAGAGCTTCTGAGGGAGACTGAGGTGGATCAGTCAGAGAAGCTGTCAGCTGTTAAAAACCAAGGATATAAGGTTTCTGGAATTGGAAAATGACCCCAAGGCCTCTTTCTGCTTTCTCTCTTTCCTTGCTGCTCTGGTTTTAGCTCCTGGTGATTAACTTTATTTTCTTGTGAGGTCAGTTATGCACTTATAGGGAAATTTGATGTGTCCAGCATTTTGCTTTGTGGAGCAAGAAAGTATTTCAGAATACCTAACCCACCACACTGTCAGGAGTATTCTACTGTATTACTTTTAAAATTAAAAACAGCTGCTTACAACTTGATAAAAGGTATTCATGCAAAACCTATAGCCAGCATCACACTTAAAGTTGAAAGACTGTCTTCTTAAATTTTCTTTCATAAGCTTTCTATAGTTTGCAGTGAACAGATCATTTATTTACCTCTTTGATTACGTTTATTCTTAGATGTTTTATGGTTTTTGGTGCAATTGTTAATGGGATTGATTCCTTGATTTATTTTACTGCTTCTTCATTACTGATGTATAGAAATGCAACTGATTTCTGTGCATTGATTTTATATCTTGAAACTTTGCTGAATTCATGTATCAGTTCTAGCAGGTTTTTGGTGGAGTCTTTCAGGATTTCCATGTGCAGTATCATGTCATCTGTAAAGAGTGAAAATTTTGCTTCTTCCTTGCCAGTTTGCATGCCTTTTATTTCTTTTTGTTGTCTGATTGCTGAGGCTAGGACTTCCAGTACTACATTGAACAACAGTGGTAAGAATGGACATTCCTGTTGTGTTCCTGACCTTAGGGTGAAGCTCTCAGTTTTTCCCCATTGAGGATGATATTAGCTGTGGGTCTTACATATATGCCCTTAATGATGTTGAAGTATGTTCCTTATATCCCTAGTTTCTTGAGGGTTTTTTATCAAGAAAGGATGCTGTATTTTGTCAAATGTTTTTTCTGCATCTATTGAGAGGATCGTATAGTTCTTATCCTTTCTTTTATTAATGTGATATATCATGTTGATTGATTTGCAAATATTGAATCAGCCCTGCAATCCTTATCAAAATAACACCGCCATTCTTCAGAGCTAGAACAAACAATTCTAAAATTTGTATGCCATCAGAAAAGACCACTAATAGACGAAGTAATGTTGAAAAAAAAAACAAAAGGCTGGGTGCATCACAATTATGGACTTTAAGCTGTATTGCAAAGCTATAATAATCAAGACAGTATGGTACTGGCACAAAAAAATAGACACACAGATCAATAGAACAGAGAAGGAATCCAGAAAGTGACCCACAAATGTATGGCCAACTAATCTTCAACAAAGCAGGAAAGAATATCCAATGGAAAAAAGTCTCTTTATCAAATGGTGCTGGGAGAATTGGACAACAACATGCATAAGAATGAAACTGGATCACTTTCTTACATCATATACAAAAATAAATTAAAAATGGATGAAAAACCTAAATGTGAGACAAGAAACCATCACAATCCTAGAGGAGAACACAAGCAGCAACCTCTGACCTCACTCAGCTGGAGCAACTTCTTACTAGACATGTCTCTGGACACAGGGAAAACAAATGCAAAAAGTGAAATATTGGGACTTCATCAAGATAAAAAGCTTCTTCACAGCAAAGGAAACAATCAACAAAACTAAAATGTAATTGATGGAATGGAAAAAGATATTTGCAAATGATTTATCAGATAAAGGGTTAGTATCCAAAATATATAAAGAGGTTATCAAACTCAACACCCAAAAAAAATAAATAATCCAATGAAGAAATGGGCAGGAGACATGATGGTAAGAAGACATGAGTAGATACTTTTCCAAAGAAGACATCCAGAAGGCTAATAGACACATGAAAAGATGCTCAACATCACTCAAATACAATGAGATACCACCTCACACTTGTCAGAATGGCTAAAATTAAGAATGCAGGAAACAACAAATGTTGGTGAGGTTGCAGAGAAAGGGGAGGTTTGTACTGTTGGTGGGAATGCAAACTGGTGCAGCCACTCCAGAAAGCAGTATGGAGTTTTCTCAAAAAATTAAAAATAGAACTACTCTACTACCCAGGAATTGCATTACTAGGTATTTATCCAAAGGATACAAAAATGCTGATTCGAAGGGGCACATCATCCCAATGTTTATAGCAGCACTATCAACCATAGTCAAATTATGTTAAACAGCATTGGTGAGAGTGATCATCCCTGTTATGTCCTGTCACAGGATATAAAATCAATGTACAGAAATCGGTTCCATTTCTATACACCAATAATGAAGCAACAGAAAGAGATATCAATGAATCAACCCCATTTACAATCACACCAAGAACCACAAAATGTTTAGGAATAAATCTAACCAAAGAGGTAAAAGGTCTGTATGTTGAAAACTATAGAAAGCATATGAAAGAAAATGAAGAAGACACAAAGAAATGGAAAAACATTCCATGCTCATGGATTGGAAGAACAAATATTGCTGAAATGTTGATACTACCCAAAGCAATCTACACATTCAATGAAATTCCAATCAAAATAGCACCAGCATTCTTCTCAGAGCTAGGACAAACAATCCTAAAATTTGTGTGGAACCACAAAAGACCCTGGATAGCCAAAGTAATGTTGAAAAAGAAAACCAAAGCTGGAGGCATCACAATCCTGGACTTTATCCTGTACTACAAAGTTGTAATCATCAAGACAGTAAGGTATTGACACAAAAACAGACACATATACCAATGGAATAGAATAGAGAACACAGAATTGGACCCACAAACATATGGCCAACTAATCTTCAATGAAGCAGGAAAGAGTATCAAATGGATAAAAGACAGTCTCTTTAACAAATAGTGCTGGGAGAACTGGACAACAACATGAAGAAGAATAAAACTGGACCACTTTCTTACACCATACACAAAAATAAATTCAAAATGGATGAAAGACCTAAATGTGATACATGAAACCATCAAAATCCTAGAAGAAAAAACAGGCAACAACTTCTTTGACCTCGGCCACAACAACATCTTACTTGACATGTCTCCAAAGGCGAGGGAAATAAAAGCAAAAATGAACTATTGGGACCTTATTAAGACAAAAAGCTTCTTCACAGCAAAGGAAACGATCAACAAGACTAAAAGGCAACCTGTGGAATGGGAGAAAATATTTGCAAATGACATATCAGATAAAGGGTTATTATCCAAAATCTATAAAGAACTTATCAAACTCAACACCCAAAAAACAAATAATCCTGTGAAGAAATGGGCGGAAGACATGAATAGATATTTTCTTCAAAGAAGACATCCAGATGGCTAACAGATACATGAAAAGATGCTTAACATAGTTTATCATCAGGGAAATACAAATCAAAACTACATTGAGATACCATCACATAGAGTGGCTAAAATTAACAACTCAGGAAACAAGAGCTGTTGTTGAGGATATGGAGAAAGGGCAACCCTCTTGCATTGTTGGTGGGAATGCAAACTGGTGCAGCTACTCTGGAAATCTGCGTAGAGATTCCTCAAAAACTTAAAGATTTAATTACCACCCAGCAATAGCACTGCTGGGAATTTATTTAAAAGATACAGAAGTGCTGATTCATAGGGCACATGTATCACAATGTTTATATCAGTGCTATCAACAATAGCTAAATAATGGAAAGAGCCCAAATGTCCATGAATTGATGAGTGGATAAAGAAGAGGTGGTATATATACACAATGGAATACTACTCGGCAATTAAAAAGGATGAAATCTTATCATTTGCAACAATGTGGATGGAACTGGAGGGTATTATGCTAAGTGAAATAAGTCAGTCAGAGAAAGACAAATATCATATGTTTTCACTCATATGTGGAAGTTGAGAAATTTCACAGAAGACCATGGAGGAAAGGAAAGAAAAATACATATAGTTACAAACAGAGAGAGAGGCAAACTGTAAGAGACTTTTAAATACAGGAAACAAACTGAGGGTGGAAGAAGGCGGGGGGTAAGGTGGGGAAATGGGTGATGGGCATTGAAGGGGCACTTGCTGGGATGAGTACTGGGTGTTTTATGTGAGTGATGAATCACGGTAATCTACTCCCACAACCAAGAGCACACCCTATACACTGTATGTTAGCTAACATAACAATAAAATATATTAACCAATAAATAAATAAAATTTATGGAAATGGCTAAAAAAACAATGTCAAATTATTTGAAAGAGCCCAAATGTCCATTAAGTGATGAATAGATAAAGAAGATGTGTAATGTGGGTATAAGCTATAGCATCTTTTATTTTGCAACGATAATATCAGAAATCTAAGTGAAAACTGGTTTAAATGTTGTAGATAAAATGACTAGAGATGCATAAATTGGATGACTTCTTTTTCTGAACACGATCTTAAAATATGACTCCTTCTTACTCTTAGAAGCTGATTCTCATTTGGTCTATATTAATCATCCCAATTTTAGGGCTGACATCATAACCACTCTGCTCTGAGTATTATAACGGCTTTTGGCTAAAAGCAATACAATCTTGATGTGATCAGAATATCAGGAAAATGTTATAATAAAGGAAGTGGTCAAATAGCAAAGCTGTCAGAGGACTCATTGATAGAGTCCCTTCCTGTTCTAACTTTTGAGGATTCTATTACCTCTTATACTACATAGGATATTAACATGGAATCTGATCACCACTTGAAAATGCAGGCAAATTTTTGAAATTTCTGGAGAAAAGGTCAAACTTTTCATCACTTTTCTCCCTTCCATTATAAGATATTCCCAAGTCATATTCTCTATTCCAAATCTAAATTATTCATGAATTTGTCTTTTTATGAATGTAAGGAGAGGGTGGGAGAGAGAGAGAAAGAAAGAGAATGAGAGAACTAGAGAGCAAGAGAGAGAGAGAGAGAGAGAGAGAGAGAGAGAGAGAGAAAGGAGTTGTGTGGGCTTCCTATTTGAAGACACAGCTGTGGCATTTGAAATCAACAGGCCTGGGTCTGGTTTTGATTCCGTCAGGTACTGTGTGTGTGACTTTAGTCAGGTGCCCTTCCCAAATCTTGGCCTGTTTTGTTATCCCTTAAAATTAAGAGGTTGAATTAGATGTTTGCTAAGAACCTTCCTTTCCAGTTCTAATTTTTTTGGGGTCCTATGTTCTAAGGAAGGATTTAACCTTGATTTTACTTCCAGTTCCCCAGGTCTTTGGTGTTTTTCTCTTCTCTGCCAAGGGTCTGCATCAGAGTGATACATCTGTCGAATTATATCAGCTTCTAGACTCACTTAGTACCATTGCTCTGTATGACAAAGACAAGGCTTTAACAATGACAAGGACTGCTTGCTGCTTTTCCCACTGAGGTTATCTGAGGCATAGTCTATCCATCACATTCTCTGACAGAGGGTAAAACTTGGATCCTTTGATGGCTTGCTCCACAGCCATATGCCAACTCCCTGTACTTGATAAATTCACCATTTAGCAAGTTGTGGTCACTCTTGCCATAAGACATCAAGTCAATAAGAAAGTTCAGGTTCCCACAGTGTTTGCTTAGAAATCACCTATTCTATAACCCTTTCCACCATAACCTCATTGATTTCCAGATATGTGTGAGGATAAGGAGAGGGAAGGAACTTGCACAAAGTCACATATAGAATTTACAGGTTCTGACTCCATGTTCAGTGCTATTTCCACAGCACTTTGTTGTCAATAATATTGCCAGGCACAATAACTTATTTTATCTGGTTATTCATTCATTCTTTTATTATAAACAATCATGAGGGGGCGCCTGGGTGGTCCAGTCTGTTAAGAGTCCAACTCTTAATTTCGGCTCAGGTCATGATCTCATGGGTCATGAGTTGGAGCTTCACATCAGGCTCTGTGCTGTCAGCACAGAGCCTGCTCAGGATTACCTCTCTTCCCCTCTCTATCTGTTCTTCCCCCACTTGTGCTCTTTCTCAAAAATAAATAAATACACTTGAAAAATATTAAAAACAATCATGAGCCACTATTATGTGCCAAACACTGTGCTTGCTGCTGGGGAAAATACTGCCAGAAGCAAGCCATCTTTGTCCTAAGGTGCTCCCAAGCTGTAGACTAAGGTTGTTTCTGGTAGTACTAACTTGGGCTTAGTGCAACAGAACAAGTTGATTATCATCATTTCCATTATCTTCACAACCAAGCACCCACCCACCTGCACTTAGCTAACTACAGTCTAAAATGCTTTGAAACACAAGCAACACATAGCATTTAACATCACTTTGTTTATTCACTTGAATGCACAAGCATTCACAGAGCATCTGCTGATTCAATCCTAACTTGGGTGGAATTAATCATCAAAAAAGAAAGTTCAGGTTCCCACAGTGTTTGCTATGAAAAGTAGTTCTATATTAATCACAAAGATCCTTTGTAATGGTCATTTTCATATTGTATTTGACTTTTACAACTGTGTAAAATGGGAGTTTGAAAATTGTTATCCACAATTTACAGAGGCTCAAAATGTCTAGAATGTGCTAGAGCTGAAGCTCCTGATTTCTACTCCCTTATAATTCTCTCTATTTTTTTTAAATGAAAGTACCACATAGAGCAGTTTGTTTTAATTTAAGAAATATGAAAACCAATGCAATTAGCTAAGAAACACAGTTTTCTGCTTTGGCAAAAGAAATTTTCCCAAAAAGCAACTTTATTTTAGGGAGTTGATTCCAAGAGAATGAGACACAAAGGAATGGGTACAAATAACAAGGACCAAGTTCAGGAAGTAAAGGAAGTAAGAGACACCTGGAAAATTTCCTAGTCTGTGGTGTGCATCAGGGCAAGACCTAGTGGAAATAAAAAGATTGGCAAACAGGTGCTGGAGAGTCAGGGGGAATGCAAGTTCTAGAAAGGAAGTAAAGGTGGGAAGAAGCAGGTAAGTGTCATGAGCTAGTATCCTCTCTGGCAAGGGGGGAAAAGGAGGGAGAAACAAGCAAGTTAGCAAGATGGACAGAGAATTTATTGTCTTCTAAGATTTTAACTTACAAACATTCAAGTATACTTGCCAGCAAAAGACATGGGGCAGGGGTGGGAGGAGCATGATTGATGCTGCCTCTCAATCAATTTACAGCCTAGGGTGCATATGATGAAGAGACATAATCCAGATACAGTCTCAATGTGTCTCACTCCTTAGAGCTTCTAATCTTGGGAAAAACTGAGCATGATTTCAGTAGTTAAAGAGAGGCATTTTACAACCAGTATGGCTGTGGCTCCTAAATGGAAGCCAAAGACATCATCTGGTGCTCAGCTGGACACAGTGATCTCTTCCTGTGCTGAGGGGAAGCTGGGAGTGATGGACATACGGACACATGGTCCGCCTGCACACCCTACTTAATGGTAGCAGTTGAAGTGAGCCTTTTAAAACCAAGTACCATTAGAAGGAGCTGTCTGCAGTGGCTAAGTGGGTGGACTTTAGGGCCAGCCTACCTGGCTTTTCAGCCTGGTTTTTCAACATACTAGCTGTATATCCTTGGGACACTTGCCTAGCCTTGCCTGCCTCACTTTCCTTGTTTGAATGATGTGGACAGTAACAGTACCTATCTGCTCGAGGAATGTGGGGGAATAAATATGTTGGAATCTGTGAAGTCTACACATGAGTTGCTATCATTGTTGTATCACTTGTTCACTCAAAACTCTGCAATGGTTTTGCAGTTTTGTCCCTCAAAGTAAAAGCCAAAATTCTTACAATGGCCTTGTAAAGCCCTACACAATCTGGCTTCCATCACCTTTCTGCCCTTAACTTCTACTACTCTCTCCTTGGCTCACTGAGCTACAGTCATGTTGGTCTCCTTCCTGTTCCTCCAACATGCCAGGTATGTCCCTGCCTCACTGGCTTGTCACTCTACTTGGATATTCAGTGCAAACTCTCTCACCTCCTTCAAGTTCCTGTTCCAATGTCAGATTCTCAATGAGGCTTACCTTGACCATCTGGTTCAAAGTTGCAGCCCCACCCCAATACTCCTGATCTTTTTTATTTTGATTTCTGTTCTTGTTTCAAATAGCACTTATTATCTTCTAAAATTCTAAGTAATTTAATTATTATATTTATCATTTATTGCCTGTTTCCTGCTGGAAGGGAAGCTTTATAAGGCAGGAAACTGTCTGTTTTGTTCATTGTTGCATCTCTTTTTTTTTCAATATATGAAATTTATTGTCAAATTGGTTTCCATACAACACCCAGTGCTCCTCCCAACAGGTGCCCTCCTCAATACCCATCACCCACCCTCCCCTCCCTCCCACCCCCCATCAACCCTCAGTTTGTTCTCAGTTTTTAAGAGTCTCTTATGCTTTGGCTCTCTCCCACTCTAACCTCTTTTTTCTTTTTCTTCCTTCCCCTCCTCCATGGGTTTCTGTTAAGTTTCTTAGGATCCACATAAGAGTGAAAACATATGGTATCTGTCTTTCTCTGTATGGCTTATTTCACTTAGCATCACACTCTCCAGTTCCATCCACGTTGCTACAAAAGGCCATATTTCGTTCTTTCTCATTGCCCTGTAGTACTCCATTGTGTATATAAACCACAATTTCTTTATCCATTCATCAGTTGATGGACATTTAGGCTATTTCCATAATTTGGCTATTGTTGAGAGTGCTGCTATGAACATTGGGGTACAAGTGCCCCTATGCATCAGTACTCCTGTATCTCTTGGGTAAATTCCTAGCAGTGCTATTGCTGGGTCATAGGGTAGGTCTATTTTTAATTTTCTGAGGAACCTCCACACTGCTTTCCAGAGTGGCTGCACCAATTTGCATTCCCACCAACAGTGCAACAGGGTTCCCGTTTCTCCACATCCTCTCCAGCATCTATAGTCTCCTGGTTTGTTCATTTTGGCCACTCTGACTGGCGTGAGGTGATACCTGAGTGTGGTTTTGATTTGTATTTCCCTGATAAGGAGCGACGTTGAGCATCTTTTTATGTGCCTGTTGGCCATCCGGATGTCTTCTTTAGAGAAGTGTCTATTCATGTTTTCTGCCCATTTCTTCACTGGGTTATTTGTTTTTCGGGTGTGGAGTTTGGTGAGCTCTTTACAGATTTTGGATACTAGCCCTTTGTCCGATATGTCATTTGCAAATATCTTTTCCCATTCCGTTGGTTGCCTTTTAGTTTTGTTGGTTGTTTCCTTTGCTGTGCAGAAGCTTTTTATCTTCATAAGGTGCCAGTAATTCACTTTTGCTTTTAATTCCTTTGCCTTTGGGGATGTATCAAGTAAGACATTGCTGTGGCTGAGGTCAGAGAGGTCTTTTCCTGCTTTCTCCTCTAGGGTTTTGATGGTTTCCTGTCTCACATTCGGGTCCTTTATCCATTTTGAGTTTATTTTTGTGAATGGTGTGAGAAAGTGGTCTAGTTTCAACCTTCTGCATGTTGCTGTCCAGTTCTCCCAGCACCATTTGTTAAAGAGGCTGTCTTTTTTCCATTGGATGTTCTTTCCTGCTTTGTCAAAGATGAGTTGGCCATACGTTTGTGGGTCTAGTTCTGGGGTTTCTATTCTATTCCATTGGTCTATGTGTCTGTTTTTGTGCCAATACCATGCTGTCTTGATGATGACAGCTTTGTAGTAGAGGCTAAAGTCTGGGATTGTGATGCCTCCTGCTTTGGTCTTCTTCTTCAAAATTACGTTGGCTATTCGGGGCCTTTTGTGGTTCCAAATGAATTTTAGGATTGCTTGTTCTAGTTTCGAGAAGAATGCTGGTGCAATTTTGATTGGGATTGCATTGAATGTGTAGATAGCTTTGGGTAGTATTGACATTTTGACAATATTTATTTTTCCAATCCATGAGCAGGGAATGTCTTTCCATTTCTTTAAATCTTCTTCAATTTCCTTCATAAGCTTTCTATAGTTTTCAGCATACAGATCCTTTACATCTTTGGTTAGATTTATTCCTAGGTATTTTATGCTTCTTGGTGCAATTGTGAATGGGATCAGTTTCTTTATTTGTCTTTCTGTTGCTTCATTGTTAGTGTAGAAGAATGCAACTGATTTCTGTACATTGATTTTGTATCCTCCAACTTTGCTGAATTCCTGTATCAGTTCTAGCAGACTTTTGGTGGAGTCTATCGGATTTTCCATGTATAATATCATGTCATCTGCAAAAAGCGAAAGCTTGACTTCATCTTTGCCCATTTTGATGCCTTTGATTTCCTTTTGTTGTCTGATTGCTGATGCTAGCACTTCCAGCACTATGTTAAACAGCAGCGGTGAGAGTGGGCATCCCTGTCGTGTTCCTGATCTCAGGGAAAAAGCTCTCAGTTTTTCCCCAATGAGGATGATGTTAGCTGTGGGCTTTTCATAAATGGCTTTTATGATGTTTAAGTATGTTCCTTCTATCCCGACTTTCTCAAGGGTTTTTATTAAGAAAGGGTGCTGGAGGGGCGCCTGGGTGGCGCAGTCGGTTAAGCGTCCGACTTCAGCCAGGTCATGATCTCGCGGTCCATGAGTTCGAGCCCCGCGTCAGGCTCTGGGCTGATGGCTCAGAGCCTGGAGCCTGCTTCCGATTCTGTGTCTCCCTCTCTCTCTGCCCCTCCCCCGTTCATGTTCTGTCTCTCTCTGTCCCAAAAATAAATAAACGTTGAAAAAAAAATTAAAAAAAAAAAAAAAAGAAAGGGTGCTGGATTTTGTCAAAGGCCTTTTCTGCATCGATGGACAGGATCATATGGTTCTTCTCTTTTTTTTTTATTAATGTGATGTATCACGTTGATTGATTTGCGAATGTTGAACCAGCCCTGCATCCCAGGAATGAATCCCACTTGATCATGGTGAATAATTCTTTTTATATGCCGTTGAATTCTATTTGCTAGTATCTTATTGAGAATTTTTGCATCCATATTCATCAGGGATATTGGCCTGTAGTTCTCTTTTTTTACTGGGTCTCTGTCTGGTTTAGGAATCAAAGTAATACTGGCTTCATAGAATAGTCTGGAAGTTTTCCTTCCCTTTCTATTTCTTGGAATAGCTTGAGAAGGATAGGTATTATCTCGGCGTTAAACGTCTGGTAGAACTCCCCTGGGAGGCCATCTGGTCCTGGACTCTTATTTGTTGGGAGATTTTTGATAACCGATTCAATTTCTCTGCTGGTTATGGGTCTGTTCAAGCTTTCTATTTCCTCCTGATTGAGTTTTGGAAGAGTGTGGGTGTTCAGGAATTTGTCCATTTCTTCCAGGTTGTCCAATTTGTTGGCATATAATTTTTCATAGTATTCCCTGATAATTGTTTGTATCTCTGAGGGATTGGTTGTAATAATTCCATTTTCATTCATGATTTTATCTATTTGGGTCATCTCCCTTTTCTTTTTGAGAAGCCTGGCTAGAGGTTTGTCAATTTTGTTTATTTTTTCAAAAAACCAACTCTTGGTTTCGTTGATCTGCTCTACAGTTTTTTTAGATTCTATATTGTTTATTTCTGCTCTAATCTTTATTATTTCTCTTCTTCTGCTGGGTTTAGGCTGCCTTTGCTGTTCTGCTTCTAGTTCCTTTAGGTGTGCTGTTCGATTTTGTATTTGGGATTTTTCTTGTTTCTTGAGATAGGCCTGGATTGCGATGTATTTTCATCTCAGGACTGCCTTCGCTGCGTCCCAAAGCTTTTGGATTGTTGTATTTTCATTTTCATTTGTTTCCATATATTTTTTAATTTCTTCTCTAATTGCCTAGTTGACCCACTCATTCGTTAGTAGGGTGTTCTTTAACCTCCATGCTTTTGGAGGTTTTCCAGACTTTTTCCTGTGGTTGATTTCAAGCTTTATAGCATTGTGGTCTGAAAGTATGCATGGTATAATTTCAATTCTTGTATAGTTATGAAGGGCTGTTTTGTGACCCAGTATATGATCTATCTTGGAGAATGTTCCATGTGCACTCGAGAAGAAAGTATATTCTGTTGCTTTGGGATGCAAAGTTCTAAATATATCTGTCAAGTCCATCTGATCCAATGTCTCATTCAGGGCCCTTGTTTCTTTATTGACCGTGTGTCTAGATGATCTATCCATTTCTGTAAGTGGAGTGTTTAAGTCCCCTGCAATTACCACATTCTTATCAATAAGGTTGCTTATGTTTGTGAGTAATTGTTTTATATATTTGGGGGCTCCGGTATTCGGCGCATAGACATTTATAATTGTTAGCTCTTCCTGATGGATAGACCCTGTAATTATTATATAATGTCCTTCTTCATCTCTTGTTACAGCCTTTAATTTAAAGTCTAGTTTGTCTGATATAAGTATGGCTACTCCAGCTTTCTTTTGGCTTCTAGTGGCATGATACATAGTTCTCCATCCCCTCACTCTCAATCTAAAGGTGTCCTCAGGTCTAAAATGAGTCTCTTGTAGACAGCAAATAGATGGGTCTTGTTTTTTTTATCCATTCTGATACCCTATGTCTTTTGGTTGGTGCATTTAAGCCATTTACATTCAGTGTTATTATAGAAAGATACGGGTTTAGAATCATTGTGATGTCTATATGATTTATGCTTGTAGTGATGTCTCTGGTACTTTGTCTCACAGGATCCCCCTTAGGATCTCTTGTAGGGCTGGTTTAGTGGTGACAAATTCCTTCTGTTTTTGTTTGTTTGGGAAGACCTTTATCTCTCCTTCTATTCTAAATGACAGATTTGCTGGATAGAGGATTCTCAGCTGCATATTTTTTCTGTTCATCACATTGAAGATTTCCTGCCATTCCTTTCTGGCCTGCCAAGTTTCAGTAGATAGGTCTGCCACTAGTCTTATCGGTCTCCCTTTATATGTTAGAGCACGTTTATCCCTAGCTGCTTTCAGAATTTTCTCTTTATCCTTGTATTTTGCCAGTTTCACTATGATATGTCGTGCAGAAGATCGATTCAAGTTACGTCTGAAGGGAGTTCTCTGTGCCTCTTGGATTTCAATGCCTTTTTCCTTCCCCAGATCAGGGAAGTTCTCAGCTATTATTTCTTCAAGTACCCCTTCAGCACCTTTCCCTCTCTCTTCCTCCTCTGGAATACCAATTGTGCATAGATTATTTCTCTTTAGTGCATCACTTAGTTCTCTAATTTTCCCCTCATACTCCTGGATTTTTTTATCTCTCTTTTTCTCAGCTTCTTCTTTTTCCATAGTTTTATCTTCTATTTCACCTACTCTGTCCTCTGCCTCTTCAATCTGAGCTGTGGTCACCTCCATTTTATTTTGCACCTCATTAATAGCATTTTTTAGCTCTACCTGACTGTTCCTTAGTCCCTTGATCTCTGTAGCAAGAGATTCTCTGCTGTCCTCTATACTGTTTTCAAGCCCAGTGATTAATTTTATGACTATTATTCTAAATTCACTTTCTGTTATATTATTTAAATCCTTTTTGATCAGCTCATTGGCTGTTTTTATGTCCTGGAGATTCTTTTGAGGGGAATTCTTCCGCTTGGTCATTTTGGATAGTCCCTGGAGTGGTGTGGACCTGCAGGGCACTTCCCCTGTGCTGTCTTGAATAACTTGCGTTGGTAGGCGGGGCCACAGTCCGACCTGATGTCTGCCCCCAGCCCACTGCTGGGGCCACAGTCTGACTGGTGTGTACCTTCTCCTCCCCTCTCCTATGGGCAGGATTCACTGTGGGGTGGTGTGGCCCATCTGGGTTACTTGCAAACTGCCAGGCTTGTGGTGCTGGGGATCTGGCTTATTAGCTGGGGTGAGTAGGGAAGGTGCATGGGGGCAGGGGGGGCAGGCTTAGCTCGCTTCTCCTTAGGTGATCCACTTCAGGAGGGGCCCTGTGGCAGCCAGAGGGAGTCAGACCCGCTGCTGGAGGATTGGCTCCACAGAAGCACAGCATTGGGTATTTGCGCAGAGCGAGCAAGTTCCCTGGCAGGAACTGGTTCCCTTTGGGATTTTGGCTGGGGGATGGGCGAGGGAGATGGTGCTGGCCAGCACCTTTGTTCCCCAACAAACTGAGCTGGGTCGTCCCGGGGCTCAGCAACTCTCCCTCCCTGTGTCCTCCAGCCTTCCCGCTTTCCGAGCAGAGTTGTTAACTGATGACCTCCCAGATGCTAAGTCCCGCTTGCTTTCAGAACACACTCCGTTCGGCCCCTCCGCTTTTGCCAGCCAGACTCGGGGGCTCTGCTTGGCCGGGGGGCCGCCCCTCTGCCCCGGCTCCCTCCCGCCAGTCCATGCAGCGGGCACTGCCTCGCTGCCCTTCCTACCCTCTTCTGTGGGCCTCTCGTCTGTGCTTGGCTCCGGAGACTCGTTCTGCTAGTCTTCTGGTGGTTTTCTGGGTTAGTTAGGCAGGTGTGAGTGGAATCTAAGTGATCAGCAGGATGCGCGGTGAGCTCAGTGTCCTCCTACGCCACCGTCTTCCCCCGCAATCCCATTGTTGCATCTCAAGCATCCAGAACAGTGCTTAGCACACAGCAGATGCTCAATAAATATTTGTTGATTAAATGAATGAGTTGTGGTTTAAGGATTTTCAAGTCTTTGTGTGGTCTTGTTTTTTTCCATTTAGATCTTTAGATGCACAGAACAAAACTGATCATACTTCAGTAGTTCAAGGCACACCAATGTCATCAAACGGTGTGGAGTCCCTTTTGTCTTATTTTATTCTATTGTTTTCAATTTCATTTCCCATCCCCTTTCCAGTTTCTTTTCTTATCCCACTCTTGTGTATTTAGTGTATGTTCTGAAAATCCAATTTCCATGTGACTGTTTAGATTTATATCTTCAAAAAAATTATGGTGCTGTTGTATTTAATTAAAAAATTGCATTGTAACTATTGCTTACTACTCCAGCTACCTAATGATGGACATTGAGGATACTCCTGTCATTGCCCTCCAAAACAGCACTTCAGGAAACACTTATTTACATGTCTTCTTTTGGATCTTAGTGAGAATTTCTCTTGGTGTATAATCTCATGTACAGTGTTGCCTATCATACCCTTCGCTCATTTTCCTAGTGGAATTCCTGTCTTATATTAACTCCTCAGAAAAGGTTTCTTGTCCATCCTAGATACTATTCCTTTGTTTTTAGACAAGACAGATATCTTTCTCACTTTCTCACTTTCTCATTTAACTCTGTGGTGTCCACTGTTGAAAATAAATCTTTAATTTTGGTATAGTCAAATCCATTGCTTTTTTTTTAATCTTGCTGTTTGTGCTTCTGGAGGTTTATTTAAGAACTCCCCTATGGTGAAGTCTCAAAGATATTCTTCTTAGTTTGCTTTATTATCTTTATAGTTTTACCTTTTATATTTAGTTCTTTAATCTGTTTGAAGTTTATTTTTGTACATGGTGTAAAAAGGATACAAATTCTTATTTCTCCATGCAGTGAGCTTATTTTATCAATAATGTTTGCTAGATGATCTATCTTCCCTACACTAACTTGTGATACTGGCTCTATCATATAGCAAGATCAAATACACACATGGATGTTTGTGGACAATTTTGTTCCATTGGATTGATTTCTAGTTCCTGAAGTACTTCACACTATTTTTTATTACTAGGGCTTTACAATAATTCTTAATGTCTGTGAGATGCTTAAAGATGATGTTATCAAATTTTTTATATTTTTTATTTACTTTTTTAAATGTTTATTTATTTTTGAGAGAGACAGAGACAGAATGTGAGTGGGTTAGGGACAGAGAGAGAGGGAGACACAGAATCCGAAGCAGGCTCCAGGCTCAGAGCTGTCAGCACAGAGCCCAACGCGGGGCTTGAACTCACGAGCTGTGAGATCATGACCTGAGCCAAAGTCGGTTGCTCAACCAACTGAGCCACCCAGGTGCCCCTGTTATCTAATTATTTTTAAAAACAGTCTAAAGATTGTTGCATAATACTCATTTTCCCAATATTTTTGCTAGCATTTACTGCTACACACAATCACTTGAAAAAGTTTGTCCTTCAATCTCAGATCTACAAATGTGTCAATGAGTCAATGCAATAAACTTTCAAAAATAAAGAAAGTGCCTCTGAATATCCATCTCCAGCTCAGCTTTCACTAATGCCTACCATTTTTAGCATCTTCTCTGTATTGAGAAGTATTGGGATACAGTATTGGGAGTATGTTTATAGCAACTGTGCATAAAAAATACTCCCAATCTCAAGGCATTTCAGTGTGGTAACTTTTTCCACAGATTCCAGCAAACTATTTTCTCTGCAAGCAACCAGTAGTTGTCAGCAAGTCCTGCTATGTTGGTACTGTTACCTCCAAAGTACAGTATTAAGAATTTTGCCTCTTCAGTAAGCCCCCTTTTAACATGTAACAGCTGCTGTTCCATTTTATTTGAATATCTTATAGAAGTACACAAGGAAGCATTCCAGGACACGTATCTTTCTGCTGAAGGTCTGGAGTTCTATTGTTTATTCTTGTGTGATTATGTTTAGGATCTAAGCAACAAAGGAAGCCTCAGGGGCAAATGCTTTTAGGAAAACAAAAGAGTTTACTTGTTAAAAAGTTCTGCAAGAAGTCAAGACTCTAAAAGGAATAGGGAGGTGTTTAAAGGAGGGAGGAGTAAAAACAAAAAACCCCACAGTTTAACAAGGTGGTTACTGAATTCATACTTAGTTTATAGTGGAAGATAATTTTCTCACATGATTATAATTTTTTTAAAGGATTGTAGCATATCTGCAGGCATTGGCATCATAAAAGGAAGGAGAGAATTGGTTTTGTTAGTAGCTGAGAGGGAAGGCGTACAGATTGATCTATTTTGGGGGGGGTAGGCTAATATTAGAATTAGTTTTTGTAAGTTTGTTATTTTGTTTATCTCAGAGTGTAAAGCGTTTTCTACCCCCTTTCAACTATGGGATGTGAGATCTATAATTATTAATAATGACTTCAGAGTAAGGTGGCATTTCTGCATCCACATGATTAATAAAAATTCCAGAAAGGAAGAGCAGAAAAAAAATAGATGGGAGGAAATTACCAAAATAATAATACAAGCAAGTTTCCTTGAACTGAAAAAAATATCAATCATGAGCTTGAAAGAGCCTAGCAGGCATCCAGTATAGTAAATAGAAATTTTTTAAAAATATGAAAGCAGAATAACATGAAATTCCTAAACACCAATCATAAAATGTAGATCCTAAATATATCTATAAAGGAGTGAAAGTCGGTTACAATAAAAAAGCCAAAATCTCCCAAATCTGAGAGAAAATTAATTTTGACCTAGAATTCTAAACCTTAAAAATTATCAATTAAATGTGAGAGTAAAATAAAGGCATTTAGAAAATTAGTTTAGACAATGTAATGCCCCCAATTTCGAATCCGAGAGACCACCAAGGAGCTGATACTGATGCAAACGCAGGAGGGTTTATTTGCAAGCTCGAGCTTGGGCCCAAGTATACCTGACACAGAAGAGCAGGGACTTGGACCCCTAGGTTAAGAGGCATAGCAGTTTTATAGGGGTCAGTGGCCAATGAGATTGTAACACACACAGAAAGTTGTATAGTCATGTCAGTCCACATGCAGGTGGCCAATTGAATTACAATTTACCCTATAGTAACTGTTTGAACTAGCCTATCACTCTGGTTAGAATTGGTGCGCAAGTTTGGCGGGCAAAAGGCGGGGTTTACATTCTTTGGTGGTGAGGGGTTCCACATTCCTATATGAGCTGGTTTCCAGTAAGGGTGTGCTCAGCAGCTTGACTAGGGTGGGGGAGTGTCTTAAGCAATAAATACGTCATGTGGGGGTTATACATGAGATGGTGGGTGTAGCACAAAATGGAGTTAGTCTTGCTCTGCTTGTCCAGGGGTAGGGGATTTTTGTTAAATTCCTTGGGTCCCACAACAATTGAATCTCCATGCACCTTTTCTTAGTATGTTCCTTGAGTATGTTTGTAAAAATGAGGTATAAACCAAGTCAATCCAACCAAGTAGCTCAATGAAAGGAAATCTTGGGATGACAACTGAGCAATAAATCTAAAGAACAATTTTTCCCCATGGAAGTAGGAGGACATTCAGAGGGGAGCATCTGGGAATAAAGAAGATTCCAAAAATTTATTAGGATCCTTAAGAATATGGATCATACTAAGAAATGATAAAGGTAAACAAATAAAGGTAACAAGATATAAAAAATAGAGCCTCACAAAAGCAAAAATATTTTACTAGGAAAAGAAAATAATACATTACTGAGTTGTGTAGTAAGCAATATTTAATAGCCATAACAATACAAATGTTGCATATTGATTTTCAACTTTTAAAACCAACTATAGACAAAGCACTTGTTGACTTATACAGCAGAATGAAATGTCATCAACCTTGATAATAGAAAAATATAAGTATAGAAACAGTAATGGGTACATAGAAGTGAGGAAGAATAAATGTAGGGAAGAGTAACAGTGTTCTACATTCATTTTACATGGGAGTCAAGAAATTTTATGATAACTCTAGAAAGAAGAAATGAAATTTTAAGTACAGGAATGTCTCATTATACAAATTTAATTCATTCTTGAGAATATGTTGGGAAGAAAATATTCAGATAGCATCAGAGTTTTTCCATTATTTAAATAGAAAAGAACACTTTATTTATTCATAGCCCATTCAAAAACCCTAACCCATTTCCCTAAATATTACTAAATACTCTGAAACATCTATATTACAACCTACCAAAGATTTCCACACAACAGAAAGCATTTTAAGCTCCAATTACCTAATTATTTAACAGTTAAAGACCTCATTAGTGGGCATGTTTGTGAACAATAGGCAACAGTACATGGGCAGGGCAGCTGCTGGAACTCTCTCTGGTCTGAGGGGCTGGTGAGCATCATGGTTTATGTTCCTTCTCCACCTTGATAGCATGGTTGGGAGCGGGGTCTGAATGCCATAGCTGGCCTGCTACCTGAGCAAGCTCCAGGCCTCTAGTCTACACTGGCCCCAGATACTTTGGAGCATAAAAAAAAGCTGTGGTTTAAAATAGCAACTAGAATATAGAGGAACTAGCCCTATAACCTTGCCAAATGACAGGGAGCTGCTGGAACTCTCTCCAGGCTGGAGGGGCTGGGGAGTACCACAGTTTACATTTCCCCATCCACTTTTATAGTGCGGGCAGGAGCAGGATTCTGGCACCCTAGCTGACCTTCCATGTCAGTGAGCACCAGGCTCCTAGCCCACACCAGCCCCAGCCACCCCACCAAGGAAACCCCAGCGTACACACACTGGTCAATGTTCACTAGTCATTGTACCAAGGTGACACAGGTGCAAAGCACCCTGTTATACTCCAGACCCATTCCACCCTTGCTCCCAATAGCTTACTAGTGTACCCTTGGCACAAAACATTCCAGGACCTCCTGACTCACACCTGCTTCAGCTGCAGCTGCTCCATCAGGGTGCTCCCTGTGCAGAGTGCCACAGGAACCCTCAACGACCGCTCTAGGGAACCCCTTGAATGGAATGCCCTGGGACCCCTGGCTTACATCCTGTATTGGCTCCAGCTGCCCCACCAGGGTGCCACCTGTGTGTAGTGACCCAGGACACACCAGCCCATGCTGGTCTTGGCTCCAGTTGCCCTGCCAGGGCACCCTCTGCACTAAGCACCCACCAAAAATCAGTTGATTTTTCAGCAGAAACTTTGCAGGCCAGAAAGGAGTGGCATGATATATTCAAAGTGTTAAAAGAAAAAAAAAAAAACACCATGATGAAGAATACTCTACCCAGCAAGGTTATCATTCAGAATGGAAGAGAGTTTCCCAAACAAAAATTAGAGTTCATCCTTACTAAACCAGCCTTACAAGAAATGCTAAGGGGACTCCACAGATGGAAAAAAGGCTATAATTAGAAGTAAGAAAATTATGAATAAAAAGATGTAAAATATGACAATATACATAAAACATAGAGGGGGTATAAAAAGGAAGTTCTTTTAGAATGTGTCCTAATTTAAGTGACCATCAACTTAATATAGACTGCTATATACTTAAGATACTATATGTCAACGTCAGGATAACTGCAAATCAGAAACCTATAAGAGGTACACAAAAAAAAAAAACAAAGAGAAAGAAAACCATGCATACCACTACAGAAAATCACTAATCATAAGGACAGAGAGTAACAGAAGAAAGGAAGAGAGAATAACTACAAAAGCAGTCAGAAAATAATTAATAAAATGCCAATAAATATATACCTATCAATAATTACTTTACATGTAAGGGTCTAAATGCTCCAGTCAAAAGTCATAGGGTGTCAGAATGTATAAAATAAAAACACCTATCCATATGCTGCCTACAAGAGACTCACTTCAGAACTAATGACACATATATACTGAAAATGAAACAATGGGATAGTGGCAAGATGGCGGCTTAGGAGGACACTGGGCTCACCGCGCGTCCTGCTGATCACTTAGATTCCACCTACACCTGCCTAAATAACCCAGAAAACCGCCAGAGGATTAGCAGAACGGAGTCGCCGGAGCCAAACGCAGACGAGAGGCCCATGGAAGAGGGTAGGAAGGGCGGCGAGGCGGTGCGCGCTCCACGGACTGGCAGGAGGGAGCCGGGGCGGAGGGGCGGCTCGCCGGCCAAGCAGAGCCCCCGAGTCTGGCTGGCAAAAGCGGAGGGGCCGAACGGAGTGTGTTCTGAAAGCAAGCGGGACTTAGCATCTGGGAGGTCATCAGTTAACAACTCTGCTCGGAAAGCGGGAAGGCTGGAGGACACAGGGAGGGAGAGTTGCTGAGCCCCGGGACGACCCAGCTCAGTTTGTTGGGGAACAAAGGTGCTGGCCAGCACCATCTCCCTCGCCCATCCCCCAGCCAAAATCCCAAAGGGAACCAGTTCCTGCCAGGGAACTTGCTCGCTCCGCACAAACACCCAACTCTGTGCTTCTGCAGAGCCAAACCTCCGGCAGCGGATCTGACTCCCTCCTGCTGCCACAGGGCCCCTTCTGAAGTGGATCACCTAAGGAGAAGCGATCTAAGCCTGCCCCTCCTGCCCCTGTGCACCTTGCCTACCCACCCCAGCTAATATGCCAGATGCCCAGCATCACAAGCCTGGCAGTGTGCAAGTAGCCCAGACGGGCCACACCACCCCACAGTGAATCCCGCCCCTAGGAGAGGCGAAGAGAAGGCACACACCAGTCTGACTGTGGCCCCAGCGGTGGGATGGGGGCAGACATCAGGTCTGACTGCGGCCCCGCCCACCAACTCCAGTTATACACCACAGCACAGGGGAAGTGCCCTGCAGGTCCTCACCATGCCAGGGACTATCCAAAATGACCAAGCAGAAGAATTCCCCTCAGAAGAATCTCCAGGAAATAACAACAGCTAATGAGCTGATCAAAAAGGATTTAAATAATATAACAGAAAGTGAATTTAGAATAATAGTCATAAAATTAATCGCTGGGCTTGAAAACAGTATACAGGACAGCAGAGAATCTCTTGCTACAGAGATCAAGGGACTAAGGAACAGTCACGAGGAGCTGAAAAACGCTTTAAACGAAATGCATAACAAAATGGAAACCACCACAGTTTGGCTTGAAGAGGCAGAGGAGAGAATAGGTGAACTAGAAGATAAAGTTATGGAAAAAGAGGAAGCTGAGAAAAAGAGAGATAAAACAATCCAGGAGTATGAGGGGAAAATTAGAGAACTAAGTGATACACTAAAAAGAAATAATATACGCATAATTGGTATCCCGGAGGAGGAAGAGAGAGGGAAAGGTGCTGAAGGGGTACTTGAAGAAATAATAGCTGAGAACTTCCCTGATCTGGGGAAGGAAAAAGGCATTGAAATCCAAGAGGCACAGAGAACTCCCTTCAGACGTAACTTGAATCGATCTTCTGCACGACATATCATAGTGAAACTGGCAAAATACAAGCATAAAGAGAAAATTCTGAAAGCAGCAAGGGGTAAACGTGCCCTCACATATAAAGGGAGACCTATAAGACTCGTGACTGATCTCTCTTTTGAAACTTGGCAGGCCAGAAAGAACTGGCACGAGATTTTCAGGGTGCTAGACAGAAAAAATATGCAGCCGAGAATCCTTTATCCAGCAAGTCTGTCATTTAGAATAGAAGGAGAGATAAAGGTCTTCCCAAACAAACAAAGACTGAAGGAATTTGTCACCACTAAACCAGCCCTACAAGAGATCCTAAGGGGGACCCTGTGAGACAAAGTCCCAGAGACATCACTACAAGCATAAAACATACAGACATCACAATGACTCTAAACCCGTATCTTTCTATAATAACACTGAATGTAAATGGATTAAATGCCCCAACCAAAAGACATAGGGTATCAGAATGGATAAAAAAACAAGACCCATCTATTTGCTGTCTACAAGAGACTCATTTTAGACCTGAGGACACCTTTAGATTGAGAGTGAGGGGGTGGAGAACTATTTATCATGCGACTGGAAGCCAAAAGAAAGCTGGAGTAGCCATACTTATATCAGACAAACTAGACTTTAAATTAAAGGCTGTAACAAGAGATGAAGAAGGACATTATATAATAATTACAGGGTCTATCCATCAGGAAGAGCTAACAATTATAAATGTCTATGCGCCGAATACCGGAGCCCCCAAATATATAAAACAATTACTCATAAACATAAGCAACCTTATCGATAAGAATGTGGTAATTGCAGGGGACTTTAACACCCCACTTACAGAAATGGATAGATCATCTAGACACACGGTCAATAAAGAAACAAGGGCCGTGAATGACACATTGGATCAGATGGACTTGACAGATATTTAGAACTCTGCATCCCAAAGCAACAGAATATACTTTCTTCTCGAGTGCACATGGAACATTCTCCAAGATAGATCATATACTGGGTCACAAAACAGCCCTTCATAACTATACAAGAATTGAAATTATACCATGCATACTTTCAGACCACAATGCTATAAAGCTTGAAATCAACCACAGGAAAAAGTCTGGAAAACCTCCAAAAGCATGGAGGTTAAAGAACACCCTACTAACGAATGAGTGGGTCAACCAGGCAATTAGAGAAGAAATTAAAAAATATATGGAAACAAATGAAAATGAAAATACAACAATCCAAATGCTTTGGGACGCAGCGAAGGCAGTCCTGAGATGAAAATACATCGCAATCCAGGCCTATCTCAAGAAACAGGAAAAATCCCAAATACAAAATTGAAAAGCACACCTAAAGGAACTAGAAACAGAACAGCAAAGGCAGCCTAAACCCAGCAGAAGAAGAGAAATAATAAAGATCAGAGCAGAAATAAACAATAGAATCTAAAACAATAGAATCTAAAAAAACTGTAGAGCAGATCAACGAAACCAAGAGTTGGTTTTTTGAAAAAATAAACAAAATTGACAAACCTCTAGCCAGGCTTCTCAAAAAGAAAAGGAAGATGACCCAAATAGATAAAATCATGAATGAAAATGGAATTATTACAACCAATCCCTCAGAGATACAAACAATTATCAGGGAATACTATGAAAAATTATATGCCAACAAATTGGACAACCTGGAAGAAATGGACAAATTCCTGAACACCCACACTCTTCCAAAACTCAATCAGGAGGAAATAGAAAGCTTGAACAGACCCATAACCAGCAGAGAAATTGAATCGGTTATCAAAAATCTCCCAACAAATAAGAGTCCAGGACCAGATGGCCTCCCAGGGGAGTTCTACCAGACGTTTAACGCCGAGATAATACCTATCCTTCTCAAGCTATTCCAAGAAATAGAAAGGGAAGGAAAACTTCCAGACTCATTCTATGAAGCCAGTATTACTTTGATTCCTAAACCAGACAGAGACCCAGTAAAAAAAGAGAACTACAGGCCAATATCCCTGATGAATATGGATGCAAAAATTCTCAATAAGATACTAGCAAATCGAATTCAACGGCATATAAAAAGAATTATTCACCATGATCAAGTGGGATTCATTCCTGGGATGCAGGGCTGGTTCAACATTCGCAAATCAATCAACGTGATACATCACATTAATAAAAAAAAAAAGAGAAGAACCATATGATCCTGTCCATCGATGCAGAAAAGGCCTTTGACAAAATCCAGCACCCTTTCTTAATAAAAACCCTTGAGAAAGTCGGGATAGAAGGAACATACTTAAACATCATAAAAGCCATTTATGAAAAGCCCACAGCTAACATCATCCTCATTGGGGAAAAACTGAGAGCTTTTTCCCTGAGATCAGGAACACGACAGGGATGCCCACTCTCACCGCTGCTGTTTAACATAGTGCTGGAAGTGCTAGCATCAGCAATCAGACAACAAAAGGAAATCAAAGGCATCAAAATGGGCAAAGATGAAGTCAAGCTTTCGCTTTTTGCAGATGACATGATATTATACATGGAAAATCCGATAGACTCCACCAAAAGTCTGCTAGAACTGATACAGGAATTCAGCAAAGTTGGAGGATACAAAATCAATGTACAGAAATCAGTTGCATTCTTCTACACTAACAATGAAGCAACAGAAAGACAAATAAAGAAACTGATCCCATTCACAATTGCACCAAGAAGCATAAAATACCTAGGAATAAATCTAACCAAAGATGTAAAGGATCTGTATGCTGAAAACTATAGAAAGCTTATGAAGGAAATTGAAGAAGATTTAAAGAAATGGAAAGACATTCCCTGCTCATGGATTGGAAAAATAAATATTGTCAAAATGTCAATACTACCCAAAGCTATCTACACATTCAATGCAATCCCAATCAAAATTGCACCAGCATTCTTCTCGAAACTAGAACAAGCAATCCTAAAATTCATTTGGAACCACAAAAGGCCCCGAATAGCCAACGTAATTTTGAAGAAGACCACCAAAGCAGGAGACATCACAATCCCAGACTTTAGCCTCTACTACAAAGCTGTAATCATCAAGACAGCATGGTATTGGCACAAAAACAGACACATAGACCAATGGAATAGAATAGAAACCCCAGAACTAGACCCACAAACGTATGGCCAACTCATCTTTGACAAAGCAGGAAAGAACATCCAATGGAAAAAAGACAGCCTCTTTAACAAATGGTGCTGGGAGAACTGGACAGCAACATGCAGAAGGTTGAAACTAGACCACTTTCTCACACCATTCACAAAAATAAACTCAAAATGGATAAAGGACCCGAATGTGAGACAGGAAACCATCAAAACCCTAGAGGAGAAAGCAGGAAAAGACCTCTCTGACCTCAGCCGTA
The DNA here is from genome assembly GCF_018350175.1 of Felis catus. Classification (NCBI taxonomy): domain Eukaryota; kingdom Metazoa; phylum Chordata; class Mammalia; order Carnivora; family Felidae; genus Felis; species Felis catus. The sequence goes on along the minus strand of NC_058386.1, from coordinate 124,734,258 downwards.
GCAATCTCTTACTCGACACATCCCCAAAGGCAAGGGAATTAAAAGCAAAAGTGAATTACGGGGACCTTATGAAGATAAAAAGCTTCTGCACAACAAACAACCAACAAAACTAAAAGGCAACCAACGGAATGGGAAAAGATATTCGCAAATGACATATCGGACAAAGGGCTAGTATCCAAAATCTGTAAAGAGCTCACCAAACTCCACACCCGAAAAACAAATAACCCAGTGAAGAAATGGGCAGAAAACATGAATAGACACTTTTCTAAAGAAGACATCCGGATGGCCAACAGGCACATGAAAAGATGTTCAGCGTCACTCCTTATCAGGGAAATACAAATCAAAACCACACTCAGGTATCACCTCACGCCAGTCAGAGTGGCCAAAATGAACAAATCAGGAGACTATAGATGCTGGGAGGATGTGGAGAAACGGGAACCCTCTTGCACTGTTGGTGGGAATGCAAATTGGTGCAGCCGCTCTGGAAAGCAGTGTGGAGGTTCCTCAGAAAATTAAAAATAGACCTACCCTATGACTCAGCAATAGCACTGCTAGGAATTTATCCAAGGGATACAGGAGTACTGATGCATAGGGGCACTTGTACCCCAATGTTCATAGCAGCACTCTCAACAATAGCCAAATTTTGGAAAGAGCCTAAATGTCCATCAACTGATGAATGGATAAAGAAATTGTGGTTTATATACACAATGGAATACTACGTGGCAATGAGAAAAAATGAAATATGGCCTTTTGTAGCAACATGGATGGAACTGGAGAGTGTGATGCTAAGTGAAATAAGCCATACAGAGAAAGACAGATACCATATGTTTTCACTCTTATGTGGATCCTGAGAAACTTAACAGGAACCCATGGGGGAGGGGAAGGAAAAAAAAAAAGAGGTTAGAGTGGGAGAGAGCCAAAGCATAAGAGACTCTTCAAAACTGAGAACAAACTGAGGGTTGATGGGGGGGTGGGAGGAAGGGGAGGGTGGGTGATGGGTATTGAGGATGGCACCTTTTGGGATGAGTACTGGGTGTTGTATGGAAACCAATTTGTCAATAAATTTCATATAAAAAAAAGAAACAATGAAAAAAGATATTTCATGCAAATGCAAATAAAAAAAAAGCCAGGGTAACAATACTTATATAGACAGCATAGCAATACTTACAAAGATGAAACAAACTTTAAAACAAAGAATATAACAAGAGACAAAGAAGGGCAATGGATAATGATGAAGGGATCAATCCAACATGATATAACAAACAAAAACATTTATGCACCTAAATACATAAAGCAAACATTATCAGATATAAAGGGAAAAAATGTCAGCAATATACTAATAGCAGGGGACTTTAACACTCCACTTACATCAGTGGATAGATCATCTGGGCAGAAAATCAATAGAGTGTCTTTGAAAAACACATTAGACTAGATGGACTTAACAGATATACAGAGAATATTCCATCGAAAACAGCAGAATACACATTCTTTTATGTGCACATGGAATATTCTCCAGGATAGATCACATGTTAGTCCACAAAACAAATTTGAAAGACACATAACAAGATTGAAATAATATCATGTATCTTTTCTAACCACAAATAGAAATCAATTGCAAGAAAAAAACTGGAAAAAACACGAGCACGTGGAAGCTAAGCAACATGCTACTAAACAGCAAGTGAGCCAAAAAGAAGTCAAAGAGGAGATTAAAAAAACACATAGAGACAATAAAATGAGAACAGAACAGTCTAAAACCTTTGAGATGCAGTGAAAGCAGTGCTGAGAGGAAGATCTATAGTGGTACAGCCATTTGTTCAACAAACAAGAAAAATGTCAAATAAACAGTCTAAACTTATACTGAAAGGAACTAGAAAAAGCATAGTAAACAAAACCCAGGATTAGTAAAGGGAAGGAAATAATAAAGATCAGAGCAGAAATAAATGAAGTAGAGACAAAAAAAGAAAAGATCAATGAAATCAAGAGTTGATTTTTGAAAAGATAAACAAAACTGACAAACCTTTAGCCAGACTCACCAAGAAAAAAAAGAAGAAAGGACCCAAATTTAAAAAATCAGAAATGAAAGTGGAGAAGTAACAACCAAGCCCACAGAAATATAGACAATTATAAAAGAATACTATAAAAATTATATGTCAACAAATTGGACAGCCTAGAAATGTACAGTCTTCCAAAACTGAACCAGGAAGAAACAGAAAATCTGAATAGACCAATTATTGATAATGAAATTGACCTGGTAATAATAATAATAATAATAAACCTCTCACAGAACAAAAGTCTAGGACCAGATGGATTCACAGGTGAATTCTACCAAAAATTTAAGGAACAGTTAATATCTATTCTCTTCAAACTATTCCAAAAAATAGAAGGAGAAGGAAAGCTTCTAAACATATTTGAAAAGGTCAGCATTACCCTGATACCAAAACCAAAGACAGTACAAAAAAAAAAAAAAAAAAAAAAAAAAAGACAACTACAAGCCAATATGTCTGGTGAACATAAATACAAAAATCTTACACAAAACATTAGCAAACTACATTCAACAATACATTAAAAGTATCATTTGCCACAATCAAGTGGGATTTATTCTGGGAATGCAAGGATGTGTTTTTTTAAGTTTTTTTTTTAATATTTATTTTTGAGAGAGAGAGAGGGAGAGAGAGAGAGAGAGAGAGAGAGAGAGAGAGAGAGAGAGCGAGCACGAGCAGGGCTCAAACCCATGAACTGTGAGATCATGACCTGAGCTGAAGTCAGACACTTAACTGACTGAGCCACCCAGGAGCCCCAAAAGATGGTTTAATATCCAAATCAATCAACAGGATACCCTGCATCAATAAACTAAAATACAAAAAATATATAATCATCTCAATAGATGCAGAAAAAGCATTTGACAAAATTCAATGTATCTTCATGATAAAAACTTTCAACAAAGTGGGTTTAAAGGAAACATACCTCAGCATAATAAAGGCCATATATGAAAAACCTACAGCTAACCCCATGTTCAACAGTGAAAAGCTGAGAGATTTTCCTCTAAGGTAAGGGATAGGACAAGGGTATCCATTCTCATCACTTTTATTCAACATAGTACTGGAGGCCCTAGCAATCAGAAAAGAAAAAGACATAAAAGGCATCCAAGCTGGTAAGGAAGAAGTAAAACTTTCACTATCTGCAGGTGACATAATACTACACATAGAAAACCATAAAGAATCCACCAAAAACACTGTAAATAATAAATGAATTCAGTAAAGCTGCAGGATACAAAATTAATATCCAGAAATTGGTAGCATTTCTATACACTAATAAGGAAATACCATAAAGAGAAATTAAGAAAGCACTTCCATTTACAACTGCACCAAAAATAATAAAATACCCAGGAATAAACTTAATCAAGGAGGTGAAAGAGTTGTACTCTGAAAACTATAAAAGATTGCTGAAAGACATTGAAGTTGGCACAAATAAATGAGGAGATATTTCATGCTCATGGATTGGAAGAATTGATATTGTTAAAATGCCCATACTACCCAAAGCAATCTACAGATTCAATGCAATCTCTATCAAATAGCACTAGCCTTTTTCACAGAACTAAAACAAAGAATCCTAAAAATTTGTATGAAACCACAAAAGACTCTGAATAACCAAAGCAATCTTGAGGAGGATGAACATGGCTGGAGGTATCACAATCCCAGATTTCAAGATATACTACAAAGCTGTAGTAATAAAAACGATATGGGACTGGCACAAAAATAGACACATAGATCACTGGAAAAGGGAAGAGAGCCCAGAAATAAACCCATGCTTATATGGTCAATTAATCTATGACAAAGGAGGCAAGAATATAAAATGAAGAAAAGGCAGCCTCCTCAATAAACAGTATTGGGAAAATTGGACAGCTACATGCAAAGAATGAAACTGGACCACTTTTTTACGTCATACAAAAAATAAACTTAAAATGGATTAAGGTCCTAAATGTGAGACCTGAAACCCTAAACCTTCTAAAAGAAAATATAGGTGGTAATTGCTTTGACATTGACCTTAACAACATTTTTCTAGACATGTCTCGTCAGGCAAAGGAAACAAAAACAAAAATAAACTATTGAGACTGCATCAAAATACAAAACTGCACAACGAAGAAAACCATCAACAAAACAAAAGACAACCTCCTGAGTGGGAGAAGATATTTGCAAATGATATATCCAATAAGGGGCTAATATTGAAAATTTACAAAGAACTTACACAACTCAACACCAAAAAATAAATAATCTGATTTAAAACATGATCAGAGAACCTTAATAGACATATTTCCAAAGAAGACATAGAGATGGCCAATAGACACACAAAAAGATGTTCAACATCACTAACCATCATGGAAGTGAAAATTGAAACCTCAATGAGATATCACTTTACACCTGTCAGAACGGCTAGGATCAAAAAGACAAGAAATAACAAGTGTTGGCCAGGATGTGGAGGAAAAGGAACCCTTGTGTACTGCTGGTGGGAATGTAAATTGGTATAGCCACCGTGGAAAATAGTATGGAGGCTCCTCAAAAAATTAGAAATAGAAATACCTTATGATCCAATACTGCCACTATTGGGTATTTACCAAAAGCAAATGAAAACACTAATTTGAAAAGATACATGGACCTCTGTGTTTATTGTAGCATTATTTACAATAGCCAAGATATGGATGCAACCCAAGTATCCATCGATAGATGAATGGATAAAGATGTGGTATAGATATATGACATATTACTCAGCCACACAAAAAAATGAAATCTTGCCATTTGTGATAACGTGGATGGACCTAGTAGGTATTATGCTAAATTAAATAAGTCAGACAGAGAAAGACAAATGCTGTATGATTTCACTCATATGTGGACTCTAAAAACCAAAACAAATGAAAAAATAAAACGCAGAACCAGACCTACAAATACAGAGAACAAACTGATGTTTGCCAAAGGGGAGGAGAGTGGAGCATTGGGCAAAATGAGTAAAGGGAAGTGGGAGATACAGGATTCCAGTTATGGAACGAATAAGTCACAGGAATAAAAGTCACAGCATAAGGAGTATAGTCAATGATACTGTAATAGCGTTGTATGGTGACAGATGGTAGCTACATTTGTGGTGAGTATCGCATAATGTATAAACTTGTGGAATCAGTATGTTGTACACCTGAAATTAATGTAACATTGTGTGTCAACTATACTTCAGTGAAAAAAAAAACAGTACGACACATAGCGGCAGCAAAAGCAGATGATTTAGAGATATGGTTCAAGTCTTCTGGTGACCAGATAAAAATCAGAAATGTTCAAAAGTTTCCTTCGAGGGAGCAGGACTGGAGTCATGTAGACTATTGCTTTGCATTATTAAATCTGTATATTGTTTGATTTTTAAAAGCCCAGGGCACATATTTTTTGCTACAAATAAATTTGAAAATTTAAGTTTTTTTTTTAATGTTTATTTATTTTTGAAAGAGAGAGACACAGAGTGTGAGCTGGGGAGGGGCAGAGAGAGAGACACAGAATCTGAAGCAGGATCTAGGCTCCCAGCTGTAAGCACAGAGCCTGATGTGGGGCTCAAACTCACAAACCATGAGATCATGCAAACTGAAGTTATATGCTTAACCAATTGAGCCACCCAGGGGTCCCATGAATATTTGTTTTTCAAGAAGGAAAATCTGGCCAAGTCACACCATAGCTATAATAGTCTTCAAAGTTGCCTCCATCCTCCCTCATTCACTTCTTTTTGTTTGCCTTTGATTTTTGGACATAGCACTCTTATGACCATTTTTATTACATATATTTATAAATGCATCCCTACATTCATTACAGAATAACTGTCACATCAATTGCCTTAAATAAAACCATTCTCAATATAGGAAGTGGGTATCACTCTTATGAAAATATTTATTACATGTGTTTTTATTTTTATTTTAAAGTATTAGCTTCTTTTAAGTGGAAATATAAGTAACATAAAACATTGTGTAAGTTTAAGGTGTGTAACATGTTGATTTGATGGATTTCTATATTGCAATATTACCACAATAACTTTAGCTAACACCTCTATCACATCACATAATTATCATTTGTTTTTTTGTGGTGAAACATTTAAGGTTTCATCTTGTAGCATCTTTAATGTTTAAAAATACAGTATTATTGACTATCATCACTATGTTGTGCATTAGGTGTCTAGAACTTATTATTTTAGTTGCAAGTTTGTACCCTTTAACAACACCTCCCCAATTTTCCCATGACCTAGCCCTTGGCAACTACCATTCCACTCTGTGTTTCTATAAGTTTGGCTTTTTACCTTCTACGTTTAAGTGATATCATATAACATTTGTCTTTGGCTGGCTGATCTCACTATAATGCCCTCAATGAACATTCGTGTTGTTGCAAGTGCAAGATTTTCTTTTTTCCTCATGGCTGAATAATATTTCATTGTCTATATACATACCACATCTTTTTTTCCATTTATTAATTGTTTCTATCTTGGCTATTGTGAGTAATACAGCAATAAACATGGTAGTGCAGATATCTCTTCAAGATCCTGTTTTCATTTTATTTTTATAAATACCCAGAAATGGGATTACTGGATCCTATGGTAATTCTATTTTTAATTTTTTTTGAAAAAAAACTCCATACTGCTTTCCATAATGGTTGTACTGATTTACATTCTCACCAAAAGAGCAAAAGTATTTCCTTTTCTTTATATCCTAGCCAACACTTGTTATGTTTTGTGTTTTTGATAATAGCCATTCTAACAGATGTGAAGTGGTATCTCACTGTGGTTTTGATTTGCATTTTGCAGATGATTAGTGATGTTGAGCACCTTTTTACATACCTGTTAGCTATTTGTGTGTCTTATTTTGAGAAATGTCTATTCAGGTCTTTTGCCCATTTTTAAATCAAGTTATTTGTTTTCTTGGAGTTGTTTGAATTCTTTATATATTTTGGATATTAACCCCTTATATGATTTGCAAATATTTTCTCCCACTTTGTAGGCTGTCTCTTCACTCTGTTGATTATAATAAATTGTAATAACCCATGTATGATTTACCTCAAACTGATAGTGATGATCACAATGGCTTGCACCTGATATGACAAATAGGCAAGGAGAAGAAAATAACAAAAAAATGGCACCTTGACTCTCCCAAGGTTAGTTGGTGGTATTATAAGGAGAAACAGTCAGCAACTGCCATGCTTTCTACCCTCAAGGAGGCAAGCAGTCAGGAGGTAGGGCTAGCAGACAAAACATAAGCTGACTTTCAGTCATACGTGGTATAACCCTTGTATAACCCTTTCCCTAGAGTGTGAGCAATACCTGAAACTTTCTTTTAATTTTTTTTTCAACGTTTATTTATTTTTGGGACAAAGAGAGACAGAGCATGAACGGGGGAGGGGCAGAGAGAGAGGGAGACACAGAATCAGAAACAGGCTCCAGGCTCTGAGCCATCAGCCCAGAGCCCGACGCGGGGGCTCGAACTCACCGACCGCGAGATCGTGACCTGGCTGAAGTCGGACGCTTAACCGACTGAGCCACCCAGGCGCCCCTGAAACTTTGTTTTAAACACCAGTATGAAACAGAAAATGAGATGTCACTTTCATGACTATGTGATGTTATTTAATACTCTATCCTAGCAGACTAGATTCTAATGCTGGCCTTGAAGAAGCAAACAGCCATATTGTGACTGCCTTAGCCTTTGGGACCTGAGGGGAGCTTACAGTTAAGAGTCAGCAAAAATCAGGGCTTTCAGTTATATAGCACAAGGAAATGAATTTTGCCAGCAACGTTTGGAGCTTGGAAAGGGACCCTAAACTCCATATGAGAAGGCAGACTTATTGCAAACCTTTATTGCAGGCTTGTAAGTTCCTGAGCAGAGGACCTAACTAAGCTATACCTAGACCCCTGACCCATGGAAAGTGAGCTAATACATGTGTGTTATTCATAGCTGCTAAATTTGTGCTATTGTTAAATACCAATATAAAACTAATACAGGGTGAGAGAGGGTAGGAGGAGGATAGAGGAGAAATAAAACCAGTTGGTGTCCAACAAATAGGTTGGTAACTTTGCTATGAGTGGTTATTTTGTTTCCAGGCCTGAATCAAGCATTTGCTTCTGAGGAGGACCCAGATTAGAAGAAGGTTGAGAACATCAGTCTGGGCCCAAAGTGAAGGCTGATGTAAATACTTATTTTGCACAGAATTAATTGGCAACTTTGAGCTTTCTAACTTTAGCAGTGCCATCTCAGCATCTCACCACATTTGACATTCAGTGACTCAGGAACCGAGGAGCCAGCTTGCATGCATGCAGCAGAACTAAAAACTAGTGGTTTGAAGTAAAGGAACTATTAACTATGGGATGCTAGTTAAGCTACTTTCATGCATAAACTGCAGTTATTCCTGCTACTTGAGGAATGCTCTCAATTGGAGCTCTCATGCTCATAATGATAAAGCATGGATTTGATTACCCAGGTTTGTCTACTCACTATTTTCTTATGAAATGTAGTACCCAGAGTCATAGCTCATCATTTAAATCTTACAAACCTAGTGAAAGGCAAGTCATAGGAAAGCCTGTAATAAATCAATTTTGAAAGTGGAAGGGTAGGGGAGCAGAGTAAGCAGCAGCAGCAGCAGAAGCAGCAGCATTTCCTTAGCTATTAAAGAGGTCCATTGACATACACCTGCTCAGCCACCACTGAGGTGAATCTGAAGGCTTTCCCCAGACTCCCCAGAAGTCCTAATGAAACTCTTGTTCTAGGCCTAGAACTCTTCCCCTTGAGAACCTCTGTATTCATTTGCTTGGGCTGCCATAACAAAGTACTAGACTAGGTGGCTTAAACAACAAATATTTATTGTCTCACAGTTTTTAAGGCCACAGTTGTGAAGTCTGAGATCAAGGTGTCAACAGGCTGGCTCCTTCTTGTCTCCTTGGCATGTAGGTGGGCATCTTCTCCCTTTGTCTTCACATGGTCTTTCCTCTGTATGTCTGTAGGTCTGTGACCTAATCCTTTTGTGTGTGTCTGTGTCCTAACCTCTTTGTAAAGATACCAGTCATATTTCATTAGGATCTGCTCTAATGACCTCTGTAAGACCCTATCTCTAAATATAGTCACAATTTCATGTCCTGTGGGTTAGGACTTCAAAGTATGAATTTTTTGGAGACACACTTCAGTCCATAACAAGTTATAAATATGCATTTCATTTTTTTACTTTAAATTATTTGATTTTTAAATATAATTTATTGTCAAATTGGTTTCCATACAACACTCATTGCTCATCCCAACAAGTGTCCTCCTCCCTGCCCATCACCCACTTTCCCCTCTCCCCCATCAACCCTCAGTTGGTTCTTAGTATTTAAGAGTCTCTTGTGGTTTGCCTCCCTCCCTCTCTGTAACTTTCTTTCCCCCTCCCCCTCCCCCATGGTCTTCTGTTAAGTTTCTCAGGATCCACATATGAGTGCAAACATATGGTATCTGTCTTTCTCTGTCTGACTTATTTCACTTAGCATAATACCCTCTAGTTCCATCCATGTTGCTGCAAATATCCAGATTTCATTCTTTTTCATTGCCAAGCAGTATTCCATTGTATATATAAACCACATCTTCTTTATCCATTCATCAGTTGATGGACATTTAGGCTCTTTCCATAATTTGGCTATTGTTGAAAGTACTGCTATAAACATGGGGTACATGTGCCCCTATGAATCAGCACTCCTGTATCCGTTGGGTAGATTCCTAGCAGTGCTATTGCTGGGTCATAGGGTAGATCTATTTTTAACTTTCTGAGGAACCTCCACACTGTTTTCCAGAGTGGCTGCACCAGTTTGCTTTCCCACCAACAGTGCAAGAGGGTTCCTGTTTCTCCACATCCTCTGCAGCATCTATAGTCTCCTGATTTGTTCATTTTAGCCACTCTGACAAGCGTGAGGTGGTATCTCAGTGTGGTTTTGGTTTGTATTTCCCTGATGTTGAGTGACATTGAGCATCTTTTCATGTCTGTTGGCCATCTGGATGTCTTATTTGGAAAAGTGTCTATTCATGTCTTCTTCCTATAAATAGGCATTTCAAACACAGCTTTTAGCTCAGTCATGGACTGTACTTATCATAAGGATAATGGTGATTAAAGGATACTGTCTAGGGGTGCTTGGGTGGCTCAGTCAGTTAAGCGTCCAGCTCAGTTCATGATCTCACAGTTTGTGGGATTAAGCCCTGTGTCAGGCTCTGTGCAGCACAGAGTCTGCTTGGGATTCTTTCTCTCTCTCTCTCTGCTCCTCTCTCTCTCTCTCTCTCTCTCTCTCAAAATAAATAAATAAATAAATAAGCTTAATAAAAAGGACACTGTCTAATACATAAAATATAAAGTTTCATTAGGTCAACAGCAAGGATGTAACTGTATGGAGCTGGCGGCACAGGACTCAACAGCACTCTCTCCATCAGGGGAATAGTATTTAGACTTTCAAGTCTCCACAAAGTAGCTCCTTGCCAATGATACCATCTGCTTTGGGTTTAATTGCATCTCCCCCAAATCCATATGTTGAAGTTCTAACCACCAGTACCTCAAAAGTGACATTATTTGGAAACAGGGTCACTGAATATGTAATTACTAAAGACCAGGCCATAGTAGTATAGGGTGAGTCCTTAATTCAATATGGTTGGCATCCTTATAAGAAGGAGAAATTTGGTCACAGACATGTACACAGGAAAAATCCTAGGCAAAGACCAAGGCAGAGATTGGGGTGACACATCTACAAGCCAAGGAAACACCTAGTACAAATAGCTCCCCTCATAGCCCTCAGAAAGAACCAATTCTACCAGTGCCTTAATCTTGGATTTCTAGCTCCAGGACTGTGAGATAGTACATTTCTGTTGTTTAAGCCACACAATTAGTGATACTTTATTAGAGCATCCCTAGAAGACATTTGGTGGGGTAAGTTCCCACCAAATTCTTTGACAAGTTCAATCTGGGTCCTTCTCAGGTAAGTAGGGATTCTGTATTACTCAAGGAAATTAATGCTAGCTGCTGTATAAAGAACTCCCAATCTCAGTGGTTTAACACATTACAAGTATATTTCTTGCACATAACACAGTCTGAGGAGAGTTTGATGGATTTCTTGCATAGTTGTTCATTAAGTGATGATTCAGAGATCAAGGCTCTACTGTGACTAGGGCCTTTGGGCTCTACTGAATCCTCTCCATCTGACAGGCTGATAAACAGAGAGTATGGAGAAGGAATACCAGCTTTTAATTTCCTTGGGATTGTCAGATCCTGGGGAATGAAGATGAACATTCCTTGGATAAGATGTACTTATAGTCTTGCTGCCTTCTGTATAACAAATGAATGCTTGGGCACCTGGGTGGCTCAGTCAGTTAAGCATCTGACTTTGGCACAGGTCATGATCTCATGGTTTGTGAGTTCAAGCCCTGCTTCGGGTGAGCTCAGGGCCCACTTCGGGTGAGCCCCATCTCTTTCTCTCTCTTTCTCTCTCTCTCTCCCTCTCTCTTCCCCTCCTGGGATTCGCTCTCTCTCTTTCAAAAAAAAGAGCAGTTGGGAATGGTCAGAATGGTATATACAATTTGTTCACTAACACCTGATTCTTCTCTCTTTCTTGGATACATAGCTACACTTCCCAGACCCCTGCAATTAGATGGGCCATAAAAATATGTTTGTATAAATGGATTAGTCTTCAGATCTGCCTGAAGTTTCTATCCCACAGGGACCTGAACTCCATCCCTAGCTCATATGCTCACTGGTGGTTGTGTGACCTCAGACAAATCTGTTTCATTTTCTCTTTGAGACTTTCTTTTCCTATATGTCCATTGGGAAGTATGGACCAGATGACTGCCTTGGGAGGAATAAGTTCTTGGTCTAAGCAGAGGTGAGACCAAGAGAGTGTTAAGTCATTTGTGTGAATTTTGTCAGAAAGTTTGATGAGGATGAGGGCTGACTCTTGACAGAGTGCCTAGAGGAAAGATGATGGGGGAAAATTTCATGGTAGACATTATCCACTATCTACACAGTGAGCCTTACCTCCCATCAGTATTACATTTTTTACTATAGATTTAAAAAGAAAAATGGGTGAAAAATGCCTATCTCTTGTAATCCCCTACCCCATTTCCCATGTGTGCCATATTTTCTTGCTTTAAAATTGCATTTGATTTTCTACATGTAACATGTATTCCTGGCTGGGATATCATTGATTTAAAGTAAAGCTGAAGCCTGTTGCTTTCTAAGGAATTGGACAAGTTGATGAGAACAAATCTTATGTTGAGGTCCTTCCTGAGCTCTGTTAGGCTGTGTCTCTCTGTCTCTGTTTCTATATCTCTATCTCTGTCTCTCTCTCTCTCTTTTGCTCTGTTCTTCTCTTATCTGGGAATGCAGAAATGTCAGTTCCCACACTGAACCTCTAATTTCAGTGGCTATCTCTAGTATTTTGAACAAGGTTTCAATACTTTCTTGATCTTTATTCTCTAGAAATCAAAGTGACAAACAAGAAAGTAAAAATATCCTAGATAATCCCTTTAATAATTTGGAATCCATTGTTACGCTTATCTTGCTTATCTTTTACAAAGTCATATCATCCCTGTAGTGTTGCAATCAATGAATAATGTTTCAAACCATCAAATATTGCTGGTAAAAGGAAAATATAATGAAAATTTAATTTGAATTATCTTAATCACCATTCATTATCAGCAGTGCTCAGAAGCTCAGAGATTAAAGAATGCTACCTATGGAGCATAGGAGTTCATGCATTTCTCAGGAACTCACTTTGAGTCATTCTCTTATACAGTGTAGAGAAACTGGAGGGCTGATAATGCAGGTATTCATTTGTTTTTTGTTTTTTTTTTTTTTAGCTTAAAAATTGGGGTTATTTTTATTCTTTTTTTTTTAATATGAAATTTATTGACAAATTGGTTTCCATACCACACCCAGTGCTCATCCCAAAAGGTGCCCTCCTCAATACCCATCACCCACCCTCTCCTCCCTCCCACCCCCCATCAACCCTCAGTTTGTTCTCAGTTTTTAAGAGTCTCTTATGCTTTGGCTCTCTCCCACTCTAACCTGTTTTTTTTTTTTTCCTTCCCCTCCCCCATGGGTTCCTGTTAATTTCTCAGGGTCCACATAAGAGTGAAACCATATGGTATCTGTCTTTCTCTGTATGACTTATTTCACTTAGCATCACACTCTCCAGTTCCATCCACGTTGCTACAAAAGGCCATATTTCATTTTTTCTCATTGCCACGTAGTACTCCATTGTGTATATAAACCACAATTTCTTTATCCATTCATCAGTTGATGGACATTTAGGCTCTTTCCATAATTTGGCTATTGTTGAGAGTGCTGCTATGAACATTGGGGTACAAGTGGCCCTATGCATCAGTACTCCTGTATCCCTTGGATAAATTCCTAGCAGTGCTATTGCTGGGTCATAGGGTAGGTCTATTTTTAATTTTCTGAGGAACCTCCACACTGCTTTCCAGAGCGGCTGCACCAATTTGCATTCCCACCAACAGTGCAAGAGGGTTCCCGTTTCTCCACATCCTCGCCAGCATCTATAGTCTCCTGATTTGTTCATTTTGGCCACTCTGACTGGCGTGAGGTGATACCTGAGTGTGGTTTTGATTTGTATTTCCCTGATAAGGAGCGACGCTGCACATCTTTTCATGTGCCTGTTGGCCATCCGGATGTCTTCTTTAGAGAAGTGTCTGTTCATGTTTTCTGCCCATTTCTTCACTGGGTTATTTGTTTTTCGGGTGTGGAGTTTGGTGAGCTCTTTATAGATTTTGGATACTAGCCCTTTGTCCGATATGTCATTTGCGAATATCTTTTCCCATTCCGTTGGTTGCTTTTTAGTTTTGTTGGTTGTTTCCTTTGCTGTGCAGAAGCTTTTTATCTTCATAAGGTCCCCGTAATTCACTTTTGCTTTTAATTCCCTTGCCTTTGGGGATGTGTCGAGTAAGAGATTGCTACGGCTGAGGTCAGAGAGGTCTTTTCCTGCTTTCTCCTCTAGGGTTTTGATGGTTTCCTGTCTCACATTTAGGTCCTTTATCCATTTGGAGTTTATTTTTGTGAATGGTGTGAGAAAGTGGTCTAGTTTCAACCTTCTGCATGTTGCTGTCCAGTTCTCCCAGCACCATTTGTTAAAGAGGCTGTCTTTTTTCCATTGGATGTTCTTTCCTGCTTTGTCAAAGATGAGTTGGCCATACGTTTGTGGGTCTAGTTCTGGGGTTTCTATTCTATTCCATTGGTCTATGTGTCTGTTTTTGTGCCAATGCAGGTATTCATTTGTAAGTTTAGGATAGATAATCAGGGAGACTCCAGCATGCCTAAGGGAAGGGTTCATGTGTATGTTGGTGTTGAGTAGCTAGACAGGTACTAGAGGTCAAATCTGTTGATTCCCAGTGCATTCCTCTCTTTCAATTTCTAGTGTACCATTCCCAGTTCAGTTCTCCCTTTTAGAATCCCATTTAGAATAGTGTTATTTTTCCACTTTTCATTAGTGTTATACCATTCCCTTTCAATGATTTTGTGCAGTCTACACATAAAATTTTCTCAGATTATTAATTTGATACGTGTACCAATTTAGGTTCTATGGGAAACAGACACTGGGATGGAGTTAGGAGTGCTAAAATTTGTGGGGTAACACTTGTGAAAAGAAAACGTAGGAAATATAACTGGGCAGAGTGAGTAGTCATATTCAAATGTAGACATGATAAACTCTCTGCTATACCAAAGGAGAGATAAAAACAAAGACTGCCTCTTACAGGAATACTACTAAGATGTCTTGCTAAGTCCCATTGAATGCAAACAGCTAGGTCCTCATACTGCTATTTTTCTCAGTCATTAGTTGAGGCTATCTTGTTAAGAGCATGACTTGCTCAATGCTGAGGTGGGCTCTTAAGGAGTTCACAATTGAAAGATGTCTACTTGCATCTGGGCAGCAAGTTCTTTTTTGAAGGCTGTTCTAAGTGGCACATCCCCATATCTGCCAAAACACTCTTAATGTTTAGCATCAATTTTATAAGAACACAAAAATACTTTTTCCTTTTAATTTTTAAGGTTTGAACTTATGCTTCTGGAAGTATGGTCAAATAAATTTTCTTCAAAAGCCCTTAGAATACCCTCAGAGGGTGGAATACCCTCAGAAATGTTGTATAAAATAGAATAAACCTCTTATCTTAGTTCAGGAGAAAGTAATAAGCTACTACCAAGTGTCCTGAGAAGAGATGAGAATGCAGAATATACGCTTGGCCCTTCTCACAGACCCCTTCAGGCCTAGCACTCAATAGTGTTCCTGCCCCACTGCCAGTGGCACAGAGGTTATTCCAAGACCAGTACATTCATGCCAGGGGCCAGCCCCAGGAAATGATACTGGAGCTCTCTTTCCTATAAGTCTGGATTTAGTGTAGTTTTGTGATGTTTATAAGCCTCTTAAGACTTTCAGAAAATGTTCTTACATCTTTAGCCCCTGGGATTCGATCAGAAAACTGGAGGTGAGAATGAGAGGTGGTACATCAATGTTTGTATGGGCCTCCAATTGGGGCTTAATTTGTAGTTGAAAGAAAATTCTAAGTTATGGTGCTCAAACCTCAATAAGCACTTTGATTATAAGCACTTCTTGTTAAATTGGAGTATTTATATACTTTATGTAAAAGTTAGATTTTTAAATTATTTGTAAAGCTACTGGATTTCCTTTTTCTGAATATCAGTCCAGCAAAGATGGTCTTTGTAGTTTCTTCTCCGAATATCACCAACAGTTTAACGTCTCAGGAGAGAGATTTCAATATTGAATAAAATAAAATTATTCAACTATACCACTGATTCTCCTGATTCTCAATAGGGCATGTATAGATAAGAAAGAAGAACTTGGGTAAACTTGTTCAAATTACACAACCGTCTCCTTTCTTCTTTTCTTCTGGTCCCCTGCTCATACCCTCCAAATGAAAACCACTAATCTACACAATCCTTATCCCCTTCTTCCCACCCATAATTATACAGGTTTCATGGCTCTCATACTGAGTTTTGATGTTCTTTCAGTGGACACATTCACATAGGCTTGAATTTGGGGCAGACTTCAGGAATAGTGGATGCAGGTCATTGGAGATAAACTTTAGGGTCCAGTACATACTCAAGAGGTATATTAAGTCATATCTGTAGGTAGTTCTAGAGTTGAAACTTACTATTCCATGGGGAGCAGTAGCCTTTCAGGTGTGAAATGAGACTATACTGGCTTGTTAATTTTGTTATTTGAGAATATACTGAAGGCAGGGAAATTGCTAACTGGAGAACTTGCCTTGAATTTTACCTGGGGCTTCATACCTGCTAGTATATCTCACTAATGCTGAAAGATTGTTTCCTTAGGACATAAGCATTGTCTTTCTCTGAATTTCCCATCATTATACTTGGGCCACCTGTTGGGGTACTCCGTCTCTACCTAGGCTTGGACCCTTGTCATCCCACTTCTTTAAGCTATAGCTGCCACTATACGACACCTTTACTTGCAGACCGAATTGTCTTCCAGAATCTATAGAAGGGCCTGTCATTCATGTACTTGTTTTGCTTCATTAATCCAGCATATTTTCAGGTCTTGGTCGCATCTAGCTTGTCTTGTACTGTAGTAAACCAGGTCATACTTAGTCCTATTCTTAGCTAGAATAGAAGTGTCCATAGACATGGAAGTTCAGATGCATTTACAATTGGGTTATACTTATTTGTTCATGTACCTGTATTTCACACTAGATAATGAAGTCTGTGAAGAGTGTTACTCTGTGCCTGCAGGATCTTGGCATAGAGTAGGCTCTCTGTGAATGTTGTTGAAATGAAAATGAAAGTGTAACTGTCCACATGCCTTCTCAGTGACTTGAGAGTCACCTCAGGAAATCCCCAGTGGTGCTGCCACTGACCTGGGAGGAGCATGAAACTCCTTGGGAGGAATGAAAGGCCCTCTGAGAGTAGATGAGGAGTGGTTGGAAACTTGCGCCTATGGGATGCTTCCTCCAAATTCTCTGCTGTTGGATGTAAGCTCTTCTCCATGATTTTCGAGAAATTGTGTTGAGAAGTGACAACTGGGTGAAAGATAATTTTATTTTAAAAATGAGATAATAGTCATTTTTAGAAAATAGTCACCAGTGAACTTCAAGTTCCAAAAATTTGGCCGAGGAGAAATACATGTTTTGTGGGCACTTGGGGAATGAGTGACCATCAGCAGAAGATGATATGGTGATGTGGAGTATAGATCACTCCACGCATCATCATTTTTCTCTTTCTTTTTAAGGTTTCAATCAGGTTTCTTACTATCCTTGTAGATCAATGAAATGTTGAATACAGTGAATATGAATTTGAGCAAGGCATCTGACAAAGTCCTTCACGATATTTTCATGGACAAGGTAGAGAGAAATGAGAAAATGAGAAAATGTTCAGGCAAATTTCTTTAAAATTTTTTTTAACATTTTATTTTTTTGAGTGGTGGAGAGAGACGGAGTGCGAGCAGGGGAGGGACAGAGAGGAAGACACAGAATCCAAGGCAGGCTCCATGCTTTGAGCTGTCAGCACAGAGCCCGATGTGGGGCTTGACCCCATGAGCCATGAGATCATGACTTGAGCCAAAGTCAGACGCTCAACCAACTGAGCCACCCAGGTGTGTTTAGATCAATTTCTAATTGGTTGAGTGGCTATAGCCTCAAATGAACTGATTAAATTAACAATATTATCACCATTTACAGATGAAGAAATAAATTCAGGGAAGTAAAGTGACATCTATGATCACATAAGGAGCATTAGGCTGTTTTGAAAGCACTTTGTATTCATCCAAGGGATTACTACTGCATGGGTTTTTCCTTATGGAACATGACACAAAGTCATAAAATGTGACTCTTTTCCTTGCTTTTGCCTCCTGGTGAAACCTGTGACCACCCACCCTGCCTACCTATGAACATCAATTTGAAAGAGAAACTAAGAGAAAGGAGGAAAACCGAGAGGCTCTTATATAAATGGATTACAAAAAGTTTCCAAATGCTAACACTGAGTTATGAAGAGCATGAAACTAAGTGGCTGGATAACTGCCTATCGACAGATGCTTTAAGATGATTTAGTTCTGCTTCAATTCACATTAAAATAGAAACAGAACATGTGAAATTGGTGGAGCATCTCATTGGGTAAAATAATCTTTGGATGGGCAAATTAACAACACGACCTAGGTTGTAAGACTTTCCTTCCCAAGGACCATGTCACTTCTGTATTATGCGACATGCTAGGTGTAAAAAAGAGGGTGAGGACTTCTCTGTGGTGTGTGTGTGTGTCTGTGTGTGTGTGTGTGTGTGTGTGTCACAGAGAGAGAGAGAGCATGTATTTATTTGTGTTTATGTATTTAATCATATATGTGAGTCCAGGAGTGTACTCTATGCATTTAAGGTATTACCAATATGTGTCTGTATGCAACACAACACAAAATACTCTAGTAATCATATCCTTTTCATTTATTTTTGCCTTCTGAAGAGGAACCCAGGGCATGTTTGCCTACAAAGATCACTTTAAAGTAGAAACTGAAAATAAGATAAAGAAAATCATAGGCTATTAGATAAATACATTACAGAAATATTATAGATGATAATACAGGGCTATAAAGAATGTGAAACTAAGTGGCATGTGAGGAAAAAACAAAATAATCATTTTTGTTCTGACTTTGTTGGTACATATTTAAGTCTTTCATCACTAACCCATTAGATAGGTTTGGCTCTTGATGATTTGCAAAATATTTTTACACATGTCATCTTATGGGACTTACAATACTCATTAGGTAAAAATTAGGGACTAAAAAATATATCTCCATTTTACAAAAGAGCAAACTGAGAAGCAAACACTAGTAGAGTTTTGCCAAAATCACACATGCCAGAAGGCTTTTTCTGCCTTCCCTCTCTGCATTACTTTTGGTTTCATTTCCTTACCCTCCAACTCTTCCATTGGCCATTTGTCTTCCCTACATCTTATTTCCCACCTGATTAGGAAAATTCCAAAGCAGAAAATAGATATGTCAGCTGATATGGGAAAACCATTTACATTTCCAAACTTTAATCTTGGGTGGAGAAGAATAGGGATATATAACTAACATGAGTGTAAGGAATGGGGAATGCAAGAGTTGAGGTTCAGGCAAAAGTTGAGATCAGTAAGACCGGTCAGGACAAGAATAAAACTTCAATCTTGACCATAGTTCCCAAAATGAAGTTTCATAATAGAACATCAGCTCTACTAATGTCTATTTAAAACAACAACAACAACAACAACAACACTTTATGGAGGTATGATTGACATACAAAAATTTGCATATATTTGATATAAACAGCTTAATGAGTTTGGAGATAATGTTACGCCCTTAAAACCATCAGCACAATTGATGGTATAAACATATCTATCACCTCCAAAAGTTTCCTCTGACCATTATTATTATTATTATTTTATGTGTGTGTGTGTGATAAGAACACTTAACATAAGATCTACCTTAGTAGTATGCTCTACAATATGTTACTCTGTATTATAGGCACTCTTCTGTATGGTAGATCTTTAGGATTTACTCATTTTGCATAACTGAAACTTTGTATCCTTTGACCAACATCTCCTGTTTCCCTCTTCCCCCAGCCTCTGGCAACCACAATTCCACCTTCTGCTTCTATGAGTTTTACTATTTTAGATTCCTCATTATAAGTAGTATCATGTTGTATTTGTCTTTCTGTGTGGCTTGTTTCAGTTTCAGTTAGCATGATGCTCTCCAGGTCCATCTATGTTGTCACAAATGGAAGCATTTCCTTTTTAAAGGCTGAATAATATGCCATTGTTTATATATGCTGCATTTTCTTTATCTATTAATCCATTGATGGACATTTAGGTTGCTTCCTTGTCTTGGCTATTGTTAATAATGCAGCAGTGAACATGTTAGTGCAGCTTTCTCTTCAAGGTCCTAATTATAATTCCTTTGGGTATACACCCAGAAATGAGATTGCTGGATGATATATCTACAAATCTTTTGACTGATTTCTAAAGCATATACATATCTGCTCTCAATAAGTAGTGCAAACCATCACACTAACAATTGTTTAATGATAAACCTTAAGTGTTCTGACCTAAAGCTCAGGTAAAATAAATGGTTCTGTAATTTCTTCACTTAAGATTTCAATAGACCATATTGAATCTACAGAATGGATTTACTAACCCCAAACTTACAGTACGACGTGTGGCCATCTTCATGTTTGGCAGAGAACATCTCCCTGAAAGCAAGCATACCTTCACACTGTGCAGGGAAACCTGGTGACAGCATACTTCCAAATAGCTTTTGTAATGTAAACTCAAGTCTGGGAAGAAGACAGATGAAAAGCAGTTGGGATTTCCAGACTGGAAGAGGTGGGCATTTTGGCTCTCTGAAATGCCACTGCCTACACAACAACAAAAAATAGAAAATGAGGACCAAGGAAGGAAGAAATATGCTACCAAAGGGGTTGATATTGTTGCTGTGATTTAAATTCAGATTTGGTTTTGAGTTTTCTGACAGCCATGACAAAAATGAAAAATGACCTGAACCACCTCTCCTGTCCCTGATAATCTGACTAGTGTTGGAGTTACACAGGAAGTTATTATATTACTTCTTTGAAACATTAAAAAAAATCAAAGACCTTTCTTTTTCTGTTTATTGTGTCCACATATGATTTAACCTCTAATCTCCTGTAATTTTTTTAAATGTTTTTTTCTCATGAAAAATAGGTAACTGGGATTTTGATGGACCAAAGGCTTTTAAAAAGTATATCGATGTGATTAATTTAATTCATCTATCCCTGTCACTCATTGGTGTGGAATTTATTTACGCAAGTGGTAAGTTAGATTGTTTTTGTACCAGTGATTTACTTGTGTAAATATGAAAAAGTAACATACATGTTACTTGCAGAGTGATTCTACCCTAAAGGACTAATTGTTGTAAGGGTTGTTAGTCTGATGATGTTTCTCCATGTTGGCAACTCTTTCATAGCCATGCTATTTGCAATCTCTGCATATACCCTTTGCTATGTAAGGCTAACACTCAACAGACTATTTCACCCTGTTCTCTCTGCAATTTGAATAAGCTGCCAACAAGTGGAAGGTGTGTTTTGGTTATGGTATCATGTCATGAATAGCTTGGCATGATAAATAGAATTAAAGAGAATTATCATGATTTTCCACTAATTTACATTTTTTCCATAGAGAGAGAACACTTTACTAAATCAACTATGCATAAATAGTAACTAGTATTGGTGTAATTATTAAATATAAACAGGATATCCTTTAAAGCAAAATTTAGAGAACTACAAACACCTGGGTACAATTAGGCATCTTACTCATCTTTGTTACAAATTTTAATGTTTTTACTTGTTTTGCATCAGGTTTTAGTGAGAAAAATATTTAACTCTCTTTTACCTATCTGCAGCATGAGAAAGAGCTCTGATCTTGTGTTCAGTATTCTGACTGTTGGAGTGAAAGTTATAGCATTCTTCTGGGGTCAGAGATGGCCCCCTGTAATTGAGTAGAAAATTAAAACAATTCTCCTTGATTCTGTGAATATATCATAGACTGCTCTTGAGTTAATTCCTCCAAGTTTTCCTCTTTACAGATATCTTCTTCCTTTTAAGCTTCTTTGCAAAAATTAGAATACAAATATCATAGCCATTATGGAGTCCCCTATAGCTCAGGCCACTTACTATACTTTAATCCTATATGATTTCATCTAGTGCTATGGATTTAAATATTGCCTCTGTGTTTGCATGCAATTTATAAGTCTATTCCAACTGCTTACCTGATTTTTCCATTTGAATATCTCATAGATATCTCAAACCTTATTTCCCAAACTGAACTGTTGATTACTCTACCGCCATCTCATTCCTCCCCAGTAAGGGGTACCACCATCAACCCAATTGTTGAATCCCCAAACCTAGAAATAATCCTTGATTCCTACCTTTTCCTCATCCTCCACAGAAAATGTGTCTTAATCTCTCTCTAAAATATATCTTTAGTTCATCTACTTCTCTTCATATCCAGTGCTGCCATCCACTCCGGTCCCAGCCACCATACTGTGTTACTTGCATCATGGAGCTCATTGCCTCTTCCATTGCTCCCTTAAATTCCATTCTTCATAGGCAGCCAGAATTATCCTTACAAAAATTAACCAGTCCATTTCTATCCTTTTATGGAAGCATTTAAGGTTTCCGATAGCATTTGGAATAAATTCAAATTTCTCTCCACAACCTATAAGGCTGTAGCTGATCTATTTCCTGGCTGACTTGCCAACCATCTCCTTCATGGAACTACAGTCTATCTGGGTTTTTGTTGCTTGTTCCACAAAGTTCATTCCAGTTTCAAGATTACATTGCAATTGCTATTCTCTTTGTCTGAAACCCTTTCCCAGACCCTTTGAGTGCTTTCCTCCTTGCTATGCTTCAGATTTTGGCTCAAATATCCTTTCCTAGGGTAGTCTTCCTTGATGGTTTCTAATTTTTTTTTAATGTTTATTTGTTTTTGAGACAGAGAGACAGAGCATGAACGGGGGAGGGTCAGAGAGAGAGGGAGACACAGAATCGGAAACAGGCTCCAGGCTCTGAGCTGTCAGCACAGAGCCCGACGCGGGGCTCGAACTCACGGACCGCGAGATCATGACCTGAGCCGAAGACGGCCGCTTAACCGACTGAGCCACCCAGGCGCCCCCTTTTTTTTTTAAATTTTTTTAATGTTTATTTATTTTTGAGACAGAGAGAGACAGAGCATGAACAGGGGAGGGTCAGAGAGAGAGGGAGACACAGAATCTGAAACAGGCTCCAGGCTCTGAGCTGTCAGCACAGAGCCCGACTTGATGGTTTCTAAAATAGCCTCACACTCCCCTTCACTCTATCACATCCTCCAGTTTGATTTCTTTCATATCACTTATCAAAAATTTTATTTACTTGTTTCTGGTATGTCTACCCCTTAATAGAATGTAATCTCCTGGAGGACAAGAACCTTGTCTGTATTGACAGGTCTTTATTGTAGAATCTTAATCTCTACCAAGAACTCATGCATATTTAATAAGTATTTATCAAACTCCAAATGAAGGAATACAAAATGTATACCACCAGTAGTGTGAATACAAGATTCTTTCTTTAAAACCAATATTGAGAGTATTGTGGCCTTTCAAAACAGTAAAATTTCTTTATCTGTTTGAGTATTTCTTTGTGGTATATATAATTAAAGTATGCTGAATAAGACCTTTTCTCTTATATCTGTGGCTAAAGGACCAACTCTGCCAATAACAGTTTCTGCCAATAACAGTTCATAGTAACCCTATGATCTAAATAGGGCCACATTGCCCTATCTTTGCACACATTCCATAGGACAAAGAAACCATTTGCATATATAAGTAGAAAGGGAGACCCAGAGGAGGGAGGGGTAGTTGTTAGAGGGCAATCTCTTCCTCACTTCAAGTTGTACTGGGAGAGGCCTAGCTAGCACTTGCTTAGATGGGGAAGTTCTGAGATTAAAATTTGCAATTGACTGAATTAGCCTGCAATGGAATTGTTCCTGCTGCAAATTCTGTGAGGTCTGCCTGAAATGTCATTAGAAAACAAGGACATACTGGAAGGCAGTGATGAAACTGGGAGTGGATGGTGGTGGTAGTATGAACTTTATGTTTATAACTCACTACTTTCTGACTTGTTAATAAATTATGTAATTATGATTACAAAGCTCATGTTTCCTTGATCAGAACTAAAATGATAAAGCCTACATGACTTTTATTACCTGGTTTCTTAAAAAATATCCATGCCCATCCCCCCCTCCACCTCCCTTCTGGTAGCCATCAGTTTGTTATACAGGTGATGGGGATTAGGGAGTGCACTTGTGATGAGCACCAGGTGATATATGTAAGTGTTGAATCATTATATTGTACACCTGAAACTAATACACACTATGTTAACTAACTAGAATTTAAATAAAAACTTTTTAAAAATCCATGTCCTTTATATATTTTGGATACCAACCCTTAATCGGATATGTCATTTGCAAATATCTTCTCCCATTCCATAGGTTGCCTTTTAGTTTCATTGATTGTTTCTTTTGCTATGCAAAAGCTTTTTATTTTGATGAAGTCCCAATAGTTTATTTTTTGCTTTTGTTTCCCTTGCTTCAGGAGACCTATCTAGTAAGAAGTTACTGCAGCAGATGTCAAAGAGGTTGTTGCCTGTTTTCTCCTCTACAATTTTGATGGTTTTCTGTTACATTTGGTCTTTCATCTATTTTGAAATTACTTTTGTGTATGGTGTAAAAAACTGATCCAGTTTCATTCTTCTCTTTGTTGCTGTCCAATTTTCCCAACACCACTTGTTGAGGAGACTGTCTTTTTTCCATTGGATATTCTTTCCTGATTTCTTGAAGATTAGCTAAGCATTTAGTTGTGGGTCCATTTCTGGGTTTTCTATTCTGTTCCATTGATCTATGTGTTTATTTTTTTTTCCAACTTTTTTTTTTTTTAATTTTATTTTTGGGACAGAGAGAGACAGAGCATGAACGGGGGAGGTGCAGAGAGAGAGGGAGACACAGAATCGGAAACAGGCTCCAGGCTCTGAGCCATCAGCCCAGAGCCCGACGCAGGGCTCGAACTCACAGACCGCGAGATCGTGACCTGGCTGAAGTCGGACGCCCAACCGACTGCGCCACCCAGGCGCCCCTATGTGTTTATTTTTGTGCCAGTACCATACTGTTTTGATCACTACAGCTTTGCAATATAACTTGAAGTCTGGAATTGTGATGCCTCCAGCTTTGCTTTTCTTTTTCAGGGTTATTTTGGATATTTGGGATTTTTGTGGTTCCATATGAATTTAGGATTGTTTGTTCTAATTCTGTGAAAAATGTTTGGTGGTATTTTGATAGGGAGTTCATTGAATATGCAGATGGCTTTGGGTAGTATTGACATTTTAACAATATTTGTTCTTCCAATCCATGAGCATGGAATGTTTTTCCTATTTCTTTCTGTTCTTCAACTTCTTTCATCAGTGTTTTTTTTAGTTTCATATTTTCATATTTATATTTTCATCTTAAGACAGTGTGTCATTTTGTTCTCTTGCACACAACAGTAATTTTTCTTTTTTAATCCAAATTTTTATTTAAATTCTAGTTACCATATGCTGCAATATTGGTTTCAGGAATAGAATTCAGTGATTCAATACTTACATAAAACACCCAGTGTTAACCATAACAAGTGCCCTCCTTAATACCCATCACCCATTTAGCCCATTCCCCACCCATCTGGTCAAGTGTGTCAGAGCAATGGAAAGGTAATTACTACCATATAGAAAAATCTACACAAATATTGATTATGTTAAAAAGAAACAACAATGTCATTTAAATGTAAATATTATATATATATACCTGACCATAAATAGCACAAGTGGCAGGAGAGAGTTAATTAAATTAAAGTGTTTTAATACCCCACGTGGCCCTGTACTAATTCATATTATAGTCCAAAAATTGAGCCATGCATTTTGCATTCCCTAAACTAACTACTAAAAGAATAAGCAGATACAAAAAATTAGCAAGTATATAGGACAAGTAAATATGGTTAACATGCTTGACCAACTGACATTTAACAATGGTGGAATGTACTTTTTTTCAAGTGCATACAAAATATCCAGCAAAATTGAGCATATATTGTCCCAAAAACCAAGTTTCAAAAGATTCAAAACATACAAATTGTCTGACTGTAGTAGAAATCAACTAGAAATAAATAACAAAAAGATAACTAGAAAACCCCCATGTTTGGAAATTAAGCAACATATAACCAATGGGTCAAAAATGGAATCATAGTGGAAATTAACAAATACTTAGAACTGAAAGATAAGGAAAATGAAATATAAAAACATAATGGAAAGAAAAAAAAACAAATTGTCATTATATGCATTTCTAATTACAAAATCCAAGAAAATTAGCTTGAAAACTATTGGAACTAAAAAGCACTCATAGAAATGACTGATTACCACATAAAAATCAATAGCTTATTCATATATTAGCAAAAGTTAATTAGAAAATATGGTAAAAATATTCCACATGACAACAGCAAGAAATACTACCAATACCTAGAAAGATATCTAACAAGAAACTTTATACCTTACTGATTATGGATAGAATGACAAGAATAAATAAAGCATACTTGGAGCCTGAATGGGATGTAGTGTACAGTTAAGATTACTGACTCTGGCTCCAGAATTTGGAGCTTAGACTGCTCAAGTTCAAATCCCGGATCTGTTATTTCCTAGCAGTGGGACCTTGGCCAAGTTATTTAACCTCTTTATACCTCAGTTTCTTTTACCTGCGGTAATAATCATGACAGTCTGTACATTATAGAGGCAGGACTAAATTACTGTCCCATGATGAATGTTTATATGGCTATGACCTGTACCCTGTTCTCCTGACCTTCACATCTTACTCTCCTCACTTTTTTCTTTTCTGTAGCATTTACTACCTTTTAACATGCTATACATTTCTTTATTTCTTATATTTATTGCTTATTGCTTGCCTACTTTTATTAAAATATATGCTCATTGAGGGAAAGAATGTTTTTTTTTCTATTTTTGTAAAATGTCTATATTTTTGCAAATGTATCCCAGATGCTTAGGGAATTACCTGGCACATAATAAACACTATTATTAAAGTGTCAATTCTCCAGAAATTATAAATGTAATTCAATCCCAATAGATATCTCAGTGAGATATTTTCTAGAACTTGAGAAACTGATTCTAAAATTCCTTAGAAAGAGAAATCAAGTAACAACAGCCAAGAAAAAATTTACGAAGAACATGGGGGAAGGGCTTGTGTCACTAATAATTAGTACAATGAGTTTTTGGCACAGAAATAAACAAATAGATCAGTGAGACTCTCTCTCTCTCTCCCTCTCTCTCTCTGTGAGGGTGTCTGTGTGCGTGTGTGTGTGTATGTGAAGATGGAATTTCATATAGGTGGGGGAAGAATAAACTCTTCCATATATAGTGTGGGGGTAATTGGCTATTGGTTATTTATCTATAAGATCACTCCCACACACTGCAAACTTAAAAGCAATCCCCAATGGTTTAAATAGCCTTTGTGTTTGATCATCTACTATCATGTTTTTTAAATCAATATTTTCCCAATATTGCTTACAACGATTTGCAGGTAGTTATATCTGAACTCTGTACATGTATTAAGCTGGACCCAACTCAAAAGAGCCCTGTTTTCAACTCTTGCAGCTGCCACTAATTTTTTTTCTGTCCTTGAGCAAATCACTTCCCCTTTCAGTGCTCAGTTCAATTGTCTACTAACTGAAAACGTTTTAGTAGATTAATTGATTAAGATATAGATAGGTTCAACTATAATCTCTTGAGTTCCTGCAACTGTTTGGTGATTTTAATTACTTCTCACAATTCCATTTCTCCCCATTTAGTTGAGGAAACTAAGACTCAAAAGAAACAATAGTTTTCTCAGGATCCCACAGCCAGAAGCTGCTTGTTCCAGTTTGAGTTAGGTTTGCCTGTTAATAAAGAGGCCTAATGAGATAGAAGTTTATTTTTTCCCAACAAAGTGTTAGGCAGTCTAGGATCACTATGGCAGCTTCTCAGCCTTTGGGGGTTGTCAGAGATCCCGGTTTCTTATCTGTATGCTTTGTCATCGTGAGTGCTATCTTCCATCTTCAGTGGTGCCTCAGAGGCTTAAGAGGGTTACTCTAATTCCAGTTGTGACATGATGGGGGGACAGAGAGGCAAACGGTGCCTGTTTTCAAACCAAGTCAATTCACTCTGAAGAGCTTTCTGAGAAACGCCAGCTAGAATTTCCATCTTATTGGCCACTCTCAGCTGCAAGGGAGGTTAGTTTATTGGGTTGAGGATATTGTTGCCTCGAGTTAGTTTTTAAGGAAGAAGAGGAGAATTAAAATCAACTTAATAACTAGGATTTATGCTATAGTGGTAAAGCATCATGTCCAGGTCTACTGTCACAAGTGTGATACTCTTTTCATGAAATCTATAGGTCTGACCCTTATATTTTAAGTGAATCCTTGGAGAGAGGATCAAGGTAAATTTCACGGAGGAAATGGCATTTGGGTTGTGCCTCCATTGATGATTAGAAGGCAAATGGTTGGAGCCAGGACTTAGGGAATGCACTATAGTGGTAGGAACACAATGGTCACAGACTGGGAGGTGAGGGGGTAGATAAGGGTCAGGTTGCTGCTCAGATTGGCTAGGGCCCAGAATGGGTAATGAAAGGCTTGCAGAAGCCCAGGTTACTAGTAGGTGGTTTGTAAAGCATACTTTCTTACAGCCTCTGTCTTAAAAACATTATATACCTGGGCAACCCTTGCAATGATCCCAACCCCACATACACAAATTCTGAAACAGCAGAATTGTAAGAGGCAAGAGGATTGAGGAGATAGTACTTTATTTATTTATTTTTTAATGTTTATTTATTTTTGAAACAGAGAGAGACACAGCATGAGCAGGGAAGGGGCAGAGAGAGAGGGAGACACAGAATGTGAAGCAGGCTCCAGGCTCTGAGCTGTCAGCACAGAGCCCGATGAGGGACTTGAACTCACGAACTGTGAGATCATGACCTGAGCTGAAGTCTGACGCTTAACTGACTGAGCCACCCAGGAGCCCCGAGGAGATAGTACTTTATGTGGAGATTGGCTCAGCTCAAAAAGTTAGCTCCTGCTTGCCTGTCTGGGGTTCTCAATGTCTTTTCTTTGGGTTCAGATAGTGGTTCTCAAACTTTGCTGTACATTGGAATCACCTTTTTAATCATCTTTAACAAATATTTCCCACTCACTCCTGACCCAGAATTCTCCTGATATGATTGCTATGGTGTGCCACCTGGGCATTGGTGGTGAGGGTGTTGGCAAAGTTCTCCAGGTGATAAGAACATTTAGCCAATTTCGGGACCCACTGGGTTAAGGCATTGAAGAAAAATATTAATGAATTAATTATATTTGACACCATTATATTGTTATTACATATAACATTATTTATAACATTACATATTACTATTATCAATAGAATTTCCCATCAGCTTCCCCATGGGTAGGTGGGCATTCTGGGAGGTTGTGTCACAGCCACCCTGTCTGCAGAGAACCAAATAACTCAGAGGTTATCACACAGTAAGAAGATTGCCTCCTTCCTTGTTGGAAGGTGCCGTATTTGGAAGCATCTAATTCAGAGGTGCTGCGTCCCCCATTAGCACTTTCACAAAATGCTTTAGCACACATTTGAGGCCTTCTGGGTTGAAAAGCCAATACAAGAAATTGCAAAGATGGATCTCCTGGGATTTAAAATAAAGTACTGATAGAGTCGCCTGGGTGGCTCAGTTGGCTGAGCGTCCAACTCTTGATTTCGGCTCACGTCATGAACCCAGGGTTGTGGGATGGAGTCCAGAACTGAGCATGGAGCCTGCCTAAGATTGTTTCCCTCTCTCCTTCTTTCCCTCTCGCCTGCTTGTGCGCTCTCTCTCTCTGTCTCAAACAAACAAACAAACAAACAAAATAAATAAATCTCTTCTCCCCCATCCCCCAACTAATGGGTCAGGTGGCCTTGTTTTAGTTCTGTGTAGGATCTGAGCTACACAGGGGTTAAAGTCCAGTTGGCAGAGTCTGTGAGCAAGCCTGAATCTGCTCTGGAGCTAGTGGGGATGCCAAGCCCTGACTGGAGTCCCAGGCCAGAGTGGGGCTCAGGAGCCAGAGCCAGGGCAGATCTGGAACCCACCCCTCCTCATACTTCTTTTCCAGAAGAGAGGCTGGAAAGCCAGAGAAGGAACCACCATCTGTGTAAATTAACTCGTTATCAGTAAAATTTGCACCACCCAGTGTAAATTTTTATGGGTTCAAAGTTGTCACAGAAAAGGATACAATTAGGCTGAGAGCCTGCCTCAGCTGGCTGCTGGGTAAGGGAAGAGTGTGAACAAGGAAGGGGTTTGCAGAGGCCAGTCAGGCTTAGTTTGCAAATGTAAGGGGAGGTAGGCTGAGAGTGGTTTTTAGCTGAAATTGCTGCCACTGACAATAGAGATTAGCAATTTAACGAGTCAAAAGTGCCTTGAATGTTGATTGAATTTATTTATAAGCCATATAATTTTGAACATGAGTAGAGGCAGCTTACCAAAAAGACAGGACATGATGCATAAACTATTTTGTTTATTTTAGCAAAAATGGAAGTAAATAACATTTGTTATTTCAGTATCTCCTCATCAAATTCTCACCAGAACAATAATTCTGGAGTGCATCCAGGGTGGGATGGGCCAGTCCAATTGCTAAACTACTGCAACTAAGGCTGGGCAAGAGGGATTTGCTACTACCAGGATAAGGTGCAGAAAAGGAGAAAGGGCAATTGTTGGTCTATAGCTGGAGGTATTCACTAGCCCAATGAGGTCCAGATTTGCTGAAGAAAGAAGCCAGCTGTAAAGGTTTTGGTCAAAACAAAAAGGTTTTGTGTAGGATGGCTACAACAAAAGTTTTATTAAGGATACTTTCCTCAAAAGATGGATAAATTATGGAAAGTGAGAAAAAAAGACAGTTGGAGAAGGATATGAATGAGTTTTAAGAAGGGATTTTGGATGATTTAAAACAAGCTTGCAGGTTAAGTAAAGAGATAAAGTAATAATGGTTTAATACTTACCTAGTTCTAACTACATGCCAGACACTGTTCCAAATGTTGTACATGTATTAACTCATATTATTCTCATACTAAATTTGTGAGGTAGGTACTGATATTCTCATTTTATAGTTGAAGAAACTATAGACAAAGAGAGGATAAATAACTGGTTCAAGGCCAAAATGCCAGTAAGTGGTGGAACCAAAATTTGATTCTAGGAAGTCTGGTTCCAGACCCCATTCTTTAAACCAGTAGTGTTCAGTGCTGGACCCACAGCATCAGCAGCACCCAGGAATTCATTTAAAATGAAAACTCTGAAGCCTCCCCTGAGACCAGCTGACTCAGCGACTCTGGGGTGGAGACAAGCAATTTGATCTAATTTAATTTCTCTCTTTCTCTCTGCATTTGTGTCTTGTAAAAATTTCAACACTTGTGAATATAGAAGATAGAAGTCTTTATCCTTCTGTTCCCTTCTCCAATTCCATTTGCCAGAAATTATGTATTAGTTTTTGATTGCTTCTGTAACAAATTACCACAAATTCAGTGGCTTAAAACAGGATACATTTATTATCTTACAGTTCCAAATGTCAGAACTGTGCTACAGGTCTCACTAGGCTTAAGTCAAATTATTAGCAGGCTGCATTCCCTTCTGGAGGCTCTCTAAGGGAGAATCTGCTTGCAAGCTCATTCAGGTGTTGACAGAATTCAGTGGCCTTGCAGTGCTGAGGTCCTTCTTGCATCACTGTCTTTCAGGGGCTGCTCTTAGCTCCTAGCAGCCTCTTTCTGGTCCTTTCCATTGGCCTTATACCTCTCAGAACCAGCAAAGGGTTGTCAAGTACTTCTCACATTGCCATCTCTGATTCAGCTGGGGATGTTTTTCCACTTTTAAGGACTCATGTGCTTGAATTGAGTTTACCCAGATAAACCAGCATGATCTCCCTATTTTTTTTTTTTTTTTTTTAAAATTTTTTTTTTCAACGTTTATTTATTTTTGGGACAGAGAGAGACAGAGCATGAACGGGGGAGGGGCAGAGAGAGAGGGAGACACAGAATCGGAAACAGGCTCCAGGCTCCGAGCCATCAGCCCAGAGCCCGACGCGGGGCTCAAACTCACGGACCGCGAGATCGTGACCTGGCTGAAGTCGGACGCTTAACCGACTGCGCCACCCAGGCGCCCCATGATCTCCCTATTTTAGGGGCTACAGCCTTAGTCACATCTGCAAAGTCATTTTTGCCATGTACGTTAACATAGTTACATATACCAGGAATTAGGATGTGAATATTTTAGGGAGGCCATTATTCTGTCTACCATAGCTTACCAGTTTCTTCCATGTACTTCTAATTTTTCTCTGCTTCTATAAATTGAGGTGAATGTGCATGCATGTGTGCATGTGAATGCTCTATATATTTTCTTCTTTTTTGCTTTTAAGTAAACAAAGATTTTTACTATTTTGTTTCACAGTAGGTATTTTGTTCACCTAACAGTATATCATATGCATCTTTCCAAATCATTATGTATAGTTCCGCCTCATTCTTTTGAATGACTTCCTAGTGATCCAGGAGATGGTTGCACCACCATTTCTTTAACCTATTCTCATTAATGGATATATGAACTATTTCTATTTTGTATTATTTTAAATGCAGAGGCAGTAATCATCATTGTATATTTCTATATGTTTGTTCTCTTAAAATCTGTTCTCCATACAGCAACCAGATTATGATCATGATGCAAAACAAGCCTAATTAACACTTTTCAATGTTTTCCCATCTCACTTAGCTAGAATCTAACTTCTTCACCATGGTCTATCAGGGCCTTCAGGATATGGCTACCTGTCACCATGATCATCATTTTTCTTATTTCTCACTCCACTACAGCCATAATGGCCTTTCCTTAAACATACCAAGCAGCTTTCTGCTTTAGATGCTTTGGATTTTTTGTGTGACTCACACCCTAACTTGCTTCAGGTCTCTCTGACATGTTATCTTATCACAGAAGTGTTTCCTGGCTTTCCACCCAATAAACAATGACATCCCTCCTTCCCCCCATCACTCCAGTCCCCTTATCATGCTTTTTATTTCAATTTTTTTAAGTTTATCTACTTATTTTGAGAGAGATAGACTGAGAGTTGGGGAGGGGCAGAAAGAGAAGGAGAGAGAGAATCCCAAGCAGTCTCCATGCTAACAATGTGGGGCTTGAAATCACAAAATTGTGAGATCTTGACCTGAGCCAAAATCAAGAGTTGGATGCTTAACTGACTGAGCCACCCAGGTGCCCCTGTCTTTCATTTGTTATATATTATTTGATACATATGAAATTCGTGCAAAATAATGCATGCCATGTATATTTAACTTATGAATGATTATGAACAAGGCAAGCAAATGAACACTATATTTTATTTTCCTTCATAGCACTGATCACCATCTAACATAGTTTTTGTAGTCTCATTCCCTGCACGAATATAAGAATCCTATGAGTCTGTAATTTAGAGTTGTTTAGTGCTATCTCTTCATTGTCCAGCTCAGTGTCTGGCACATAGTAGGTGTTTTTTGTTGGACAATAAATTTGTGAAGATGAATTACTAGAAGTTTAATTTCTGGGTCAAAGGAATATCAAATTACCTTTTATTTATTTAAAAAATGTTAATTTTTTTTTTTGAGAGAGAGAGAGAGAGAGAGAGAGAGAGAGAGAGAGAGAAGCATGAGAGAGGGAGGAGCAGAGAGAGGAGACACAGATTCCAAAGCAGGCTCCAGGCTCTGAGCCATCAGCACAGAACCTGACGTGGGGCTCAAACCCACCAACTGGAAGATCATGACCTGAGCTGAAGTTGGATGCTCAACCAACTGACCTACCCAGGCGCCCCTCAATTTACCTTTTAAAAGGTCACACTACCATATACTCTCTCCAATGGTATATTGTTTCCATTTTAATAACTTTTTACGTGAGGTACTGTTTTTGAAATATCTAGATTGTTAGTTATAAATAAAAATGCATCACTGGGGTGCCTGGGTGACTCAGTCAGTTAAGTGCCTGACTATTGATCTTGGCTCAGGTTATGATCTCATGGTTCATGGGACTGAACCCTGCACCAGACAGGGCTCTGTCTGCTTGGGATTCTCTCTCTCCCTCTCTCTCTGCCCCATATCCAGTTTGTGTTGTCTCTCTGTCCCTTTTTCTCTCTCAAAATAAATGAAGAAACAAAAAAAAATGAATCACAGGACTCTGGAAGTAAATAATCACTTTTATTTTTATTACAGAGGCTATGCTGAAAGGTTAACAATGGAGGAATTTATCTTCAGCTTGCTTTCCATAATTTGGGAGAAGGTCTATTCTCTTAAAATATTTTTCAGCTGGAAGAAAATGTTGAGAGCAAGGCAAGAGGAGAGAGTAAACTTGTCTGTGACATAAAGAGATTAGAGATTAAATTCAGTCAGATAAAATGTTTTCTTCTCATGAAAACCTTCTTAGTCTATGTAATATCATAACCCCCATCCCATTAATTTTTTGTTTATCAGTTGTATTGAGGCTTTATTTCCATAAAATAAAATTCATACATTCTAAGTGTTAAATGGTGTGTGACCCTGAGGTACTTCTTGGATAATTAGAGGATTGTTTCCTACTGGGAGGACACACTGGATTTGGTCTTTAACAATTTGTACTTTAATGTGAAGAGCTTGATATAGACAAGACAACTGGACTAGGAGATAGAAGACATGGTCTAATTGCCACTAGCTCCTGAATTCACAGACTACTTAGATATTTAAGATATATGACATATAATTGTGATACAAAGAAAAAGTGAAAAATTTTCTAGAATGTTCTTAGGAATGTTCAGATGAGGGAGAGATTAATTCCAGCTGCTGGGATCAAGGGAAATTCTATTAAAGTGGTGACATCTGAACTGGCAAATTCTATGGAAGTGGCGACATCTGAACTGGCATTTGTGATTCTTGCAATTTGAACATCTGGAAATGGAGAAACAATCTAGACAGAAACACAGAGCCTAGAAGGTACAGGGTATGTATAGGGAGCATTGGGTAATTGTTTTCTGAAAAGTGGATTATATTGGATGAGGAATGTGGGATGAATATGGATAGATAAGTCTAAGTATGATCATGGAATGTATAATGTTCCCCTTTAAAACTTCAACCTCATATGATCTCAGTCTTCCCTTCCTTTGGCTTCTCATGCTTAGTGGTTGTTGGTCTTTTCAAAACTAACGTGGCTAAATACTCAGAGAAACCAGTAAAGAAAGTCAAAATCCAAATGGGCACATGAAAAAATGTTCAATGTCATTAGCCATTAGCAAAATGCAAATTGAAAACATAATGAAATGTCACTACAAATGGTATGGCTAAAACAAAAAATAAGGACAACACCAAATGCTGGTGAGGATGCAGAGAAACTGATGGAATGTAAAATGGTATAGCTGCTCCAGAAAACATTTTGGCAGTTTCTTTTAAAAAAAGCTAAACATGCAACTACAATCCAGCTCAGAAATTGCATCTCTGGGCATTTATCCCAGAGCAATAAAAACTTATGTTCATACAAAAATCTACACAAGGATGCTTGTAGCCAAATATTTGGGGGAAAAACACTCATATGTCCTTCAATGGGTAAATGGCTAAACAATCTGTGGCACATCCATATCATGAAATATATTTAAGCAATAAAAAGTAATACACTTTTGATACATGCAAAAACTTGGATTGATCTCAAGGGTGTTATTCTGAGTGAAAAAAAAGAATCTCAAATGGTTACACAATGGATTATTCCATGTAAATAGCATTTTCAAAATGGGAAAATTTGAGAGATGAGCAGATTGTTGTTTTCCAGGAGCTACAGATGGGGATAGGAAGGTAGGAGGAAAGTAAGCAAAATTATAAAATGACAACATGAGGGGTCCTTGTGGTGATAGAATTATTCAGTGTTGTGACTATCATTGTCACACACACACACACATCCACAAATGAATACAGATAAAACAGGAAATCTGAATAAGATCAGTGGATTGTATCAAAGTCAATATCCTGGTTGTGATATTATACTACAGTTTTGCAAAATATTACTGTTGGAGGAAACTAGATAAACTATACTTTGGAAATCTCTGTATTATTTCTTGCAATGGCATTAGAACGTACAATTATCTCAATAAAAATTTCAGTTAAAAAATACCAATGGCACATGGTTCTCAAACTCAAGTTTTTGAACTACAGTAACATTAAGCCTTAAAAAGCATATATCTTCATAGTTCCTTTGCCTGGCCCCCAACCCCTAATTAATCTTCATGTGGCCATTCATCTTATTTTATACTTCTCAGAAACTGGTCAATGTGTTCTCTTTTTGAACATGTACAAAAGTTTAGATTCTAACACTGCCATCTACCTAGGACTCTCCCATCCAGCCCTGTTTTCTAATTCAAAGGACCTGCCTCACTCAGAGATGATTGAAAAAATGAATGGCTCCAGGTGTGGCAGCCATGGAGATGCATTGCTTGGATCTACCTTTAAGAAATAACTTGGCTGTTCATCTGCAAGGAGTGCAGTGAGCTGTGTTGAGGGACATCATCAAAAAGACTTGACCTTCAGTTGATCTGTAAGCTGGACTCTGGCACCCAGATGCTCCTCATCTCCTCTCCTGTCCTTGGAATTTGGATTCCACTTGTGTTTTCCACTCTGCTCCCAGAAGCTGCCCCAAAGATGTAGCCTTGAGATAGTGATGTGGTGTTGGGAACACCTGCATGGTTTACATAACTGAACCCAGTTAAGGCCTCTTTATAAACTTTTAAGGTTTGGCAGGTAGGTGCAGGGATCCATTCATCTTGCTGTTGCCCAAGACAAGACTTATATGTAAGTTTCCCTTGCTTATTAATACTGCTACTTACCAACCTGGCCTGTCTCTTCTTTCAGTCTTTTTATGCCCTCTGAGTACAGGGGTCAGTTTCAGATTATACCAGGGAAGCTTCTGGGAGGTTTTGTACTAACAAGCTGACATCCTCCAGGTGCAGCAGTTTTATGATCTGCCTCAGTGTTTGAGGGGAGGCCATGCTCTTCCCAGGTGGCCTCTAGCCAATGACTGAGTGCCGTGTACTTACTAGTGCCTGGCCCTTTCTGTCCTCTGAGGGATACTTTTAATGGACAATCTTTGTTCCAGATCTCCCCACTGGGTCTGCCAAGAGTTTCTCAGACCTGGAATTGATCTGAAGCTCTTTTTGCCAAATCTTTCTTCCTCCCCACTTTCCTTTAAAAGATCACAGATCTGCATCAGTTGGAAGGCTTTTCCTACACATCCTGTTTCTGTTTCTTTCCTTTTTTTCTTTCACAGGCATTACTCCTCAATAAGCCTCTTGCACTCCTAAACTCCTCAAGACATACAATAATAGTAACTTTAAAAATCCCTCCAGTTATAGCCTCACCATGTAACAATTCTTTTTTTAATTTATTTTAATGTATTCTTAAAATTTTAAATTTATTTATTTAAATTCAAGTTAGTTAACATACAGTGTAGTATTGATTTTGAGAGTAGATACCCAGTGTTCATCCCAACAAGTGCCCTCCTTAATGCCCATCAGCAGTAGAGGGGGTATAGCTCAGGGGTAGAACATTTGACTGCAGATCATATAACAATTATTTAGCTGAACAGTAACCATGAGAACCATACTCCAAGAATTATGAAAATTCAATAATAGGATGATTGTTATCTCATGATAGTGGTTATAGTCAGTATTGTCAGATGTTTTATAGTAAACTTGTCTTAAGGTGTTAAATGGCTGGAGTGAAATGCAGATACAGCAAGGAGTTCAGTGGGATTAGTGAGGGGGATTGTGAGGAGGGATAGCATGGCTAGGGCATTCATTGTGACACCATTATGGATGTCAAAGTTCCATTGTCAAAAGTGGAAGACAGGTGGGGAAGAAAAATCTTAGCAGTTATATGAGACACCTACTTATTGGATTGGTTATGCTTTATATTTCTTAAAAATTCAGTGATGATCTTATTAAGGCCAAAATTCAGAATCAATACAAGGACTTTACCAAGTTCCTCCTCACTGCTTTAGAGAGACGTTTTCACTTAAGCTAGTAGCCTCATGGCTTTTTATAAAATCCATGATAACTTAAAATTATTGCAATAATATTATAGGCTTTTGATTTTTAAAAAATCCAGGAAACATAGGGGTTCCTGGGCAGCATATATATATATATTTAATCACAAAATCGTTTCGTATTTTGAAAAAGACACCCTTCTCACATATTTCCCCTGCCCTCTTAGGAAAAGGCTACATTTCTGTTACTCCTTTTGATATGTCAGATTTTTCTGTCATGTCATTTTGACCCTACTGATCACAACTAGAATTCATGCTGGCAGATTCTCTGGGTATAGTGGGTCAACTAGAGAAAGAAAACAACTGTATTTAGTTAAGATGTTTTCTTTTTTGTTCTGAATGCAAATTAGGACTGTATGAATTAGTTTATTTTGTGCAGTTCAAATTCTTTTAACTTTGTTTTATCTTTTGCTATTCATTGGGATTTTGAATTCGTGGTATTTTAATCATTCAAGGTTTATTTTGAGTAAACTAATGTGGGATTAATTTCATTTTCCAGATTAAATATCTCCAGAAAGATACAGAAATTGAAAGGCTGAGTAACTTATGTATTATTAGCAACATATCTAGCTATATACTTCTATTTTATTTTTTTTTAACTTTTATTCATCTTTGAGAAACAGAGACAGAGCATGAGTGGAGGAGGAGCAGAGAGAGAGGGAGACACAGAATCTGAAGCAAGTTCCAGGCTCTGAGCTGTCAGCACAGAGCCCAATTCGGGACCTGAACTCACTGTGAGATCATGACCTGAGCCAAAGTCAGATGCTTAACTGACTGAGTTACCCGGGCGCCCCACTTCTATTTTAATTATGATGTGAAAAGTGTCAAGAATATTTAGATTTTAGATGATACAACCTGACTGTTTTTTAAAGTTTGTTTCTTTATTTTGAGAAAGAGAAACAGAGCACACGAATGGGGGAGGGGCAGACAGAGAGGGAGAGAGAGAGAATCCCAAACAGGTTCTGCACGGTCAGCACAGAGCCTGATACAGGGCTTGATCTCATGAACCATGAAATCATGACCTGACGCAAAGTGAAGAGCTGAACGTTTAACTGACTGAGCCACCCAGCTGCCCTGCAACCTGACATTTAACTCTAGATCTAAATCATTCATCAATTTGTTTATTCTTTCAACAAAGTTTTGAGTACTTTCTGCATGCCAGGCATTATTCTAGGTCCTGGAGTTTGCCACAGTGAATAAGGACAACATTCCTGTCTTAATTTAAGCATTTACATTAGTGGGAGAGATAGATAATTAGATTTATAATGTTGGATATTGATAAATGTGATGAATAAAAATAGAGCAGGGTAAAAGGCTAGAGAGATCTAAGACATTCTGTTTTAGAAAAGCTAGTCAGAAAAGTTTTTCTTCCAAGGAGGTATCATTGGGACATAGATCTGAATGAAGTGAGAGCAAGCCATGAAGATTTCTAGGGGAGGAGTGATCTAGTCAGAAGAAACAGCAAAGGTAAAAGCACTGAGGTAGGAGTTGCTTGGAATGTGTGAAGTATAGTAAGAAGACTGCCATGTTCAGAGTATAATGAGGTAGAAAAAGTCATTAGGAGCAAGACACTGTAGGACTCTAGGCCATGGCAAAGGTAAAAATTGTTTTTAAGCATGGAACTTCCATTATTTTTATCACCTTAATCAGTCAGTCATCACATTTATCAGCATTGTCAATTAGTGTCTGATCCCCTCACCCTAAATTACCTTTGGATTATTTAACACTCATTTACTAGGCACCTATTTTGAGTTAAGCACTGTGCTCATTGTGTTTAGCTGTAGACCTAAAAGGAGAAGCAATACTTACTCACTGCCCACTGACTGCTTACAGTCCAATGACGGAATGCAGACACATGCAATAACACCATTTGCCTTTTGTTATCATACCTTGAGAAAAGTATGAGGCACTATGGAATGCTTTCTGCTAATTTACCTATTGTAAGGGAGGGATTGCAGGAATAACACCCCAAAAAATAATTTCTTACATTTTTATAGCATTTACTGTTAACAAGGCATTTTATATTATGGTCATAATCTATACTGGAATGAGATAATTTTTTACTTTATTTATTTATTTATTTTTTTAATTCCCGCACAGATTCAGAGAGAGGTAAACACGTGCACAATTGTGAAAGGAATATACAAGATATTGAGACCTTTCAGTCCAATGACTTGGGGGACATAGATATGCATGATTGACATATACAGAATCCTCACACAAAAGGGAAAAGTTTATAATATACATACTCTCATTAAATTTTTTACTTTCATTAATTTTTAATGGTTAATTTGTCCTGTTACATGAAAGATTTTGAAAAAGTAAAGAGGAGACGTATTAAAGCACATTATTTTAAATTTCAATTTTTAAATAAGTCAGAATAAGAATTTATTATAATTTCACTTTCTGGCATTATCTTTTTTTAATGCTTATTTATTCTTAAGAGAGAGAGAGAGAGAGAAACAGAAAGTATGAGCAGGGGAAGGGCAGAGAGAGAGATAAGGAAAAGGGATCTGAAGTGGGCTCTGTGCTGACAGTAGAGAGCCTGATGTGGGGCTAGAACTCCTGAACCATGAGATCATGACCTGAGCTGAAGTTGGACACTTAACCAATTGAGCCACCCCGGTGCCCCTCTTGTATTCTTTTTAAAGTTTTTATTTAAATTCTAGTTAGTTAACATACGGTGTGATATTAGTTTCAAGTGTACATATAGTGATTCAATACTTCCATACAACACCTGGTGCTCATCACAAGTGCACTCCTTAATCCCCATCACCTATTTAACCCATACCCCACATCTTTCCTTTGGTAATCATCAGTTTGTTCTCTTTAGTTAAGAGTCTCTTTCTTGGTTTCTCTCTCTCTCTCTCTCCTTTGCTCATTTGTTTTGTTTAAGTTCCACACATGAGTAAAATCATATAGTATTTCTCTGACTTATTTTGCTTAGCATAATACTCTCTAGCTCCATCCATGCTATTGCAAATGGCAAGATTTCATTCTTTTTATGGCCGAGTGGTATTCCATTGTATATGCCACCTCTTCTTTTTTAAATGCTTATTTATTTATTTTGAGAAAGAGAGAGAATAAGCGGGGGTGGGGCAGAGAAAGAGGAGAGAGGATCCTAAGCAGGCTCCATGCTGTCAACACACAGCATAATTCAGGGCTTAATACTACAAATCATGAGATCATGATCTGAGCTGAAATCAAGAGTCTGACACTTAACTGACTGAGCCACCCAGGCATCCCCACCTCTTCTTTATCCATTCATCAGTTGATGGACACTTGGGCTGTTTCCATAATTTGGCTATTGTAGATAATGCTGCTATAAGGATAGGAGTGTATGTATCCCTTTGAATTAGTATTTTTATATTCTTTGGGTAAATACCTAAATGGTGTTGGGAAAACTTAACAGCAACATGCAAAAGAATGAAACCGGACCACATTCTTACACTGCACACAAAATAAAATAAAAAACGAAGGAAAGACCTAAATATAAGACAGGAAACCTTCAAAATTCTAGAATAGAACAGACACCAACCACTTTGACAATGGCCATAGTAACTTCCTTCTAGATATGTCTCCCAAAGCAAGGGAAACAAAAGCAAAAAAAAAAAACTATTAGGACTACATCAGAATTAAAAGCATTGCACAGCAAAGGAAACAATCAACAAAACTAAAACTCAACCTACAGAATGGGAAAAGATATTTGCAAATGACATATCTGATAAAGGGTTAGTATCCAAAATCTATGAAGAACTTATAAAACCCAACACCCCCCAAATTAATAATCCAATTTAAAAATGGGCAGAAGACATGAATAGACCTATTTCCAAAGAAGACATACAGATGGCCAACAGACACATGAAAAGATGCTCAACATCATTGATCATCAGGGAAATGCAAATCAAAACTACAATGAGATATCACCTCACACCTATCAGAATGGCTAAAATCAACAACAGGAGAAACAACAGATGTTGGCAAGGATGTGGAGAAAGGGGAACCTTTTGCACTGTTGATGAGATAACTTTTATAAACACCTAACACAGTACCGGTACATACAGGTACTTAGTAAATAAATGGTAATTCACTTTTTCTTCACAGCCATGGAAGCGTTGCTCAGGTTGCTAGGTATGTTCAGTGATGAAGTAATGGGTTCATTCCCAAATAGCCAGTAAATGGCAGAGGAAGGACTTTCTGTCAGCTCCTATTGTTACAAGAACATAGACTCGTTCAGGTAAATTCACACGTTGAAGGGATTGGTTTGGGATGGTCAAGATTTGTGAAGAAATGAGCAGGAATCTCAGTGCAAAAAGCTATATAGTTGGATTTCATGAGGACTGGAAGGAGGTTTGGGGCAACTAAATATTTTCAATATTCAACACAGCTCTGGTAAATTATGAATTGTTGGTAACTGGTTGCAATGGAACCCCAATATGGGTGACTGGACAGGGAACAAGATTGGGCATCATCACTGCCTAGCAAATTGCTTTTCCAAATTATGTCTACAGATTCAAGAGACCCTACCACAGGTTACTGGCCAAGAATTGTATGATTAAATCTGTCAAATGTTTTCTATTTTTCAGTTTTATTGAGTTATAATTGCCCAATAAAATCATAATATATTTAAAATGTACAACATGATGATTTGATATATGTACACATTGTGGAAGGATACCCCTCACTGAGTTAATTAACACATCCATTAGCTCACAGATTTACCTTTGTGTGTGTGTGTGTTTGTGTGTGTGTGTGTGTGTGTGTGTGTGTGTGAGAGAGAGAGAGAGAGAGAGAGAGAGAGAGAGAGAGAGGACATTTAAATTCTACTATCTTAGTAAATTTAAATTACACAATAGAATTATCAACTATAGTCCCTATGTTTTACATTAGATCCTCAGACCTTATTCATCTTATAACTGAAATTTTGGATGCTTTTACCAGCTTCTCCCCATTTCCTCCACATCCCAGCTCATGCCCTGGCAACCATTTTCTACTCTATGAGGTTTTCTTTTTTCTTTTTTTTTCTCTCTCTCTCTTTCCTTCCTTCCTCCCTCCCTTCCTTCCTCCCTTCCTTCCTTCCTGTCTTCCCTGTATTCCACATGTAAGTGATACCATGCAGTATGCGCAGAATTTGTCTTTCTCTGTCTATTTCACTTAGAATAAATCCCTCAAGTTTAATCCATGTTGTCAAAAATGGCAGAATTTCTTCTTTATTTTTTTAATTAAAAAAAATGTTTATGTTTGAAGGAGAGAGAGAGAGACAGAATGTGAGTGGGAGACGGGCAGAGAAAAAGAGACACAGAATGTGAAGCAGGCTCCAGGCTCTGAGCTGTCAGCACAGAGCCCAACGTGGGGCTTGAACCCATGAACCATGAGATCATGACCTTAGATCATGACACTTAACCAACTGAGCCACTCAGGCTCCCCTATATTTTCTTTTTAATGTTTATTTTTTTATTTGGGGGAGGCACACAAGTGCATGCACATAAATGGAGAAGGGGTAGAGGGAGCGAATGCCAAGCAGTCTATGCGCTGTCAGCCCAGAGCCCGACCTAGCTGGATCTCATAAACTGTGAGCTCATGACCTGAGCTGAAATTAAGAGTAAGACGCTCAACCCACTGAGCCACCCAGGTAGTCAAGAGGAAGTTTCTTTTTTTGTTGTTAATTTTTTAATGTTTATTTTGTTTCTGAGAGACAGAGAGAGAGTGAACACGAGCAGGCTAGGGGCAGAGAGAGGGAGACACAGAATGTGAAGCAGGCTCCAGGCTCTGAGCTGTCAGCACAGAGCCTGATGCGGGGCTCGAACCCATGAACTGTGAAATCATGACCTGAGCTGAAGTTGGATGCTTAACTTACTGAGCCACCCAGGCGCCCCAGATTTTCTACTGTAAGGCTGAATAATATTCCATTGTGTATATACACTACATGTTCTTTGTCCATTCATCTGCTGACACAGGTTATTTCCATACCTTGGCTACTGTGAATAATGCTGCAGTTGAACATGGAAATACAGATATCTCTTTGATATAGTGATTTTGTTTACTTTGTTTACTTTTTGTTTATTCCTTCCAGAAATAGGATTGCTGGATCATATGGTAGTTCTATTTTTAATTTGTTGAGGAACTTCCATACTATTTTCCAAAGTGGGTGTACCAGTTTAATTTCTAGCCAACAGTGTACAAAGATTCCCTTTTCTTCACATCCTTACCAGCATTTGGTATCTTTTGTCTTTTTATATTTTTTAATTTTTTAAATGTTAATTTATTTTTGAAAGAAGTTGGATGCTTAACCGACTGAACCACCAATGCTCCCCTCTTTTGTCTTTTTGATAATATCCATCCTAATAGATGTGAGGTGATACCTCATTCTGGTTTTCATTTGCATTTAACTAATGATTAATTATGTTGACCATTTATATTGGCCATTTGTATGTTTTCTTTGGAAAAATGTCTATTCAGGTCCTTTGCCCATTTATAAATTGGTATATTTGTGGTTTTTTGCCATTGAATTGTATATGTGTTCCTTGTGTGTATTGGATAATAACCATTTATTGGATATGTTGTTTGCAAATATTTTCTCCCATTCCACAGATTATACATGAATTCTTCTCGACCTCAGTGAATGTCTTTATGATGGTTGTTTTGAGCTTTATCAGATAAACCACTTACCTCTGTTTCGTTAAGATCTGTTTCTGGAGATTTTTATTTATTTATTTATTTTAATGACATTTATTGTCAAATTGGTTTCCATAACAACACCCAGTGCTCATCCCAACAGGTGCCCTCCTCAATACCCATCACCTACCCTACCCTCCCTCCCACCCCCCATCAACCCTCAGTTTGTTCTCAGTTTTTAAGAGTCTCTTATGTTTTGGCTCCCTCCCTCTCTAACCTTTTTTTTTCTTTCCCTCCCCCATGGTCTTCTGTTAAGTTTCTCAGGATCCACGTAAGAGTGAAAACATATGGTATCTGTCTTTCTCTGTATGGCTTATTTCACTTAGCGTAATACTCTCTAGTTCCATCCATGTTTCTACAAAAGGCCATATTTCACTCTTTCTCATTGCCACATAATATTCCATTGTGTATATAAACCACAATTTTTTTTATCCATTTGTCAGTTGATGGACATTTAGGTTCTTTCCATAATTTGGCTATTGTTGAAAGTGCTGCTATCAACATTGGGG
Organism: Felis catus; assembly: GCF_018350175.1. Lineage (NCBI taxonomy): Eukaryota > Metazoa > Chordata > Mammalia > Carnivora > Felidae > Felis > Felis catus. The sequence goes on along the minus strand of NC_058386.1, from coordinate 124,689,326 downwards.
TAAAAGGGCCCCTATGCATCAGCACTCCTGTATCCCTTGGGTAAATTCCTAGCAGTGCTATTTCTGGCTCATAGGGTAGATCTATTTTTCATTTTTTGAGGAACCTCCACACTGTTTTCCAGAGCAGCTGCACCAGTTTGCATTCCCACCAACAGTGCAAGAGGGTTCCCGTTTCTCCACATCCTCACCAGCATCTATAGTCTCCTGATTTGTTCATTTTAGCCACTCTGACTGGCATGAGGTGGTACCTCAATGTGGTTTTGATTTGTATTTCACTGATGATGAGCAATGTTGAGCGATATCTTGTTTGCCATCTGGATATCTTCTTTGGAAAAGTGTCTATTCATGTCTTTTGCCTATTTCTTCATTGGATTATTTGTTTTTGGGGTATTGAGTTTGATAACTTCTTTAAAGAGTTTGGATAGTAACCCTTTATCTGATATGTCATTTGCAAATATCTTCTCCCATTCTGTACGTTGCCTTTTAGTTTTGCTGATTGTTTCCTTCACTGTGCTTTTTATCTTGATGAGGTCCCAATAGTTTAATTTTATTTCCCTTGCCTTCCTAGACATGTCAGATAAGAAGTTGCTGCAGCTGAGGTCAAAGAGGTTGATGCCTGTTTTCTCCCCTAGGATTTTCTAGTTTCCTGTCTCACATTTAGGTCTTTCATCCATTTTGAGTTTATTTTTGTGTATGGTGTAAGAAAGTGGTCCAGTTTCATTCTTCTGCATGTTGCTGTCCTGTTCTCCCAGCACCATTTGCTAAAGAGACTGCCTTTTTTCCATTGGATACTCTTTCTTGCTTTATTGAAGATTAGTTGGCCATATATTTGTGGGTCCATTTCTGGTTTCTCTATTCTATTCCATTGGTCTATGTGTCTGTTTTTGTGCCAATACCATACTGTCTTGATGATTATAGCTTTGTAATACATCTTAAAGTCTGGAATTGTGATGCTTCTACTTCTGGTTTTCTTTTTCAGGGTTGCTTTGGCTATTACTGGTTTTTCTGGTTTCATACAAATTTTAGGATTGTTTGTTCTAGCTCTGTGAAGGATGTTGGTGTTGTTTTGATAGGGAATGCATTGAATGTGTATATTGCTTTGGGTAGTATTGACATTTCAAAATATTTGTTCTTCCAATCCATGAACATGGAATGTTTTTCCATTTTTTTGTGTCTTCTTTAATTTCTTTCATAAGCTTTCTATAGTTTTCAGTATACAGATATTTTACCTCTCTGGTTAGGTTTATTCCTAGGTATTTTATGGTTCTTGCTATAATTGTAAATGGAATTGATTCCTTAATGTATTTGTGTTGCTTCATTATTGGTGTATAGAAATTCAACCTATTTCTGTACATTGATTTTATATCCTGCAACTTTGCTGAATTCATGTATCAGTTCTAGCAACTTTTTGGTGGAGTCCTTCAGGTTTTCCATGTAGAGTATCATGTCAACTGTGAAAAGTGAAAGTTTGACTTCTTCTTTGCCGATTTGGATGCCTTTTATCTCATTTTGTTGTCCGATTGCTGAGGCTAGGACTCCCAACACTATGTTAAACAACAGTGGTAAGAATGGACATCCCTGTCATGTTCCTGACCCCAGGAGGAAAGCTCTCAGTTTTTCCCCATTAAGGATGATATTAGCTGTGGGCTTTTCATATATAGCTTTTATATATGTTATGTTAAGGCATGTTCCTTCTATCCCTACTTTCTTGAGGGTTTTTATTAAGAAAGGATGTTGTATTTTGTCAAATGCTTTTTCTGCCTCCATCGACAGGATCAAATGGTTCTTATCCTTTCTTCTACTAATGTGATATATAATATTGATTGATTTGCAAATATTGAACCAGCCTTTCAACCCAGGTGTGAATCCCACTTGATCATGGTGAATAATTATTTTAATGTACTATTGAATTCGACTTGCTAGTATCTTGTTGAGAATTTTCTCATCCATGTTCATCAAGAATAGTGGGATCTTTGTCTAATTTTGAAATCAAGGTAATACTGTCTTTGTAGAATGAGTTTGAAAGTTTTCATTCTATTTGTGTTTTTTTTTAGAACAGTTTGAGAAGAGAAGTTATTAACTCTTCTTTAAATGTGTGGTAGAATTCCCCTGGAAGCCATCTGGCCCAGGACTGTTAGTGGGAGATTTTTGATAACAACTATTCAATTTCTTTGCTGGTTATGGGTCTGTTCAAATTTTATATTTCTTCCTGTTTGAGATTTGGTATTATGTGTGTGTCTAGGAGTTTGTCCATTTATTCCAGATTGTCCAGTTGTTGGCATATAATTTTTTATAGTATTTTCTAGTAATTGTATTTCTGTGGTGTTGGCTGTGATCTCTCCTCTTTCATTTGTGATTTTATCTATTTTGTTCCTATCTTCTCTTTTTGAGAAGTCTGCCTAGTGGGTTATCAATTTTGTTTATTCTTTCAAAGTCCCAGCTCTTAGATTCATTGATCTGTTCTGTTTTTTGTTTTTTGTTTTTTCATTCTATATTGTTTATTTCTGCTCTAATCTTTATTATTTCTTTGCTTCTGCTGGCTTTGGGCTTTCTTTGTTGCCTTTCTAGCTCTTTTAGGTGTAAGGTTAGGTTGTGTATTTGGGACCTTTCTTGATTCTTGAGATACACCTGGATTGCAATGTATTTGCCTCTTAGGACTGTCTTTGCTGCACCCCAAAGGGTTTGGACTGTTGTGTTTTCATTTTCATTTGCTTCCACATATTTTTTAATTTCCTCTTTATTTCCTGGTTAACCAATTCATTCTTTAATAGGATGTTCTTTAACCTCCATGTTTTTGGGAGCTTTCTAAATTTTTTCTTATGGTTGATTGTAAATGGGATCAATTCCTGATTTCTCTTTCTGCTTCTTCATTATTGGTGCATATAGAAATGCAATAATTTCTGTGCATTGACTTTTATATCATGCAACTTTGTTGAATCCATGTACCACTTCTTGCAGTTTTTTGGTGGACTCTTGTGTGCTTTCCATGCTATCTGCGAAGAATGAAAGTTTGACTTCCTCCTTGCTGATTTGAATAACTTTTATTTCTTTGTGTTGTCTGATTGCTAAAACACTCAGACTTCCAGCCCTATGTTGAATAAGAGTGGTGAGAGTAGACATCCTTGTGTTCCTGACCTTAGGGGGAAAGCTCTCAGCTTTTCCCCATTGAGGATGATATTAGTGGTGGCTGTTTTGTATATGGCTTTTATAATCTTGAGGCATGATCCTTCTATCCCTACTTTCTTGAGGGTTTTTATAAAGAATGGATGCTGTATTTTGTCAAATACTTTCTCTGCATCTATTGAGAGTATCATGTGGTTCTTATTCTTTCTTTTATTAATATTATGTATCACATTGATTGATTTGTGGATATTGAACCAGCCCTGCATCCCAGGAATAAATCCCACTTGATTGTGGTAAGTAATTCTTTCAATGTATTATTGGATCCTATTGGCCAGTATCTTGTTGAGGATTTTTGTATTCATGTTAATCAGGGAAATTGGTCTGTCATTCTCCTTGTTAGTGGGTTCTTTGGTTTTGGAATCAAGATAATGCTGCCCTTGTAGAATGAGTTTGGAAGTTTTCCTTCAATTTCTATTTTTGGAACAGCTTTGAAAGAATAGTTGCTAACTCTTCTTTAAGTGTTTGGTAGAAATCCTCTGGATAGCCATCTGGCCCTGGACTCTTGGTGTTTGGAAGATTTTTGATTACTAATTCAATTTCTTTACTGGTTATGGGTTTGTTCAAATTTTCTATTTCTTCCTGTTTCAGTATTGGTAGTTTATATGTTTCTAGGATTTTTTTCCATTTATTCCAGATTGCCCAATTTGTTGGTGTATAATTGCTCATAATATTTGCTTATTATCATTTGCATTTCTGCAGTGTTGGTTGTGATCTCTCCTTTTTGTTTCTTGATTTTATTTATTTGGGCCCTTTCCTTCTTTTTGATCAATGTGGCTCAGGGTTCATAAATTTTGTTAATTCTTTCAAAGAACCAGCTCCTGGCTTTAGTGATATGTTCTACTTTTTTTTTTTCAGTATCATTGATTTTGGATCTAATCTTTTTTTCCCTCATCTTCTGCTGGTTTTGGGCTTTATTCACAGTTCTTTTTCCATTTCTTTAAGGTGTAAAGTTAGGTTGTGTATCTGAGACCTTTCTTCCTTCTTTAGTAAGGTCTACATTGCTATATGCATCCCTCTTATGACTGCCTTTGCTGCATCCCAGAAGTTTTGGGCTGTTGTGTTTTCAGTTTTATTGGCTTCCATGTACTTTTAAGAAAGACTTTAAAATGAATTTATTTAATACCCTCATAGAAAGTCAACATGAATTCAAAATAATAAAACAAGAACATACTGCTATGAAACTGTATCAATCTGACTTCTCATAAATTACAATATTTATTGTTTAAGTTTTAAAAATTCAACATAATAGAAAATGGGGGTGAGGGGAAGATGGCTAAAGATTAAGTTAGTGATTTGGAAGAGCTAACTAGGATATTCTCTTCAAAATCTCTAAGAAAGGAAAATAATATAACAAGACAAAAACAATAGATGAAGTAGAATATTTGAATAATCCTATAATGATATGAAATACCCTGTGATTAAAACTGTCCCACTGATAAAGCTTCAGGTCAAGATATCTTTGGTGAATCTGATCAAATATTTATAGAAGAAATAAAGGCAATATTACCCAACCTCTTTCTACAAAGAGAAAATAGGGAATGCTTCAACTCATGTTATAAGGGCAACATAACCTTGATACCAAAACCTTACAAAAATGGTAAGGAAAAGAGAATTAAAGGTGATTCTTACTCATATAGAAGTAAAAATCCTAAACTAAAGGTTAGCAAACTGAATAAAGAAATATATTAAAAAGATTTTATTTTTTAAAAAAAAATTTTTTTTCAACGTTTATTTATTTTTGGGACAGAAAGAGACAGAGCATGAACGGGGGAGGAGCAGAGAGAGAGGGAGACACAGAATCGGAAACAGGCTCCAGGCTCTGAGCCATCAGCCCAGAGCCTGACGCGGGGCTCGAACTCCCGGACCGCGAGATGGTGACCTGGCTGAAGTCGGACGCTTAACCGACTGCGCCACCCAGGCGCCTCTAAAAAGATTTTAAAAACACTATGAGCAAGTTTAATCTATTTCAGAGATACATGGGTGGCTAAAAATTTTTAAATCAATGTAATTCATCACTTTAACAAAATAAGGGAGAAACCTATATATAACATGTCAACAATGAAATAAAAATTGTTCCATCAATAAAAAAAAGCGCTTAAAAACTAGGAATGGGTAGGAACTTCATTAATCTAATGAAGAATAGCTACAAACAAATCTACAGTGAACATCATAGTTAATATAGTCTTAGTGATTTCCCCTATAAGATTAGGAGTGAGCCAAAATGACATCTTAACTTTTAATCAGCATTGTACTATAGAGGTTTTAGCCAATAAAAAAAGGAAAAAGGAGTACAATTGGAAAGTAAAAAATAAAATCATTTTCAGATACGATAAGTGTGTATATATAAAATCCAAAAGAGTCTATACACCATTAGAATAAATAAATTTAGGGATGCCTGGGTGGCTCAGTCAGTTAAATGTCTGACTCTTGATTTGGGTCATGATCTCACAGTTTGTGGGTTTGAGCACCACATCACACTCTGCACTGACAGTGCAGATTCTCTTGGGATTCTCTCTTTCTCCTTCTTTCTCTACCCCCCCACCTGCTCTCCCTCTCAGAATAAATAAACGTTAAAAAAATAAATAAATTTAACATGGTTTCTGTATTTCTACATACCAACCATGAACAATTATAAAATAAGATAAAAATACTACTTACAATAGCATAAAAACTAAACTAGTTTGGAATACATCTACCAATAGTTGAATATTGCCTTAATAGTGGGGACAAATTAGTTATAGATGAAAGGCTGTTCTGGACTTGCCTAACAAAGCTGAAAAGCAAGGCTTAAACAAATCAAAAATTTTATAAGTAATTTAACTTTGTTCCAGAACAAAATATAAAAAATATTTAAAGAAATACAAAAACAATCCAATATACAATTTACAAAACAATATATGGCATCCAATAAAGTTTCCAGGCATGCAAAAAATAAAAGCTATGATCCATTATAGTTTTTATTTGCATTTCCTTGATGATAAGTGATGATGAGCATCTTTTCATTGGCCATCTGTATGTCATCTTTGGAGAAATACCTGTTCACATTTCTCCCCACTTTTTAATTGAATCATTTGTTTTTTGGGTGCTGAATTTTGTAAGTTCCTTATATATTTTGGATACTATCCCTTTATCATACAATGAGATATTACCTCATATCTGTCAGAATGACTAAAATCAACAATATATGAAAGAACAGGTGTTGGCAAGGATGTGGAGAAAAAGGAAACCTCGTGTACTATTGGTATGAATGCAAACTGGTACAGCCACTCTAGAAAACAGTATGGAGTTTCCTCAAAAAGTTATAAATATAACTCCCTTATGATCTAGCAATTGCACTACTGGGTATTTACCCAAAGAATACAAGAACATTAATTGAAAGGAAAACATGTACCCCTATGTTTATAGCAGCATTATTTACAATAGCCAAGTTAGCTATAGCCCAAATGTCCACTTACTGACGAATGGATAAAGAGGATGTGGTATATATACACAATGGAATATTATTCAGCCATAAAAAAGAATGAAATCTTCCCATTTACAATGACATGGATGGAGCTAGAGCGTATAATGCTAAGCCAATACAGCAGTAAGAGAAAGATAAATACTATGTGATTTCACTCACATGTGGAATTTAAGAAACAAAACAAATGAACATGGGAGGAAAAAGAGAGAAAGATGCAGACCAAGAAACAGCCTCTAAATTATAGAGAGAAAACTGATGGTTACCAGAGAGGAGGTAGGTAGAGGTATGGGTGAAATAGGTGATGGAGATTTAAAGTGCATTTGTTGTGATGAGCACAGGGTGATGTATGGAAGTGTTGAATCAGTATATTGTACACTTGAAACTAATACAACATTGTATGTCAACTAACTAACTGGAATTTAAACAAAATCTTTTAAAAATTCCATAATTCAAGAAAAATTAATCCACAGAAAAAGAACTACAAATTACACAGATGATAGAATTAGTAGACAAAGATGATAAAACAGAAATTATAAATTATACACCATACATGCAACAAGATAGAGGAAAATATGAACATGATGAGGAAAGAAATAGAAGATATAAGATCCAAATTAAAATTCTAGAGAAAAATATAATACCTGGGATGAAAAATCACTGGATTAAATTAACAATAGATTAGGCTTTGCAGATAAAAGCCTGTTAAACCTTCAAGCATAGCAATAGAAATATCCAAAATGAAACAGAGAAAAAGAATTTTCCCTTATCAATTCTTTTAATGATTTCAGGAATAGAATTTAGTTATTCATCACTTACATACAATACCCAGTACTCATCCCAACAAGTGTCCTCCTTAATGCCCATCATCCATTTAGCCCATCCCCCCACCCAACTCTCCACCAGCAACCCTGTTTGTACTCTGTATTCAAGAGTCTTTTATGGTTTGCCTCCCTCTCTGTTTTTATCTTATTTTTGCTTCCCTTCCCCTACGTTCATCTGTTGTGTTTCTCAAACTGCACATATTAATGAAATCATATGGTATTTGTGTTTCTCTGACTTATTTTGCATAGCATAATACATTCTAGTTCCATCCATGTTGTTGCAAATGGCAAGATTTCATTCGTTTTGATTGTCAAGTAATATCCCACTGCATATATATACCACATCTTCTTTATCCTTTCATCAGTCAATGGACATTGGGCTTGAGAGAATGAATATTTTTAAAAGTGGTTAGAGTGTTAATGAGCCATTGAACATCAAGTGATTTAACATATATATAACTGGAGACTGAGAAGTGAGAGAAATTATTTGAAGAAATAATGGCCAAAATTTACAAATTTGATGAAAACTATAATCCAAGCCCAATATTAAAAGGAATTCTGCAAAATGGAAAACTAGTTTGTGAATTCTGATTTTCAGGAGTGATTTTTCTTTTCTTAGACATTTCATTCTATTCTGATACTAATTTATAAGATTGTTTTTGAGTATCAGATAACACTACAATTCACAAGTTATTCTTGGTAGTTGGATGTCTGTTAGATGCTACTAAAAAATATAGATGAGCTTCTTTTCTGAAAGATTTTGATGTTGTGTTGGAATAGTATGCTGTAGATACAACCAGCTGCCTTGTTACATTTAACGTAGGTATCTGTAAATATTAAAACTTAAGAAGATGGCAGGTGATGTCTCTTTAAATCCTCACCTATTCAGATTTGGCTTAACTATCATAGCTTTTCCTTTTTCTTTAAAAAAAGAGAGACTTATAGCTCAATAATGTCTTTTTATATTTCTAATTTGCTGCCAATAATATATATGAATTTAGTATGCTGTGTAAGCTGTGTCCTAGTTGCTGAACAGTTTGTGCAGTGTTACCTTGCCAAATAAATTTAAAAGTAAAATAGGGGAAAATATAATTGTTTAAATAAAAAATAATGACAACATAGTGAGTATGGGGCTTCAAACATATGTGGAAATAAAATGTGGAACAAAAAATAGCACAAAAGCTTGGGGAAAGAAATGGAAGTATACTGCTGGTTGTTCTGCTATGGAGAGTGATATAATGTTTTAAGGTAATAATCCTGTTCAGAATTGTACTGGAGGTGTTATCCACTGCAATAAGAAAAGATACAGGGAAAACAAGCATAGAGTTTGAAAAGAAAAAGATTAAAAATTATATTTATTAGCAGAAGACATGATCATCTGTGTAGAAAATAATTTTAGAGAATCCACAAATAAGCTACAGGAACTAATATGTGAATTATGAAAAAATTTAGGGAGCACATAAGGTCAATATACAAAATTAATTGCATTTCTATGTACTAGCTATGAACACTTAGAAATCAACATACAAATTTAAAACTGCCATTTAGAACAGCACCCCCAAAATTAAAAATTAAGTACTCCTAAATAACATCCAGAAAATGTTCAAATGAAAAGGAAAATTTTGACAATAGATATGCAAGATATGAAAAACAGCATCTACAAAGCATTGTTGGGAGAAATCAAAGAAGACAAAAATAAATGGAGAGATATACCATGTTGACAGATCAGAAGTTTATTATTGTTAATATTGATCTATAGATTCAATGCAATACCAATCTAAATCTCAGCAAACTATTTTGTAGATGCTGACAAACTAATTCTAACATTCATTTGGAAATTCAGGGAATGTAAAATAACCAAAACAATATTGAAAAAGAAAATAATTATAGTTATTTAAAGAATTACTATAGGGGCACCTGGGTGGCTTGGTCGGTTAAGCATCCGACTTCAGCTCAGGTCATGATCTCACGGTCCGTGAGTTTGAGCCCCGCGTCGGGCTCTGTGCTGACAGCTCAGAGCCTGAAGCCTGTTTCAGATTCTGTGTCTCCCTCTCTCTCTGCCCCTCCCTGTTCATCCTCTGTCTCTCTCTGTCTCAAAAATAAAAAATAAAAAAAAAAGAATTACTATAAAACCACAACCATCAAGACAATATAGTATTGGTACAAATATAAATATACAGGTCACTAAAACAGAGTGAAGTGTGTAGAATAGACTCACACATATATTGCTAATTGACATACAGACAAAATGAAAAGGCATTAATTGAATAAAGAATAATCATTTCAACAAATGGTACTGTTAATGGAACAGTGAATATTTATATGAAAAAGAAGAACCTTAACCATTACATCTTACCACAAAAAAACATTAACTGGAAATCAATCATAGACTTAAATGAAGAGTTAAAACTATAAATGTTCTAGATGAAAACTTAAGAAAACATTTGAGTAACTTTCGAACAGGAAAATATTTTTTAAATAGGACACAACCACCACAAAATCTAAAAGAAAAAGTGAATTGGACTTCATGAATATTAAAGGCTTTTTTCTCTTCCAAAGATGCTGTTAAGAAAATGAAAAGGTAAGCCACAGACTAAGAGATTTTTTTTTACAAAAAATGTGGAAAAAGTATATATATCTGACAAAGGAATTGTATAGAGACCATATCAAAATCCTACAGTTCAAGAATAAAAAGGCAAGCAGCATAATAAGTGGCAAAATATTTGAACTCTCACTTTACCAAATATGCATGAATCTCTAAATTTCACAGAGAGAAAGAAGCAAGAACCAATACAATAAAATATATACACTCTGATTACATTTATATAAAGTTCAAAAAACAAGCACAACTGTATAATATTGTATAGGGATGCATATATGTGTGGTAAAACTGTAAAGGAAACAAAAACATCCTAATCAGAAATTTCAGGTTATCAGTTTCTTCTATGAAGGAATTAGAGGGAAATGATTTCCAAGGGACATGCAGTGAGCTTTTAGGGTGCTGGTAATAATATTCTATCTCTAAACTGAATCATGATTACATAGCTGTTAGCTTTATAAACATAGGTATTTGCTCTCTATAAAATTGATGAAAAGAAAAAAATTTAAGTAACCATGGGTAGAATAAAAATACAAAGTGAAAACCAGCTACTAGAGAATAAAATAGACTACGGAAAATTTAATAATAATAAATTCGTCAAAATGAACATAGTGTTATCACAGAAAATAGCATAATAGGCAACTCCATGGCCCTGTGTTGACAAAAGCAACAGATAAATTTGCTAAAACCTCAGAATTAACTTTGTAAGACTCTATAAACTAGACAAAAACTTACAACAACTAGAGGAAATTTTTAAAAATGTTTTTGATTTGCATTTCCCTTAGGATTAGTGATGTTGAGTATCTTTTCACATGTCTGTTGGCCATCTGTATGTCTTATTTAAAAAGATGTCTACTCAGGTCCTCCACCCTAAATAATTATATGAAAGAGAGAAGTCAAAAGTGACTACAAGATTTTATATATGAACAACTAGAATGTTGGACTTGCCATATACTAACAAGGGAATATTTTTAAAGAAACGTGTTTGTAAGGACAGAAATTCAGTATGCAATACATTCATTCCTGCTATAACATGACATATGTGTTCCCCCAAATCACTGTGATGTGCAAAATTACTCAGCAAAAACCCAGAGTTTATGGGAAAAAATGGTGTTATGGACACGAAACTGAAAAATTTCATCAATGATACATTAAAAAAAGAAGCCTATTTTAAAATGTAGCACAGTGTTACATACATCAAATGGTTAAGAAATATATACTGCACAATAAACAGGCTCTTTACCTTGAAAAAGACAGGAAAATTGCTGGTGGAAGTGGGTATCAGAAGGGTTAAAGTTTATGAGTTACTTTGAAGAGCTGGAAAGGGGGTTATCTAAAATTGGAGGGACAGTTTTAAGGTCATATGTGGATCAGTGTGGCTCCTAACACACATGGTAATTGAGGTAGCTGGTAGCTACTTGAAGTGTGTGCAGATGTGTATTTTGTGCAATCCTGCACAGCTCGATTCAGCTAGAGATTTCTGTGTTCACCAAATGTTTTTTTCTTGGACAAAATCACACATAAGCGAAATCCACATTACACTTAAGTTGTCCCCAAATTTATCAACCAAATTGGAGCAAATTCGTGTCTTCAAAGCAAGTGTTATGGCATAAGTGACTATATGTTAAACATCAAAATGAGCATGTTAAATAGGCAGTTGGATTGACGTCTAGAATTTATGGTACAAGTATCAGTTAAATCTAATTTGGAATTAATCAGCATATATATGCTATTGTGACTGAATCAGACTAGGGAATGAATATAAAAATTGAGCCCTAGGACATCCCAACATTTAGAAGTTAAGAAAGATGATAAGAAATAAGAGAAGGATTCTGAGAAGGAGCTAAGACATTGGAGGAGGATCAGGGGAGTAGGTTCCCCTAGAAGCCAAGTGAAGAAAGTTTTCACGGAGTAGGGAACAATCAACTATGTCAAATAAAGCACATAGGCCAAGTACCAAGAGGACTGGGAATTGTTCTTAGAATCTGGTTAACTGAAGGTGACTGGCAATTTTGACAAGAACATTTGAGCAGAGTGGTGAGAAACAAAGTCTGTTTGGAAGCAGATGAAGGGGAATGGAGAAAGAGGGAATGAAGACACTAGTTACTATAGGGAACCCTTGGGAAGAGAAATAAGGAAAAGGGCAGTGTGAGACATCTACATTTTTTTAAGGTTGGAGAAATCATAGCTTTTTTGTATGATCAGAATTATTTAGAAAACAGAAAAAAATTGATCATATAGGAGGCAGGGGAAAATTTTTGGATTTGCCATTGTACTAAGAAGCTAGAGGAAATGGAATCTAGTGCAGAGATGCTAGGAGTATGAACAGTTCATCCACAGTAACAAAAGTGAAGACAGAGTTCCTGGGCACAAATGTAGTTAGGTGGTGGAGATGCTGGTAGTATGTGGAGATTTTCTTCTGTTTTCCTCTGTTTTCTCTGTGAAGCAGGAAGTAAGATCATCAGCTGAGAATGAGTTGTGGAAGTATGGGATATTCCAGGGGAGAAAAACAAAATTGTTCAGAAGAGCTTAAAGGTGAAAGGAGTAGGGTAACATGAGAGCACATTTGTACAAAAAAAACACCTGCATATAGAACTTTTGTATGTAACAAAGAGTACATACAATTTTCACTTTGTTAAATACTGTCTAATAGCTCTCTGAGGTTGCATTAGTTCATGTTCCCACATGTAATAAGTCTGCTGCCTCAAGCTTTTGCCAACACAGTATGCTATCATTTTCACCCTTTGCAATCCAACAGTTAAAAATAATATAATTGCAATTTTAATTTCTTTTTTTTTATATATGAAATTTATTGACAAATTGGTTTCCATACAACACCCAGTGCTCATCCCAAAAGGTGCCTCCTCAATACCCATCACCCACCCTCTCCCCCCTCCCACCCCCCATCAACCCTCAGTTTGTTCTCAGTTTTTAAGAGTCTCTTATGCTTTGGCTCTCTCCCACTCTAACCTGTTTTTTTTTTTTTTCCTTCCCCTCCCCCATGGGTTTCTGTTAAGTTTCTCAGGATCCACATAAGAGTGAAAACATATGGTATCTGTCTTTCTCTGTATGGCTTATTTCACTTACCATCACACTCTCCAGTTCCATCCACGTTGCTACAAAAGGCCATATTTCATTTTTTCTCATTGCCACGTAGTATTCCATTGTGTATATAAACCACAATTTCTTTATCCATTCATCAGTTGATGGACATTTAGGCTCTTTCCATAATTTGGCTATTGTTGAGAGTGCTGCTATGAACATTGGGGTACAAGTGGCCCTATGCATCAGTACTCCTGTATCCCTTGGATAAATTCCTAGCAGTGCTATTGCTGGGTCATAGGGTAGGTCTATTTTTAATTTTCTGAGGAACCTCCACACTGCTTTCCAGAGCGGCTGCACCAATTTGCATTCCCACCAACAGTGCAAGAGGGTTCCCGTTTCTCCACATCCTCTCCAGCATCTATAGTCTCCTGCTTTGTTCATTTTGGCCACTCTGACTGGCATGAGGTGATACCTGAGTGTGGTTTTGATTTGTATTTCCCTGATAAGGAGCGACGCTGCACATCTTTTCATGTGCCTGTTGGCCATCCGGATGTCTTCTTTAGAGAAGTGTCTATTCATGTTTTCTGCCCATTTCTTCACTGGGTTATTTGTTTTTCGGGTGTGGAGTTTGGTGAGCTCTTTATAGATTTTGGATACTAGCCCTTTGTCCGATATGTCATTTGCGAATATCTTTTCCCATTCCGTTGGTTGCCTTTTAGTTTTGTTGGTTGTTTCCTTTGCTGTGCAGAAGCTTTTTATCTTCATAAGGTCCCAGTAATTCACTTTTGCTTTTAATTCCCTTGCCTTTGGGGATGTGTCGAGTAAGAGATTGCTACGGCTGAGGTCAGAGAGGTCTTTTCCTGCTTTCTCCTCTAGGGTTTTGATGGTTTCCTGTCTCACATTCGGGTCCTTTATCCATTTTGAGTTTATTTTTGTGAATGGTGTGAGAAAGTGGTCTAGTTTCAACCTTCTGCATGTTGCTGCCCAGTTCTCCCAGCACCATTTGTTAAAGAGGCTGTCTTTTTTCCATTGGATGTTCTTTCCTGCTTTGTCAAAGATGAGTTGGCCATACGTTTGTGGGTCTAGTTCTGGGGTTTCTATTCTATTCCATTGGTCTATGTGTCTGTTTTTGTGCCAATACCATGCTGTCTTGATGATGACAGCTTTGTAGTAGAGGCTAAAGTCTGGGATTGTGATGCCTCCTGCTTTGGTCTTCTTCTTCAAAATTACGTTGGCTATTCGGGGCCTTTTGTGGTTCCAAATGAATTTTAGGATTGCTTGTTCTAGTTTCGAGAAGAATGCTGATGCAATTTTGATTGGGATTGCATTGAATGTGTAGATAGCTATGGGTAGTATTGACATTTTGACAATATTTATTTTTCCAATCCATGAGCAGGGAATGTCTTTCCATTTCTTTAAATCTTCTTCAATTTCCTTCATAAGCTTTCTATAGTTTTCAGCATACAGATCCTTTACATCTTTGGTTAGATTTATTCCTAGGTATTTTATGCTTCTTGGTGCAATTGTGAATGGGATCAGTTTCTTTATTTGTCTTTCTGTTGCTTCATTGTTAGTGTATAAGAATGCAACTGATTTCTGTACATTGATTTCATATCCTGCAACTTTGCTGAATTCCTGTATCAGTTCTAGCAGACTTTTAGTGGAGTCTATCGGATTTTCCATGTATAATATCATGTCATCTGCAAAAAGCGAAAGCTTGACTTCATCTTTGCCCATTTTGATGCCTTTGATTTCCTTTTGTTGTCTGATTGCTGATGTTAGAACTTCCAGCACTATGTTAAACAGCAGCGGTGAGAGTGGGCATCCTTGTCGTGTTCCTGATCTCAGGGAAAAAGCTCTCAGTTTTTCCCCGTTGAGGATGATGTTAGCTGTGGGCTTTTCATAAATGGCTTTTATGATGTTTAAGTATGTTCCTTCTATCCCGACTTTCTCAAGGGTTTTTATTAAGAAAGGGTGCTGGATTTTGTCAAAGGCCTTTTCTGCATCGATTGACAGGATCATATGGTTCTTCTCTTTTCTTTTATTAATGTGATGTATCACGTTGATTGATTTGCAAATGTTGAACCAGCCCTGCATCCCAGGAATGAATCCCACTTGATCATGGAGAATAATTCTTTTTATATGCTGTTGAACTCGATTTGCTAGTATCTTATTGAGGATTTTTGCATCCATATTCATCAGGGATATTGGCCTGTAGTTGTCTTTTTTTACTGGGTCTCTGTCTGGTTTGGGAATCAAAGTAATACTGGCTTCATTGAAGGAGTCTGGAAGTTTTCCTTCCCTTTCTATTTCTTGGAATAGCTTGAGAAGGATAGGTATTATCTCTGCTTTAAACGTCTGGTAGAACTCCCCTGGGGAGCCATCTGGTCCTGGACTCTTATTTGTTGGGAGATTTTTGATAACCGATTCAATTTCTTCGCTGGTGATGGGTCTGTGGTCTGTTCAAGCTTTCTATTTCCTCCTGATGGAGTTTTGGAAGAGTGTGGGTGTTCAGGAATTTGTCCATTTCTTCCAGGTTGTCCAATTTGTTGGCATATAATTTTTCATAGTATTCCCTGATAATTGTTTGTATCTCTGAGGGATTGGTTGTAATCATTCCATTTTCATTCATGATTTTATCTATTTGGGTCATTTCCCTTTTCTTTTTGAGAAGTCTGGCTAGAGGTTTGTCAATTTTGTTTATTTTTTCAAAAAACCAACTCTTGGTTTCGTTGATCTGCTCTACAGTTTTTTTAGATTCTATATTGTTTATTTCTGCTCTGATCTTTATTATTTCTCTTCTTCTGCTGGGTTTAGGCTGCCTTTGCTGTTCTGCTTCTAGTTCCTTTAGGTGTGCTGTTAGATTTTGTATTTGGGATTTTTCTTGTTTCTTGAGATAGGCCTGGATTGCAATGTATTTTCCTCTCAGGACTGCCTTCGCTGCGTCCCAAAGCGTTTGGATTGTTGTATTTTCATTTTCGTTTGTTTCCATATATTTTTTAATTTCTTCTCTAATTGCCTGGTTGACCCACTCATTCGTTAGTAGGGTGTTCTTTAACCTCCATGCCTTTGGAGGTTTTCCAGACTTTTTTCTGTGGTTGATTTCAAGCTTCATAGCATTGTGGTCTGAAAGTATGCATGGTATAATTTCAATTCTTGTAAACTTATGAAGGGCTGTTTTGTGACCCTGTATATGATCTATCTTGGAGAATGTTCCATGTGCACTCGAGAAGAAAGTATATTCTGTTGCTTTGGGATGCAGAGTTCTAAATATATCTGTCAAGTCCATCTGATCCAATGTCTCATTCAGGGCCCTTGTTTCTTTATTGACCGTGTGTCTAGATGATCTGTCCATTTCTGTAAGTGGGGTGTTAAAGTCCCCTGCAATTACCACATTCTTATCAATAAGGTTGCTTATGTTTATGAGTAATTGTTTTATATATTTGGGGGCTCCGGTATTCGGCGCATAGACATTTATAATTGTTAGCTCTTCCTGATGGATAGACCCTGTAACTATTATATAATGTCCTTCTTCATCTCTTGTTACAGCCTTTAATTTAAAGTCTAGTTTGTCTGATATAAGTATGGCTACTCCAGCTTTCTTTTGGCTTCCAGTGGCATGATAAATAGTTCTCCATCCCCTCACTCTCAATCTAAAGGTGTCTTGGGGTGCCTGGGTGGCTCAGTCGGTTCAGCGTCCGACTTCAGCTCAGGTCACGATCTCACGGTCCGTGAGTTCGAGCCCTGCGCTGGGTTCTGGGCTGATGGCTCAGAGCCTGGAGCCGGCTTCCGATTCTGTGTCTCCCTCTCTCTCTGCCCCTCCCCCGTTCATGCTCTATCTCTCTCTGTCTCAAAAATAAATAAACGTTAAAAAAAATTAAAAAAAAAAAGATAAACTTATAAAAAAAATAAAGAAAAAAATAAAAATAAATAAAAAAAATAAAGGTGTCCTCAGGTCTAAAATGAGTCTCTTGTAGACAGCAAATAGATGGGTCTTGTTTTTTTATCCATTCTGATACCCTATGTCTTTTGGTTGGCGCATTTAATCCATTTACATTCAGTGTTATTATAGAAAGATATGGGTTTAGAGTCATTGTGATGTCTGTATGTTTTATGCTTGTAGTGATGTCTCTGGGACTTTGTCTCACAGGGTCCCCCTTAGGATCTCTTGTAGGGCTGGTTTAGTGGTGACAAATTCCTTCAGTCTTTGTTTGTTTGGGAAGACCTTTATCTCTCCTTCTATTCTAAATGACAGACTTGCTGGATAAAGGATTCTCGGCTGCATATTTTTTCTGTCTAGCACCCTGAAAATCTCGTGCCAGTTCTTTCTGGCCTGCCAAGTTTCAAAAGAGAGATCAGTCACGAGTCTTATAGGTCTCCCTTTATATGTGAGGGCACGTTTACCCCTTGCTGCTTTCAGAATTTTCTCTTTATCCTTGTATTTTGCCAGTTTCACTATGATATGTCGTGCAGAAGATCGATTCAAGTTACGTCTGAAGGGAGTTCTCTGTGCCTCTTGGATTTCAATGCCTTTTTCCTTCCCCAGATCAGGGAAGTTCTCAGCTATTATTTCTTCAAGTACCCCTTCAGCACCTTTCCCTCTCTCTTCCTCCTCTGGGATACCAATTATGTGTATATTATTTCTTTTTAGTGTATCACTTAGTTCTCTAATTTTCCCCTCATACTCCTGGATTTTTTCATCTCTCTTTTTCTCAGCTTCCTCTTTTTCCATAACTTTATCTTCTAGTTCACCTATTCTCTCCTCTGCCTCTTCAAGCCGAGCTGTGGTGGTTTCCATTTTGTTATGCATTTCGTTTAAAGCGTTTTTCAGCTCCTCGTGACTGTTCCTTAGTCCCTTGATCTCTGTAGCAAGAGATTCTCTGCTGTCCTGTATACTGTTTTCAAGCCCAGCGATTAATTTTATGACTATTATTCTAAATTCACTTTCTGTTATATTATTTAAATCCTTTTTGATCAGCTCATTAGCTGTTGTTATTTCCTGGAGATTCTTCTGAAGGGAATTCTTCTGCTTGGTCATTTTGGATAGTCCCTGGCGTGGTGAGGACCTGCAGGGCACTTCCCCTGTGCTGTGGTGTATAACTGGAGTTGGTGGGCGGGGCCGCAGTCAGACCTGATGTCTGTCCCCAGCCCACCACTGGGGCCACAGTCAGACTGGTGTGTGCCTTCTCTTCCCCTCTCCTAGGGGCGGGATTCACTGTGGGGTGGTGTGGCCCGTCTGGGCTACTTGCACACTGCCAGGCTTGTGATGCTGGGGATCTGGCGTATTAGCTGGGGTGGGTAGGCAAGGTGCACAGGGGCAGGAGGGGCAGGCTTAGATCGCTTCTTCTTAGGTGATCCTCTTCAGGAGGGGCCCTGTGGCAGCGGGAGGGAGTCAGATCCGCTGCCGGAGGTTTGGCTCCGCAGAAGCACAGAGTTGGGTGTTTGTGCGGAGCGAGCAAGTTCCCTGGCAGGAACTGGTTCTCTTTGGGATTTTGGCTGGGGGATGGGTGGGGGAGATGGCGCTGGCCTCAGGGGGCTCAGCAGCTCTCCCTCCCTTTGTCCTCCAGCCTTCCCGCTTTCCGAGCAGAGCTGTTAACTTATGACCTCCCAGACGCTAAGTCGCGCTTGTTGTGGGAACACAGTCCGTCAGTCCCCTCTGCTTTTGCAAGCCAGACTCGGGGGCTCTGCTTGGCCGGCGAGCCGCCCCTCCGCCCCGGCTCCCTCCCGCCAGTCCGTGGAGCGCGCACCGCCTCGCTGCCCTTCCTACCCTCTTCCGTGGGCCTCTCGTCTGCGTTTGGCTCTGGCGACTCTGTTCTGCTAATCCTCTGGCGGTTTTCTGGGTTATTTAGGCAGGTGTAGGTGGAATCTAAGTGATCAGCAGGACGCGCGGTGAGCCCAGTGTCCTCCTAAGCCGCCATCTTGCTGCTTCTCCGCAATTTTAATTTCTATTTTTATTTTTTTAAGTTTATATATTTGTTTTGAGAGAGGATGAGAGCTGGGGAGGGGCAGAAAGAGGGAGAGAGAGATAATCCCCAGCAGGCCCCATGCTGTCAGTGCAGAGCCCGATGTGGGGCTTGAACCCACAAACCATGAGATCATGACCCAAGCGGAAGTCAGATGTCAGACGATTAACCAGCTGAGCCACCCAGGAGCCCCCATGTTTCTTATTTAAATGAAGTTGAGCATCTTTTCTTATGATTAATGATCAAGGACCACAGATATAACTGGATCATTCCAGGGAGCTGTGATTTGGTAGATTAGACAAGAAATTTCTTTTTGTCTTAGGCCTCTACTCACTCAACCAGTATTTATTGGGTGCCTACTATGGATCATACACTGTTGTATTGACTAAGGTATATAGCAGCAAACAAACAAACAAACAATGTCAGAACCTAAACTGGGCCCCATAGCCCAGAATCACAGAAACTCCAAAGGAGAAGAGGTCTCAGATAATCTCTAATCCAAGATCAAAAAGCAAAGATCAAGACTAGTACTCAAAACAGAGATCAAGCTTTCTGTTAGGTGCTTCAGAGAAAGATACAATTTTTTTTTTAAGTAGACAAGTGGCATAAATCAGAGCTAAGGTTTAGGATGATGAATCAATGCATGTGTTTGTGATTGAGGATGAAAGAGAAGCAGTGGCTGGTTCATAGCAAGCACTTAATAAGTATGAAAGGAAAAAAAAAAGAAAAGGAAGGACGATCCAAGAGGGAAAAGTGGCTCCAGATACAAAAGTAGCCTTCTTCTTCATAGAACTCTGAATCAAATGGTCTTTTAGGGTTCCCAGAGAGAAATGGAATACAGAGGAAACAGCTGTGAAAAGCTGTGCTCAGCTACTCTCCCAGGTCCCCAGACTGTAATTTTCCAGACATTGTATGCAGTGGGAAGCTCTAGAGCAGAGCTGGAGGTGTAATGCCTATTTAAAGATAGATTTGCAGTCTTAAATAAATTCCTCCTGGCAATGTTCTCAGCTCTTGCCCCTGGGGCTGGTGCAAATTTTTGTTCAAGTATCAAATGACCAAATATGCTGAACTATTTAACTCAAATTTGTCTGAATCAAGTTCCTCAGTGATAATCTAACATACAAACCAAAAGAACAATGCTATTTGAGAGATTTTGTTACTTTCTGCCTCCATTGGCAGTTCCCACATGTTTACAATTCTAGTCAACCAGGTAAATTGGCAAACTGTCCAATCAAAATAGAAAGCATTCAGGGGAGATGAACAAGATCATGACACAAAAGGCTCCTGAACTTCCCTCCTCCCACAGACACACCAAATGTACAGCTATACATGGAGCAATTCCCTCTGAAAGAAATCCAGAAAGTAGCCAAGCAACTTCTACACATAAGGTGAATGAGAAAATACTCATATCAAAATGGGTAGAAAAGGCTGAAACACACTCTCACCATAAACCCTACCCAAGCAAAGTACTGTACAGTTGGGAGGGAAGCCCCAGCCCACAGCTTCTCACTGAGAAGAAAATAGTTTTGCTTGTATATCTAGTGCCCCAACTTTTAAGATTTCCACTCTCAAATGGGCCCCCAAAACACCTACCTCTGAAAGCCAATAGGACTTTTGTACATAAGACCTAGATGACAATAGCAAAGAAAGAGGCAAATCTTAATGGGTGTAAGCAGGGCTTATATAGCATAGGTCCACCAGGTCTCAGCACAGAGAGAACAGACCAAAACACCCATCTCCCAGTCTTTCCTCGAAAGGGGTATAACTGTATATTTTATAAACTGTTGTCTCAAGGTCTGGATCCTAACTTCAACATGCATTTTAGAAACTGGCTGCAATCCTCTCCAAAGACAGGGAAGCTAAGGGTAACATCCCCTACATCCTTCTTCCTCCTGGCTCAAATGATAAAATCAAGTCACCAGTAACTCCCTGGAAGGAGCTTATACATAAACCTGGCACCCAAACTTTTGCAGCTGCCAGCCAGGATGGGAACCCAAATCACTTAGCTCTGACAGACAACAGGGCTTGCATTCATAAGTCCTAAAAGATATATACAACAAAGAAGTTTTTAAATGGGTGCAGGAGGACTCCCTACATGGCTATTGCCCCAGGGCACAGCACCAGGCCATCTCCCAGTTTCTCCCTGGAAAGGTCTTAACTACATACTTTACCAGCTACTGCCTGAGAGTCCCATTTCTTCCTTTTTTTTAAAAAACAAAATTGATGTTTTAATGTACACAAATGGGGGAGGGACAGGGAGAGAGGAAGAGACAGAATCTAAAGTGACTCCAGGCTCTGAGCTGTCAGCACAGAGCCTGACACAGGGCTCGAATTCCCAAGCCATGTGGTCATGATCTGACCAAAGGCAGACACCTAATTGAGCCACCGAGGTGCCCCCTGAGAGCCCAGTTTCTAATCACCCTGCATCTAGGTGCTGATTTCGATCCTTCCCTCTGGGACACTGATGGGACTTGACACATCTTCAACTACTGGGATCCACTAAGAACAAAGAAAGTGGCTTGGACAATCACACAAGTTTGAGAGACAAACAGGAACTCAAGGCTGATTGAGGAAGTTCATCTACTACACAAGACTACTTGAAGGGAAGAATTAGCGGAGTAGTAAGGGAACCCTGGGCTTATCTCATACCTCGAACACAGCTAGATCAAAATCAAACCATTTTGAAGACCTAGGAAATTGATCTGGGGATTAACAGAACAAGCTGCATAATTTGAGGAGAGAACATGACAGGTACATGGTGTGGAGAAGTGAGTTGGGGGAGAGAAGAGCCACTATGCCACACAGGGGAGGGAGTCATTTTCACAGAGAGGAAAAACATAGGGGGGATAGAGCAGCAGCACATCCAGTTTTCTCCAGAGAGTACTCTCCCTGAAAGCAGCTAGAGAGAGAGTGAAAACTTGCACAGGAGACTGCACAAAAAAACTTTTCCCCAAAACCATTGATGGGGGGAAAAGGAGAGGTTTTCAATACCACCAGTATTTTATAAACAGTGGAACACAGAATCTGAAGTTTCAGAAGTCAGACCCTGGTGGTGCTCTAGCGAGGAAGCACAGCAGAGACTCAGGAGCATACAGTGCATTTCTGAGGATCCCATGAATCTCAGGGGGAGAAGCGGTTCCCCTGCTTGGAGTGCATCTGATAGAGGTGATACAGCCTCTCTGCAGATAAAAGACCCTGTGGGCATCAAGCTACCACATTCACCCATATAAGAACAAAGATGCTGGCTGAGGGCAGCAAACACTGGTGCCAGCTGTGTATAGCGATTTACCACAAACTCTGAGCTGCTGCCCCTGTGTGGTGGCTTGACTGGTTCTTGGGACAAGCCAACTCTGGCCACAGCACAGTGAGACCCTCCCCCATAAGATCATTGCAGGTCTGAATCACAGAGGTCCCCCAAGTTTGGAGTTTTGTAACACAGCTGTGCCAGAAATAAAACTCTGGAGAGAGGTGCTGCTTGGTAGGTGGACAGCATGAACACAGGCGGGAAGCTGATGGAAGCAGAGGTCACAGGTTGGTGTCTGTGAGGGTATGAACTTCCCACTCTGGACGCTAGAGAGAGGGGTGAAGCCATTTTCACCATTAGCCCACCAACACTGATAGACTCCAGTGAGTTAAACATCACAACCAAATGGAGAATGGAACCAATACACCAACTGCGCCCCCTTGTGCCCTACAGGCACATCTCCAGGAGAGTAAGTCAGCCTGAGAATCAGACAGCAGGCCCCTGCCTCAGAAGACCAGCACAAATCCCTTCCATGCCCTTAGTTTACTGATCATATAGTGCTGCAAAGTTTCAACTCTAGGGGCAACTGGATCTAGGTTCATTTGTGTTTTGTTTGTTTGTTCATTTGTTTGTTGTTGTTGCTTATGTTTTTGTTTAATGTTTTTTTTTCTTTCCTTTTGTTTCTTGGATACAGAAGGAGTAAAAATTTTGTTGTTGTTGTTGTTGTTATTTTATTTTCACTATTTCTTGATTTTTTCTTTTTCTCTCCTTTCACTTCTTTCTATCAATCTCTTAACAAGCAGACCAAAACACACCAAGGATCTAGCTTCCGTTATTTTATCTTTAAAAATTTTTAAATTTTTATTTCATTCTATGTTGTTGTTGTTGTTGTTGTTTTCTTTATCTAAAATGACAACATGGAGAAATTCACCTCAAAAGAAAGAACAGGAAGAAATGATGGCCAGGGATTTAGTCAATGCAAATATAAGTAAGATGTCTGAATTAGAGTTTAAAACAATGATTATAAGGATACTAGCTGGGCTTGAAAAAAGCATAGAAGACACAAGAGAATCCCTTTCTGTAGAGATTTAAAAAAACCCTAAAATCTAGGGGAACCTGGGTGATTCAGTTTGTTAAGTGTCCAACTCTTGATTTCGACTTAGGTCATGATCTCACAGTTTCATGAGATCAAGCCCCATATTGGGCCCTGCACTGTCAGTGCAAAGCCTGCTTGGGATTCTCTCTCCCCCTCTCTCTCTGTCACTCCCCTTATCACGCATGTGCTCTTTCTCTCTCTCTCTCTCAAAATAAATAAACTGGAAAAAAAAAACTGAATCTAGCCAGGCCAAAATTTATAATGTTATAACCCAGATGCAAAGCCAAAATGGAGGTCATACAAATGAGGATGGATGAGGCAGAGGAACAAATTGCCAATATAGAAGATAAAATTATGGAATATAATGAAGTTAAAAAGAAGAGGGAAACAAAAGTCAGTGATCACAAAGGCAGACTTAAGGAACACAGAAATCTATTGAAAGGTAGTAATATTTGTATCATTAGAGTCCCAGAAGATGAAGAGATTAAAAAAGAGGCAGAAGGTTTATATGAGCAAATTATAGGTGTAAATTTCCTTAATCTGGGGAAGGACGCAAAACATCAAAATCCAAGAGGAACAGAGAACTCCAATTAAATTCAACAAAAACTGGCCATCACCAAGACATATAATAGTCAAGTTCACAAAATACACAGACAAGGAAAGAATCCTGAAAGCTGTAAGGAAAAAAAGTCCTTAACTGATAAGGGAAGACAGATTAGGTTCACAGAAGATCTGTCCACAGAAATTTGGAAGGCCAGAAAGAAGTGTCAACATTCAACATGCTGAATGGAAAAAATATGCAGCCAAAGAACTCTATTCAGCAAGTCTGTCATTCGAAATACGAGAGATAAAGAGTTTCCAGGCAAAGAAAAACTAAAGGAGTATGTGACCACTAAACCAGCCATAAAAGAAATTTTAAGGGACTCCTTGAGTGGAGAAAAAAGAAAAAGACCAAAAGCAACAAAGACCAGAAAGGACCAGAGAGCATCACCAGAAACAACACTCTACAGGTAATAAATGGCACTAAATTCATAGCATTCAATGATCACTCTGAAGGTAAATGGACTAAATGATCCAATCAAAAGACATAGGGTATCAGAATGGATAAAGAACAAGATCTATCTCTATGCTCCCTACAAGAGATTCCTTTTAGACCTAAAGTTATCTTCAGATTGAAAGTAAGGGGATAGAGAAACATCTATCATGCTAATGACTGTTAAAAAAAAAAGAAAAAAAAAGCCAGAGTACCCATACTTATATGAGACTGGATTTTTTTAAACAAAGACTGTAACAAGAGATGAATAATGGCATTATATCATAATTAAGGGTTCTATACATCAAGAAAATCTAACAATTATAAATGTTTATGCCCCCAACTTGAAACACCCAAATATTTAAATCAATTAATCACAAACATAAAGAAATTCACTAATAATACAATAATAGTAGGGAACTTTAACACCCCACTTACAACAATGGACAGATCGCCTAAGCAGAAAACCAATAAGGAAACAGTGACTTTGAGTGACACACTGGACCAGATGGGCTTAACAGATATATTCAGAAAATTTCATCCTAAAGCAGCAGCATACATATTCTTCTAGAGTGCATATGGAACATTCTCAAGAATATATCACATACTGGGTCACAAATCAGCCCTCTACAAGTACAAAAAGATGGAGATCATGCCATGCATATTTTCAGATCACAACGCTATGGAACTTGAAGTCAACCAAAAGAGAAATTTGGAAAGCCCTCACATATGTGGAGGTTAAAGAACATCCTATTAGGAAATGAATGGGTTAACCAGAAAATTAAAGAAAAAAATAAAAATAAATACACGGGATCAAAGGAAAATGAAAATATGACAGTCCAAAACCTTTGGGATGGGGAAGGAAGTTAAGATGACAGATAAGTAGGGGGACTGGAGTTTCCCTCATCCCTCAAACACAGCTGTATTGAGGTCAGAACATTTGGAACACCCAGGAAGTCAATCTGTGGAGTAACAGAAAGATCTCCACAGGTAAAGGGAAACGGCTTAGTGGGACAAAGCTGCGAGTATGCCAATTGTGGGAGATAAAACAGTGTAGGCACGGAGGGGAGGGTACTACTTCTGTGGAAAGACAAAAGGGAGAGAAACACAGAGAGTCTGTGGAATTGCAGTATTGTGCTAGTACAAGAGAAAAGCCTCTCTGGACCATGGACTGGGGAATGAGAAATATGGAAAGTGCCAGTTTTTACTTTGCAAACAGCTTCAGGAGCTGAAGATTGGAGTTATCAAAAGTGCATGACTTTCTCTGGACTGGAGCTGGCCATGTGTGTGCACCTGGGTTGGTAAGTCAGCCCCTGGGCATGGTAGTGATATCAGGAAAGCATTGGAGAGAACAGTTCCCTTCCTTGAATACTGTGGGAAGAGGGTTTATTGCATATTGAAAGCCTTTAATGGCAGGGCCGAGTGGCACTACATCAGAACAGAATCCTTATGGTACAGGATCTCTTAAGACATCAGGTTTTGAAACCCAGATGAGTGCCTAGGAAGCATGAGAGAACTGTGGAGCAGGGCAAGCCAACTGCCCGCACTACTCTGTCAGGGATGCCTAAATAGTGTGGTTTAACACTCCAAGTCTGGGGAGGAGGGATTGGGGTGTTGCCATATTTCCCATCACCAACACAGTGGAGCTTCAGGTAATAGCACAGTGGCCCCCAATGGAGGTGGGACCCACTTACAATAAACCCCACTCCTCCATGCCTGATAGCTACTTATCTACTGGAGTGGGACTAACACTGAGCAAACCAAATGGCCTCTCCTCCAGACCAGTACAGCCACCGGTCACAGGCACCAACAGACAACTATCCTATGGTTTGTGTTAGTTTGCTTGTCATCTTTCCTTTCCTTTCCTTTCTTTCCTTTCTTTTCCTTTCCTTTTCTCTCTTCTCTTCTCTTCTCTTCTCTTCTCTTCTCTTCTCTTCTTCTCTTCTCTTCTCTTCTTTTCTCTCCTCTACTCATTTCTCCTTTGTGTTTCTACCCACTTCTTTTTTTTCTTTGGAATCAGGCTCATAGTTTCTAATTTGATTTTTTTGTCAATTCTTATTATATATATATATTTTCTTTCTCTGTTTCATTTGTTTAGTCAGGCATTTTAACTCTATTCATTTGTATCTTTTTTATATCTCCTTTTTTATTTTTCTTTCTCTCTGTATTAAGACTTATAGTCTTATAGTTTCTTTGATTCACTGTTTGGTCTTTTATTTCACCCCTTTAATTTTTTCTCTTTGTATGGGATCATGTTCCCTGTCTTTTATTTTTCTGGGGTTAATTCAATGAACAAATAAAAGCACACCTGGTTAAAAATCCCAAAACTCCACCTACAAGCAAGGAGGACCTTTGCAGAGGAGTGAGCAGTGAGATAGAGCAGCCAAATATGCAAAAACAGAGTGCACACAACACACTCCAAAGACACTTCCTGAAGTGCCAGGTCCTGGACAGTGTATGAACCCTTTTAAATAGAGTAGTACTTGCAGGTGCAGGACACATAACAAGCTATTAAAACATGTAAATGACAAAACCTAGCCAAAATGATGAAACAGAAGAATTCTCCTCAAAAGAAAATCCAGGAAGAAATGACAGCCAGAGAATTGCTCAAAACAGATATAAACAATATATCTGAACAGAAATTTAAAATAACAATCATAACACTAATAGGTGTGCTTGAAAAAAGCATAAAAGACAGCAGAGAATCTATTGCTGCAGAGATCAAAGACCTAAGAAATAGTCACAATGAATTAAGAAATGCTATAAATGAGATGCAAAATAAACTAGATACAGTGACAGTGAGGATGGAAGAAGAAGAGGAGAGAATATGTGAAATAGAATATAAAATTATCGAAAATGATGCAGCTGAAAAAAAGACAGAAAGGAAGTTACTGGACCACTCTGTAGAATTAGGACCAAAGTGATTCAATGAAATGAAATAATATCTATATCACAGGAGTTTAAGAAGAAGAAGAGAGAGAAAGGGGCAGAAGGTTTATTTGAACAGATTATAAATGAGAACTTCCCTAATGTGGGGAAGGAAACAGGCATCCAAGTCCAAGAGGCACAGAGAACTCCCTTTGAAATGAACAAAAACAGGTCAACACCATGACATATCATAGTACAACTGGCAAGATACAAAGATAAAGAGAGAATTCTGAAAGCAACTAGGGACAAATGGGCCTTAACCTACAAGGGTAGACACATAAGGGTAGTAGCAGACCTGTCCACTAAAACTTGGCAGGCCAGAAGGGAGTAGGAGAAATTACTCAATATGCTAAATAGGAAAAATATGCAGCCAAGAATCCTTTATCCAGCAAGGCTGTCAATCAGAATAGAAGGAGAGATAAATGCTTTCTCAGACAAACAAAAAATAAAGGAGTCCATGACCACTAAACCAGCCTTTCAGGAGATCCTAAGGGGGACTCTGTGAGTGTAAAGCAGCAAAGACTACAAAGAACCAAAGAAAGAAGAGGGGAGGGGCCAAGATGGCAGAGCAGCTTGGAAGTTCTCAGCTTCCCTCATCCCTGAAATGCAGCTAGATCAGCATCAAACCACTTTGCACACCTAGGAAATTGATCTGAGTTTTAGCACAACAATCTGCATAACTTGAAATACAGAACTCAGCATGTATGTAGTGTGGAGAGGTGAACTGGGGAGAGAGAAGCCATGGAGGGTAGGGAGCTGTTTTTGCAGAGAGAGGACAGAGAAAGGGGAGGGGGAGAGTTCAGGAAAAGCACTCCCCCTGAAAGCAGCTGGAGACAAAGAGAAACAATGGAAACACCCACAAGGAACTGAAAAAGAAATCTGTTCCTCAAAACCATTGATGGAGAGAAAGTAGGTTTCAATACCATTAGAACTCTATAAACAGGGTAGCACAGAGTCAGAAATTCCAGAGCTCAATATCTGGCAGTGCTCTGGTGGAGGAAAGGCAAATTCCCAGGAGCAGGCAGATAGTTCCGAGGGGTCTGTGGGCCACATGGGGAGAAGCGGTTCCCCTGCATGGAGGGCATTTGGTAGAGGCCATATGGCCTACCCACAGGCAAAGGTCCCAGCAGACCTTGGAGAAGAGCCACATTTGCTGGTATTGGAACAAAGATGCCAGAGTGTGGTGAAATCTGGCACTGGCTGTGTGTTGTGATTTGCCATAATCTCTGAACCTCTGCCACCACATGATTGCACAAACTTTTTCTGGGGCAAGCCAACACCCAGCCACTGGTGTTCAGCAGCTCTGAACCTCTGCCACAGCGCAATCACACAAATGTTCTCTGAGGAAAGCTGGCACCCAGCCACTGCTCAGTGAGACCCTCCCCCAGAGGGTGGGAGTGGGTCCAAACCACAGGGTTCTCTGAAGTGAGGGGTTTAGAAATACAGCCCCATCTGAGATAAAATTTGGAAGGGAGGTGCTGCCAGCCAGGCACACTAATGGGTTGGACATGGATGGTGTAGAAGCAAGGAGTGGATGGAAGCCAGAGACAAAAGAGGGGTGCTAGATAACAGGTTGGTGAGAGCACAGTTCCTGAGACAGAGACTAGGAACCTGGGTGAAGACATTTTCACTTCTCTCACACTTGTGCATATATGCACAGCACGCCACACTGATCCACCACAGTAAGTTAAGAAGTGCCACCTCGTGGAGAATAGAGATGTCACACGAAGTCTGGCTCAACTGAGCCCTCCTAGCACATGCCCTAGAGGACCACCACAAGTCTTTCTGCTTGCTTAGTGACTAGATTATAAAGTGCTTCATAGTTTCAGTTCTAGGAGAAACTGGATGTAACTTTGGGTTATTTCTGTTTACTGATCCATCTATTTTTTTTGGTTGTTTTTTGTTTTTCATTTTCTCTTTCTCTTCTTTTTCTCAGATACAGAAAGAGAAAAATATTTTTATTTTCCTTTTTTAAAATTTTTAAAAATTCTCTTTACTATTTTTTGTATATTTTTTATCCCATTTCACTTTCTTCATTTTATTTTATTATATAATTTTTTTAATTCTCAAACTTTTTCTAATTTTTTTTTGCTTTTCTTTCCCTTTTTTCTCTATTCTAGCAAGCTTCTTTCAACAATGAGACCAAAACACACCTAGCTTCCTTTATTAGATTTTTTGTGTTGTTTTTGATTTTTTAATTTTTATTTTATTAATTTTTTTCTTCATCAAAAATTACAAAGTGAAGGAATTCACCCCAAAAGAAAGACAAAAGGAAGAAAAGACAGCCAGGAGATTAATCAACATAGATATAAGCAAGATGTCTCAACTAGAATTTAGAACCATGATAATAAGAATACTAGCTAGGGTGGAAAAAAGCACAGATCCCTTGTTGAAAAGATAAAAGAAGTAAAATTTATTCAGGACAAAATTAAAAATGTTGTAACCAAAATGCAATCTTGACCATTCAAGATTGATGCTATGGTGGCAAGGATGAATGAAGCAGAGCAGTGAATCAGTGATATAGAAGAGAAAATCATGGAGAATAATGAAGCAGAAAAATAGGTGAAACTAAGGCAAGAGAGCATGATACAAGAATTAGAGATCTCAGTGACTTATTAAAAAGGAATAATATCTGATTCACAGGAGTCCCACAAGATGAAGAGAGAGAAAAAGTGGTAGAAGGTTTATATGAGCAAATTATAGTGGAAAACTTTCCTAATCTGGGGAAAGACACAGACATAAAATTCAAGAAGCACAGAGAACTCCCACTAGATTCAACCAAAACTGACCATCACCAAATCAAATTCACCATATCATAATCAAATTCACAAAATACACAGATCAGGAAAGAATTATGAAAACAGCAAGGGGAAAAAGTCCTTAACCTATAAGGGAAGACAGATCAGGTTTGCAGCAGACCCATCCACAGAAACTTGGCAGGCCAGACAGGAGGGTCAGGATATATTTAACATGCTGAATCAGAAAAATATGCAGCCAAGAATTCTTTATCAGCAAGGCTGTCATTCAAGATAGAAGGAGAGATAGTTTCCCAGACAAACAAAAACTAAAGGAGTTCATGACCACTGAACCAGCCCTGCAAGAAATTTTAAGGGGAACTCTTTGAGTGGAGACAAGACAAAACAAAACAAAAAAGACCAAAAGCAACAAAGTCTAGAAAGGATCAGAGAACATCTTCAGTAACTAACTCTATAGGCAACACACAATGGCAATAAATTCATATCTTTCAGCACTCACTGTAAATGTCAATAGACTAAACTCTCCAATTAAAAGATACAGGGTATTAGAATAAGATAAGAAAACAGGATCCATCTATATGATGCCTACAATAGACTCATTTGAGACATAAAGACACCTTCAGATTGAAAGGGGATGGAGAACCATCTATCATGCTAATGGTCACCAAAAGAAAGCTGGAGTAGCCATAATTATATCAAACTAGATTTTAAAATAAAGGCTGTAACAAGAGACGAAGAAGGGCATTATATCATAATTAAGGGGTCTATCCACAAAGATCTAACAATTGTAAATATTTATGCCCCCAATATGTGAACACCCAAATATATAAATCAATTAATCATGAACATAAAGAAACCCATTGATATTAATACCATAATAGTAGGGGACTTCAACGCCCCATTCACAACAATTAACAGATCATGTAAGCAGCAAATCAACAATGAAACATTGGTTTTGAATGACACACTGGACCGGATGGACTTAACAGATATATTCAGAACATTTCATCCTAAAGCAGCAGAATACGCATTCTTCTCAAGTGTACATGGAACATTCTTCAGACTAGGTCACATACTGGGACACAAATCAGCTCCAAACAAGTACAAAAAGATTGAGATCATACCAGTATATTTGGTATAAAACCACCAGGCAAACCAGAGTTTGTCATTATTATTATTTTCAAAGTAAGGAAGTCTTCATCCTGGGGCAGAATACTTTAGTGTATTTAACTCCTGTGTAGAGCTGTATTTCCCCTCATCCCCCAATTTTTTGGTTGTCACTTGAAGATATCACTTTAGTCCCAGTACACATAATGAAAGTCCATCATGAAATATACTCCATGTTTTCAAAACTTATAACTGAGGTTAAGGGTCAAAATACTGTATCCAGGTACTCTTTATACATAACTTGGTATTTGTATTGGTGTTGGAAGATGTAGATAATTGTTTCAGCTATTCTCCAATATTTTGTCACCATGATGATTTTTCTGTGACCTGCTTATGCTACCTGCTTTTACTTCCCAAAAGCTTGTAATTTCTTTGAAGTGCCATCATTAAGCATGTCTGTTATCTCTGCAATAGTTGTCTCCCTACTCTTCTTATTTTTACATCATGTAGTCTGTGCTCTGGTTTTGCCATCAATGTTATACTTGCTTTCTATCTTGTAAAAATTCTTCAGAATTTTTGATGCTTCCCCATTTGTGTTTTTTCATTGCAATGTATTATTTTCTTTATATTTTTCTTTTTCTTAAATTTAAATTCAAGTTAGTTAATATCCACTTCAGGAGTAGAACCCAGTGATTCATCTCTTACTTATGACACCCAATGCTCATCCCTAAAGGTATTTTGATCTTCAAGGAGGTAAATAATTGAGCTAATTTCATAGTCTCAGAGTAGAAATACACATTCTCTTTCTAATATTAGCTTCCTTTGCATCCCTTTTCAACTGGACCTTTCTTCCTGCTTTTCCTGAGTTACAAGGAGGTACTAGATATTCCCTGTGTGTGTGTGTTTCTTTTGCTTTATAAAATAATTCTCACCTAGTTTCAAAATGTTGAACTAATTTAATTTACTTTTTTACAGATAATCTTCTACAGCCCATGGTCGTTGGGAGAACTTCTAAGATATTAATTATTATCAAAGATTTTTTCCCTGATAAATCAGAGTTATTAGCTTAAAGCCTTCAGTAAATCTATTTAATATAGACTGTAGATAAATAGTCTATTTATTATAAATAAATCTATTTAATATAGACTGTAGATAAATATGTCACACATAGGCTTGACCAAGGGGAATAGGTTAGACTTTTCCAATAACATTGTGTCAGAACAAAATGGGCCTTTAAAGACCATTAAGTCTAACTCCTTCATACATATGTGGTATAAACTGAGTTAAATAAATTGCTCAAGTTCACACAGCTAGCTAGAAATAGAATCAATAGTGAATCTTAGACCTCTTGCCCCTTACACTATAACATGTGCTTCTTACTGTAAAATAATGATGATAGTAAGCTCTGTTCTTGAATGTTATCAGAGTGGTTTAAAGTCCAAATTCAGTTTCCTAGCTTTCAAATATTCTAGTCATGTGACCACCCTATCTACATTTTATCACCTTATTTGCTACATCTATTTACTTATCCAACAAACTAGACTGTTACTTGCAAACTTGTCTCTGTATATTTTCTCTTTTTGCAAATATCTTTTTCCCTTTTATCATAGATTGTTTAATTTTTATTTATTGTGCAGGGATACCTTTCCCATGAAGACTTCTCAACATTTCTCAGTCATCAGCAATAGTTACCATATTTATGTTCCTATAGTACTTGTTCATGTGTTTGTCATGGTGCTTATTTTATGGTTCTCATCAAAAGTTGTGAGTTGTAACATATATTAGAGATTTTTATTTTATAATGTCTTCTTTGTGTTTACAATTGCTCTTTCACAAGCAGTATTGTGCCAAGAATTGTAAAGGAATCATATTACCTTATCATGATGTGATGGAAGGAAAGATACAATGTCATTTTTAGAAGTGGGGTCAATATTATTCTCATAAAGGACAGGAAGTTGGGAGAGAGAAGTCACTAGAAGAGACTAGGTACAGAAATGGACCTTGGAAGTTCCCCTGTGGATATGAAGATTTCTCTGGTGAAGTATTGGCACCCTAATTATGAGCAAATATTAACTGGGTAATGTTGGTCAGAGTAGACATGAGTAGACCATCAAAGAGAAAACACAAACTTAGTTGAGCCTGATAATGATGACCAGTTTGTTCCTGCAGGGAGATTTGTGATTGGTTCTGTCCAGTAATGAGACTATGCCTATGATGACATGGGAATTAAGTGTACCAACATTGAGAGAAACCCCATGAAGAAGTCTTACTTTCAGAGGCTATAAGTTATGTTGGGTACTACTCACCAGGAACTTGGAAGAACTAGGCATATGCAAATAATTTTGAGAGGCCAAAGAACATTGGTGGGAGTTTGAGAGATTGGGAGGAATTTTGGTCTTTATTTGTTGACACTATTTTATTTTGAATCATATCTCTTTCTATAGTGCCTCGATATCCAGGGATGAAAGTTTGATACTCTAGGTGGAGGTTCAGCCAAACAAAGAGTGATAAATCTCCTAGATCTCCTAGTGTATAAGTTATACCTTTCATCCTAAATGAGTTGTTCTTATATTTGTGTTATTTTTTCTGCTAGAATACAAGCACAGATAGAGCTCATACATTAGGGAGCAGTTTGCATTTGTCTCCATGTTGCTTTCCTAGGCTTTCTTTTCTATTTTCAAATCCTTGGCTTGGCACAGAACTTGGTTCAGAGAGATGTTGTTGACTGGACTTAGTGTATGTTTGAAGTTTTATTTTGTAAGCCATAGTGCTGGATACATGGCCATGATGGGAGCAAGGTTGCTTTCTAAATATTTTCCTAAAATCTTAGTGATTTATTAAACAGTCCTCTTTCTGTTGAAAACCAGGTCAGACCATTCATCCCAGTCCCATTAAATGATGGAGGAAAGTTTACAGCAGTGTCTGATGAGGCATCTCTAGCTATCAATGACCTTTCTTAAAGCTGCATATGGGCCAATTATTTCAAAGTTTGTATTTTAATTAAAGTTTAACTTTTTGTTGGATGGTTTTTATTATGCTCACGCAACTTCATCTATCTACCTCTCATTATCTGTGCTCATATAACCTGCCTTGCTCCTATTTATTTGAACTACATGCATTTCTAATGTTTATTCCTCCACTTTTACAGCACTCCAGTAAGTCTCACTTCTCTCTTGCATCACCAACTTTTCCTTTTCTACTGAATTATTTGTGTCTGTTGATAAACATACTAAAATACTTTCTATCTTAGTACTAAAAAAACTCCTTGGACCTCACATTCCCCTTCTGATTCCTTAAGTGTGCCTCTACTTTTCTTTACAACAAATTTTCTCAAAAGAATTTTCTGCACTTGCTGTTTCCCCTTTCTCATACCATTCTCTCATAAATCCATTGCAACCAGGTTTTTCAATTTCATCACTGCACTGAAACTTCTCTTCTTAAATTTGCCAAAGAACTTTATTAAATCCAATGATCAAGTCTCATTCCTCATCATACCCAATTTTTCAGAATCATCTGAAACTTTAGTTTCCTTTTCTTCTTGAAATTCTACCTTCCCTTGGTTTCTGTTGCCCCATTCTCTCTTAATTATTCTCCTTCCTCGATGGCCACTCTCAGTGTTTGTCATTCATTTCCTTTCCTGCCTTCCAAATATTGGGGTGCCCCTGTGCTCAATCCTAAGACCTCTTATATGGATTTATTCTCTTTCTAGGTGATCTTCTTAGTGACTTTAAATATGATCTCTATGGTGACAACTCATATCTCCAGCCTTAACACCTTTTCTAACAGGTATATTTCCAACTACTTAGCATCTCCACTGAGATTCGTGTCCCAAATCCAACTCTCGGTTGTCTATTTCTCCTAAAACAGAAAACAAAAACCCAGCAGCAATAAGCCATCACTATATACACCCTTCATTTTTCCCTACCTAAATTATCCCTGAGGTTATCTTTATCTGCCGCACAATTTGGAACAGCTGGTGTAAAGTTAACTGATGTCAGACAGAAAGTAGAACTACTCACCTTTAATTTTGTGCCCATGTTTTCCTGTAAGGGAGAAGAGTTAGCAAACTGGAATTGATAGATTAGTAGGCAGGACCCAGATGTGCTAAAAAGTGCTTCAAATTGTAGGATGGTATATGATAGAGAATTGTTCCATTTCAGATGCCACCAATGCCCTCATTGCAAAAAACTAGAATATATATATATTTTAGAAAAAGAATTACATTCCAAGAAAGGATGGACAATAAATAAATAAATTTAGTTAATAGAAGAGGTGAATTTCATCTTAGAACACTGAAAGAACTTTATGATATCATATTTGAGGCTTTGTCAGTCTCCTTTGAAGAATTATTGTAAACAGTATATGGGAAAAGATCCAGTTTAGTATCCAAACAATAAAATAGCCTTAAAGTACTATAATTCACTTTAGTTTAAATATATGAATATTTATTGGGCATCTATTGCTTCTTAGCCAATGGTTAATCCTCTCCTTGTGTTACTTGAACTTTCAGCTGCATAATCTTTGAAGTTCTTTCCAATACTGGAATGTGAAGATTCTGAATTTTTGGTTCTAAGAGATAAAAGCAAATACGAATTATTTGACGATTCTTCCAAGAAGAATAGCCCTTTACTGGGCATCAGCAACTTGGAGTATGTCTGTTTGTACTGGGTCGAGTTATGTCTTGCTGTTGTGAAAGTAGTTATTTAAGTTATGAAGTTTCATACCTTTGGGCAGCTGGGTTAGCAGCATGGAATGATATGGCATATGTATGTCCTGATTTAGTTCTGTAGAGAAGAACAGGCACTGCCTTCCCAGGCCAATGTCCTCTCCAGGGACCTTTCTACATGATGTACCAGCCTCTGCCATCAGGAAGAAGTGTAGAAATATTACTACCGTTCTCCAACGCCCCCTTACCTAAATGGGGAGGAGGAAAAGGTAGTTATAATTTCCTTTTGTTTGTCATGATCTTTCTCCTTTCCCCAACTATCCACTGTGTAAGTGCTCACTTATATGTTATTTCTATGAAGCATTCCCAAGAGTCTACTACAGGTAGTTTAGTTATGCCTAGAGCACCAAACTCTGCTACTGCTTTTAGTAACAAACCTGTTCTAGTATAGAGAATCTGACAGGTTTTAAGTTTGTGTTATTTTTCACAAAGATCAGTGATTCTGAGATAAATTGGTTAGAGCCTCTCCCACGTGTCACATATTGTGATAGTCTCAGTTCTGAAATTTGCCCAAGTAGTCTTACATTTCCGTGGAATTTTTATCCTAAGTTTCAGGTAGCTGATTTTTAAGGACTTGGTAGGTTAATATCTTACCTTCCAACCCTGATAAGTTACCTATAGTTTGTCTGTGTTCTTCAATGTGTAAACATAATGGAATAGTTCTAATGTAGACACAGCAGCCATTTTAACAGACTTGTGAGGGCACAGTTCTTCCTGGGGCATAAAATTAGATTTAGAGCCCATTCCCCCAATTTTTCAGAGACCCTGAGATTTATATACTGATGGTGAGCAGTTCATTAGGGAGGATAGTGGTGGAGGAGCAAGAGGTCAGCTCTATGGATATAGCAGTTGCTGCTAAAGGATATCTGAGGCTAATGTACATAAATACAATTGAAGTAATAAAATAATAATAATAGCTGATATTTATATGGAACCTACTACATGCTGAGTATTACTCTAAGTACCTCACTCATATTAAATGCATTTAAACCTATGAGGCAGGTTTTGGCCTAATCCCCATTTTGCAGTTTGGAAGCTGAGATACAGAAGCATTCAATAACTTTCACAATGTCATAGAGCTAGTAAGTGATAGAATTGTGATCTTAACACAGCCAGATCTGGCTCCAAAGTCTAGGCAATTAACTACTCCTCAATTTCCCTTTTCCTCCTCCCACACTTCTCTTTGAGACTAGCACATTGCCCTTTAAACTCTACCTCTAGTAGCTATGTAGCTTTGGGAAACCACTTTATTTCTCTATGCTTCTGTTTTCTTGAGAGCAAAATAAGACCTTTCTGACAGGCCTGGTGTAAAATTTATACGAGTTCATGTATGTAAAACATATTGAATACTTTAGGGCACATAATAGGTGTTTTGTATTAACACAATCTGAATTTAATAATCTATTTTTGCCTGATTATTTCTTTGAGGGATTCTTGAACTTTCAGGTACATCAGATTCATATGGTCTGTTATAAAGATGCAGATTTGTGAGTTTCATCCAAACACTGACTCACTAGTCTTTTGCAGCACACAGCAATTTTCATTTTGCAATAGATTCTGCTATACATACATATACATACACTTTGAGAAGCATTATATATCATGAAATGCCCTTTCCTCTCCATACCTACCCTGATATTCTCTCTAAATATATTTAAATATAGATGTATGGGTAGTGCATTTGGGTATTTGGCATGGGAATACAGTCTTTATGTAAGGGTAGAATATCATCTGTAAGGTCATTCACCAGGGAGAAAGAGAGGAATATGATTCAGCTTAGAAATCAGAAAGCCAGATATGAGTGAAAGGATTTTAATAAGTAGTCAATATAGGGGGAATCAATATCTTGTCTGCGTCTCTCTGTCTGTCTCTCTCTCTCCATCCAATGGATGTTATTATCTTGTGCAGGGGGAATCTTTGGGTGGAACATTGATGAAAACAAGATAACACAGTAGTCATAAGGTAAAGAAGGGATCAAGGCAAGGTACTGTGAGGTTGTGTCAGTTCTTTAGAGCAAGAGCAGATGGAATAGATGGGGTCTATATACACTGAACTGTGTATCTTTTTTTGTGTTTTGTATTATTTATTTTCATGTTTAAAAATTCCCTTATTAAAAAATGGTTTCTTGCTTTGAAAAAAATCTGATCTGTCTCAGTTATGCTAAGGAGAAACCAAGTAAAAGGGTTTGGGGGACACAAAGTGTTAAATTGCACCCTTGAGGAAAAAGTGAGAGTCAGGATTATGTAGAATTAGTACTTATAATTAGGTGTCCTCAATTTAAGATTCAATTTCTAGTATCAAACTTTTGTCTGTGTTTTTTTAATTAAAAAAATTTTTAATGTTTATTTTTGAGAGAGAGAGAGAGAGAGAGCATGAATGGGGGAAGGGCAGAGAGAGAGGGAGACACAGAATCCAAGGCAGGCTCCAGACTCTGAGCTGTCAGCACAGAGCCCAACACAGGGCTCGAACCCGTGAACCATGAGATCATGTCCTGAGCTGAAGTCAGATGCTTAACCAACTGAGCCACCCAGGCGCCCTGTCTGTGTTTGATTTTACCATAGAAGGTACATGAGTCAACTTAATCCTACTACAAAGATGGCTGAAGCAGCATCCATTCTGAGGGCCAGAGCAGACATGGATAGCATAGGTTAAGACTATGTAATATGTGTAGACTGGTAATATCTGTAGGGCATGCCAGGTTCTTCCAGTAGCCTTCAGTAGAAAGTTTTGGGTCCTACCTCTAGGGCCAGATCATCCATCTTTATGACGTATCATAAAAATTGTGATATCTTGACCAAATTTATCTTGAATGCGTATACATTTTAGTCCACCAAATCTTTGCCAAGGGCATTAAATATTGTTTTTTTAAAAATTATTTATTTATTTTCAGAGAGAGAGAGAGAGAGAGAGTGAGAGAGAGCAAGTGGGGGAGGGGCAGAGAGTGAGGGAGAGAGAGAGAATCCCAAGCAGGCTCCACAGTGTCAGCATGGAGAATGATGTGGGGCTTGAACTCATGAACTGTGAGATCATGGTCTGAGTCAAAACCAAGAGTCAGATGCTTAACTGACTGAGCCATCCAGGTGCCCCAATATTGTTTTCATATAAAGTATATCTTATATATTAAAACTACTGAAAGATAGCACAGTCTTCTTCAATTATTCACTCTGTCAGAGCATACATGTTCAAAACAGCACTGACTTGATTCCACCTTATATTGTTATTAGGGTGACTAGATTTCTGCTGCCCTGTTAGACTTTGAACTTCTTGAGAAAAGAAAGTGACTTTCAACCTGGAATCATTTCCCATAATTTATTCTCAGGAAATGATTAGTTGAAAAAATATATAAGAAAAGCAAAGAAATAGCTGTGTAAAAAATTATCTGTAAAAAACTAGTTATAGACCTAAAGGTCACCTTCATTTGTAGCAAGTTGAAATGAGACTATGCTCTAAACAGACCCGAGCATCTGGTTTCAGGAGGAGAATATGCTCAGGCCTCACATTACTCTTTCCATGGTGATCAGCACAAGTAGATGTTCTGTTCACTTCTTTTAGAATAAATGACTCCCAATTGGCTTTCTTTATCTACCTCTTCAGACAGAAAGTATTCGTATCTTACCTGGCAGTAGAGAGACTAAATGCAACCTAAGCCACTTGGCAAAGGATTTAGAGATGCCTGTCAGTGAGAGTGTGTTAGTCAGGTTTGGTTAGGCAATGCTGTGGTAACAGATATCTCCCATCCACAACTTCATGTTTAAACACAACTAACATTTGTTTCTTCCTTCAAGTACCTTTCTAGTACTGGTCAGCTTGGAGAGCTCTGCTCCAGTCACTCAGGGACCCAGACTAATGGCATCTTATGGCTGCATCATTTGGCACATTGGCCTTCACGATTCTCATGGCAGAAGAAAGGAACTGGAGAGTGATACAGGGGCTTTTCACCACCTCACCATAGAAGTGGTACATGCCCTTACACATACATTGAGTTGGCCAGAACTAGTCATATGATGCTGCTCAACATGAGGGCAACTTGGAACTATCAGAGAGCAAAAGGAATATTTGAACTTTAATGTCTCTGTCAGAGAAGCCAAAAGCATATGGAAGGTTGAGTGGTAAATTCTTGCATTAGGGGAGGAGCCTGATGATAGGGCTGGTGGGTAGTGGCAGATATGAATAGTTGGCAGACAGATGGCTTTGAACTTTATGACAGTAGAAGCAGCAGAACATCTTTTTTGTTCCTTATGAAGTATATTGGTCAGTATCCTAGAAGCTTAGAGTCAGAAAATACCTTACTGGTCACGTAATTCAACCTCCTTTTTGACACATTAACCACATGGAAAATAGCCCTGTTAAATAGCTGTCTAGCCTCTCTTTTATCCCCTACATGTATTGGTAGAGAAACTATATAATATATAATCCAAACTGTAATACATTTGTAAGTAAAATCGGGCACTATGAATAATTATGCTGGAACAACACGTAGAACCTGGGAATTTTCTGCACAAAATGGAAGGTATGGTCACCATAGGTATTGAAGACTCACTCACCATCTCTTGTAATTCATTCCATTTAGAAAAATTCTTTAAAAAATTCTTTTTGGGGTGCCTGGGTGGTTCAGTTGATTAAGCTTTTGACTTCAGCTCAGGTCATGATTTTGCGACTCATGGGTTCAAGTCCTGTGTCGGGGCTCTGTGCTGACAGCTCAGAGCCTGGAGCCTGCTTTGGATTCTGTGTCTCCTTCTCTCTGCCCCTCTGCACTCATGCTCTGTCTCTCTCTTCTTCAAAAATAAATAAACAATAAAAAATTTTAAAGTTCTTTTTGAGGTAACATATACACATAGTTAAATCAAACAGCACAGCCAGCCTCCAAAGTTAGATAAATGCCTGATGCTGGAGCAGTTGAGTACGATTGGCAAAGACTAAAAAAATGGGTAATTTGGTGGTTTGGTGCCAGTAAAAAATCATGTTTTTCTTCCATTCTCAGCTAAAACCTCAACTCTGACTGTCATTCTATATTTTTGTCTTTTGGCTGACAGAATCTGTTTTTTTTTTTTTTTGTCCAAAAGTCATACAACAAACCATAAGATAAGGCTAAGATCTAGACCCAGCCTATCTCAGAGACTTTCACATAGCCTTTTTTTCCTACTAGAAATGCCACACATATGACATGGTTTTAAAAGCCAGATAGTAATGTTAAACTTCAAAAGAAAAAAAATTGTCTCCTGCCCTAATTCTCTTCACATCTGATTCTTTCTACCCTGACATAATCACTTGAAACTTTACATATTTTTTCTGTTAATTTCATATTTCTAAATAACATTTATAAACTGTTATTTATTTGTATTTCTGTATTTTTATATTATCTATTTGCTTTCTATATGGATGATAAGGACAACTTTCTCACAGACATTCATTCCCACCAACAAATGCACACTCAGAGACATACACACACTCAGACACACATACATATATTTTTTTCCTATCCTCTCAATAGAGTTTGGTAACAGTATAATACAGTTACAGTTCTCTTATACAACCTGTTGCCTTCCCTGGAGTTCATGGTATCTTGTTTATTTGTCTGTTTCCTTTTTTCTTGAACAATCATTAAGCATAAAT
Organism: Felis catus; assembly: GCF_018350175.1. Lineage (NCBI taxonomy): Eukaryota > Metazoa > Chordata > Mammalia > Carnivora > Felidae > Felis > Felis catus. The sequence continues at coordinate 124,647,749 of NC_058386.1, read as the reverse complement.
ATATCTTAAATATGTTAATAAATATTAGGTAAACTCTCAATTGCATATTTTGGTTGGAGACCTCAGTGTTGCTTCAATTTGGAATAGTTGCTCTTCTAGGTCTGTTACACAGTTATTATCCTAGGAGTATCCATTATCAGGACAATTTGGGAATTTCCTTTTCTACTATTTTGGGTTGGAATACCTATTTTTTGTATCTTATGTTTTTCTCTTTTAAATTATGACTGTTTTCCTGGAGCACCTCTTCTAGTAGCTCCCTGAGAAATAATGTGTTGATGGTAAAATGTTTTAGTCTTCAGACTCTGTAGAAACATTTATTTTATTTTAACTTTATTTAGTATTATTATTATTTTTTAGTAATCTCTACACCCAGTGTGCGGCTTGAACTCACAACCCTGAGATGCATGCTCTTCCAACTAAGCCAGCCAGGTGTCCCTAAAAACACTTATTTTAGCTTCAAAATTGCTTACTACTTTGCTTGGTACAGAATTATAGGTTGAAAATAATTATTTTCCAGAACCTTAAAGGAATATCTCATTATTTTCTAACTTTTTGTGTTGATCTGAGAAGTATTTCTTTTTATTAAACATGTTGGAAATTTGTGATTAAGTTGCCTGATTTTTCTGTATCTTACTTTCCTAATGTATTAAAATTTGAGATAATAATAGTAACTACTAATTAGTGTGACTTAGAATAGTAACTACTATTAGTGCAGCTTTATATACAGCATCTCAAGGAATTAAAATTCAAAAAAAAATTCAATTCAATTAAAATCCAATAAGGTGCTGTATGTAAAGTGCTTAGCACGATGTCCTGGTGCATAGTAAGCACTATATAAGTGTTACCTATTTTATTTTTTGAATTGCTCATCTACCACGTAGTAGTCTGAATGATGTCACTCAAAAGATGTCTATGCCCTAATACCAAGAATCTGTTAATATGCTACCTGTTATAGGAAAAGTGACTTTGCAGATGTGATTAAGTTAAATATCTTGAGGTGGGGAAGTTCTTCATTATCCGGGTGGGCCCAATATAATCACAAGGGTCCTTACAAAGTTTAGAATCAAAGATGGACATGTTACAATGAAATCAAAGGAAGAAGAGAGAGAGAGAGAGAGAGAGAGAGAGAGAGAGAGAGAGAGAGATTAGGAACTGAAGATTCTATGCTGCTGCTTTGAAGGTGTAGGAAGGAGTCATGAGACAATCATGGAGGGCAGGCACTGGAAGCTGGAAAAGGCAAATAATAGATTCTCCCCCTAGACCCTCCAGTAGAAAGGTAGACCTGCCAACCAATTTTAGATTTCTGACCTCTAAAATTTTAAGGAATAAATTTGTCTTGTTTTAAGCCAGTAGGTTTGTGGTAATTTGTTACAGCACAAATAGGAAACTAATCAATTCCTGAATTGTATATCTCATCAGAATTCCTTTAAAAAACTAAGTAAACAAACCACTGACTTTTTCATTCTTTTTGCTGTTGTTTATTAGAATGCTTTATATGAAGGGAGAAGGAATTATAGGTATAATGCTTCATTTGTTCATACATTCCTTTAGTATGTATTTATTAGAAACTTTTTGTATGCTGGGAGCTATCATATTTTTGGGGGATGAATTGTATTTAAAAAAATCAGGCAAACCATTTGCCCCCATGAAGATTATATTCTGGTGAGGGGATAGAAAATAAACTAATAGAGTTGGTCAGATGATAAGTGCTATGGAGAATATAAAACAGTAAAGGTAAAAGAATATGTGGGTATAGGTGATTGTTAAGTTTTAATTTAGTAAGATAGTGAATTCCTCTCTATTGAAGTTAGTTAGAACAGAGACATGAAAAAAGGGAAGGAGACATACATTGGGAGAGAGTGCTCCAGGAAGAGGTGAGCTCATACTTGATGTATTTGAGAATAGCAAAGAGTGAAGTGATGGAGAAGGAGAGTAGTAGGAGATAAAGTTTAAAAAGTTACTTAGGGTTTTGTAGGCTATTATGAAGACTCTAGCTTTGACTCTGAGTGATGTGACAGATTGGAGAATTGTAAACAAATGAGTGACATAATATTATGTATGTTTTAAAAGGCTCACTCTGGTTGCAGGGAGAATAGGCAGTAGGGTTTCAAAAGTGGAAGCAGGAATTTATGAGGCTATTACAATAGGCCAGGCTGAAGATGATGATGATGATTAAGACTAGAGTGGTAGCAGTTAAAATGGATGTAGTGAGATGTGATTAGTTTATGAATGTGCTTTGGAAGCAGAGTCAACAAGATTTGCTTATGGATTGGATGCAGGATATGAGAAAAAGAATGAAGTTAAAATCACTCTCAAGTTCTTTGGGGTATCTGTAATGGGAAAGTTGTAATTGTTATTTAATGAGATTATGAATACTGTAGGGAGAACAGATTTAGAGGTGGAGATCTATTTTTGGTTTCTGATATGTTTACTTTGAGGTGCCCTTCATGGAAGATATCCAGTCTAGAAATATAAATTCTGGAGTCATAAGCATACAAACCTATTTAAAATGAAGAGACTAGAAGAGATCACCTAAGGAATGAACACAGAAAGAAAAGTTTTAAGCACTAAATCCTAGGGATTTCCAACATTAGTGGCAGAGAAATGAAGAATGGCCAGCAAAGGAGACTAATGATGAACAGCCAGTGCAGTAGAAAGAAAATAAACAGGGAAGAGTAATGGTATTCTGGAAGTCAAATAAAGAAAATGTTTTGAGAAAGGGTGAGTGGTCACTTAGGTCAAATGTTGATGAAAAGTTGTGTGCATTGTCCATAGGATTTGGATTTGGCAAGGGTGAATTAAGTGGTATCCTATATAAAATTATCAGTGGAGTGGTGGTGGTATTCTCTCTCTCTCTCTCTCTCTCTCTCTCTCCCCCTTGCACTCTCTCTCAAGAGAGAACATAAAGAGAGAAATTTGGGATAGTGAGTTTAGATAACACTATACTTTATAGTTTTACTATAAAGGAGAGCAAAGAAATGAGGCTGTAGCTGAGAAGAGATGTGGGATTTAAAGAAAGTTTTTATTGATGGGATATATTACACAGTACTGATGAGGACAATCCAGACAATCCAGTCAAGTGGGAGAAATGATGATGCACAAGGAAGAGGGTAGAATTTTTGTGGTTCTATCTTTGAAGAAACATAGATGGCAACCAGTGCACAAGTGGAAATGTAGGAGAAATGATAGTTTATTCATATACTAGAAAGAAGCCATAATATATAGGCATGATGCTAGTGGGTGAGTAGATATAGTAAGCTGGTAGATATTTTCTTTTGATCCCTTATCTCTTCTCAGTGAAACAGGAAACAATGCTACCAAGTGAGGGGGGTGGGTGGAAGGAGGCACTGATGGTTTCAATAAAGAGGAAGTGGAAAATAGTCTTCTAGGAGAGTGTGAGAATGGATGGAAAGGAAATGTGGTTGGATTGTTGAGTAGCACCAAGGACCTACCTGAGTTTAGACAGGCCAATTTGGTTATGTATTTTTTTTTTTGGCAAGCCACAATCACAGTATTTGTAATAATATACAATATACAGCAATCTGAATCTTACAAACAAAATGTTGAGCAAAAGAACATCAGCATTGGGCATAAGCCACAAACCCAGAAATAGCTTTTTGACCTGGAGAAAATTATTTAAGCTTCAGTTTACTCATTTGTAAAATGGGGATAAATAATAACAATTACAGAATATAAGTATTATGATACATTTAAAGTAATTAAAACAGTGTCTGGATCATAAAAAACCCTCAGTAATAGTTTTACCACATTGTTGTTGTTTTTGCTATTATTGTGACTAAGAAAATTGTGGTTGGGCGAATTTTTTGGTGTTTTTTGGATTTGACACCAGAAGTAAAGATAGCAAAAGCAAAAATAAACAAATACATCAAGTTTAATCTTCTGAACTGCAAAGGAAATCATCAACAAAACTAACAGGCTACCTACGGAATGGGGAAGATATTTGTGAATGAAGTATCTTATAAAAGGTTAGTATCCAAAATCTGTAAAAAATTTATCAAAGTGAATACCCCCAAAACAAATAATCCAATAAAAAAAATGGGCAGAAGGCATGAATAGACCTTTTTACAAAGAAGACATCCAAATGGCCAACAGACATATGAAAAGATTCTCATCATCACTCATCATCAGAGAAGTACAAATCAAAACTACAATGAGATATCACCTCACACCTGTCAGAATGGCTAAAATCAACACAAGAAATAATCGGTGTTGGCAAGGGTGTGGAGAAAAAGGAACTCTCTTGCACTGTTAATGGGAATGCAAACTGGTGCAGCCACTGTGGAAATCAGTGGAGGTTCCTCAAAAAGATAAAAATAGAACTAGCCTATAACTCAGTAATCACACTACTGGGTATTTACCCAAACAAAACAAAACCACTAATTTGGATTGATATTCAGAATATATAAAAAACTTGTACAACTTAATAGCAAATAAATAATCTAATTTAAAAATGGGCAAAGGACCTGAATGTTTTCCCAAAGATACACAAATAGCTAACAAGTACATGGAAAGTTAGTTTTTATCTTTTTCACTTCTAAATAAATTTTAGAATCAATCTATATAGTTCCACAAAATAAAACAAAAACCACTACTAATCTTTTTACTGTCTCATAGTTTTGCCTTTTCCAGCATGTCATATAGTTGGAATCATACAGTATGCAGCCTTTTCAGATTGCCTTCTTTCACTGAGTAATATACGTTGAGGACTCCTCCATGTCCTTTCATGGCTTGATAGCTCATTTTTTTTAAAAAGTTTTTATTTTAATTCCAGTTAGTTAACATCCATTATTATATTAATTTCAGGTGTACCATACAGTGATTCAACACTTCCATACATCACCCTGTGCTCATCACAAGTGCACTCCTTGCTCATTTCTTTTTAACACTGAATAAGATTCCATCATCTGGATGTACCATAGTTTATTTACCTATTCACATACTATAAAAGACATCTTGGTTGCTTCCAGATTTTAGAAATTATGAATATAGCTGCTATAAACACTTGTGTGTATGTTTACATGTGGTTGCAAGTTTTCAAAACTTTGGGTGAATGCCACGGAGCATGATTGATGGATTGTAAAGTAAAAGTACGTTTAATTTTGTAAGAAATCTCCAAACTGTCTTACCATTTTTTAAATGTTTATTTATTTTTGAGAGTGGGGGCGAGGGGCAGAGAGAGAGGGAGACACAGAATCCAAAGCAGGCCCCAGGCTCTGATCTGTCAGCACAGAGCCTGATGTGGGGCTCGAATCCACGCACCGGGCAATCATGACCTGAGCCAAAGTGGGATGCTTAACTGACTGAGCCACCCAGGTGCCCCTGTCTTACCATTTTTTATTCCCAATAGTAATGAATGAGGACTCCTGTGCTCCACACCCTCACCAGCATTTAGCGTAGTCAGTATTCCAGACTTTGGTTATTCTAAGAATTTTTTATTGCATGTCATGCACCATGTATAAAAGAACCACAAACAAAAGCTCTTGATGAGATATTCTAAAGAGAGTTCTACCTTTCCCCTTTTAGGCAGATAGGATAAAGGAATGCTTGCCTCAATCCGGTTGGACATTTAGCTGAGTGAGGGCTAGACTGCAGCTTTTTTAAAAAATTTAGTTAGTTAACATATAGTGCAATATTGGTTTCAGGGGCAGAATTCAGAGATTCATCACTTACATACAACACCCAGTGCTCATCACAAGTGCCCTCCTTAATATCTATCAACCATCTAGCCCATCTCCCACCCACCTCCCTCCATCAACTCTCAGCTTGTTCTCTATCACTAAGAGTCTCTTGTGGTTTGTTTCCCTTCTCTTCCTCTCCCCTTCCCATATGTTCATTTGTTTTGTTTCTTAAAGTCCACATATAAGTGAAATCATATGGTATTTGTCGAAGAACACATTCTCAATCCATCAAGATACAAGTTACGTTCTTCTATTCTCTGCATTATCTCAATTTTTTTGTCCCTTTTTCTGTGTTGATCTCTTTCTCCAAACATTTGGTGATTCTTGCTAGCCCATTCATATTTAAAGTTGAGATAACAAGAATTTCTTTGTCCATGGGTGGGCCTTGTCTGCCAGTGGACTTCGCGATTAAATAATCAAATGGTTAAATAACTTTTTCATTGAAAAGCCCTCAAATGTCAGTATGTGTGTATCTTCTCTAGGGAAGTTCAGTTTTAATAAATCTCAGTTTACTTCTGGTTTGTTCTTCTCTAGAATGCAAAACCTTGGTGGGACTTTGTTTTTTAAATTCAGTTTGCAGTCTCTCATGGCTTCAAATTGGAGCATGTCTGTTTCCTAAAAATTGGTTAGTTGATGCAGATTTCACCTTAGCTTTTAGAAGTATTTGACCTAGCTCCCTGTATTCTTGTGCAGTACCAGAAGTCAGAAAATGTCTGGTATGGGAAATCTGCTGAGCATTTAAGTCTCATCAACTTTTCAATTTGTCAACTAGCCCTGCCAAACTGTTAAAAGCTTTGTTGGTTTTCCTTTCTCCCAGTAGAGGCTTTTTGCCTGGGTAAGCCTGATATTCAACCTGTTATTAGAGTTGGTACATTTTCCAGAGGAGAAAAATAGTTGGAGATTGTTAACTCACTTTGGAAAAATTTTGTCTTCCTTGGAATGTTAATTTATTTAATGCTCGTTGTTTCCATTACTATCTGGTACATTTAAAACTATTCTTGTCAATTATTTAGTTTTTTCTAGGTATACAGGATTGTTGGCTCTCATGACTTTTTATTCAGAGGTATCTGAATAGATACATTTTTAAGGATTAATGTAATTTAAATTTTGTTTTAAGTTTTTATTTAAATTCTAGTTATTTAACATATAGTATAATATTGGTTTCAGGAGTAGAAGTTAGTGATTCATTACTGACATATAACACCCAGAGCTCAATACAACAAGTGCCCTCCTTAATACCCATCACCCATTTAACCCATTTCCCACGCATGTCCTATCATCAACACTCAGTTTGTTCTCTATTGTTAAGAGTCTCATATGGTTTATTTCCTTCTATTTTTCCCCCCTTCCCATATGTTCATTTGTTGTTTCTTAAATTCCACATATTAGAGAAATCATATGACATTTTCTTTCTCTGACTTATTTTGCTTAGCATAATAAACTCTAGCTCCGTCCATGCTGTTGCAAATGGCAAGATTTCATTCTTTCTGATGGTTGAGTAATATTCCATCATATATATATATATATATATATATATATATATATATATACCACATCTTCTTTATTCATTCATCAGTTGATGGACATTTGGGCTCTTTCCATAATTTGGCTATTGTTGATAATGCTGCTATAAAAATGGGATGCATGGACCCTTTTAAATCAGTATTTTTGTATCCTTTGGGTTAAGTACCTAGTAGTGCAATTGCTGGGTTGGAGGGTAGTTCTATTTTTAACTTTTTCAGGAAATTCCATACTGTTTTCCAAAGTGGCTGCACCAGTTTGCATTCCCAACAACAGTGTACAGGGTTCCACTTTCTCCACATCCTCGCCAACATCTGTTGTTTCCTGTGTTGCTAATTTTAGCCATTCTGACAGGTGTGAGGTGGTATCTCATTGTAGTTTTGATTTGCACTTCCCTGATGATGAGTGATGTTGAGCATCTTTTCATGTGTCTGTTAGCCATCTGTATGTTGTCTTTGGAAAAATGTCTTGAATAGATATTTTTGGTGCTATTATTACTGGAATCTTTTAACAAAGATTTGTTTCTTGCTCATTGATAAAAATATTGATTTTTGTATATTATTTTGGAATCCGGAAATTTAACTAAAGTTTCTTCTTTTTTTTTAATTTATTTTTTTAATTTTTTTTCAACGTTTATTTATTTTTGGGACAGAGAGAGACAGAGCATGAACGGGGGAGGGGCAGAGAGAGAGGGAGACACAGAATCGGAAACAGGCTCCAGGCTCCGAGCCATCAGCCCAGAGCCCGACGCGGGGCTCGAACTCACGGACCGCGAGATCGTGACCTGGCTGAAGTCGGACACTTAACTGACTGCGCCACCCAGGCGACCCTAAAGTTTCTTCTTAATGTAATAATTTATCCATAGATTCTTTTAGAGTTTTGTATGTAATCAATAATAAAATCTATGAATAATGATAATTTTGTATTTCTTTTCCCATATTTCTTTCTTTTCTTCTTCTTTTTTTTTTTTAATTTGAGAGAGAGATAGAGCATGAGCCAGGGAGAGGGGCAGAGAGAGAGAGAGAGAGAGAGAGAGAGAGAATATCTTGAGCAGGCTCCATGCTCAGTGCAGAGCCCTATGTGGGACTTGATACAGGGCTTGATGCCAAGACCCTGGGATCATGACCTGATCCAAAATCAAGAGTAGGATGCTCAAGTGACTAAGCCACCCAGGTGCCACTCTTTTTTTTAAATTCTTAATGAACTGAAGTAAACAGTACTTCCATAATAATGTTAAATAGTAGTCATGATGGCAGCTATCTTGTCATATTCACAATGTCAAAGAGAAGTATTTTAATATATTACAGGTAAGTGTGATGTTTTCAGTAAGTATTTTTATAGGTATATTTTATAATATTTAAGGAAGTTCTCTTTCATTCTTTGTTTGCTATTTTGGGGGGAAGAATGAACATCAAATTTAATCAAAAGATTTTTTCCTATGTGTCTTTGCATAATCAAAATATTGTTCTCTTCTAAAATGTTAATGTGGGGGCGCCTGGGTGGCGCAGTCGGTTGAGCCTCCGACTTCGGCTCAGGTCATGATCTCACGGTCTGTGGGTTTGAGCCCCGCGTCGGGCTCTGTGCTGACAGCTCAGAGCCTGGAGCCTGTTTCAGATTCTGTGTTTCCCTCTCTCTGACCCTCCCCCGTTCATGCTCTGTCTCTTCTGTCTCAAAAATAAATAAACGTTAAAAATAAAATAAAATAAAATAAAATAATAAAATAAAATGTTAATGTGGTGAATTACATTTTAAAAATTTTAACTGGAATTGAATTTCTGAGATAAACCCAACGAGGTCATGATATATTATGCTGTTTATATTGTTAAATATGATTTATGAACAGTTTTTAGGATTTGCTCATCCATGACTATGAATAGAAAAGACTTACAATTGGGGCACCTGGGTGGCTTGATCGGTTGAGTGTCCGACTTCAGCTCAGTCATGATCTCACGGCTTGTGAGTTTGAGCCCCACGTCAGACTCTGTGCTGACAGCTCAGAGCCTGGAGCCTGCTTCGGATTCTGTGTCTCCCCGTCTCTCTGCCCCTTACCCCCGTTCACGCTCTCTCTCTCTCAAAAATAAACATTAAAAATTCTTAAAAAAAAGACTTACAATTTTGTTTGCTCATACAGTCCTTGTCAAATTTTAGTGTTAATGTTATGTTGGCCACATAAAATTATTTTTGGAGTGTTTTACCTTTGTTTACTCTATGAAGGAGATTTTGTTAGATTGTAAGTACTTCTTTCTTAAATGTTCAATGGAAATTGCAGTGAAGCCAATTTGGCCTAGAGTTTCTCTGTAAGAAAATTTTAGTTTTTTCTTGCTTTAATAATTATAATATTCAGATGTTCCTTTTGTTTTCTAACAGTGCCTTATTGTTATGTGATATGAATACAGGGGAAATCACGAATCTTAAACAAAAAGATGAATTTTGAGAAAGAGATACATTCATGTAAGCATTACCTAGATTGAGATAAAGAACATTCCATGATCCTAGAAAGTTCCCTGTGTTCCTTCTAGTCACTCTTCACTCCCTTAAGTTATCATTGTTCTGACTTCTTTTATTTAGAATTGTCTGTTCCTGCTCTTTATATAAATGGAATGAATCATAGGGTGTGTACTCCTCTTTTATCTCACTTCTTTTTCTTAGCATCATGTTTCTGACATCCATGCCTGCTGTATTAGTGAAACTTTTCATTTTAATATTGACTACAACTCCAATGTTTGACTATGCTACAGTATGTTTATACATTCTATTGCTATGGACTGTTTTCCCTCCAGTTTTAAGCTATTATGGATAGAGTTGCTATGAGCTTCCTTATACAAGTGTTTTTGTGAACATATAATTTCCTTTCTATTGGTTATATACCTATGAATAGTATTGCTGGACTATAGTTACAGGTGTATGTTAAGATTTATGAGAAACTGCTAAAGATTTTTTTCAAAATGGTTGTACCATTTTATACTTCCACCATTCATGTATGAGAGTTCTATTTGTTTGACATACTTAAAAACAGTGAATATAAGTTGGTCTTTATTCATCCTAGTAAATGTGTAGTGATACCTCACTATAGTGTTAATTTGGTTTTCTATAAGGAGTAATGATGCATCTGGTGTAGATACACCATGGTGTATCTTAATATAACTTCTTTTTGCAGTGTCTATAAAAGTATTTTTCCAAATTTTTGTTATTTATGTCATTTTTAACTGTAGTATAAATGTCAAAAATATTAAAAATAAATATAACTACAATAATTTTTAATGGAAACACAATAAGAAAGATGTAAATTATGACACAAAAATATAAAATGTGTTTGGGGGAATAATAGGGTAGTTTTCATATGCAATTGAAGTTAAGTTGTTATTATCTCAAAATAGGCTACATAATATGTTTTACGTAAGTCTGGTGATAACCAAAAAGTGAAAACCCATGGAAGTTATACAAAAGATAAAGAGAAAGGAATGAAAGCATACCACTACATAAATCATAAAATCATAAAGGAATATAGCAAGAGATGAGGAAGACAATAAAAAAGCTATAAAATAGCCAGAAAACAATTAACAGGATGGTAATATTTAGTTCTTATATGTCAATAGTTACTTTAAACTTAAATGGATTAAATTCTACAACCAAAAGACAAAGAGTTGCTGAATAGAGAGAAAAAAACCCTGAAAAAACAACACTCATCTTTATGCTGCCTACCAGAGATTTACTTCAGCTTTTAATGACACTCATAGCTCAAATTGAAGGAATGGATATCAGGAGTGGCTATACTTACATCAGATTAACTAGTCTTCATACCCCACTTTCAACATTGAAAAGATAATCCTGACAAAAAAATCAATGGGGAAACAGTAGATTTGAACCACTTTAGGCCAAAAGAACCTAACAGACATATACAGAACATTCCATCCAGTGACAATAGAATACAAATTCTTAAGTGCGCATGGAATTTCTCCAGCATAGATCAAAATCTTAACAAATTTAAGATAATTGAAATGATACCAAATATTGTTTCTGACCACAATTGTATAAAACTAGAAATCAATAACACCAAGAAAAGTGAAAAATTCACAAATACTTGGAAAAGAAGCAAGACACTGCAGAAAAAAAATCAATGGGTCAAAGAAGAAATCAAAATGGAAACCAGAAAATATCTAGAGACAAATGAAAATGCAAACACAACATATGGAAACATATGAGATGGGGCAAAAGCAGATCTAAGAAGGAAGTTTATACTGATAAACACCTACAATAAGAAAAAGAGATCTTAAATAAACAACCTAATTTTATACCTCAGGGAACTAGAAAATGAATAACAAATTAAGCCTAAAGTTAGCATATGGAAGGATATAATAAAAATTAAAGCAGAAATAAGTGGAATGAGACTACAAAGAAAATAGAAAAAATTAAAACCAAGAGTTAGTTTTTTAAAAGATAAACAAAATTGACAAATATACATAGATTAACTAAGAAAAAAGATGAGTCAAACACAATTATAAATGAAAGAGGACACATTAAAACTGATACCACAAAATACAAAGGTTCATAACACTAGTATAAACAATTATATATCAACAAATTGGGTAACAGGAAAAACAGATAAATTCCTATAAGTATACAACTTACTAAGACTGAATCATGAAGAAATAGACAATCTGAACAGAACAATAAGGAGATTGAAGCAGTAATAAAAGACCTCCTAACCAAGAAAAACCCCAGAGAAATAGTTTCACTAGTGAATTTTACCAAATATTTAAAGAAAAATTAAAGCTGATGCTTCTCAAATTCTTCCAGAAAATTGAAGAGGAAGGAACACTACCAATCTCATTTATGAGGCTAGCAGTACCATGGTACCAGTGCCAGATAAGGACACTACAAGAAAAAGGAAACTACAGGCCAATATCCCTGTGAATATAGATGAAAATATTATAACAAAATACTAGCAAACCGAATTCAACAGCACATAAAAAAAAACATACAGCATGATGAAACTGGTTTTATCCTTACGATGCAAGCATGGTTCAACATATACAAATCAGTAAATGTGATAACCATATTAATGGAATGAAGGCTAAAAATCATATGATAATCTCAACAAATGCAGAAAAAGCATTTGAAATAATTCAACATCTTTTTATGATAAAAACTGCCAAGAAATTGGATATAGAAGGAATGTACCTCAACATAATAAAAACTGTATATGAGAAACCCACAGCTAAAACAATACTTAATGGTAAAACCCTAAAAAATTTTTCTCTAAGATCAGGAATAAGACAAAAGTGCCACTTTCACCACTCCTATTCAGCATAGTATTGGTAGTCCTACCCAGAACAACTAAGCAAGAAAAATAAACAAAAGGCATCCAAATTACAAGGAAAAACTAAAATTTCTGTTTCTGGATAACACGATCTTATATTTATAAAACCTTAAAGTTTCCACACACTAAAATGTTGGAATTAATAAATGGATTCAGCAAAATTGTAGGATACAAAATTAGCACACAAAAATGAGTTGTATTTGTATATCCTAAAAATGAATAATCTGCAAAAATAATTTAGAAAACAATTCCATTCACAATATCATTAAAAATACTATTCTTAGGAATAAATTTAACTAAGGCAGTGGAAGATCTAGACACTGAAACAATAAGACATTGGTGAAAAAATTGAAGGAAACTCAACTAAATGGTATTGGTGAAAAAAATTGAAGGAAACACAACTAAAAGGAAAGATATCCTAAGTATATAGATCATAAAAATTAATATTGTTAAAATGTCCATATTACCCAAAGTGATCTATAGATTTAATGCAATCCATATCAAAATTCCAATGGTGTTTGGAACAGCAATAGAAAATAATTCTAAAATTTGTGTGGGATCACCAAAGTCCCTAAATAGCAAAAGCAATCCTGAGAAAGAATATCAAAGCCGGAGGCATTCATGCTTCCTAACTTCAAACTATATTAAAAAGCTATAGTAATCAAATCATTATGGTACTATTATAAGAACAGACACATAGACCAATGGCATAGAAGTGAGAGCCCAGATATAAACCTACATACATATGGCCAACTAATACTCCATAAAGCAGCCAAGAATACTTAATAGAGAAGGATAGTCTCTTTAATAAATGGTGCTGGAAAAGTCGATATTCACATGCAAAAGAATGAAATTGGACCCTGCACCACTCATAAAAATCAACTTAATAATGGATTAAATTTTAAATGTAAGACATGAAACCATAAAACTTCTAGAAGAAAACATAGGGGAAAGCTCCTCCATGACATTGGGATTGGCAATAACTTTTTGGATATTATACCAAAAGTGCAATAAACAAATCAAAAGTTAACAACTAGGGATACATCAACTAAAATATTTATGCTTAGAAAAAAATAAACACAATGAAAAGGCAACCTACAGAATGGGAGAACATATTTACAAGCCATGTATCTGATAAAGGGTTAATATCCAAAACATACTTTAAAAAAACTTCATAATACTCTATAGCAAAAATATAACAAATAATCCAGTTAAAAGTGAGCAAAGAACCTAAATACACATTTTCTCAAAGAAGATATATACATGACTTATGGGTACATTAAAAGGCTTTCAACATAAAAAGAAATTATCAGGGTAACGTAATTCAAAACCACAATGACATATCACCTCACACTTGTTAGAATGACTATTATAAAAAAGACAAAGATAGCAAGTGTTGGAGAATGTGGAGAAAAGAGAACTGCTGTGCACTGTTGATGGGCATGTAAATGGTACAGCCATCATGGTAAACAGTATGGCGGTCTGTCAAATTAAAACTACCAAATCATCCACAAATCTCACTTCTGCGGATATATCTTAAGGAAGAAAAATGACATTAGTATCTCCAAGAGATATTGGCATCCTTAAGTTCAGTGCAGCATTATTTACAACAGCCAAGACATGGAAACAACCTAAGTGTCTGTTGATGGATTAATGGATAAAAAATGTGGTATACATATGCAATGGAATATTAGCCATAAAAAAAGAAGGAAATCCTGACATTTGTGACAACATGGATGGACCAGGAGGTCATTTATGCTCAGTGAAATAATCAGGAAAAGGAAGACAAATATTGAATGATTTCACTTATGTGTGGAATCTAAAAAAGCTGAACTCGTAGAAGCTAAGAGTAGATTGGTGATTTCTAGGGGTTGGGGCAAAAACTGAAAAGGAATAAATACTCCCAAACTAATTTTGTGAGGCCAGCATTACCTTCATTAGCCAGAGAAGGACACCACAAGAGCACTATAGACCAATATCCCTGATGAATACAGATGCAAAAATTCTCAACAAATATTAGCAAATTGAATTCAACAATACATATAAAGTATTGCACATGATGACCAAATGGGATTTATCCCTGGGATGCAAGGATGGTTCAACATACAAAATTCAATAACTGTGATATACCACATTAATAGAATGAAAGACAAAAATCATATGATCATCTCAATAGATGCAGAAAAAGCAGTTGAGAAAGTATAGCATCCTGTCATGATACAAAGCCCTCAACAAATGTATCTCAACATAATAAAGGTCATATATGACAAAACCACAACTAAAATCATACTCAATAATGAAAGGTTGAAAGCTTTTTCTCTAAGACTGGAAACAAGACAAAGGTGCCCACTCTCACAAATCTTATTCAGCATGGTACTAGAAGTTCTAGCTAAAGCAAATAGGCAAGATAAAGAAATAAAAGAATCTAAAAAGAAAGGTAGAAGCAAATTGTTATTTGCAGATAATATAATCTTATATATAGAAAGTCATAAAGCAAAACCTGTTGGAACTAATTAACAAATTCAATGAAGTTGCAGGGTTTAAGGTTTATATGAAATTAGTTGTATTTCTATACAGTAGTGACAAAATATATGAAAAAGAAATAAAGAAAATTATCCCATTCACAATAGCATCAAAAACAACAAAATAGTTGGGAATAAATTTAACCAAGGAAGTGAAATACGTGTACAATGAAAACTACAAATTTTGATGAAATAAATTGAAGAAAACACAAAGAAATGGAAAGATATTCTGTGTTCATGGATTGAAAGAATTAATATTGTTAAAATGTCTATACTGCCCAAAGCCACCTATACACACAATGCAATCCCTATCAAAATTCCAATGGCATTTTTCATAAAATAGGAAAACCATCATAAAATTGGTATGGAACCACAAAAGACCCCAAATAGCCAAAGCAATCTTGAGAAAGAAGAACAAAGCCAGAGGCATCACACTTTCTGATTTCAAACTATATTATAGAGCTATAGTAATTAAAACATGATTTTTATAATTTAAACCTGGTTGCTTTATTTTGCACTTTTAAAATTCACAAAAAGCTTCAAAATATCTGCTTTCCGCCTGTTGATCATCAAGAACATGATTTTTTTTCTTTAACTTTGATTTTCTGTAGTTTGAAAATGATATGCCTAGGTGTAATTTATTTTTTTTATTTTTGTGGGGTGCATTTTTCTTGCATGGTGTTTTGTGAGCTCCCAGATTGGTAATTTGGTGTCTAACACTATTTTGGGAGACATTCTTCGTAATTATTGTTTCAAATATTTCTTTTGTTCCTTTCTCTTTTTACTTCTCTCTCTGGTATTCCCATTATGCATATGTCACAATTTTTGTAGTTGTCCCAAATCTTTGGATAGTGTGTTCTATTTTTTTTTCCAGTCTTTGTTCTCTTTGCTTTTCAGTTTTGGAGTTTTTACTGATATATCCCCTAGTGCAGAGATTCTTTCCTCAGCTGTGTCTAGCCTAATAATAAGCCCATAAAAGTTATTCTTCATTTCTGTTACAGTGATTTTGATTTCTACTCTTTCTTTTTGGTTCTTTCTTAGGATCTCCGTTTACATTGTCCATTTGTTCTTACATGTTTACTTTATCTATGAGAGCCCTTAGTTTATTGATCATAGTTGTTTTAAATTCCTGGCCTAATAATTCCAACATCCTTGTCATGCCTGTTTCTTGTTTTTTTTAATATTTTTTAATGCTTATTTATTTTTGAGAGAGAGAGAATGTGAGTGGGTGAGGGGCAGAGAGAGAGAGGGAGACACAGAATGTGAAGCAGGCTCCAGGCTCCCAGCTATCAGCACAGAGCCTGACACGGGTCTCGAACTCACAAATCACTAGATCATGACCTGAGCCGAAGTCAGACGCTTAACCAACTGAGCCACCCAGGTGCCCCTTGTCATGCCTGTTTCTGATGCTTGTGTTTCTTCAAAATGTGGCTTTTTTGTTTTTGTTTGTTTGTTTTGTTTTGCTTTTGCCTTTTGGCATGCCTTGTAATTTTTTCTTGGCAGTTGGACATGATATACCAGTTAGAAGAAACTACTGTATATAGGCCTTTAGTAATGTGATAGTGAGGTGTGGGGGAAGTGTTCTATTCTCCTGTGATTAGGTCTCAGTGTTTAGTAAGCCTGTGCACCTGGGCTGTGAACTTCACAAGGGCTTATAAATTCTTTTCTCTCTTCCTAAGAGAGCATGACTAGAGTGAGCTAGACTTGGCTATTTTTCTTCTCCCATGCAAAAGATTAGAGCCTATTGGAGTTGGTTATTTCCTTTCCCCAGGCTCAGTTATGATCTGATAATACCCTAGCAGATTAGGCTCTGGTTAACTAAATTCTCCTGAGGGCAGGCCTGTTAAGAAGAACAGAGTGCTCTGGCATATTTCAAGATGGTTCCTTTTCCCCTCCCCCTGCCAGAAGTCCAAGGGATTTTTTTCTCTGCTATTTATTGAGAATCTGATCAAGCTCTCAGAGGTAAATGTGACAATATTGTGGGGGCCTCCCTATTAATGGGTCCCCCTGGAGTTTTTAACTCTTATACTTATCCATCCTGAGCCTCCAAGCAATTCATCAATTATAATTCAGGTTTTCCTACCCTGACATTGAGTTCTTTGGTAGTTTCAGTGAGTGAGTCTCTGCTGTTGTGAGCTGTTACTCCCTAAATTAACTTCTAGGTCTCTCCAGTCTTGGAGATAGCAGTTTGCCTTGTGTCCTCACCTCTTATATGGATTCAAGACGTTCTTGTTCTTGTTCTTGTTGTTTTAGTCTGTTCAGGGTTTACTTGTTAGGATGAAACAGTGACTTTGGGAACTAGAAATTGGAATTACACCCTTAATTTTTCAAAGTTTGTTTAGAGTCAATATTGTACTTTCTCATGTAAAATGTAAGGACCTTGTCAATGTATAGTTCTTCTTATCCCTGCCCCTCTTTCATGTTACAGTTGTCAACTGTATATGTCTATCTGCATTACTTACTGTACATTCCAATGTTATAACATTTTCTTTAAGTGCTCATGTATAGAGCAAATAAATTAAGATAAATTATTTTATTTATCCACACATTGCCATTTTTAATGTTCTTCATTCCTTTCTGAATATCCAGATTTTCATCTGGTATTATTCCCCTTCAGACTTAAGAATTTCCTTTAATATTTCTGATACTATAAATATGCTGGTGACAAATTGTCTTAATGCTCATTTATCTGAAAATATCATTATTTTGCCTCTATTCATAAAGGATATTTTTGATGGATGTAAAATTCTGTATTGATAGATATTTTCTTCCATTTTATCACTTTAAAGATACCTTTTTTTTCTGATGAGAGGTTAACAGTCAATCGTATTGTTGTTCCTCAGTATGTTATTTTTTTCTGGATTGTCTCAAGATTTTCTCTTTATATTTGATTTTGAGTAGTGTGACTGATTTATCTGGGTGTGGTATCCTGCTCAGTGAGGGGCTTACTGAGTTCCTTGAATCTGTAAATTTACATTTCATTATATTTAGAAATATCTTAGGTATTATTTTTCAAATTTTTCCCCCTCTTCTTTTGTTCTTTGCCTTCTGGGACTGCAATTACATGTATGTAAGAACTTTGATATTATCCAACAGATCACTGAGGCTCTGTTAATCTTTTCCAATCTTTTCTTTCTCTGTACTTAAGATTGAATAATATTTATTAATTTGTCTTCAGGTTAACTTACTCTTTATTCTCTCATTTCCACTCTGCTGTTAAGCCCACCCAGTGAATTTTATTTCAGATATTTTAATTTTCAGTTATAGAATTTACATCTGATTCTTTTTAATTGTTTCTATATCTCTGATATGATTTTCTATTTGTTCTTTTGTTAAAATGTATTTTCTTTTATGTCCATTAGTGTAGTTATGATGACTTAAAATTCTTTTCTGCTAATTCCAATATCTGGTCCTTCTTAGGACTATTGTATTTTCTCTTGAGTATAAATGACATTTTCCTGTTTCCTTGTGTGTGTTTTTTCCCTAGTAATTTTGGAGTGTACCCTGGACTTTGTGCCTGATATATTGTAGGATCTCTATATTCCTTTATTTCTCTGTAAAGTTTTTTTTTTTTCCAGTAGGTAGTTAACTGAACTGAAACTCTAAACTCTCCCTGTGGTGGACAACACTGAAAACAGTTTAATTCTTTCAGCTTTTTTAGGCTCTTTGGAATCTGTCCCCACATGCATAATTTATGGTTCCACCAGAGATTTGGTTGGGAAATTTATACACAGAATTGGGGTCTCCCACGGTGTTGTTCTCTCAATTCATGAATTTCTCTCATCACACTCCAACTTCAGTGGTTATCTTGAATTTTGTGTTCTGGTTCTTCAAGCCACTAGGACTATGAGCAGTTGAATGGTAGCTGAATGGCACTGATTTGTGAGAGCCAACTGTGCACATCTCTTCCCAACTTCATGTTGATGGAATTGACCATGGTGGGAATATTTACACTAAGGAAATTGGGAAATGTTATAAATCAGGCTTTTATTTTTTCCTGAAGAACCAGTTGTTAAACATTTAACAGCTGCAACACTTGTAGTTTCTGTAAGTTTTAGTTACTGTTTTGGCCTGGATCCTGCCTCATGGAGCAAAAATTTCTTAGAAAATGCAAATTCACATGGTATTGTACCTTTCTTATGATTGTCAACCTTCCATCATCAACTCTTTCCCAATTTATGTCTACTTATGATCACTTTCCAATGCATTCAGATTGTTGTTTTATTTTTGTCCAGAGTTTATTGTTATTATCTGCTTGATAAAAACTGCTCCATCACTACTAGAAGTGGTCCTAGAAAAATTTTTTGGTGGTTTGCAGTGGATGGGGAATATTTATGAAAATGCTATTAATTTTACACAGAGCTAAAATTATGTGATTTAAATAATAGCTTTTATTATGAGATTATCTTCATCTAGCTTATTTTTATCAAAATATCTTTTCTTTAAAAATGATATCATAGATGGTTTATTTGTTTAGTATATTTATTTCACACACAAAAAGTTGGCCACTGTAGTGGGTTGAATAGCATGTCACCCAAATTTTTGTCCACCCAGAGTCTAAGGATTTGATCTTATTTGGACATGTGATCTTTGCAGAAGTAATTAAAGATCTCAAGATGAAATCATTCTGGATTTAGGGTGGACCTTAATCCAATGACTGGTTTATTTATAACAAAAAATATGGGGAAATCTGGTCATACAGAGACACAGAGGAGAAGACAATTAGAAGAATGAGGCAGAGATTAGAGTGATTCTTCTACAAGCCAAGGAATTTCAGGAGCTACCAGAAGCTGGAGTTAGCAAGGAAAAAGTCTCCTGTAGAGCCTTTGGGGGAAATGTGGCCCTGCCACCTCTTTGATGTCAGACTTCATGCCTCCAGAACTGTGAGACAAAATTTTTTTTTGTTGTTTTAAGCCACCAAATTTATTGTTATTTGTTATGGCAGACCTAGGAAATAACATCGCAGCCTTTTGCCAGTTCATAGCATTTTTTTGCCATTTTGTTAATCCATCAAATCCAACAGACACTTATGCAAACAAATACACTTGCTTTATGTACAGCTTACATGTTGCTTTGGTGGACAAAAATACTGTATCTGGGACCAGCAGACTAGGTGCTTGATTTTGTCACTGATTCACTATGAGATTATATGAGCTATATTTTTTCCTGCAGGCCAGTTTCTGTTTCTGCATAATGAGTTGGTTATCTTTCTGGGTCCTTTTAACTCAGTGACTCTGAGCCTATGGATCCCTGTCTCTCTCTATACTCAGTATATGGGTATATGTTTTAGAAGAAGTATACAGTTGAAGTGGAGCACATGTTCCTCACTGGACAAGAGTAGAGTATTGGGAATTTTGGGTAGGGGGATAAAAATAGCCCACTGTGGGAAAATTTTTAAATGCCTACCACGCCTCAGTCATTGTATGTACATTGAGGTCAGTACTTTTATGCTAATTATTATATGTAGGATAGGAGCAACTTTTTACACATATGCTCATTTTCATATTGCCCTTAAAACATTCAAAATGGAATGTCATGTTAGTGTGATTTGGGGTCCCATTTGGGGACCCATCTTGGGAGAACATTTGAAATTTGGCAGTGTATTTTTCACTATTAACAGATGTCTTCATCACTTGGGATTTTTCCTTTCTAAAGCCTAGATTGTTAGGTGTCAAAGCATCTTTCAAGATTATCTACATCTATCACCATTCATTTTACCATTGAAGATGAGAGCCAGATTAAACAAGTGACTTGTCAAAGATACAGTGGAGCAATTTTGAGAGGCAGGACTCAAACCTAAGTTCCTTTATTTTATTCTTAGCCTAGGTCTCCTTCTACCCTCTGTTCCATTGTTATTGTACTTTGCCCAGTTTTTTCCCCCAAAGGGAACACAATTCTTTTATATTTTGAGTTTACTAATCTCCTTCTCTTCTCTGTCCTATTCTTCCATGGGCAAACTCAGATGTGGGCTTACACACTTCCCTATACCTATATTCCCTTCTGAGGTTTTTGAAAGGAAAACATTGTGGTTCTGCTGCTTGTCTGTTTTGCCTGGAGGGAAGCTCCAACTGACAATTCTGAGCTGGGTTCACACTTCTACTTGGTTGGGGGTGGAGGTGGCAGTTAGGTCATTAGGGGATCAATGTAGCTGAACCCTTTCTTTTGAGTGGAGGGGGCATGACAACCTCTTTGATGTAATTTTGTTTAGCTGTTATTGTCCTCAGAGATGGAATGTGAACAGACAGGATTGTGAAACCTTTATTTAGAGCCTAAGCTAAGAAGGCACACCCATAGGGATATAAGGGAGACAGACCATTTATTTTCCGTCTTGGAGCAGCTAGCAAGCATTACACATCAGCATGGTAATCCATACTTCCTTTATCCTCCTATTCACTGCTCTTACCATTTTGTTCTCTTTCTCTTCCCCTTGGTTCCTCTGCTCCTACCCTTTCTTCTGAGCTTCCCTCTATTTTTTCTGCTGGAAACATTAAATAATAAAATACTACTTTAGTCTTTCTTGAAACAACCGCAGATCCAAAGCCTTGCAGCACTGTATTCGGAGCCCCGGCACAGCCGCGTGCTCAGCACTAGGCAATGGTGAATCTAACGCCAGCAAAGGGGGAGGGGAGGAGGGAATAGAGAAGAGATAGGGAGAGGCGGGAGAAAGAGAGAGAGGGAGAGGGGGAGGAGAGGGAGGGAGAGGGAGAGCGTGAGCGCGCGCAAGCTAGCGAGCAAACCAGAGAGACGAGAGAGGGACCAGGAGAAAGACCCAGAGAAAGAGAAGAGGAAGCCGAGCTCCGTGAGGACTCAACCTCCAACTTGTTTCAATTCATTCATTCTTCTCTTCTCTCCGCTTCGGGGAAGTGATTGTGGCGCTTGGTAAGGAACACAGATGTCCCTCCTTCCCCCTCCCCCAAGCTCAGGTCTCCTTTAGCGATAGCATCTCTCCCCCGTACTGAGAGTCTCCTTGGGTTGGCCGGGGAGGCTGAGACATGCTCTGCAGCTGTGATGCTATCCTGGGTTCCCCAGTGGGGCTGGTGGAAGCCCAGAGTTGGCATCTGGGCAGGGAGGCACTGGGGTAAAACCTGATTTGGGGAGGGGGGTTGCGATGTGGTGTATGCGCGATTTGCTTCATTGTCAGTGAATTGTTTTGTTCCTTTTTGGAAACAGGTCAGCCTTGACCTTGCAAATTGCTTGGGGGGCCTGGCAGCTGCTGCAGAAAGCCACCCAGTGTCCCTTAGCCAGAGCAGACAGCACTGTCATGACCCCCCAGACAGCCCAAGGCACGGGGATGGGGTAATGGCTGGAGCTTCCTTCCTCCTTTAACTCTTTCTCTGCAGCTGTTTCTCATTGCTGGAATTGAGAAAGAGGGAGAATACCATGCAGCCCTTTTCTCCATCTCCCTATTACCTTTCGCAGATGCAAGTGAGTAGAAAGTTGTAAATAACTGCTTCCTTTGAAAGCAGGTTGAGACCTCCCCCCTTCCTTTAAGGGGTTCATTGTGGGGTTGGGCCTGAGTTCCTTAACAAACTTGGGAGGCTTTTCTTGCTTCCCAGTGGGGAGCCCCATTGCTTGTCTCTCCATCCTAGGTAGTAAAGCAGACATGCCAGACCAGGGATTTAGATACCCTACCCCATCCCACTGGCAGGTATCATGGTATTAAGTCCAGCAGTGTCCTTGAGAGGGAAGAAACACCTGATGGTTTGTCTGGAATTGCCTTCCCAGTTTGCTGCTTCTCTAATTGTGGCTGAGGATGGCATAGGCAGGAGAACTGGGGGAGGGGTGGCTTTTGGATTTAGAGCAGGGTGAGAAGCCAGAATTCCTGGTGTGAAATGTATGGTTTATTGAGGATCAGCAGGTTCTGGATGTCTGGAGCTATGCAAGGACTGGCTGAAGGTCTTGTAATATATCCCCTCTGAACTGCTGGGAGAAGGGGTCTAGTTGCTTGATGGGAGCTTTTTCAGTTAGCAACACTGCCATGCCCTTGGTAGCAATTATTACATCAACATACTAATTGCTAACATTGCTGAGTGCTTGGTATGTTTTGGATCTTAGGCTTAGGGTCTAATGTGTATTCTTATATCAACACTATGAAGCAGATACTACTATTATCCTTGGTTAGTGATGAGGAAACTGAAGCACAGGTTGAATAACGTGTCCAAGGTTACAGAGTAATTAAATGTCCCAGCTGGGGATTAAAACACAGGCAACCTGGTTCCAAAATGCTTGGTCTTGACCATTAAGCCCTACTGCCTCCTTGGGGAAAATTTTGCACCTTTGTCGGTTAGGACGTGTGGTAGGAAGGGTACTGCTTGCCGGAAAAAAAAAAAAAAAAAGGAAAGTAGTAGCCTAACCTTTGTGTAGAGTAACAGGAACTTAGAGTGGGGCATAGTGGATGGTCATTGTGGAACTCTCACCTGGGTTTCCTGGAGGAGCTGCCTAAGAGGTTTTCCTTGGCCAGCCTGCTTTCCTTTGAAAAGGATACCTGGAAAGACTTCACTTTTCCACTGTTGTAGCCTCATCCATCTCACATTCAGCAAAAGACTGCTTTTTTCAGGACCAGATCTTGCCCTTATTTTCTGAGAGCTTAGAGTCACCTTGTCCTGAAATTTTTAGATTATTAAAACCTTGGAACTGGAAGATCATTAAGCTTTGCTTCTCCACCAAGTTCTTGAATTTTTCCTAAGCATTCAATTCATTGACTTATTTCTATTTGATCTCCCTGCAGTGACAGAAAGCTCATTAGATGGCTTCTTTTTTATCTTTGAATAATTCTGATGGCCAGAATGTAGCTCCCATTATAAGCCAGGGTCTGTCTCCCTGTAACTTGTATTCATAGGTTCTTTGGGACTAGCTGCAACAAATTTGCTTCTTCTTAGTTGAAGACAGCAATCATACCTCTTCCCTCAGGCCTCAGATCTGATAAGACTGCAACTAAAGGATCATCCTTTGCCTCATTTTGGAAGCTAGACTTTTATTAATATGGCCCAGTATCCCATTCTCTTGTCAGCCACACAGTGACAACACTGAGCTTTCTAAAGCAGCCTTGATAGTGTATGCTCTCTTCATTGGAAAAGCTTGCTATTTGGTATCAAGTGGACTCATGGGAATAAAGAATCTCTCTTTTTTCCCTAAAGACCAAAAATCAGTTTAGTACTAGTCCTTCTGAAGCCCCAGAATGTCCAAATAGCAGCCAAACAATAGGCATATGGGAAGATTTGAGAACAGGGGTTAAGAGCAATTATCAAAAAGGAGACACTTGAAATAGTGAAGATTCAAGGTCCACACAATATATAGAAGGTAGAAGAATAAATTTTTGTATCAGAAAGTATTTCAGAAACAATGACATCACTGATGGAATCCCACAGAGTGGGATTGGGTGGAATAGGAGTGAGCATCTAGTGTTCTAAAACTGATCTGGGTGTTAGGAAACTTGAGTTCTATTCCTAGCTCTGTTAATTTGGCAATTACCTTGGACACATGAGTCCGTCTCCATGGACCTCAGTTTTTCCATCTAAAAATGATGAGGTGGATTGTATCACCAAAGGTCTTTCAGCTCTATACTTCTCTAACTGAAGTAAATTATAAAATGTCAGGGTTCTAAGGGCTTCAGAAATCATCCAGGGCAGTGTTTCTCAAACTTTTATGTGCAAATGAATCTCCTGCGGATCTTGTTAAAATGCTAATTCTAACTCAGAGGGTCTGGGGTACAACCTGAGATTTTCCATATTGACAAATTGCCATGTAAGCCTGAATCTGCTGTTCCAGTGGTTTTCAAGCTACCTTGTTGAAAGACCAGTTTTTAAAAATTTTCCAATCCATGACAGACTGCTACTTTAGTAAAATACATTATGGGTTATTAGAATATGAAAGAAAAGAGAAACAAAATATAAGCTCACATTTTTATTAGTAGATTCAACAAACATAAGAATTATCTTTAAATTTCTATAATATTTTATAAGTACTTATTCTCAATTTCTGCACCTAGGTCATTGCTGCTTGGCAATAAAAGTTTGCAGACAGGCATTGATCGGCAGATCACACTTTGAACAGCACTGGTCTAGGCTACTGCTAATTTAAGAGGCCCAGATTGGGCCCAGTTATAATTTCTAAATCATTTTTGCCAAATTATTTTTCACCCTGAGGTTATGGGCCCAGCACGCTTCTGCTGTGTGACTCTGCTACCACTTTCACCCTCAGGTTAAATGTCTCCTTTGATGGAGAACTTAATATCCTTACAAAGTAGCATTACTTAGATGCTGTGACTGTCAAAAAGGATTTTTTTTAAAAGCTTCCATAAATGCCACTCTGAGACTATATATTCCAAGCAAGTAGAGGGCTGTGTCACTCCAGTTTATTGTACTATCAGCCACTAGCCTAGTGTGTGGTTATAGAGTAGGTTTTTAATAAATGTTAAGTGGATGAGCAAGGCACTTGGTGTTAGTTATGCCTTTTGGAGCTATACATTCATTAAAGAAAGGAAATTTTGGTTTCCTTCCAGAACTGGGGAAACATTGTTTATCCTATTGTATAAATTTCTAATGGTGGCTATAAGGCCAGTTTACCTGGCATCCCAATTTTACTTTAAAGGAATTATATCAAGCCAGGCAAAGATTTTGTGCACTCTAAGTCCCAAGTCTTTACCTTTAAACCACTTGTTCATTAATTCAGTGGGTTCAACGGTTATTTGTTCAGTGATGTGATTAAGCACAATGCAGATGATACAAGGGTGAGAAAACAAACAAGGCCCTTGCTTACTTGGAGCTTACAGTTTGATGGTGAAGTAGCCATAAATCAGATACTCACACAACTGTTATTTCAGTTAGTAATAAATGCTATGAAGGAAAAGTATAAAGGTGGGGTTATGAAGGTATATAACAGAAAAAACTGATCTAGCTTGGGGTTTAAGAAAAGCTTCCTTGATGAAGTAATATTAAGGGTGTGTAGAAACATAGGGTTGGATTGGGATTATGGGGTTGGAGCAGTTTTGTAGATGAAGAAAAGAACATGCATGAGAGCCCTGAGATGCATAGTGAATTTGACAAATTGAACAAAAGCTGGTGTGGTCGAAGTGGGACATTGTAAGATTTTCCAGAAATGCAGGGACTGATTAAAGGCTTTTTAAGCAGGATGACTGATATAACCTAAACTGAATCCATTCAGTATAAGGTTACTAAGTGCTATGAACCAAAGGCAATGTGGGATACAGGCTGATTTAGGAATAGCCCTTGCCCTCCAAGATGACAGGGTCAAGTAAGAAGAGAATAAATAAACAACTATAATACTAGGAGGATGAAATCCACACACATTAAAGAGAGGCAAAGGAGATCAAGGAGATCAAAGACACCTTCCCAGAAGTGGTGTTTGAATTGCACTTCAAAGATTAGGCAAACTTTGGAGATGCAGAGTTTGGGGGATGGGAAAGGTGTTCTAGGAAGATGCCAGAAAAGCAGAGGATATGTATTAGGAACAGTGAGGATCTCAGTTGTGTTGGAGTAAAACATATGGTAAAAGTATGTGAGAAGTATTTGGCAACATCCGTAGAAAGCTTGACTGTAAATGATATTAAATGCTAGCTTGGAGAATTAGAACATTCTCCTATATGCAGTAGAGAGGCAACTCCCTCATTTTATGGATGAGCTAATTGATCTTGAGATGGGAGTGACTTGATTTGACTGAGGTCACACAGTCTAGCAAAATGTACTAGATACAGTTGAAAGAAATGTGGAATTGGAGCTCTCAAAAGAAGTCAACTGTTTTGAGAGTCATTGATATAGAGGAAATACTTGAAGTAGAAAGAAGAGATCCAGAGATTTCTTCTCAGGGTAATGCTTATGCTGTACGATATGGGAAAACAAAAATAAAAAAATAAAGGCTACAGAGGAGAGGGCAGATATGTGGAAGGAACATTAGGAGAATACAGTATTTTGAAAGAGCCAAGAGAGGAGAGGCCTCATCCATTGGTTGGATAAATATTTATTGAATACATACCATTCACTGAACATGGAGAATATAATGATGAGCAAAATAAACATGGTTGTTGCCACATTGGGGCCCGTGGTTTAGGTAGTGAGATAGCCCTTCATCTACAAACTATTAAATTATATAGTTGTACATTGTGATAGGTGTATAGAGGAGAATATACTGCTTTAAGAAGGAATGTGTGGTCAGGGGGCACCTGGGTGACTTAGTTGGTTAAGTATCCGACTTCAGCTCAGGTCATGATCTCGCAGTTCGTGAGTTCAAGCACTGCGTCAGAGTTCTGCACTGCGTCAGAGCCTGGAGCCTGCTTTGGATTCTGTGTCTCCCTCTCTCTCTGCTGCTACCCCTCTCATGCTCTGTCTTTCTTCCTCATAAATAAATAAAACATTAAAAATAATAATAATAAAAAAGAAGGAATGTGTCGCCAAGATTATTAGACTTTTCAGTAGAATTTTGTACTGATAAATAACACCCAGATTCTAATAGTCCTCCCCACTATGATGCTCACGGTGCTTACTAACTGTTAAGACTGGATGCTCATATTCATTTTGCTGTTGTTAGGCAGATAATAGTGCTGTAAGGAAAGGTAAGATTCCCTCCAGCCTCAAGTCCACAAAAGCACAGGATTACTTGAAACCAGGTTATATGTTATATTGCTTAACTGAAATTCTCAATGAGTCAGCACTCTTTCCAGATCTTCTTTATACTCCCAATTCAACAGGGTAGAAAAAGATGCTTGATAAGAAAAAAAATATGAAGAATTAGATATTAAAAATATTTCAGATAATAATGAGATTTCAGATAACCTGGTCTAGATTCTACTCTGGGTTTGGATGCTTACAGTTTCCTGTGACAAATTACTTATTTGAACTTCTTTTTCCATCGCTGTAAAATGAGTACGGTTGGACTACATCCAGATGATTTATAAAGACCCTACTAGCAGTAAAGTTCTATAGTTTATGCTCTGTTCTTTACTACACTCGCATGGTCCAGTCCTTGATATTTCAGGCCAGTCATTTATTTAAGCAACATTAAAGATTTTATATGGAATTCTGAAGGTTGCTAATTTTGGTGAAAGTATTCATAGGGCTTGGAAGAGATCACAGGAATGCCCTTTCCTTATTCTATTACTAAGATTGCTGAAATCATCACTGCCATAAAAGCTAAGAAAAGAACTGACTGTGTTCTAAAATCTGTAGTAACTCTGAGTACTGGGTGATATTTTCACCACTTTTGGTTTTAAAATGAATAAGGGCACTGAAAAGAAAATGGTGCAGGATACTATGGAGTAGAGGCAAGGTGATTATCTCATCTTCTGAAATGGAGTGGTCTGGACAGTCTCTTCCTAGGGGGAAGATATATGGTCAAGGGAAATATTGGTCGGTAATAGAAAAATATTTTTTATACTTAAAATATGATTTTAAAGGTATTGATATTTGTACAAAATGTCTCTTCACTCTACACAGAAGGAAGAATAAAAATCTCCAGGATGTATATTTTGAAGGGTACTCTTTTCTGTTTAAAAATAATTTCCTAAAAGGAATCAAGTATTACATAGATTTTTTTGAAGGGAAGGGAAGGGGAGATAGGTGGGGGTGGAATTATGTAAGTGATCATAGCATAAAATAACTCTTTTAAATAGTATAAGAGGAGCTCAGAAATAGCAGGGTCCTAACCAATCATATAACAGCAATCTTATCAACCAATACATATGGTCATCTATTTTCAGTGTGAATAGTTGCCAGAAAGGTTGGTTAATACCACCTGATAACTGTGATTGTTAGCAAGTACTTCTTCATATTGACGTGAAATCTGTCTTCTGAAACCAACCCATTGGTTGCTCCTCGGAACAATAGTAATGCTGACTAATTTCTATTTCCTTTCCCTGTAATTATCCATTTAAAAGTTTAAAGATAGTTTTTTCTTCTTTTTATCTTTTCTCTAGTCCATATACTGCCAGTTCTTGAGCTCATATGACATACATTTTTAGTATCCTCTATAGGAGATGCTTAAGTTTTCAGTATCACCCTTAATACATAATGTCCAAACCTGGACCCAGTACTCTAGGCATGGTTGATTGGCACCACCATTTAAAAATTTTGTACATTTATTAATCAACTTTAAGACTGTCATATCTACTTCTAATTTCTTTCTATTCATAAAAATGAAACAGCCTCATAATAGAAAATTTTAAAAATGGAGAGAAAACACATAT
This sequence comes from Felis catus, assembly GCF_018350175.1. NCBI lineage: Eukaryota > Metazoa > Chordata > Mammalia > Carnivora > Felidae > Felis > Felis catus. Next base: position 124,618,490 of record NC_058386.1, on the reverse strand, counting down.
CACCTGTAAATACCTAGTCCAAAGACAATTTGCTCTGCTTCCTTCCAGATGTGTTCCCATGTTTGCATAATTGGGATCATACCATATATATACTATTTTATATTTGGCTTCTCCATTGGTTTTATACTGTGACTATTTTACCATGTAATTCACCAGACTTCAAACAATTTTTAATGGCTTCATAATTTTCAGTTGCATAATTTGTACCTACTATGGTTATTTAACAAATCCCATATTGACCATTTAAATTATTGCCAATCATAAGTTATCATGAATAGACCTTTATACATAAATCTTTGCTTCTTTGAACCTCACTCTTTTAGGTCTTAATGCAAATGTTACCTTGGTATGGTCTCCTATAACAACTGTCCATAAAAATGTAAACCCTTCTCCTCTAACACTCACTTTTCTCTTTCCTTGCTTTATTTTTTTCTCCTTGGTCTGCATCATAACCTAATAGCCAAGGTATTTTATTTTAAAATGTAAGCACCTTGAGCACGGAGATTTTTCTTTGTTTTGTATTCACTATTGCATCTACTAGTACCTATGGCAATGTATGACACATTGTAGATCCTTACTAGATATTTGTTGAGTGAATGGTTTTCTTAAGATGAGTTTTTATAAGAGTCATTATTGGACCTAAGGATTAAATTTTTAAAGGCTCTTGATGTATGTGTGAAGTTGTCTCACTGTATAAGATGGACAATTTCTCCTCATATACCTTTATCAGTACTGGCTATTGTCATTTTTAAAAAATCTGCCAGTATGGTAGAGGCAAATGATATCTTTGCTGTTTTAATTTGTTTCTTTTATTATGCTGAGCATGAATACTTTCTCGTGTTTCTCAGTCACTTTTGCCTCCTTCCTATGAACATATATTCATGACCTGTATACATTTTTCTATTGAGAACTTCTATGTTTCTTATTCATTTGTATAGATAACATATACATTTAATAGACACTAAGCCTTTCTTCTGTGGCATATGTGGAAGTTTCTGTTTTAAATGAACTTTTATGCACAAATTAATGTTTATGTAATTATATATATCTTTCTATTTGTATTTTTTTCTGATGAACTCACATGTAAGAAGTTTTTCTCCACCCAAATTAGATAAGTGCTTAAGTGGATTTTTTCCCATTTTTATTGCTTATGTTTAGTTGTTTAATATTTCTGGAGTTTCTGGTGTGTGGTGTGAGGTAATCTTCTAAACTGTTTTCCCTTTCCATTTTTTCACAATAACAAATATTGAATAATTATTTCCCACTATTCTGTGATGTCACATTTAATATGTATAAATTGTCATATATCTATATATAGATATATAGATATAGATAGATTGATTCTCTTTGGGATTTATGTATTTTCCATATTTTGTAGACTGACTCTTTCTGTCCTAGTTACAAAGTTTAAATATTATTGTAGCTTTAAAATAATTTTTATTACTTCAGTACCTCATACTTACTAGCTGTGTGGAATCTGACCCTTTATATGTTTATCTGTATAGACTGTACAATAGTAACATTTATGTTATGCTTTTAATTTTTTGAAGGGGATTTTTCTATCATTATTTCTGCTAATTTATTATGGCTTTTATACAGAGAAAATTGCTATTTACAGTATTAATTTCTATTTCTCCATTTTTTTCAAATTTATTATTGTAAATTTATCATTTACAAGTTTACTTTGTTGTTTCTGTCTTATTTTTTAATTTTGAAGGATCTAAAAAATTTAGAAACTCAAAGAAGAATCTAAAACAACGACCAAATAACTGCATATATACTGCTCAGAATGAATGAGTGTTAGCATTTTGTCATATCTGCTTCAGATATATTTAAATAAATAAAACATTACAGATAAACTTTACTTTCCTGTGTTTAGCTCAGCTTAATTTCTCTTCATATCCTTCCAAAACACAAAACCTACAATCATTCACACTTGCTTCTTTTTCTTTTTTTAATTAATGTTCTAATTTAATTCTAGTATAGTTAACATACAGTGTTATATTGGTTTCAGGTGTACAACCTAGTGATTCAACAATTCTGTACATTACTCAGTGCTCATCATACTAAGTGTATTCTTTAATCCCCGTTGCCTATTTCATCCATACCCTGTCCCATCTCCCTTTTGATAACCATCAGTTTCTTCTCTATAATTAAGAGTCTGTTTCTTGATTTCTCTCTCTCTCTTTCTTTCCCCCCTTGCTTGTTATGTTTTATAAAATCCACATATGAATGAAATCATATGGTATTTGTCTTTCTCTGAATGACTTATTTCACTTAGTGTTATACTCTCTAGCTCTATCCATATCATTGAAAATGGGAAGATTTCATTCTTTTTTATGGCTGAATAATATTCCATTATATATACACCACATCTTCTTTATCTGTTCATCAATTGATGGACACCTGGGTTACTTCTATATCTCAGCTACTGTAAATAGTGCTGCTATAAACATAAGTATAGGTATCGGTATCCCTTTGAATTAGTGTTTTTGTATTCTTTGGGTAAATATGCTGTGATGCAATTGCTGGATCATAGGGTAGTTCTATTTTTAACTTTTTGAGGAAACTCCATACTGTGTTCCACATTTGCTGCACAGTTTACATTCCTACCAATAGTGCAACAGTGTCCCCCTTTCTCCATGTTCTAGCCAACACCTGTTGTTTTTTGTGTTGTTGATTTTAGCCATTCTGACAGGTATGAGGTGATACTACATTGTAGTTTTGAATTGCATTTCCCTGATGGTAAGTGATGATGATTATCTTTTAATGTGTCTTGTTGGCCATCTGTATGTCTCATTTGGAGAAATGTCTATTCATGTCTTATTTGGATTTTTTAGGTTTTTAAAATTGGATTATTTGCAGGAGAGGTTGCATTTTATAAGTTCTTTATATTTTTTGTATACTAACCCTTTATCAGATATGTCATTTGCAAATGTCTTCTCCCATTCTGTAGATTGCCTTTTAGTTTTGTTGATTGTTTCTTTTGCTATGCAGAAGCCTTTTATTTTGATGAAGTCCCAATAGTTTAATTTTGCTTTTGTTTCCTCTGCCTCAGGAGACATATCTAGAAAAAAGTTGCTAAGGCTGAAGTCAGAGAGGTTATTGCCTGTCCTCTCTTCTAGAATTTTTATGATTTTGGGTCTCACATTTAGGTCTTTAATCTATTTTGAATTTATTTTTGTGTATGGTGTAATATAGTGGTACAGTTTCATTGCTTTGCATGTTGCTATCTAGTTTTCACAACACCATTTGTTGAAGAGACTGTTTTACATTAGATATTCTTTCCAGCTTTGTCAAAAATTAATTGACCTTATAGTTGTAAGTTCATTTCTGGATTTCCTATTCTGTTCCATTGATGTTTGTGTTTATTTTTGTGTCAGTACCATACTGTTTTGATTACTACATCTTTGTAATATAACTTGAAGTCTGCACTTGTGATGCCTCCAGCTTTGCTTTTCTTTATGAAGGTTGCTTTGGCTATTTGGGGTCTTTTGTGCTTCCATACAGATTTTAGGGTGATTTGTTCTAGTTCCGTGAAAAATACTGTTGGTATTTTGATAAGAATTGCATTAAATCTGTAGATTGCTGTGGATAGTATGAACGTTTTAACAGTATTTGTTATTCCAACTCATAAGCATAGAATGTCTTTCCATTCTTTTGTGTCATCTTCAGTTTCTTTCATCAGTGTTTTATAGTTTTCAGAGTATATGTCTTTCACCTCTTTGGTTAGGTTTATCACTAGGTATCTTACTATTTTAGGTGCAATTATAAATGGGATTGTTTTATTAATTTCTTTCTGCTGCTTCATTTTTGGCGTATAGAAATTCAACAGATTTCTCTAGGTTTTGTATCCTGCAACTTTACTGGATTTGTTTATAAGTTCTAGAAATTTCTTGGTTTAATCTTTAGGGTTTTCTTTATAGAGTATCATGTAATCTGCAAATAGTGAAGGTTTTACTTCTTTATGAATTTGGATTCCTTTTATTTCTTTGTTGTCTGATTGCTGTGGCTAGGAATTCCAGTACCATGTTGAATAAAGTGGTGATAGTGAACATCCTTGTCTTGTTCCTGATCCTCAGGGAAGAGCTTTCAGTTTTTCCTCATTAAGGATGATGTTAGTGGGTTTTTCATAGATGGCCTTTATTATATTGAGGTATGTTCCCTCTAAGCCTATTTTGTTGAGGTTTTTATCATGAATGGATATTGTACTTTGTCAAATGCTCTTTTTGCATCTATTGTAATGATCATATTTTTCTTATCCTTTTTCTTATTAATCAGATGTATCACATTGGTTGTTTTATGAATACCGAACCACCTTTGCAACCCAGGAATAAATTCAGCTCAATCATGGTGGATGATTTTTTGTAAAACATATTGTTGAATTCAGTTTGCTAGTATTTTGTTGAGGATTTTTTCATCCATGCTCATCAGGGATATTGGCCTGTAGTTCTCTTTTTTAGTGTTGTCTTTATCTCATTTTGGTGTTAGAGTAATGCTGGCCTCATAGAATGAATTTTGAAGTTTTCCTTCCTTTTCTATATTTTGGAATAGTTTATGAATAATAGGTGTTAAATCTTCTTTAAATATCTGATAGAATCTGCCAGTGAAGCCGTCTGGTCCTGTGCTTTTGTTTGTTGGGATTTTTCTGATTATTGACTTAATTTCTTTGCTTGTTATCAGTCTGTTATAATTTTCTCTTTCCTCCTGTTTAAGTTTTGGTAGTTTATATGTTTCTAGCAATTTATCCCTTTCTTCTAGGTTGTCCAATTTGTTGGCATGTAGTTTTTCATAATATTCTGTTAAGATTGTTTATTTCAGTGGTGGTGGTAGTGGTTTCTCCTCTATCATTTGTGATTTTGTTTATTTGAGTTCTTTCTCTTTTTTTATTGATAAGTCTGGCTAGAAGTTTATCAATTCTGTTGATTTTTTCAAAGAATCAGCTCCTGGTTTCATTGATTTGTTCTGTTTTTTGTTTGTTTCTAATCATTTATTTCTGATCTAATCTTTATTCTTCCTTCTGCTGGTTTTGGGTTCTGTTTGTAATTTTTATTTCTCCTTTAGATGTAAGGTTAGGTTGTTTGAAATTTTTCTTCTTGACATAGGCCTGTATTGCAATAAATTTCCCTCTTAGGACCCTTTTGCTGCATCCCAGAATTTTCGGACCATTGTGTTTTCATGTACTTTTATTTCTTTGATTTCCTGGTCAACCCATTCATTGTTTAGTAGCATGTTATTTAACTTCCATGTATTTGTGGTCTTTCCAGATTTTTTTTTGTGGTTGATTTCCAGTTTCATAGCATCATGGTCAGAAAAGATTCATGGTATGACTTCGATCTTCTTAAATTTGTTAAGGTTTGTTTTGTGGGCTAATATGTGATCTATTATGGAGCATGTTCCATGTGCCCTTGAAAAGGATGTGTATTCTGCTGTTTTAGGATACAATGTTTTGAATATTTCTGTTAAATATATCTGTTCAAAAGTGTGTAAATCAAAGCCATTGTTTCCTTGTTGATGTGTTTAGATGATCTGTCCATTGATGTAAGTGAGGTGTTTAAGTCCACTACTATTATTGTATTATTATCAATTAGTGCCTTTATGTTTATTATTAACTGTTTTATGTATTTGGGTATTTTCATGTTGAGTGCATAAATATTTATAATTGTTATAACTTCTTGTTGGATTGTACCCTTTATTATACAGTGTCCTTCTTGTCTGTTTTTACAGTCTTTATTTTGAAGTCCTTATTGTCTGATATAAATATTGCTATCCTGGCTTTCTTTTGACATCCATTTCTGTGATAAATGTTTGTCTAATCCCCTCACTTTCAATCTGAAGGTGTCTTTAGGTCTAAAATGAGTCTCTTGTAGGCAGCATATAGATGGTCTTTTTAAAAATTCATTCTGACTCCCTATGTCTTTTTATGGGAGCATATAGTCACTTACATTCAAAATAATTATTGATATGTATTTCTTGTCATTTTATTATTTGTTTTATGGTCATTTCTGAAGATTTTTTTGGTCCTTTCTTAATCTTTCTTTCATGTGTTCTCATTTTCTTTAGTGATATATTTGGATTTCTTTCTCTTTATTCTTTGCATACTTATTAGTGGCTTTTGATATATGGTTACCATTAGGTTTATATATAACCTCCTCTGCATATAGTAGTCTATATTAAATTGATGGTCGTTTAACTTTAAACTCACTATTTCCTTCCTTTTCCTGTTTTAGGTATATGTTATTATATTTCATATCCCTTTTTGGTGAATTCCTTGACTGATTTTTTACTGAAAAATTCGTTTTTCTTCTCTTATGTTTCCTATCACCATATTGTCACTTTTCGCCTCTCCTTTCCACTCAGAGTCCCTTTTAATATTTCTTGCAGAGCTGGTTTAGTGGTCATGAACTCCTTTAGTTTTTGTTTGGGAAACTTTTTTATCTCTACTTCTTGTCTGAATGATAGCCTGGCTGGATAGAGTATTCTTGACTGCAGGTTTTTCCCATTCAGCACTTTGAGTATATCATGCCTTTGAGTACATCTGGCTTGCAAAGTTTATGTTGAAAAATATCCTGCTATCCTTATAGATTTCCCCTTGTAAGTTAGTGACTTCTTTTGTCCTGCTGCTTTAAATTTTTTTCTTTATCACAGTATTTTGAAAATTTAATTACAGTGTGTCTTGGTGTGGATCTTCTTTTGTTGATTCTGTTGGGGGTTTTCTGTGCCTCCTAGAATAGGCTGTTTCTTTCCCCAGATTATGGAAGTTTTTAACTATTATTTTTTCAAATAAATATTCTGCCCCCTTTCCTCTTTTCTGGGACTCCTATAATACAAATGTTATTATGTTTGGTGGAGACAGTGAGTTCCCTAAATCTCTTCTTGTTTTGCATAATTCTTTTCTCTCTGTTTTGTTCAGCTTAATTACTTTCTATTACTCTGTCTTCTAGGTCACTAATTCATTCCTCTGCTTCTTCCATCCTGTTGTTAATTCTAGCAAATGTATTTCTTTTTTTTATTTAATTTTTTTATTTTTTTAAAAATTTATATCCAAATTAGTTAGCATATAGTGAAACAATGATTTCAGGAGTAGATTCCTTAATGTTCCTTACCCATTCAGCCCATCCCCCCTCCCACAACCCCTCCAGCAACCCTCAGTTTATTCTCCATATTTATGAGTCGCTTCTGTTTTGTCCCCCTCCTTGTTTTTATATTATTTTTGTTTCCCTTCCATCAATCTGTTTTGTCTCTTAGAGTCCTCATATGAGTGAAGTCATATGATTTTTGTCTTTCTCTGACTGACTAATTTCACTTAGCATAATACCCTCTAGTTCCATCCACATAGTTGCAAATGGCAAGATTTCATTCTTTTTGATTGCTGAGTAATACTCCATTGTGTGTGTGTGTGTGTGTGTGTGTGTGTGTGTGTGTGTGTGTATGTCACGTCTTCTTTATCCATTCATCCATCGATGGACATTTGGGCTTTTTCCATACTTTGGCTATTGTTGATAGTGCTGCTATAAACATGGGGGTGCATGTGTCCCTTTGAAACAGCACACCTGTATCCCACGGATAAATACCTAGTAGTGCAATTGCCAGGTCGTAGGGTAGTTCTATTTTTAGTTTTTTGAGGAACCTCCATACTATTTTCCAGAGTGGCTGCACCAGCTCACATTGCCACCAACAATGCAAAAGAGATCCTTTTTCTCCACATCCTCGCCAACATCTGTTGTTACCTGAGTTGTTAATGTTAGCTATTCTGACAGGTATAAGTTGGTATCTCATGGTGGTTTTGATTTGTATTTCCCTGATGATGAGTGATGTTGAGCATTTTTTCATGTGTCAGTTGGCCATCTGGATGTCTTCCTTGGAGAAGTGTCTATTCATGTCTTTTGCCCATTTCTTCACTGGATTATTTGTTTTTTGGGTGTTTAGTTTTAAGTTCTTTATATATTTTCGATACTAACCCTTTATCTGATATGTCATTTGCAAATATATTCTCCCATTCTTTCGCTTGCCTTTTAGTTTTGCTGATTGTTTCCTTCACTGTGCAGAAGCTTTTTATTTTGAGGAGGTCCCATAGCAAGTGTATTTCTTATTTCTTTTTTTGTGCCCCTTATCTCTGCTATGTTATTCTTTACCTCTGTGTTAAGTGTCTCCATCACGTCTTCTACTCTTTTCTCAAGTCCAGTGATTATTGCTATGATGATTGCTTTAAATTCTCTATCAGCATGTTACTTCTGTTGTCTTCCCTTAGATCTATGGCTATGGCCTTGTCCTATTCTTTAATTTGGGATAAATTTCTCTTTCTCTTCATTTTTGTCTTCCTCTCTGTGCCTGTTTCTCTGTGTTAATAAAGTCACCTGTATTTTCTGCTTTTGAAAGTAGTGATTTTATGAAGAAGAGATCCTGGAGCACCCTGCAGTGCAGTGTCTCCTGTTCCCTTGAAACTGATACTTCAGGAGAGTCTCCTATGTGTGTTGCTTATACCCTACTATTGTCTCTGAATTACTTTACCTTTCAGTGTAGTTGTCTTCACTGACTTTCTGCCTGTTGTGGGCTGTGCTTATTCTCTGTGGTGTTAGTTATACTCAGGCCAGGTCTGAGGGGGTATGCCCACTGGGGAACTTGGGAACAGGATGGCAGAGTTAGTAAAATCTGTTCTGGGCCACTAGTCCTATGCTGGATCTTCTGAAACACTGTGGCAGCTGGGGGCTGCATGCTGGGATAGCTGGGCGTGTGAGGCTGGACACAGCATGCTATAGTGTCTGAGGGCATGTGGCACATAAGTGCATGCAACTGAGTGCTATGTGCAAAGGAGGGCTGGGCATGTGCTCCATGTCCCTGGGGGTGCATGACAGTAGCTGGGGGCTTGTGGCTCAGTGCAGTACCCTCATTGGCTGGGGGTGCATGGCTGGGCACAGCACAGTGGATGTGTGTAGTGCCTAATGGCAGCTGTGCACCCAATGGATGGGCAGGGTGCCTGCATTGCTTTAACAAAATTTGCACTAAGTCTAGGGCTAAGTCCAGCAGGCTTGGAGTGGGTGAGTCCTCAGAACTCATGCGTGTGGTGTACTGCTAGCAGATTAGGTAGCAAATGTCTGTATAACCCCATCTCCTGCACGTGTCTCTGTGCTTATGTGGGGTGGGGGACGGTGAGGGAGGAAAATGGTGCCTGCCAGCTCCCTTGTTTTTGGAGAAGTCCCGTAACACACTCCAAAACAAGTGTGAACAGATTTGCCTCCTGTTTGCCCCAGGCATTGTGTAAACTGCCATTTTTATTTTGGCTCATCTCTGTAGGCTATTGTCTCTTCAAGGGCCATAATCCAGCTATCACTTGCCCTCCATGCTAGCCCAATGCTGAGTTAGCTAGCTGTTAAAGCTCCAGGCTTCACGTCCCACTGGTTATACAAACTCACAGAATTCAGATCCTCTGGTCTTTAAAGCCAAATGCTATGTGGAGCTCCCTGGTGCAAGGGCCCATTTCTCTGTCCTCTCCATGACCAGCTCCCTCCCTCTTGTGGTCAGCCTTCCTCTTCCTTTCTGGCCTACCAACCTTTCAGATGCAGCTTCTTCTCTATATTTAGTTGTGGAGTTTGTTCTGCCAGTCTTGGGATTGCTCTCCAGTTTATTGACCTGGATGTGGATGATATCTCATTGTAAACATGGTACAGGGTGAGCTCAGGGTCCTCCTACTCTGTCATGTTCCCAAGCTCCCAATAGTGTTGTGGGGTTTTAAATTTTTTAATTTAAATTTTTTATTGCTGGTATATAATAAAGTAATTGACTTTTGTATATTAACCTTGTATCTTGCCTTGCCTGTCTTTATTTAGCCATTCTAGTCAGTATGTAGTGGTACCTCATTGTAGTTTAATTTGCATATCCCTATGGCTAATGATATTAAACATCTTTTCATGTGCTAATTGGCCACCTGTACATATTCTTTGGAGAAATGTCCATTAAAATTGCCCATTTTATTTTAAACTTTTTAATGTTTATTTTTTAAAGAGAGAGAGAGAGTGGGGGAGAGGCAGAGAGAGAGGGAGACAGAGGATCTGAACTGGGCTCTGTGCTGACAGCAGAGAGCCTGATGTGGGGGTGGAACTCATGAACTGTGAGATCATGACCTGAGCTGAAGCCAGATGCTTAACTGACTGAACAATCCATGTACTCCTCCCACTTTAAAACTGAGATATTTGTATTTTTGTTAGTAAGTTGTAAGATAAGTGAATATTATAATCCTTTAAAAGGTGTTTTGAAAAATATTTTCTCTCATTCTGTGATGTCTTTCCATTTTCTATGTGGAGTTTCTATTATGACTTTTACCTTTTGTGTTCTGAGAAGTCTTTGCTTTAACTAAGTTCAAAATGATCTTCTCATTTGTTTTCTTGTAGAATTTTAGTTTAAGTTCTTTGACTAATATCTTTGATGTATGTCTAGATGACTTTTGTCTTTGGGGCAAGGTAAAGTTCCAGGTCTATGTATTTTTTCCACACGGATGCCTAATTTTTCCAGCATTATTTGTTGACAAGATTTATCCTTTGCTCATTGAATTATCTTGGCACCTTTGTTCAAAATCATGTATATGTGGATCTACTTCTAGACTCTTTTTTCTCTGTTTAATCTATATGTGTAACCTTGAAACATTACCACACTGTATCAAATATTGTAATTCAGTGGTTCTCAACCAGGACCATCCCCCTCCCTTGGGGTAAGAGACATTTGGCAATGTCTGGAGACATTTCTGATTGTCACTACTGGAGGTGAGTGCTAGTGGCATCTAGTGAGGAGGAGCCAGGCAGCTACCAACAACAAAGTATTATCCAGCCCAAAACGTTAATAGTGTTGAGGTTGTGAAACTCTGCTATAGAATTATAGTAAATCTTGAAATAAAGTATTATGGATACTTCAGCTTTGTTCTTCATTATATATATATATATATACACACACACACACACACACACACACACACACACACACATATATATATATATATATATATATAGATTATTATAGGTCCTTTGCATTTCCATATAAATTTTTTAACCAGCTGATCAGTTTCTCCCCCCGAAAATCCAGCTGAAAGTTTTAATGGGACTAAGTTGAATTATACACTAATTTAGAGATAAATTGCATCTTACAATCTTGAGTTTCTTGATATATGAACACGGTATAGTTTTGCATTATTTATTTCCTCTTTAAATTCTCTCAACAATGTTTTTGTAGCTTTCAGTGTATAGGTCTTGCATATATTTTGTTAAATTTATTCCAAGTATTACATTTTTGATGTTATGGCATTTAAAATTTTCAAATTTTGAATGTTTATTGTATACAGAAATACAGTTAATTTTTATATATTGACTCTATATCCCATGATCTTATAAAACTTACTAATTCTAGTACCTTTTTTTAAGATTGTTTGGATTTTCTATGTAGATGATTATGTTGTGTAAAAATAAACACATTTTTATTTCCTTTTTTCTAACTTGTATACTTTGTTTTGTTTTTGCTTTATTTGCACTGAATAGGACCTCTAATAAAATGTTCAGTAGAAGTGGTTAAAGCATATCTCTTTGCCTTGCTCGCAATCTTATTTTTCCCCATTATTCACCATTCAATATGAAATCAGCTTTAGATTTTTTATACTTGTTATTTACAAGTTTGAGGGAGTTCCCTTCTAAATATTTATTTTTGAGAGAGAGAGCATCTGCAAGCAGGGGAGAGGAAGGTAGAGAGAGAGGGAGACACAGGATTCAAAGCAGTCTCTGCACTGTCAGTGCAGAGCCTGATGCGTGGGGCTCAAACCCATGAACCATGAGATCATGACCTGAGCTGAAATCAAGAGTCTGACACTTAACTGACTGAGCTACCCAGGAGCCCCTGAGGGAGTTCCCTTCTATCTATAGTTTGCTGAGGGATTTTATCATGAATGTATGTTGGATTTTTTAAAATGCTTTTTCTGTACCTTTTGAAATGATTTTTTTTTTAAGTCTGTTGATGTGCTGAATTACAGTGATCGTCTTTCCAGTGTTGAACCAACTTTGCAGTCTCAAGATAAAACTGCTTGGTTATGATGTATTGTCCTTGTTATGTATTTCTGATTCCAGTTGCTAATATTTTGTTAAAGTTTTTTTTTGTATCTATGTTCATTAGGAATACTGACCTTTAATTTTCTTTTCTTAACTTTATTTGATTTTGGCAAATAGTTATTCTGGTCTCATAAAATAAGTTGGGAAGTGTTTATTCCTCTTCTGTTTTCTAGAAGATTTTATGTAGAATTGGTGCTGTTTCTTCCTTAAACACTTAGTAGAAATCACTACTGAAGCCATCTGTGCTTTTGGGAGTGTTTTTGTCTGGAATTTTCTTTATGATCAAGGTCTTAAAGTGTGAATTTAATTGATTTAATAGATAAAGCTATATTCAGATTATTTCTTCTTGAGAATTGGTAATTTATGTCTTACAAGAAATTTTTTCATTTAATTTACATTATCTCCATAAATTTGTTCATAATAGTTCCTTGTTATCCTTTTAATGTTTGTAAGATCTGTAATTACATACTTGTCTTCATTACTGATAATGGTAATCTTCCTTCTTTTCCTCTATCAGTCTTTGTAGAAAGTTACTAATTTTATTGATCTTCTCAAAATACTAACTTTTAGTTTCACAGATTTTTTGAAATTGTTTTCCTATTGGGACGCGTGGGTGGCTCAGTGGATTAAGTGTCTGACTTCAGCTCGGGTCATGATCTAACAGTTCATGATTGAGCCCTTCTTCGGGCTCTGTGCTGACAGCTAAGAGCGTGGAGCATGCTTTGGATTCTGTATCTCCCTCTCTCTCTCTGCTCCTCCCCTGCTCACACTCTGTCTCTCTCTCAAAAATGAATAAACGTTAAAAAAAATTAAATTGTTTTCCTATTTTCTCTTTCATTGAATTCTATATTTATTGTTTCTTCTGCTTCCTTTGAATTCTATATTTATTGTTTCTTCTGCTTCCTTTGGATTTAATTTGCTCTTCATTTTCAAGTTTCTTTTTTTTAATCCCTTTATCTATTTCACCTACTCACCCCCCCCATCCACCTCTTCTCTGTCAGCCATTAGTTTGTTCTCTGCATTTAAGAGTCTGTTGTTATTGTTTGTTTCTTTGTTCATTGGTTTTGTTTAAGTTCTACATATAAGTAAAATCATACGGTATTTGTTTTTCTCATTCTAACTTATTTCACTTAGCATATTACCTTCTAGAGCTATCTATGTTGTCACAAATGGCAACATCTCATTTTCTTTTATGTTTGAGTAATATTCCATTGTATATATATATACACCACATCTTTATTCATTCAACTATTGATGGACACTTGGGTTGCATCCATATCTTAGCTATTGTAAATGCTCAAATAAATATGGGTTACATTTATCTTTTCTCATTTTTTGTTTTAGGGGGTAAGTACCCAGTAGTGGAAGTATTGGGTCATATATTTCTATTTTTAATTTTTTTAGGAATCTCAGCACCATTTTCCACAGTGACTATACCGATTTACATTACCACCAACAATGCACAAGAGTTCCTTTTGCTCCACATCCTTGCAAACACTTGTTATTTCTTGTCTTTTTTATCTTAGGCATTCTGAGAGGTATAAGTTTTGATTTGCATTTCCCTGATGGTTAGCGATATTCAGCACCTTTTCATGTGTCTTTGGCTATTGTATGTCTTCTTTGGAAAAATGTCCATTCAGGTTCTCTGCCCATTTTTAAAATCAGATTTTTTTTTGGTGTTGTATAAGTTCTTTATGTATTTTGGATATTAACTCCTTATTAGGTATATCATTTGCAGATATCTTCTCTCATTCAGTAAGTTGTTTTTTGTTTTGTTGATGGTTTTCTTCTCTGTGTGAAAGCTTTTTATTTTGTGTTAGTCCCAATAGTTTATTTTTGCTTTTGTTTCCCTTGCCTTAGAAGACATATTTAGAAAAATGTTGCTAAGGCTGATGTCAAAGAAATTACTGCATATGTAGTCTTCTAGGAATTTTATTTTTTCAGGTTTCACATTTAGGTCTTTAATCCAGTTTGCGTTTATTTTTGTGTATGGTATAAGAAAGTGGTCCAGTTTCATTCTTTTGCATGTAGTTGTCCAGTTTCCCCAGAACCATTTACTAAAAAGCCTGTCTTTTCTCCATTGTATATTTTTGCCTCCTTTGTCATAAATTGGTCGTGTAAGCATGTGTTCATTTTTTTCATTTCAAGGTTGTTAGATCTTGATTAGTTCTTAGATAAGATGTTTTTTAGATCTTAGATTTCATAGGTACAATCTTAGGTCATTGATTTGAGGTCTTTTTCCTTATCTAATATAAGCATTTAATACTATAAATACTTTGATATGTACTTAATCAGCTTCATTTGATAATTTTTGATAAATGCCTTTTATTTTTATGTCCATTTCAACTGGGATCCTTTTTCTATTACATTTTAAATTGATATCTGTAGGTTGATTTTATATATAGTAATTTTGAAGATTCTTATTCATTCTTATGTTATTTATTTTTTAAATTTTCTACAGTTTTTCATATCTCCTGAATATATTAGCAATTCTTTATTCCTTTAAAAATTTTTATATTTCTGTATTATTTTTTCTAATTGTTTTGGCTGGGACATACGAAAGAATATTGCTTAGTGATAGGGATGCAGCAGTTTTAGTTTTGTTCTTGATTTCAGTGAGATTGTTTCAAAAGTGTCTTCATTAAGTACAGCATTTGGTATAGATTTTGGTAGATACTGTTCATCAAATAAGGGAAGTTTCCTTGTATCTCTAGTATGCTAAGATTTTTATCATGAATAAGAGGAGACTTTCATTGCATGCTTTTTTCTTCATTTATTGAGATGTTCATATACTTCTTTTGATATGATATGAATATACATATTTTTAAATTACTATAGGTAATTAAACCCTTTTGGATCCTTTTCTTTTTTTCAGAATTGTGAATTGCATTGATAGATTATTTGATATTGAACTGTACTTTTATTTCTTGGATAAATCTAGTTGATTATGTATTATATGTGGCTGTATTTGTGTTTTTTTCCTTTAAAAATTTATCTGTGTTCATAAGTTGATTTTATTATTTCTGTTCAAATTTTAAATCAACATTATACTAAGCTCACAAAATGGGTTACGTCATTCTTCATCTTTTTTCATTTCTAGAACAGTTTGCAGAAGGTAAGATTAACTTTCATGATAGTTTAATAACACTGACTTGATTCTTGTGTGGCCCCATTTCCTCTTTACAACAGGGTATGGTGGTATGTTTAACCTGCTGGTTCAATTTTTTATTTCTTCCAGTTTGCTATTTCTTCTATTGTTTCTATAGAAATTTATCCATTTATTTTGTTTTTGAATGTAGTAACCTAAAGCTATTCATAATATTCTGTTATAATTTTTTTAAATTTGTTTTGACCTTTATCAAAATTATATGAGGATTGAGTTTAAAGTCAAATATTTCTCCAAAATTTGTTATATAACAGTACAGCACAAAAATAAACACTTAGATCAATTGAACAGAATAGAGAGCCTAGAAATAAACCCACAGTTATATGGTCAATTAATCTATGACAAAGGAGACAAGAATATACAATGGGAAAAACAGTCTTTTCAATAAATGGTGCTAGGAAAACTGGATAGCTACATGTAAAAGAATAAAACTGGAACTCCTTCTAACATCATACAAAAAATAAGCTCAAAATGGATTGAAGACCTAAAAGTGAGACCTGAAATCATAAAAATCCTAGAAGGGAAAGCAGGCAATAATTTCATGGATGTTGGCTTTAACAACATTTTTGTAGATATATTTCCTAAGGCAAGGGAAACAAAAGCAAAAATAAGATATTGGGGCTATCTCAAACTAAAAAGCTTTTGCACAGCAGAGGAAACCATCAACAAAACAAAAAGACAACCTACTGAATGGGAGAAGATAATATCCAAAATATATAAAGATCTTATGCAACTCAATACCAAAAAAAAAAACAAAGATGAATGGATAAATAATAGAGCAATAAACAAAAAACAGTAAATGAATGGATAAAGAAATGTGTTGTATATACATACACACATGCACATCCAGGCACACAATGAAATAGTATGAAGCCATAAAAAAGGATCAGATTGTGCCATGTGAGACAACATGGATGGACCGAATATGATGCTAAATGACTAAGAAAGACAAATACCATGTGAGTCTACTCATAAGTGGAATTAAAAAAAAATCAAAAAGCAGAATCAGAAATATAAATACACAGAACAAACTGATGGTTGCCAGAGGGTAAGGGGAAGCAGGGTTGCGTCAAATAAGAGAAGAGGAGAGGGAGATATAAGCCTCCAGTTATGGAATGAATAAGCCACAAGAATAAAGGCACAGTATAAGGAATACAGTCAATGATAATGTAATAGCAATATAATGTGACACATGGTAGCTATAATTGTGGTGAAGATAGCATAATGTATAAACTTGTCAAATCACTAAGTTGTACACCTGGAACTAGTGTAATGTTGTGTGTCAACCATACTAAACAACAACAAAAACAACAAAACAGAATAAGGCAAGATGTCCATTCCCAACACTTCTATTGAAAAAAAAAAAAGCAGTAGTTCCCTGCTCTCTTCCCAGAAGATACCCTTTCAGATATTTGGTATTTATAACATATCCCTAAATAACATACTTATATTGATCCTTCTTAATTAAACATTTTTTTAACATTTATTTTTGGGAGATAGAAACAGAGCACGAGCAGGAGAAGAGCAAAGAGAAAGGGAGACACAGAATCCAAAGCAGTCTCCAGGCTCTGAGCTGTCAGCACAGAGCCAAACGCCGGGCTCGAACTCACAAACCGCGAGATCACGACCTGAGCTGAAGTCAGATGCTTAACTGACTGAGCCACTCAGGTGCCGTCGTCCTTCTTAATTTTAAATGTTTAGGCACTATTTATTAATTTCCCACTCTGGAAGAGTGGAAAGATTTTGGTACTTTGAAAACCCCATCTTGTACAACCTTCATACTCTGCTTAATTGCAGCATAATATTGATTTAATTTTGTGTTATTGTGACTATGTTAATGCCATTCATAGCTGAGCCAGATAATATATTGTATTAATTTTCTGTTGTTGCTATAACAAATTAACACAAATCTAGTGGCTTAAAACAATACAAATTTATCTTATAGTTCTGGAGGTTTTCCAGGGCTAAAATCAAGGTGTTGGTTGGCAAAGCTGTGTTCCTTTCTGGAGACTCTGGGGGAATATGCATTTCCTTTCCTTTTCCAGCATCTAGAGGCTACCCACATTCTTGGATATTCTTTTTCTTGGTTGGTTGTTTATATTGAAGAGTGGAACATTAAAAACTGATTGAAAATGCTGAATGAATACATATATTATCTGATGAGGTTGATTTGTTGAGAGCTATGATATCAATGTTTGTAGGTTTTTTCTTTTGGACTAAGAAGGTTCAACAGAAATTAATATTCTAAGTATCTTCCTTGGAGGACACATATCTAATTCCTTGTATTCTGAGTGACAAATAGGGTTAGAGGAGTCTTGTAAAAAATTTTTTTGGTCATATCTCCATTTCTCTTTGTTGGTTTGTGAATTAAATTCTTTTACTGCCTCTTTAGTGGGGTTTCAGTACAAAGCAGAAACAAATGCTGATGCTCAAATGACTATATTTAACTGGGAAGGACTCTTAAGTTTTAAAAATTCTTGTAGTTTATAATTTATTACATATTTTCTTATAGTTATTTCTTATAATTATTTTCTTTTGAAAGTCTGTAAGTGGTAAACTCTTAGTTTATTATGTCTGCATGTATCTTTCTTTTGCCACCACTATTATAATTTAAGTTAGCATAAATTTCATATATATTTATATACACATATATATATGTGCCATTATCACTTTTCTGTACTTATTATTTTCTACCTCTAGAACCATTATTAGTTTTTGGTTAGAGGTTCTAAGTCTGTTCTTCAGGTCTCTTAACTTCTTTTTCATTTTATCAATTTCTTTATCTCTCAGTGTTTCATTCTAAGTCCAGTTTTTAGAAATATCTTAAAATTGACTATTTCCTTAGCCATATCTGATTCAGGGTTTATGCTGTGTTTTGAGCTTTTATTCCAGAGTCTATACTCTTGATTCATAGGATTTCTATTTTTTAATATACACATTTTCTGATTTGCATGTTTTTTTATTTATAATCCCTTGTTCTTGCTCTTCATAAGTTTATTCCTACAGTTTTTTGAGGATGTCAAACGTTTGTTTTAAAGTCCTTTTCAGGGGCGCCTGGGTGGCTCAGTCGGTTAAGCATCCGACTTCAGCTCAGGTGGTGATCTCGCGGTCCGTGAGTTCGAGCCCCGCGTCGGGCTCTGTGCTGACAGCTCGGAGCCTGGAGCCTGCTTCAGATTCTGTCTCCCTCTCTCTCTGCCCCTTCCCCTGTTCGCGCTCTGTCTCTCTCTGCCTTTCGAAAATGAACGTTAAAAAAAAAAATAAAGTCCTTTTCAAATTACTGTATTTCCCTAGGACTCTAACATCACATTTTTTGAATTTATTATTTTTTCAATACTTTTTTGTAGGCTTGGAATTTTAACTTGCTGTAAGACTAACTTAAATGAGAAAATTCAATTATTTTATTTGCTATACATCTCCCTTTTAGGTATGGGTGGATTATATTTCATTTGATCAGCTCCCCAGTTCAGAACAAGTGCTTATGTTGGCAGTTTGGGCCTTTTGTTACATGAGGATATGAAAGGTCCAGTTTTTGAGCTAATGGATAGTGTGATGCAAGTCTCAGTTGCATAGCTATCTATACTACTTCCTACCACTCTGATAGCACCTTAGTTGCCAATCTCAGCTTTGTGTACACATCATAGGATTTTTAACATCATAATGATTAGGCAGGAAATTCCTGTTTTCCTTTCTGGTTTTCTTCAATAATCTAACTTTGCTACCGTGCCACAATTCCCACAAAAGTTGGCTGCCTCTGCATGTTTCCTAATAGGTGAGTGACTTTAGATCCTGCTATTGCTAAGTTTCTTTTTTCGTTTGTTTCAGCTCCATGGACATATTTCTCTCTTTCTGTTCTTTTTTTTTAAAAGCAATAGTGGTTGTGTTTTTATTTTTAAAGTATGTTTTATGACTTAGCTATCATTTTTAAGTTTATTTATTTATTTATTTTAAGAGAGAGAGAGAGAGAGAGAGAGAGAGAGAGCGAGTGAGCCCATGTGCAAGCTGGGGAGGGTCAGAAAGACAGGGAGGTAAAATCCCAAGCAAGTTTTGTGCTGTCAGTATGGAGCCTAATGCTGGGACCATGAAGTCATAACCTGAGCTGAAATCAAGAGTCTGAAGCTTAACCTACTGAGCCACCCATAGTTTTAAGCAAAGGAGTAAAGTAATTTGATATTTTAATAGGTCCCTCAGGTTAATGTGTGAAGAATGAATTAATGCAGTTTAAAAGTAGCCAGGATGAATGTAAGGAGGCCAGTACCACTTTGATACGGTGGTATCTGGAGAGAGGGAGAGAGAAGGAGAGAGTAGGAAGATGAGTTTGAGAGATATACTGGACATAGATTGATAGGAATACTAGATGGAATATTTACCAAACACTAGTAAGTCCAAAATAGCTGAACTTGTTCTTTTTGTTTCAACATTTTTATTTAAATTCTAGTTAGATTTCATTCTTTTTCATCACCAAGTAGTATTCCATTGTGTGTGTGTGTGTGTTTATGTGTGTGTATACATACATACATACATACACCATTGTGTGTGTATATATATATATTTATATATACATATACACACATATACATATATGTATATGTATATATGTATGTGTGTATATGTATATATATACACATTTATATATACACACATTTATATATACATATACACACATTTATACACACATATATACACACATATATATACACACATACATATATACATATACATATATGTATATATATGTATATATATATATACACATTTATATATATGTATATTTATATACAAACATACATATATACATATACCACATCTCCTTATTCCATTCATCAGTTGATTTGGGCTCTTTCCAGAATTTGGCTATTGTTGACAGAGCTGCTATAAACATTCGGGTGCATGTGCTGCTTCGAATCAGCACTCCTGTATCCTTTGGATAAATTCCTAGTAGTGCAATTGTTGGGTCATAGGGTAATTCTAATGTTGCCATTTGCAACAACATGGATGGAACTGAATGGTATTATGCTAAGCAAAATAACTCAGCCAGAGAAAGATATCATATAATTTCACTCATATGTGGAATTTGGGAAACTTAACAGATGATCATAGGGAAACAGAAGGAAAAATTAGAAAAAAACAGAGAGGGAGGCAAGCCATAAGAGACTCTTAAATACAGAAAACAAACAGAGTTGATGAGGGTGGGGAAAATGGGTGATGGGAATTGAGGAGGGCACTTGTTGGGGTGAGCACTGGGTGTTGTATGTAAGTAATGAATCATGGGAATCTACTCCTGAAGCCAAGACTACACTACACTACACTGTATGTTAGCTAATTTGAGAATAAATCTAAAAAAATAAATAAAAAAAAATAAAACCCAAATAAATAAAAAAATAAATTCTAGTTAGTTAACATATAGTGTAACATTGATTTCAGGAAGAATTTAGTGATTCATCACTTACTTTATAATTCCCAGTACTCACGACAGTTACCTTCATTAAAACCCATCACCCACTTAAACCATTCTCCCACCCACCTTCCTCCATCAATCCTCGGTTTGTTCTCTATACTTAAGAATATGTTTTCCTGGTTTGCCTCTGTCCTTTTTTCTTCCTTCCCTGTGTTCATCTGTTTTGTTTCTTAGATTCCACATATGAGTGAAATCATACGCTATTTGTCTTTCTGACTGACTTTATACTTACCATCATTCTAGCTCTATCTATGTCCTTGCAAATGGCAAGATTTCATTTGTTTTGATGGCTGAGTAATAGTCATATTGGGCTCTTTCCATACTGGCTATTGATAATGCTACTATAAACATTGGGATACACATTCTCCTTCAAATCAGTATTTTTGTACCCTTTGGGTAAGTACCTAGTAGTGCAATTGCTGGGTTGTAGGGTAGTTATATTTTTAGTTTTTTTTTTTTCAGGAACCTCTATACTGTTCTCCAGAGTGGCTGCACCAGTTTGCATTCATATTGACAGTGCAAGAGGGTTCACCTTTCTCCACATCCTCACCAACACCTGTTGTATCTTGTGTTGTTGATTTTAGCCATTCTGACAGATGTGAGGTGGTATCCCATCATGGGTTTGATTTGTGTTTCCCTGATGATGAATGATGTTGGGCATCTTTTCATGTATCTATTGGCCATCTGGATGTCTTCTTTGGAAAAATGTCTACTCATGTCTTCTTCCCATTTCTTAACTGGATTACTTTTATTTATTTATTTTGTCTATTGAGTTTGATAAGTTATTTATAGATTTTGGATAGTAACCCTTTATTTGATAAATCATAGGTTGCCTTTTAGTTTTGTTGATAGTTTCCTTCACTGTGAAGAAGCTTTTTATCTTGATGAGGTCCCAATAGTTCATTTCTGCTTTTGTTTCCCTTGCTTCTGGATGTGTCTAGAAAGGAGTTGATATGGCCGAGATCAAAAAAGTTGCTGCTTGTGTTTTTCTCAAGGATTTTGATGGTTTCCTGTCTCATATTTAGGTCTTTCATCCATTTTGAATTTATTTTTGTATATAAGTTTTTCCTTGTGCAATCCCCTGCATGCTGCTTTATATTTCTCTCTCTCTGTGATCAGGGCTCCCTCCCCTCTACAGCATCTGGGATTTTTTTGTCTCTCAAAGCATGTCTCCATCTCCACACCTCCTACCTTCCGTGATGTGGCCTCTTTTCTCCACACCTCCTACCTTCCATGATGTGGCCTCTTTTCTCGCTTTAATTGTGCAGTTTGTTCTCTCAGTCCTCAGATAAATTTCCTGGGTGTACAGAATGATTTGATAATTATCTAGCTGTGTTCAAGGGATGAGACAACCATAAGGTCCTCCTCCTACTCTGCCATCTTAACTCCTCCTCTGCCTATTTTTCAGATTAGCTTCCTGTTGCTTTTCTTCTTTTCAATGGGCTTCTCAGATTTGCCTCAGCATTGGCAATCCTGGTCTGGTGTTGTGTCTGGTTGCTCTACTTGCCCAGGGCCAACTTGCAGGAGCTGAACTTGTTTTTATGATTGTGTTTATTTTGCTAAGTTTATTTCCCACCAGTTTTCCTGACCTGTCTAATTTGCCCACATATACAGTTATTCTTCTTCCCTTTCTCTTAATTTCACTCTTTCTTCCACTTTAACCTTCAAGCTTCTGCTTTCTCTCACTGACATAAGGTCTTGACAATATTTTTGTGCCTGCATCCTTTAATCAACCTCTAATTTTCTTTATTCTACTTCCACATCGGTGACTAAGAGCATTCTTCATTTTCAGTGGTCTGTATTGCTTTCCCCCATTTCTTGCTTTCTTTCAATCCCTCTTTCTCAGTTTTTAGCTGAGGTTCATTTGAGAAAGAAACTCTCTTGCTCTTGGGGAGTGGGTGTATGCTTGCCAAATGTTTGCAAGAAGTATGTCATTGTTACAAGTGACATTCCAGCAGCAGTAACGCCCAGGCAGAAATAAGTAAATATTCAATCTTAGAACTCATTTTCATTTTTACTCCAGGAGTGATTTCCTCCTGCTTTCTGAGTGCCTATTTAGCAATAAATATATAAATGACACAGGCTCTAGAAGTATTTGGGGATCCATGGCAGTATCCATGTTATAATAATGCTCACATTTACATGCTCAGTGTGGTCTGGAAGCTGAAATTGGTATATATGAACATAACCTTTCTCCATTTTTGTATCTTGTCTGTAGATTTCCCATTTTTAGATAAAGGTGGGTTGCCTGAACAATGTACATTGCACATTCCTGTTTATAGCTTATGTACCCTGGAGACAAACTACAAATCTGCAGTTACTCTTTAGCATACAGCTTCATCTGTCTGCCTGCAGCCCCAGGGACTACTATTGAAAGTAGCTATTTGGATGAGAGGCAGGACACAGCAGCATAGCATAGTGCCAGGACTCTGAATCACTGTCTGCAGGGTGAGTGTTTTGGAATCTGGGTGCTGAGTTGGAAGGGACTATGAGTCAATACACTCTTAGAATAGAGCCTGTTGTAAATCAGGCCAGCAGTCTGAGGTGCTTGTGCAAATTACACAGGGTGTCTCTCCTTCCTTGGTGATTTAGTTCTTGAATTACTGTCTCTAATTGGTGAGTCTGAGTCTCTGTCTATAAATGGTTTTGTTGCTTTGCCATGTACCTCCCAGTGGCAAGTAAAGGAATAATTTGAGATATAACCTGTATTTGCATAAAAAGATGTTTAGGGTCATATAAGCAATTCATATGGATGGGTGACACCTTTCCAGATGTTCTGGTGTACTGTAGCCCCAGGCAGAATTTACCTGTGAATATTGTGGCCAGAATTGGCAAGGTCAGTGTTCACTTATTGGAGGTCCTGTGTCATCCGTCTCTGCAGAACTTCTCAGATGTCTTCAAGTTCTACTTTATGAACCCCTTTCTTGAGTGTTTGGTTTTTCTTGGTGAGATACCAGAGATTTTTATTTTCATTTTAATATCTATTTATTAGATAGTATGTTAAATATATCACTTCACTGTGTTAGGTGTTGAGGATATAATAGTGAATCAGATAAACCTGGCCCCCACTCTGTTGGCGCTCACAATCTAAAAGGGAAGGGATACTTCGAACAAGTAATTTGAAGGTAAGCTGAATGCTATGTAGTAAAGAGGGTTATAAACCAATTAAAGGGCTTTAAACATGAAATGACATGATCAAAATAACATTTTTCAAAGCTAAGAATGGGTTGGCTTTCAAGAAAGTCTGACAGGTGTGAGGTGATATCTCACTGTAGTTTTGATTTACATTTCCCTGATGATCAGTGGCTGGCTGCTGGTATGGATTCTGAGCTCTGGCAGAGATTGGGGGTAGGGAACAGGGAAGAACTCAGGTGTCTGTCATCTTTGAATGCTATTACCTGTGGGACAATAACTAGTGAAATCTATATGGAGTTTATGATCCTGGCCATTGGTTTTTTCAATGAGGAAAACTATTGTGGTCCTCTGCAGAGCAGGTTGTGGGTTATGCTGGTAGCCCCAGCTTTTCTTCCTTGTTTCTACTCATATCTCTATGTCTCAGCTTTGCCAGTCTGGGTGGGAGGGTGAAATCAAAGCAGGTCCTTTGTGTGGTCCTTTCAAAGGGAAAGATGGTCACTCACTCCAGTCTCCCTTTCCCAGAATGGAGAACTCCTTCTAGCTGTGCCAGCCAGCACTGAGCAGTACCAGCCTGGAGGAAAGGATGATGATGATGATGATAGTCAAAAGAAATGTTCATCTTTCCCTTTGTGTGCAGTTATTCTCAGGTTTTTCGTTCTACTGTTGCTGGTTTCTTAAGTGGACTCTTGAGCTGTACCAGAGCTGTTTTTGTTCACAAATAGCTATCTATGATCTTTTCGAGGAGATGGAGCCTAGGTCCTCCTACTTTGCCATCTTAGTGATGTCCTTAAAAGGGTTTTAAGTTACAGATTCAATTTATTTAATATTATGGTACTGTTCTGATTTTCTTTTTATAAATGTTCATTTATTTATTTTGAGAGAGAGAGAGAGGGAGAGCCTGTGTGAGTGTGGGAGGGGCAGAGAGAAGTGGAGAGAGAGAATCCCAAGCAGGCTCTGTGCTGTCAGCACAGAGCCAGACACAGGGTTAGCTAATCGTGAGATCATGTCCTGAGCTGAAACCAAGAGTCAGACACTTAACTGATAGAGCCACCCAGGCACCCCTGTTCTGATTTTCTATTTTGACTTGAGTCAGTTTTGGTAAGTTGCACATTGCTAGCAATTTGTACATTTAAATTATATTTTCAAATCAATGGCATACAATTTTTTATCATATCTTATGTTTTTTAAAAGGTTTATTTATTATTTTTTTAAGTAAACCTTATACCCAACGTGGGGTTAAACTCATGACTCTGAGACCGAGTCACATGGTCTATTGACTGAGCTAGCCAGGCGCTCCTATCTTATGATATTTTTAATATCTGTGGGACCTGTAGTTATATATCCTTTAAGTTCCACATTTTATTTGTTCTTTTTTTCTTTTTTTCTTCATTGGTCCTTCTAAAGGTTTATCAACTTTGTTATTTTCAAATAGGCAAATTTTGCTTTGTTGATATTCTTCATTGTGTATTTGCTTTCTGTTTCATTCATTTCTGGTCTTATTCAATTCCTTCCACTTTCTTTGTCTTTAATTGCTTTACTTGATTTAGATTAATGAGATGATGCTTAGCTTATTAATTTTCAACGTTTATTCTTGCTAATATATGCTTTTCAGGTCAAAAATGTTCCTCTGTGCATGACTTTAGCTGTAGCCCATAAGTTTTCATATGTATTGTTTTCAATATTATTCAGTTTAAAAAGTGTCTAATTTTTAATGTGATTTTTTTCCCTAGACCCAGGGTTATTTAGAAGTGTATTTCTTAATTTTGAAGTGATGTGGATTTTATAATTGTAATTTGATTATTTATTTTTTGCTTAATTGCACTGTGGCCAGAGTATACTCCATAGAATTTTAATTTGAAATTTGTTGAGGGTTGCTTCTTGGCCTGAAACAGAAGTCAGCAAATTGTGGTCCATAGGCCAAATCTGGTTTATGGACTGTTTTTGTATGACCTTCAATCTAAACATGTTTTTTTTTTTTTGCTTATTTATTTATTTATTTATGAATGAATGAATGAATGAAGGGGGGAAGGACAGAGAGAGAGGGAGACGGATAATCTCAAGCAGGCTCCATGTGTTCAGTGCAGAGCCTGATGCAGTGTTGGAATTCATGAACTATGAGATCATGACCTGAGCCAAAATCAAGAGTCAGACACTTAACTGACTGAACCACCCAGTAGCCCCTGTTTTTTTATTTTTATTTTTTTTAAAGTTTTAAAATGTGGCTAATAAAAAAGAAAAATACATGACAACAACATCATGAGACTCACAAAGCCTAAAGTTTTTACTGTCTGACAAAAAAGTTCGCTGACCTTTGTCCTAAAATATGTTCAGTGTATGTAAATGTTCCATGTGTTTATGAAAAGAGTGTGTATTCTTTAGTTGTTGAGTATAGTGTTCCATCTCTGACAGGTCCAATTTGTTAATGTTATTAAGTTGCCATATATCCTTACTGATTTTTTTTCTTTGTTTCATCAGTTACTGAGAAAGATAGATTAAAATCTTCCACTATGATAATGTATTTCATTTTTTAAAAGTCTATTTATTTTGAGAGAGAGAGAAAGAGAGAGAGAGGGAGTGGCAGAGAGAAAGGGAGAGAAATCCCAAGCAGGCTCCATGCAGTCAGCACAGAGCCTGATGGAGGGCTCAATCCCATGAGCCGTGAGATCACCAGCTGAGCTGAAACCAAGAGTCAGATGCTTCACCAACTGAGCCACCCAGGTGCCCTTTTGATAGTGTATTTCTAATTGCGGTTTTGTCTAGTTTTTCTTCATCTCATATCTTACTCATACCTTTTGAGGCAACATTAGGTACATACAAATTTACAATTGTTACAGTTTTCTCATGAAGGAATCTTTTATCATTCTGAAGTGTCTCTTTTTATTTTGCTGGTAATGATGTTTGTCTTAATGTCTACTTTGTCTGATAATTGATTTATCCAAACCAACTTTCTTTTTTAAAAATTGAAGTATAATTAACATACAATGTTATATTAGTTTCAGATATACAACATATTGATTCAACAATTATATACATTACTCAATATTCACCATGATAAGTGTAGTCACCATATAACCTTATTACAATATTATTGACTATATTTCCTATGCTGCACCTGTCATCTCTGCAACTTATTTATTCCATAATTGGAAGTTTGTACCTCTGAATCCACCTTTATCTACTTCAACCATCCCCTCACCTCCCTCCCTCCTGGCAACCACCAGTTCACTCTTTGAATTCAAGAGTCTGTTTTTGTTTGTTTGTTTGTTTGGGAATGTATATTGGTGCATACTGTGGAGAATGGTATGGAGGTTCCCTAAGTTATTACAAATAGAATTACCACATGATATAGCAATTCCACTACTGGATATTTACCAGAAGAAAATAAAAATAAAAACACTAATTTGAAAAGATACATGTGCCCCTATGTTTATTGTGGCATTATTTACAATAGTTAAGATGGAAGCAATCCAAATGTCTAGTGATAGATGAATAGATAAGTAATATGTATATATACACAGCAAAATATTACTTAGCCATAAAAAGAAAGAGATCTTGACATTTGAAACAATATGGATGGGCCTAAAGGGTATTATGCTAAGTGTAGCAATTCAGAGAAAGACAAATACCATATTATTTTACTTACATGTAGAATCAAATTAGCTTTTTTAAAATTAATGTTTGGTGTATCTCTTTCCAACCTTTTATTTTCAAACTTTCTGCATCCTTGTATTTTAGATGTTATATCTTGTAACATAGTTTTTGTGCATTCAGTCTGAAAATATTTGCCTTTATTCAGATAACTGAGTCAGTTTATATATAATGCAATTATTGGTGTATTTGATTATAAACACAAATTATTATATAATGCTTTCTTTTTTAATTTTAATTTTTATTTAAAAATGTTTAATTTATTCTTTTTTATTAAATTTATGATCAAATTGGTTTCCATACAACACCCAGTGCTCATCCCAACAGGTGCCCTCCTCAATGCCCATCACCCACTTTCCCCTCCCTCCCACCCCCCATCAACCCTCAGTTTGTTCTCAGTTTTTAAGAGTCTCTCATGGTTTGGCTCCTTCCCTCTCTTTTTTTTCCTTCCCCTCCCCCATGGTCTTCTGTTAATTTTCTCAGGATCCACATAAGAGTGAAAACATATGGTATCTGTCTTTCTCTGTATGACATTTCACTTAGCATCACACTCTCCCGTTCCATCCACGTTGCTACAAAAGGCCATATTTCATTCTTTCTCATTGCCACGTAGTATTCCATTGTGTATATAAACCACAATTTCTTTATCCATTCATCA
Source organism: Felis catus (assembly GCF_018350175.1). Lineage (NCBI taxonomy): Eukaryota > Metazoa > Chordata > Mammalia > Carnivora > Felidae > Felis > Felis catus. Next base: position 124,590,345 of record NC_058386.1, on the reverse strand, counting down.
GTTGATGGACATTTAGGCTCTTTCCATAATTTGGCTATTGTTGAGAGTGCTGCTATAAACATTGGGGTACAAGTGCCCTTATACATCAGCACTCCCGTATCCCTTGGGTGAATTCCTAGCAGTGCTATTGCTGGGTCATAGGGTAGATCTATTTTTAATTTTTTGAGGAACCTCCACACTGTTTTCCAGAGTGGCTGCACCAGTTTGCCAAATTATTATACAATGCTTTCTATTTGTTCTGAATTCTTTATTTTTTTAAAGAGTTTACTAGGCAAATGGCAATTGAGTTTGTGGGGATATGATGTCAATGCAAAATAAACAATATAGTGCATTGTGGGATCTGAAAGGAGGACCATGTAGCATGAGATTATGGTAGACCTGAGACTGATGTAAATATAGGGATGAAGAAGTAGTTTGGGCCTGATTGTGCAGTTAATTTTTGCCTAGGTTAATAATTATTAATTTCCTTAAGATTCTAGATACACTTCATTCTATTGTACTTCACTTGCTTGCACTTTGCAGATATTGTATTTTTTACAAATTGAAAGTTCGTGGCAACCCTGTGTCATGTTTTGGTAATTCTCACATTTCAAGATTTTTCATTATTATTTTATTTGTTATGGTGACCTGTGATCATTGATTATGACTCACTGAAAGCTCAGATGATGATTAGAAATAAAGTATTTTTTTAATTTTTTGGCAATAAAGTATTTTTAAAAATTAAGGTACATACGTTGTTCTTTTAGACATAATGCCATTGCAAACTTAATAGACTACAGTATAGTGTAAACATAACTTTCATATACACTGGGAAACCAAAAATTTTATTTGACTCACTTTATTGCAACATTTGTTTGATTACAGTGGTCTGGAACCAAATCTGCAATATCCAAGGTATGTCTGTACTTTGAAACCACCAAGGTATTTAAGGTGGTGGGAAACTGCTGAAAAAATCAAGTTTTGAAATGCTAAACTTGGCTGCAGTGTGTAGAATGACTTAGAAGGAGACAAGTAAATTCAAAGAAACCAGTTAGCACTGTATCATATACAAGATAGATGCTTAATAAATATTTCTTGTGTGAATGAGGCTTTAGCAGTGGTTAAGAATGAGTTCATGATAGCTTTCAGTGGAGTTATAGAGGACATGTGAAGACAAATGATGTTTTGAAAAGGGCTTGGGGGGTTAAATTGGTAGAAATTTGAATAGACGAATATGGAGATATTGGAGAGGGAGATATGAAAGATGATTTCTAGTCTTCTGATTCTGCAGTTGGATGGATGATGGTAATGTTTGCTGAGACAGGGAATAATGAAAGAGTATTTAGTTTTGGAGGAATGCTGGGACCCCTAGAAAATAAAAAGTTCAAAAATAAAGTAAATAATGATATCCAGCAGAAATTTTGTTCCTATCACAATCCTTATCAATATTGTTTTCTTCCCCCAACCCTAACAATAGCTAACTTTTAAATCAATGTATTAGTTACCTTTCAATACTTTTAAATGTAGATGTCTGGTTATTTTAACATATATATTTCTAATTGCTATTGAGGTTGAGTATGAATTTATGTTTATTATTCATTTTTAATGTTCTCTGAATTGTTTTTTTAATCCTTTGTTCAATTTTGTATTTTGTTTCATCTTTTAGTTACTGATTCATATAACCCTTTATCTGTCAGAAACATTAACATTTTGCTTATAAATCCCAGTCTGTGGCTTATCTCTAACTTTATCAATGAGAAATTTTATTGCATAGAAGTTTAAAATTAATGTATACTTAAGTCTCTTGGTGTTTCTTTTCATGGCTTATGAATTTTAGGTTTTACTTTGGAAGCTCTTCCCTATGTCAAGTACATTTAGTATTTGTTGTTTATATGTGCTACCATTATATTCCATTGTTCATATGGGTCTCACATTTTTTGAAATTAATTTATTATTATTTATTTTTATTTTTTTTCAATATATGAAATTTATTGTCAAATTGGTTTCCATACAACACCCAGTGCTCATCCCAAAAGGTGCCCTCCTCAATACCCATCACCCACCCTCCCCTCCCTCCCACCCCCCATCAACCCTCAGTTTGTTCTCAGTTTTTAAGAGTCTCTCATGCTTTGGCTCTCTCCCACTCTAACCTCTTTTTTTTTTCCTTCCCCTCCCCCATGGGTTTCTGTTAAGTTTCTCAGGATCCACATAAGAGTGAAAACATATGGTATCTGTCTTTCTCTGTATGGCTTATTTCACTTAGCATCACACTCTCCAGTTCCATCCACGTTGCTACAAAAGGCCATATTTCATTTTTTCTCATTGCCACGTAATATTCCATTGTGTATATAAACCACAATTTCTTTATCCATTCATCAGTTGATGGACATTTAGGCTCTTTCCATAATTTGGCTATTGTTGAGAGTGCTGCTATGAACATTGGGGTACAAGTGGCCCTATGCATCAGTACTCCTGTATCCCTTGGGTAAATTCCTAGCAGTGCTATTGCTGGGTCATAGGGTAGGTCTATTTTTAATTTTCTGAGGAACCTCCACACTGTTTTCCAGAGTGGCTGCACCAATTTGCATTCCCACCAACAGTGCAAGAGGGTTCCCGTTTCTCTGCATCCTCTCCAGCATCTATAGTCTCCTGATTTGTTCATTTTGGCCACACTGACTGGCGTGAGGTGATATCTGAGTGTGGTTTTGATTTGTATTTCCCTGATAAGGAGCGACGCTGCACATCTTTTCATGTGCCTGTTGGCCATCCGGATGTCTTCTTTAGAGAAATGTCTATTCATGTTTTCTGCCCATTTCTTCACTGGGTTATTTGTTTTTCGGGTGTGGAGTTTGGTGAGCTCTTTATAGATTTTGGATACTAGCCCTTTGTCCGATATGTCATTTGCAGATATCTTTTCCCATTGCGTTGGTTGCCTTTTAGTTTTGTTGGTTGTTTCCTTTGCTGTGCAGAAGCTTTTTATCTTCATAAGGTCCCAGTAATTCACTTTTGCTTTTAATTCCCTTGCCTTTGGGGATGTGTCAAGTAAGAGATTGCTACGGCTGAGGTCAGAGAGGTCTTTTCCTGCTTTCTCCTCTAGGGTTTTGATGGTTTCCTGTCTCACATTCGGGTCCTTTATCCATTTTGAGTTAATTTTTGTGAATGGTGTGAGAAAGTGGTCTAGTTTCAACCTTCTGCATGTTGCTGTCCAGTTCTCCCAGCACCATTTGTTAAAGAGACTGTCTTTTTTCCATTGGATGTTCTTTCCTGCTTTGTCAAAGATGAGTTGGCCATACGTTTGTGGGTCTAGTTCTGGGGTTTCTATTCTATTCCTTTGGTCTATGTGTCTGTTTTTGTGCCAATACCATGCTGTCTTGATGATGACAGCTTTCTGGTAGAGGCTAAAGTCTGGGATTGTGATGCCTCCTGCTTTGGTCTTCTTCTTCAGAATTACTTTGGCTATTCGGGGCCTTTTGTGGTTCCATATGAATTTTAGGATTGCTTGTTCTAGTTTCGAGAAGAAAGCTGGTGCAATTTTGATTGGGATTGCATTGATGTGTAGATAGCTTTGGGTAGTATTGACATTTTGACAATATTTATTCTTCCAATCCATGAGCACGGAATGTTTTTCCATTTCTTTATATCTTCTTCAATTACCTTCATAAGATTTCTATAGTTTTCAGCATACAGATCTTTTACATCTTTGGTTAGACTTATTCCTAGGTATTTTATGCTTCTTGGTGCAATTGTGAATGGGATCAGTTTCTTTATTTGTCTTTCTGTTGCTTCATTGTTAGTGTATAAGAATGCAACTGATTTCTGTACATTGATTTTGTATCCTGCAACTTTGCTGAATTCATGTATCAGTTCTAGCAGACTTTTGGTGGAGTCTATCGGAATTTCCATGTACAATATCATGTCATCTGCAAATAGCAAAAGCTTGACTTCATCTTTGCCAATTTTGATGCCTTTGATTTCCTTTTGTTGTCTGATTGCTGATGCTAGCACTTCCAACACTATGTTAAACAACAGCGGTGAGAGTGGGCATCCCTGTCGTGTTCCTGATCTCAGGGAAAAAGCTCTCAGTTTTTCCCCATTGAGGATGATGTTAGCTGTGGGCTTGTCATAAATGGCTTTTATAATGTTTAAGTATGTTCCTTCTATCCCGACTTTCTCCAGGGTTTTTATTAAGAAAGGGTGCTGGATTTTGTCAAAGGCCTTTTCTGCATCGATTGACAGGATCATATGGTTCTTATCATTTCTTTTATTAATGTGGTGTATCACGTTGATTGATTTGCAAATGTTGAACCAGCCCTGCATCCCAGGAATGAATCCCACTTGATCATGGTGAATAATTCTTTTTATATGCTGTTGAATTCGATTTGCTAGTATCTTATTGAGGATTTTTGCATCCATATTCATCAGGGATATTGGCCTGTAGTTCGCTTTTTTTACTGGGTCTCTGGTTTGGGAATCAAAGTAATACTGGCTTCATAGAATGAGTCTGGAAGTTTTCCTTCCCTTTCTATTTCTTGGAATAGCTTGAGAAGGATAGGTATTATTTCTGCTTTAAACGTCTGGTACAACTCCCCTGGGAATCCATATGGTCCTGGACTCTTATTTGTTGGGAGATTTTTGATAACCGATTCAATTTCTCCGCTGGTTATGGGTCTGTTCAAGCTTTCTATTTCCTCCTGATGGAGTTTTGGAAGAGTGTGGGTGTTCAGGAATTTGTCCATTTCTTCCAGGTTGTCCAATTTGTTGGCATATAATTTTTCATAGTATTCCCTGATAATTGTTTGTATCTCTGAGGGATTGGTTGTAATAATTCCATTTTCATTCATGATTTTATCTATTTGGGTCATTTCCCTTTTCTTTTTGAGAAGCCTGGCTAGCGGTTTGTCAATTTTGTTAATTTTTTCAAAAAACCCACTCTTGGTTGCATTGATCTGCTCTACAGTTTTTTTAGATTCTATATTGTTTATTTCTGCTCTGATCTTTATTATTTCTCTTCTTCTGCTGGGTTTAGGCTGCCTTTGCTGTTCTGCTTCTAGTTCTTTTAGGTGTGCTGTTCAATTTTGTATTTGGGATTTTTCTTGTTTCTTGAGATAGGCTGGATTGCAATGTATATTCCTCTCAGGACTGCCTTTGCTGAATCCCAAAGCATTTGGATTGTTGTCTTTTCATTTCCTTTGTTTCCATATATTTTTTAATCTCTTCTCTAATTGCCTGGTTGACCCACTCATTCGTTAGTAGGGTGTTCTTTAACCTCCATGCTTTTGGAGGTTTTCCAGACTTTTTCCTGTGGTTGATTTCAAGCTTCATAGCATTGTGGTCTGAAGGTACGCATGGTATAATTTCAATTCTTGTATAGTTATGAAGGGCTGTTTTGTGACCCAGTATACGATCTATCTTGGAGAATGTTCCATGTGCACTCGAGAAGAAAGTATATTCTGTTGCTTTGGGATGCAAAGTTCTAAATATATCTGTCAAGTCCATCTGATCCAATGTCTCATTCAGGGCCCTTGTTTCTTTATTGACCGTGTGTCTAGATGATCTATCCATTTCTGTAAGTGGGATGTTAAAGTCCCCTGCAATTACCACATTCTTATCAATAAGCTTGCTTATGTTTATGAGTAATTGTTTTATATATTTGGGGGCTCCGGTATTCGGCGCATAGACATTTATAACTGTTAGCTCTTCCTGATGGATAGACCCTGTAATTATTATATAATGCCCTTCTTCATCTCTTGTTACAGCCTTTAATTTAAGTCTAGTTTGTCTGATATAAGTATGGCTACTCCAGCTTTCTTTTGGCTTCCAGTAGCATGATAAATAATTATCCATCCCCTGTCTCTCAATCTAAAGGTGTCCTCAGATCTAACATGAGTCTCTTCTAGACAGCAAATAGATGGGTCTTGTTTTTTTTTTATCCATTCTGATACCCTATGTCTTTGGTTGGTGCATTTAATGCATTTACATTCAGTGTTATTATTGGAAGATACGGGTTTAGAGTCATTGTGATGTCTGTATGTTTTATGCTTGTAGCAATGTCTCTGGTACTTTGTCTCACAGGGTCCCCCTTAGGATCTCTTGTAGGGCTGGTTTAGTGGTGACAAATTCCTTCAGTTTTTGTTTGTTTGGAAGACCTTTATCTCTCCTTCTATTCTAAATGGCAGACTTGCTGGATAAAGGATTCTCGGCTGCATATTTTTTCTGTTCAATACTTTGAAGATCTCGTGCCAATCCTTTCTGGCCTGCCAAGTTTCAAAAGAGAGATCAGTCAGGAGTCTTATAGGTCTCCCTTTATATGTGAGGGCACGTTTACCCCTTGCTGCTTTCAGAATTTTCTCTTTATGCTTGTATTTTGCCAGTTTCACTATGATATGTCGTGCAGAAGATCGATTCAAGTTACGACTGAAGGGAGTTCTCTGTGCCTCTTGGATTTCAATGCCTTTTTCCTTCCCCAGTTCAGGGAAGTTCTCAGCTATTATTTCTTCAAGTACCCCTTCAGCCATTTCCCTCTCTCTTCCTCCTCTGGGATACCAATTATGCGTATATTATTTCTTTTTAGTGTATCACTTAGTTCTCTAATTTTCCCCTCATACTCCTGGATTTTTTTATCTCTCTTTTTCTCAGCTTCCTCTTTTTCCATAACTTTATCTTCTAGTTCACCTATTCTCTCCTCTGCCTCTTCAATCCGAGCTGTCGTCATTTCCATTTTATTTTGCATCTCGTTTAAAGCGTTTTTCAGCTCCTCCTGACTGTTCCTTAGTCCCTTGATCTCTGTAGCAAGAGATTCTCTGCTGTCCTCTATACTGTTTTCAAGCCTAGTGATTAATTTTATGACTATTATTCTAAATTCACTTTCTGTTATATTATTTAAATCCTTTTTGATCAGTTCATTAGCTGTTGCTATTTCCTGGAGATTGTTTTGAGGGGAATTCTTCCGTTTGGTCATTTTGGATAGTTCTTGGAGTGGTGAGGACCTGCAGGGCACTTCCCCTGTGCTGTGGTGTATAACTGGAGTTGGTGGGCGGGGCCGCAGTCAGACCTGATGTCTGCCCCCATCCCACCGCTGGGGCCACAGTCAGACTGGTGTGTGCCTTCTCTTCCCCTCTCCTAGGGGCGGGATTCACTGTGGGGTGGCGTGGCCCCTCTGGGCTACTTGAACACTGCCAGGCTTGTGGTGCTGGGGATCTGGCATATTAGCTGGGGTGGGTAGGCAAGGTGCATGGGGGCAGGAGGGGCAGGCTTAGATCGCTTCTCCTTAGGTGATCCACTTCAAGAGGGGCCCTGTGGCAGCGGGAGGGAGTCAGACCCGCTGCTGGAGGGGTGGCTCCGCAGAAGCACAGGGTTGGGTGTTTGCGCGGAGCAAGTAAGTTCCCTGGCAGGAACTGGTTCCCTTTGGGATTTTGGCTGGGGGATGGGTGAGGGAGATGGCGCTGGTGAGCGCCTTTGTTCCCTGCCAAACTGAGCTCTGTCATCCCAGGGCTCAGCAACTCTCCCTCCCTTTGTCCTCCAGCCTTCCTGCTTTCTGAGCAGAGCTGTTAACTGATGACCTCCCAGATGCTAAGTCCTGCTTGATGTCGGAACACACTCTGTCTGGCCCCTCTGCTTTTGCAAGCCAGACTCGGGGGCTCTGCTTGGCCGGCGGGCTGCCCCTCTGCCCCGGCTCCCTCCCGCCAGTCCGTGGAGCACGCACCGCCTCTCCGACCTTCCTACCCTCTTCTGTGGGCCTCTTGTGTGCGCTTGAGTCCGGAGTCCTCATTCTGCTAGTCTTCTGGTGGTTTTCTGGGTTAGTTAGGCAGGTGTAGGTGGAATCTAAGTGATCAGCAGGACGTGCGGTGAGCCCAGCGTCCTCCTACACCACCATCTTCCAATTTATTATTTTTAAAAATTTAAATCCAAGCTGTTTTACATATAGTGTAATAATGATTTCGGGAATAGAATTTAGTGATCTATCACTTACATATAACACCCATGGCTCATCCAAGATAGTGCCCTCCTTAATGCCCCTCATCCATTTAGCCCATCCCTCCACCAAACACCCTGCCAGCAACCTTCAGATGTCTGTATTGAAGAGTCTCTTCTGGTTTGTCACCCTCTCAGATTGTATGTTATTTTTGCTTCCTTTCCCTTATGTTCATCTGTTTTCTTTATTAAATTACACATATGAGTGAATACATATGATATTTATCTTTCTATGACAGACTTATTTCACTTACCATAATACATTCTGGTTCCATCCACATTGTTGCAAATGGCAAGATTTCATTCTTTTTGATGGCCGAGTAATATTCCATCAGATATAGATATAGATATAGAGATATATATGCACACACACATACATATATATAATTAAATCCATATATATGTCTATATATATGTCTATATGTATATATATATATATATATGTATATATATATATATATACACACACACACACACACACTATATCTTCTTTATCCATTTATCAGTCAATGGACATTTGGGCTCTTTCCATAATTTGGCTATTATTGATAGTGCTGCTATAAACATTGGGGTACATGTGCCCCTTCAAATCAGCATTCCTGTATCCTTTGGATAAATATCTAGTACTGATATTGCTGGATCTTAGGGTAGTTCTATTTTTAATTTTTTGAGGAACCTCCATACTGTTTTCCAGAGTGGCTGCACCAGTTTGCATTCGCACCAGCAATGCAAAAGAGATACTCTTTCTCCACTCCTCACCAACATCTGTCATTGGTGAGTTAATTTTAGCCATTCTGACAGGTGTGAGGTGGTGTCTCATTGTGGTTTTGATTTGTATTTCCTTCATGATGACTGATGATGAGCATATTCTCATGTGTCTTTTTGCCATCTGGATGCCTTCTTTAAGAGTGTATATTCATGTCTTTTGCCCATTTCCTCACTGGATTATTTATTTTTTGGGTGTTGAGTTTGACAAGTCCTTTATAGATTTTGTGTACTAACCATTTATCCAGTATGTCATTTGCAAATATCTTCTCCCATTCAGCCAGTTGCCTTTTAGATTGCTGATTGTTTCCTTCACTGTGCAGAAGGTTTTTATGTTGATTATGTCCCAATAATTTATTTTTGCTTTTGTTTCCCTTGCCTTTAGAGATGTGTTGAGTGAGAAGTTGCTGTGGCCAAGGTCTAAGAGTTATTGCCTGTTTTCTCCTCTAAAATTTTGATAGCTTCCTGTCTTACATTTAAGTCTTTCATCCATTTTGAGTTTATATTTATTCTTATTATTCTTATTTAAAAAATTTTTAAAATTTATATCCAAATTAGTTAGCATATTGTGCAAAAATGATTTCAGAAGTAGATTCCTTAATGCCCATTATGCATTTAACCCATCCCCCCTACCACAATCCCTCCAGTAACCCTCAGTTCTCCATATTTATGAGCCTCTTATGTTTAGTCCCCCCTCCCAGTTTTTATATTATTTTTGTTTCCCTTCCCTTATGTTAATCTGTTTTGTCTCTTAAAGTCCTCATATGAGTGAAGTCATATGATATTTATCTTTCTCTGACTGACAAATTTCGATTAGCATAATACCCTCCAGTTCCATCCACATAGTTGCAAATGGCAAGATTTCATTGTTTTTCATTGCTGAGTAATACTCCATTGTATATACATACCACCTCTTCTTTATCCATTTATCCATCAATGGACATATGTACTCTTTCCATACTTTGCCTATTGTTCATAGTGCTGCTGTAAACAGTGGGGTGCATGTGTCCCTTCAAAACAACACACCTGTATCCCTTGGATAAATACCTAGTAGTACAATTGCTGGGTCGTAGGGTAGTTCAATTTTTAATTTTTTGAGGAACCTCCATACTATTTTCCAGAGTGGCTGCACCAGCTTGTATTGCCACCAAAAATGCAAAAGAGATCCTCATTCTCCACATCCTCGCCAACATCTGTTGTTGCCAGAGTTGTTAATGTTAGCCATTCTGACAGGTTTAAGGTGGTAACTCATGGTGGTTTTGATTTGTATTTCCCTGATCATGAGTGAAGTTGAGCATATTTTCATGTGTCGGTTGGCCATCTGGATGTCTTCTTTGGAGAAGTATCTATTCATTTCTTTTGCCCATTTATTCACTGGATTATTTGTTGTTTTGGGTGTTGAGTTTGATAAGTTCTTTATAGATTTTGGATACTACTAGCCCTTTATCTGATATGTTGTTTGAAAATATATTCTCCCATTCTTTTGCTTGCCTTTTAGTTCTGCTGATTGTTTCCATCACTGTGCAGAAGCTTTTTATTTTGATGAGGTCCCAGTAGTTCATTTTTGCTTTTTTTTCCCTTGCCTCTGGAGACGTGTTGAGTAAGAAGTTGCTGTAGCCAAGATCAAAGAGGTTTTTGCCTGCTTTCTCCTCGAGGATTTTGATGGCTTCCTGTCTTACATTGAGGTCTTTCATCCGTTTTGAGTTTATTTTTGTGTCTGGTGTAAGAAAGTGGTCCAGGTTCATTCTTCTGCATGTCACTGTCCAGTTTTCCCACCACCACTTGCTGAAGAGACTGTCTTTATTGCATTGGATATTCTTTCCTGCTTTCTCAAGGATTAGTTGGCCATTCATTTGTGGGTCCATTTTTGGGTTCTCTATTCTGTTCCATTGATCTGAGTGTTCTTGTGCCAGTACCATACTGTCTTCATGATTACAGCTTTGTAGTATAGCTTGAAGTCCGGGATTGTGATACCTCCTGCTTTGGTTTTCTTTTTCAAGATTGCTTTGATTATTTGGGGTATTTTCTGGTTCCCCAGAGATTTTAGGTTTATTTGTTCTAGCTCTGTGAAGAATTCTGGTGTTATTTTGATAGGGATTGCATTGAATATGTAGATTGCTTTGGGTAGTATTGACATTTTAAGAATATTTTTTCTTCCTATCCAGGAGCATGGAATCTTTTCCCATTTTTTCATGTTTTCTTCAATTTCTTAAACAATCTTTCTGTAGTTTTTAGTGTATAGATTTTTAACCTCTTTGGTTAGATTTATTCCCAGGTATTTTATGTTTTTTGGTGCAATTGTAAGTGATATCAATTCCTTGATTTTCTTTCTGTTGCTTCAATGTTGGTGTATAGGAATGTAACCGATTTCTGTGCATTGATTTTATATCCTGCAACTTTGCTAAATTCATGAATCAATTCTGGCAGTTTTTTGGTGGAATCTTTTGGGGTTTTCATATAGAGTATCATGTCATCTGCAAAGAGTGAAAGTTTTACCTCCTCCTGGACGATTTGGATGCCTTTTATTTCTTTGTGTTGTCTGAATGCAGAGGCTAAGACTTCCAATACTATGTTGAATAACAGTGTCAGGGGTGGACATCCCTGTGTTGTTCCTGACCTTAGGGGGAAAGCTCTCAGTTTCCCCCTAATGGATGATATTAGCATTGGGTCATTCATATATGGCTTTTATGATCTCGAAGTATGCTCCTTCTATCCCTACTTTCTTGAAGGTTTTCACCAAGAAAAGATGTTGTATTTTGTCAAATGCTTTCCCTGCATCTGTTGAAAGGATCATATGTTTCTTGTCCTTTCTTTTATTGATGTGATGAATCACGTTAATTGTTTTGCAGATATTGAACTAGCCCTGCATCCCAGGTGTAAGTCTCACTTGGACATGGTGAATATTTCTTTTAATGTATTGTTGGATCTGGCTGGCTAATATCTTGTTGGGGATTTTTGCATCCATGTTCATCAGGAAAATTGTTGTATAGTTCTCCTTTTTAGTGGGGTCTCTGTCTGGTTTTGGAATCAAGGTAATGCTGGCTTCATAGAAAGAGTTTGGAGGTTTTCTTTCCATTTCTATTTTTTGGAACAGCTTCAAGATGTTAACTCAAGGTGTTAACTCTTCCATAAATGTTTGGTAGAACTCTCCTGGAAAGCCTTCTGTCCCTGGACTTGAGATTTTTGATTACTAATTCGATTTCTTTACTGGTTAGGGTCTGTTCAAATTTTCTCTTCTTCCTGTTTCTGTTTTGGTAGTTTATATGTTTCTAGGAATTTGTCTATTTCTTCCAGATTGCCCATTTTATTGGCATATAATTGCTCATAATATTCTCTCATTATTGTTTTTATTTCTGCTGTGTTGGTTGTGATCTCTCCTCCTTCATTCTTGATTTTATTTATTTTGGTCCTTTCCTTTTTCTTTTTGACCAAACTGGCTATTGGTTTATCAATTTTGTTAATGCTTTCAAAGAACCAGCTTCTAGTTTCATTGATCTTTTCTACTGTTTTTTTTTTTTGTTTTTGTTTTTGTTTTTTTTTTTTGCTTTCCATAGCATTAATTTCTGCTCTAAAATTTATTACTTCCTGTCTTCTGATGGTTTGAGGTTTTGTTTGCTGTTCTTTTTCCAGCTCCTTAAGGCTTAAGGTTAAGCTGTGTATCTGAGCTCTTTCTTCCTTCTTTAGGAAGGCCTGGATTGCTCTATACTTTCCTCTTATGACTGCCTTTGCTGCGTCCCAGAGATGTTGTGTTGTGGTGTTATCATTTCATTGGCTTCCATATACTTTTTAATTTCCTCTTTAACTTCTTGGTTAGCCCATTCATTCTTTAGTAGGATGTTCTTTTTTTTTTTAATTTTTTTTTCAACATTTTTATTTATTTTTGGGACAGAGAGAGACAGAGCATGAACGGGGGAGGGGCAGAGAGAGAGGGAGACACAGAATCGGAAACAGGCTCCAGGCTCTGAGCCATCAGCCCAGAGCCTGACGCGGGGCTCGAACTCACGGACCGCGAGATCGTGACCTGGCTGAAGTCGGATGCTTAACTGACTGCACCACCCAGGCGCCCCTTTAGTAGGATGTTCTTCAGTCTCTAAGTATTTGTTACTGTTCCAAATTTTTTTCTTGTGGTTGATTTCGAGTTTCATAGCGTTGTGGTCTGAAAATATGCACGGTGTGATCTCGATCTTTTTGTACTTGTTGAGGGCTTATTTGTGTCCCAGTATGTGATCTATTCTGGAGAATGTTCTATGTGTACTGGAGAAGGATGTATATTCAGTTAGCTTTAGGATGAAATGTTCAGAATATATCTGTTAAGTCCATCTGGTGCAGTGTGTCATTCAAAGCCATTGTTTCCTTGTTGATTTTCTGTTTAGATAATCTGTCCATTGCTGTGAGTGGGGTGTTGAAGTCCCCTACTATTATGGAATTATTATCAATGAGTTTCTTTATGTTTGTGATTAATTGATTTATATATTTGGGTGTTCCACATTTGGTGCATAAATGTTTACAATTGTTAGGTCTTCTTGATGGATAGATCCCTTGAATATGATATAATGCCCTTCTTCATCTCTTGATACAGTCTTTAAAGTCTCAATTGTCTGATATAAGTATGGCTACTCTGCCTTTCTTTTGTTGACCATAAGCATGATAGATGGTTCTCCATCCCCTTATTTTCAATCTGACGGTGTCTTTAGGTCTAAAGTGGGTCTCTTATAAACAGCATATAGATGGGTCTTGTTTTCTTATCCATTCTGTTACCCTATGTCTTTTGACTGGAGCATTGAGTCCATTGACGTTTAGAGTGATTACTGAAAGATATGATTTATTGCCATTATGATGCTTGTAGAGTTGGAGTTTCTGGTGGTGTTGTCTGGTCCTTTCTAGTCTTTGTTGCTTTTGGTGTTTGTTTGTTTGTGTATATTTTCATCTTTTCTCCCTTCAGAGAGCCCCCCTTAAAATTTGTTGCATGGCTGGTTTAGTGGTAACAAACTCCTTTAATTTTTTTTGTCTGGGAAACTTTTAATCTCTCCTATTTTGAATGACAGCCTTGCTGGGTAGGAATTCTTGGCTGCATATTTTTCTGATTCAGCACGTTGAATATATCCTGCTACTCCTTTCTGGTCTGCCAAGTTTCTGTGGATAGGTCTGCTGCAAACCTGATCTGTCTTCCCTTGTTGGTTAGGGACTTTTTTTTCCCTTGCTGCTTTCATGATTCTCTCCTTGTCTGAGTATTTTGTGAATTTGGATATGATATATGCCTTGTGGATGGTCAGTTTTTGTTGAATCTAATGGAGGTCCTCTGTGCTTCCTGGATTTTGATGTGTGTATCTTTCCCCAGGTTAGGAAAGTTTTCTGTGTGACTTGCTCACATAACACTTCTACCCCTATTTCTCTCTCTTCCCTCTATGAGACCCCTATGATTCTGATGTTGTTCCTTTTTAATGAGTCACTGATTTCTCTAATTCTTAAATCGTGCTCTTTTGCCTTAATCTCCCTCTTTTTTTCTGTTTCGTTATTCTCTATAAGTTTGTCCTCTATATCACTGATTCTCTGTTCTGCCTCATCCATCCTTTGTGCCACTGCCTCCACCCATGATTGCAGCTCAGTTATAGCATTTTTTATTTCATCCTGACAAATTTTCATTTCTTTTATCTCTGCAGAAAGGGATTCTAGTTTATTTTTGACTCCAGCTAGTGTTCTTATTATCGTGATTCTAAATTCTGGTTCAGACATCTTGGTTTTATCTGTGTTGGTTAAATCCCTGGATGTCATTTCTTCGTGCTCTTTCTTTTGGTGTGAATTCCTTCGTTTTGTCATTTAGAATGGAGAAAAAGAATTAATGAGGTAGAAATATTAAAATTAAAAAAATATTAAAATTAAAAAATATTAAAGTCAAAAAATTATAAACACACATACACAAAATCAAATAAATGATGCTAGATCCTAGGTGTGTTTTCATCTGGGTGTTGAAAGTGGTTTGATAGATTAGAGAAAAAAAGGGGAAAAAAGAAAAAAAAGGAAATCATTTGAGAATTTGAAAAAATGAATATACTGACTTAGAGTAAAATGAAAGAATGGAAGTAAAATAGAATTTGAAAAACTTTACACAAAAGTAAAGAATGCAGTAGAAAAAATCTACAGAAAAATATTTTTAGTAAAAATTAAAAATAAAAATGAATTTTTTCTCCTTCTGTATTCAAGATAAAGAAAAGAAATGAAAAAGGGAAGAGGGGAAAAAAAGAACAAAAAAGGAAATCGTTTGAAAGTTTGAAAAAGTGAATACGCTGTGGTAGACCAAAATAAAATTATGGAAGTAAAATAGATTTTGAAAAAAATTGCATGAAAGTAAAAAATATAGTAAAAAAATAATTAAAAATATTTTTAATAAATATTAAAAATAATTTTTTCTCTTTCTGTATTCAACAAAAAGAAAAGAAGTGAAAAAGAGGGAAAAAAGAAAATTTAATAGATGGACTTGCTAATAGTTTGAAATATGACTGAAATTACTTTGTTTCCCCTAGAAATCAAACTATGAAGTGCTTTATAGTCCAGAAACTAAGCAGGAGGTGAGGCTTGTGTTCTTGAAGAGGGAGGTTGGCCCAGTTGGGCGGGGCTCAGTGTAAAAGCTCTGTTCTCCACTAGATGGCGCTGGTAGACTACAGAGGTGGATTGTTGTGGTGCTCATAGTTACATGTGCGCTTGCACTGGAGCAGTGAAAATGGCATCACCAAGCTACCCAGTCTCTAGTATTGGAACTCCGTTTTCCCTGATCAGCAATTTTGCACCGGTCCTCTGTCTTCAGCTTTTGTCCACTCCCCGCTTTTTCACTGTCCGTGATCAAGCCCCAGTCAGTACCTCTCTCCTGAGTTTTGTCTTAGATGTGACTGTTTTTCCCGGCTGGCCCTTTACTTCTGAAGGACTGGGGCTTTGACCCTTTCTGCCCCTTTGTGGGAGGGTCTCACTGAGCAATGGCAGAATGCCAGCTGCACCCAGGAACGATTGCTTGCTAGACCCTGCTTCTGCCAAAGCCCAGAAACTGCGGCGAGGTGCCAGCCCGCCCCCCAAAAAGCTTGTGAGATAGTGTAGCAGCAGTGTTTCAGGGATTATGGAAAATCACAACACACATTTGGCACCAGTCTTCACCCTTAAGGACCTTGTTCCAGCACCAGCGAATGTGGCTGTTCTCTGGGGTCTGCTGGGCCCAGGTTGCCTCACAGCCTCTACCAATTGTTCTTCCAGCAGTTGAACCGCTTCTCCCTGTGTGGCCCAAAAACCTCCCAGACCCCACTCTGCTCCTGGTGATTCGCCCTTCCCACCAGAGCACTGCCAGGTATCAAGCTGCAGGGTTGCAGACTCTGTGATCCCCTTGTTTATAGTCTTAATGGAATTTAAACCCTCTCCTTTCTCTGTTCTCCCTTTTTAGTTTAGTCCCTGTGGCTGTTTCCAATTTCCGATTTCTCTCCAGCTGCTTTTGGGGAAGGGTGCTTTTCCTTCCCCCCATTTCCATTCTCTCTCCACCTGCAAAAGTGGCTGTCTGCCCACCATGGCTTCTCGCTCCCCAGGTTCACCTCTCCACACTGCCCATGTACCTGATTAATTCTGTGGTTCAGGTTGTGCAGATTTTTGTGTTAATCCTCAAATCAGTTTTCTAGGTGTGCAGGATGGTTTAGTGTTGGTCTGGCTGTATTTCATGGATGCAAGACACACAAAAAACTTCCATGCTCTTCCGCCATCTTGTCTTGAGCCCCATTTTGAGTTTATTTTTGTGTATGGTGTAAGAAAGTGGTCCAGGTTCACCCTTCTGCATGTCACTTGAGTTTTCCCAGCACAATTTGCTGAATAGACTGTCTTTTCTCCATTGGATATTCTTTCCTGCTTTGTCAAAGATTAGTTGGCCATAAGTTTGTGAGTCCATTTCTGGGTCCTCTATTCTGTTCCATTGATCTATATGTCAGTTTTTGTGCCAGCACCATGCTGTCTTAATGATTACTGATTTGTAATACATCTTGAAGTTTGGAATTGTGATAATTCCAGCTTTGGTTTCCTTTTTTTAGGATTTCCTTGGCTATTTGGATACTTTTCTGGTTCCCCACTAATTTTAGGATTGTTTATTCTAGATCTGTGAGTAATGCTGTGTTATTTGTATAGGGTTTGCATTGAATATGTAGATTGCTTTCAGTAGTATTGACATTTTAACAATATTTGTTCTTCCAATCATGAGCATGGAATGTTTTTCCTTTTTGTGTGTGTGTGTGTGTTCTTCAATTTCTTTCATAAGCTATGTGTAGTTGTTATTGTATAGATTTTTCACATCTTTGGTTAGGTTTATTCCTAGGTATTTTATGGTTTTTGGTGCAATTGTAAATGGGATTGATTCCCTAATTTCTCTTTCTGCTGCTTCATTATTGGTGTGTAGAAATGCAACCTATTTCTGTACATTGATTTCATATCCTGTGAATTTTCTGAAAATATATATCAGCTCTGGCAGTTTTTTGGTGGAGTCTTGGGTTTTCCACAGAGTATCATGTTGTCTGTGAAGAATGAAAGCTTGACTTCCTCCTTGCTGATTTGGATAACTTTTATTTCTTTGTGTTCTCCGATTGCTGATGATAGGTTGAATAACAGTGGTGAGAGTGGACATCTTTGTTGTGTTCATGACCTTAAGGGGAAACCTATCCTTTTTTCCCCCATTGAGGATGATATTAGCGGTGAGACTTTCATATATGGCATTTTTCATCTTGAGGCATGATCCTTCTTTCCCTACTTTTGTGAGGGTTTTTATCAAGAAAAGATGCTGTATTTTGTCAAATACTTTCTCTGCATCTATTGAGAGGATCACGTGGTTCTTATTCTTTCTTTTATTAATGTGATGTATCACATTGATTGATTTGCAGATATTAAGCCAGCCCTGCACCCCAGGAATAAATCCCACTTGATTGTGGTGAATAATTCTTTTAATGTATTGTTGGATCTTGCTGGCTAGTATCTTGTTGAGAATTTTTGCATCCATGTTCATAAGGGAAATTGCTCTGTAGTTCCTCTTTTTAGTGTGATCTTTGTCTGGTTTTGGAATGAAGGTAATGATGGCCTCATAGAATGAGTTGGGAAGTTTCCCTTCCATTTCTAATTTTTGGAATAACGTTAAAAGAATAGGTGTGAACTCTTGTTTATTTTTTAAAATAGAATATTTTATTATTTTAATGGTTATTTATTTTGAGAGAGAGAGAGAGAGAGGACAGAGAAAGAGAGAGAGAGAGAATGAGTGAGCAGGGGACAGGCAGAGAGATAGGGAGAGAAAGAGAGAATCCCAAGCAGGCTCCACATCATCAGTGCAGAGTCTGACATGGGGCTCAAACTCACCAACCGTGAGATCATGACCTGAGCTGAAATCAAGAGTTGGAGGCTTAACAGACTGATCCACCCAGTCGCCCCTTAACTCTTCTTTAAATGTTTGGTAGAATTCCCCTGGAATGCCATTTGGCCCTGGAATCTCGTTTGTTGGGAGATTTTTGGTTACTGATTCAGTTTCTTTACTGTTTATGGTTTTGTTCAAATTTTCTATTTCTTCCTGTTTCAACTTTGGTAGTTTATATGTTTCTAAGAATTTGTACATTTCTTCCAGATTGCCCAATTTTTTGGCATATAATTTCTCTTAATATTATCTTATCATTTGTATTTCTGTGGTGTTTGTGATCTCTCCTCATTCATTCATGATTTTATTTATTTGGGTCCTTTCCTTTTTTTGATCAATCTGGCTAGGGGTTTATCAATTTTGTTAATTCTTTCAAATAAAAAGCTCCTGATTTCATTGATCTGCTCTGTTTTTTTTAAACATCATTGATTTCTACTGTAGTCATCATTTTTTGCCTTCTCCTGCTGTTTTTGGGCTTTGTTTGCTGTCTTTTTTCCAGCTCTTTTAGGTGCAAGGTTAGGTTTTGCGACCTTTCTTCCTTCTTTAGGAAGGCCTTGGTTGCTATATGCTTCCCTCGTATGACCACCTTTGCTCATCCCAGAGGTTTGGGGCTGTTGTGTTTTCATTTTCATTGGATTCCATGTATTTTTTAAATTTCCTCTTTTATTTTTTGGTTAACCCATTCATTCTTTAGTAGGATGGTCTTTAATCTCCAAGTATTCATGGTCTTTCCAAAGTTTTTCTTGTGGTTGATTTTGAGTTTCATAGCATTGTGGTCTGAAAATATGCAAGGTATGATCTCAATCTTTTTGTACTTGTTGAGGGCTATTTTGTGACCTAGTATATGATCAATTCTGGAGAATATTCCTTGTGCATTTGAGAAGAATGTGTATTATGATTTAGGATGAAATGTTCTGAATATATCTGTTAAGTCTATCCTGTCCAGTGTTCATTTTTTAAAAATATTTATTTATTTTTGAGAGACACAGAGTGATAGAGCATGAGTAGGGGAGGAGCAGGGAAAGAGGGAGTCACAGAATGAAGCAGGCTCCAGGCTCTGAGCTGTCAGCACAGAGCACGGCACGGGGCTTGAACCAATGAACTGTGAGATCATGACCTGAGCCAAAGTTGGACGCTTAACTGACTGAGCCACACAGGTGCCCCCTGTCCAGTGTTCATTGAAACCCATTGTTTCTTGTTGATTTTCTGCTTAGATGATCTGTCCATCGCTGTAAGTGTGGTGTTGTAGTCTCCTACTATTGCGGTATTATTATCAACAAGTTTCTTTGTTTGTGATTAATTGATTTATACATTTGGGTTCTTTCACATTGGGGGTATAAGTATTTACCAGTGTTAGACCTTCTTGGTGGATAGATCCCTTAATTATGATATAACACCCTTCTTCATATCTTGTTACAGACTTTATTTCAAAATCTAATTTGTCTGATATAATTATGAGTACTCCAGCTTTCTTTTGGAGACTATTAGCATGATGGATGGTTCTTTGTCCCCTTACTTTCAATCTGAAGGTGTCTTTAGGTCTAACATGAGTCTCTCGTAAGCAGCATATAGATGGGTCTTGTTTTCTTATCCATTTTGTTACCCTATATCTTTTGATTGGAGCATTTATTCCATTGACATTTAGATTGAGTACTGAAAAATGGGAATTTAGTGCCATTGTATTGCCTGTAGAGGTGGAGTTTCTGGTGATGTTCTCTGGTCCTTTCTCGTCTTTGTTGCTTTTGGTCTTTTTTGTTTTGTTTTCTCTTTTCTCCACTCAGAGTCCTCCTTAAAATTTCTTGCAGGGCTCGTAGTGGTCGTGAAATCCTTATTTTTTGTCTGGGAAACTCTTAATCTCTCCTATTTTGAATGACAGCCTTGCTGGATAAAGAATTCTTGGCTGCATATTTTTCCCAATTCAGTGCATTGACTATGTCCTGCCACTCCTTTCTGGACTTCCAAGTTTCTATGGATGGGTCTGCTGCAAACCTGATCTGTCTTCCCTTATAGGTTAAGGACTTTCTTTTAACCTTGCTGCTTTCATGATTCTCTCTTCGTCTGAGTATTTTGTGAATTTGACTATGATATGCCATGGTGATGGTCATTTTTTGTTGAATCTAATGGGAGCTCTCTGTGCTTCTTGGATTTTGATGTCTGTGTCCTTCCCAGACTAGGAACATTTTCCACTATCATTTGCTTACATAAACCTTCTGCCTCTTTTTCTCTCTCTTCATTTTCTGGGACTCCTATGATTTGGATGTTATTCTTTTTTAATAAGTCACTGAGTTCTCTAATTTTTGTATTGTGCTCTTTTGCCTTCTTTCCTCTTTTTTTCTGCTTCATTATTTTCCATAATTTTATCTTCTATATTGCTGACTCACTGTTATGCTTCCTCCATCCTTGCCATTGTGGCATTCATTCGAGATTGCATCTTGGTTATAGCATTTTTAATTTAGTCCTGACTAGATTTTATTTCTTTTATCTCCAGAGAAAGGTATTCTCTGCTTTTTTAAGCCCAGCTGGCTTTCTTATTATCATGGTTCTATATTCTAGTTCACACATCTTGCTTATATCTGTTTTAATTAAGCCCCTGGCTTAATTTTCTTCCTATTCTTTCTTTTGGGGTGAATTCCTTCATCTTTGTCATTTTTGAGGAAGAAAAAAATAATAAAATAAAAATTAAAAATTAAAAAAAAAATAAAAACAAAACAAAAGAGTCAAATACAAGAAGCTAGATACTAGATGTGTTTTGGTCTTCTTGTTGAAAGAACTTTTAGAATAGAGAAAAAAGGGAAAGAAAAAAAAAGGTAGATAAAAATAAAAAAATAAAATAAATTATATAGTAAAATAGAATAAAATCAAAGAAAATGAAATGGAATAAAATTTTTTAAATAAATAAAGTAAAAAATAATAAATTTTTCTCTTTCTGTATCTAAAGAGGAAGAAAAGAAAGAAATAAAAAAGAATACAACTTAAGCAAAAACAGAAGCAAAGAAAACGAACAAATAAATGAACCAGAAAATAGAATGAAACCAGAATGAAGTTACATCTGTAACTATGAAACTATGAAGGCTTCTATAGTCTGTACACTAAGCAGGTGGAATGACTTGTGCTGGCTTTCTGGCTTTCTAGGGGATGTGCTGGGAGGGCACAGTTGGACAGGACTTTGTGTAATGGCTCCATTCTCCACTTAGCTTATTGGGGTGCATCAGTGTGGTGTGCATGCTTGCGTGCAAGGGTGTGTGTGTGCTGGTGAAGTGGAAATTGCTTTACCCGGATCCTTAGTCTTTGGCACATGAACTTTGCGTTCTCACTGACGTGTGATCATGGGCCCCTCCTTTGTGTCAGATCTCTGTCCACTCCCCACCTCTACCCTGTCTGTGTCCAAGCCATCAGCCTACCAGGTGGCACCTCCCTCAAGAGTTTTATCTCAGATTGGGTTGTGTTTCAAAACCCCACACTTCAGAGACCCCTGTGGCTTTCACTCACACCGAGTCTCTGAAGGAGGGTCTTACTGAGCAATGGCTGGGTGCTGGCTTGCCCCAGAAAACCTTCATGCGATAGCACAGTGGGGGAGGTTTGGAGATTATGACAAATCACAACACAGCCAGAGCCAGGTTTCACCACACTCTTGTATCTCTGTCTCAATATCAGCAAACATGGCTCCTCTCTGGGGTCCAATGGGATCTTTGTCTGTGGGGAGGTTGTATGGCCTCTACCAAATGCACTCCAAGCCGGGGACCACTTCTCCCCATGTGGCACATGGACCCCTCAGACCCCAAGCCTGCTGCTGGAGATTCACCTTCCTCTCCACCAGAGCACCACCAGGCACTGAGCTCCAGAACTTCATACTCTGTGCTCTACATTTTATAGACTCCTGTTGGTATTGAAACCCTCTCCTTCCTGTCAATAGTCTTTGGGGACAGATTTCTTGTTCAGTCCCCTGCGAGTGTTTTAACTCTTTGTCTCTCTTTCTCTCCAGCTCCTTTCAGGGAGTGCTTTTCTTGCACAATCCCAATGTGCTGCACTCTCCCCCTTTCTCTTTCTCTGTCCTCTCTCTGCAAACATAGCTCCCTACCCTCTGTGGCTTTTCTTTCCTGCACTTCACCTCTCCACACTGCATACCTGCTGAATTCTGTGGCTCAAGTTATGTAGATTCCTGTGTTAGTCCTCAGATCAATTTCCTAGGTGTTCAAAATTGTTTGGTGCTGATCTAGCTGTATTTCAGGAATGAGACAAGCTTGGGGTCTCCATGCTGCTCTGCCATCTTAACTCCTGTTTCTCCAGATCTCAGATTTTTTTTTAAATTTTTTTTTCAACATTTATTTATTTTTGGGACAGAGAGAGACAGAGCATGAACGGGGGAGGGGCAGAGAGAGAGGGAGACACAGAATCGGAAACAAGCTCCAGGCTCTGAGCCATCAGCCCAGAGCCTGACGCGGGGCTCGAACTCACGGACCGTGAGATCGTGACCTGGCTGAAGTCGGACGCTTAACCGACTGCGCCACCCAGGCGCCCCAGATCTCAGATTTTTTTAAACAAATAGCCATTTTCCCAGTACAATTAAATAGTCCATAATTTATTGATTGATCATAAATTGCTCCTTCATGATTTATTGAATTCCTATATACACATGTATCTGCTTCTGGAACCCTCTGTTTAATTTCACTTGTTCTTTTTCTTTTTTCACCTAAATATTAAGGTTTGAATTTTTGAAATTTGCTTTTTTAATGAGTAACTCACAGGGGTCATAATCCAAAGGGAACAAAGTGGTATATAGTAAAAGGCAAATTTTGTTCTTACCCAAACAACAGTTCAGTCCCCCCTTCCAGGAGGCAATACCTGTTATTAGTGTTTTGGTGCTCATACATACCAAAATGCAAGTATTCTAGTATAACAATGTTTTATTTTGTTAGATTTATAGTATGTTTTCTTTATTAGGTCAAATTTCCTTTTTTAAATTAGTTGCAAGCATTTTCTTAGGAACTTTAAAATAAACTTGACAAGTTTTATTTTAAGGAAATTGTGTTGCAGCTTTTATTAGGATTATAAATTAGAATTATAGAATTATAGAATTATTAAAATTATAAATAAGTTTGGGAACATCGGTATCTTTTAGTTAATTAGTTTTTCCCAGTCAGAAATATGCTATGTTTCACTTATTCAGGTCTTATTTTCAGTAGTTGTTGTTTGTTTAAATTAAACTTTTATTGATATGTATAAAAAAATTCAAAAATAAGTGTAATAGCTCAATGAATATTTTTGAAATGTACAAATCCAGGTATCCACCACGTGGATTGGGAAATAGAAAAATTATACCCCAAATCATCCCTTCATGCCTTTTCTCTGTCACCATCCATATTTTGCTTCTCAAAGATAACTACTAGCCTGATTTCTTATACTACAGATTAATTTCACCTGTTTTTAAACTTTATATAAGCAGAATAATACAGTAGGTATTCCTTTGTGTATGGCTTTTGCCTCAACATTTTTTGGAGATCCATTCATGTCATTGCACTAGCTACAGTTCATTATTTTTCAGTGCTATGTAGTATTCCATTGTATAAATAAATCACAATTTATATATCCATTCTATTGTTGATAGAAATTTGGATTTTTATTTTTGCTGAATACATGTTTTCAATTCTCTTGTTTGTACAACTAGGAGTGGGGTTGCTGGGACATGGGGTATGCATATATTCAGATTATTAGAACTGCCAAGGAGTTTCCAAAGTTTTTGCACCAAGTTACATGTCCACCAGTACTATCCAAAAGTTCCTATGGCTCTCCATCCTTTCTAGCACTTAGTACTGTTATATTTTAAATTTTATCCACTATAATACACATGTTTTGGTATCTTATAGTAGTTTAAATTTGCATTTCCCTAATTCCTTATGAATTTGATTATTGTTATATGTGCTACTTACAATTTGAATTTCTTACACATATTTTTTGAAAGGCTATTGAAATCATATGTGCATTTGTCGATTCAATTGTCTATAACTTTCTTACTGGTTTGTAGCTTTTAATATTCTGAATACTAGTCTATTGTAAGATATATGTATTATATATGTCTTTTCCCATTCTATTGAGTTTGTCTTTTTACTCTCTTAATACTATTTTGTGATGAAGTGATTCTTAATTTTAATGTAATTTAATTGATCAATCTTTATTTAATGGTTAGTATTTTTTATTCCATTCAAAAAATCCTTGGGGTGCCTGGGTGGTTCAGTTGGTTAAGAGTCTGACTTCAACACAGGTCATGATCTCGTGGTTTGTGGGTTTGAGCCCCATGCCAGGCTCTGTGCTGACAGCTCAGAGCCTGGAGCTTGCTTCTGATTCTGTCTCCCTCTCTCTCTGCCCCTTTCCTACTCACCTGTCTCTCTCTCTCTCTCTCTCAACAATAAACATAAAATTTAAAAGAAAAAGAAATCCTTGTCTACCTCAGTGTCATGAAGATATTATCTTCTAGAAGCCACACATACACACAATTTCTATGTTGATATACACATAAAAATAAATATCAATATATATAACATGCAATATCAATAAATATGTATTTGTGTGTATGATGTAAGATAGTATTAAACAGTCATATTTTTATGTGGATATCCGATAGATATTCAATTAATTACAGAATATTTTAATAAGTCTTGATAATCTGGTAGCATAATTCTCTTTGTCCTTTAAAGTGTAGAATCAGGTTGCCAATTTCCATTCAGTAAAGGACATTTCTGAAATTTGTATTGCAATTACACTGAATCTATTGTCCAATGTCAGGAATAACTGTTATTTTTACCAAATGGAGTCTTCCAATATGTGGACATGTGTATCAATGTACTTATTTAGATTTTAATTTTTCCTCAGTATTTTTATGTAGTTTATTTCATACAGATTTTGCACAATTTTTTAAATTTATTCTTAGATATTTAGTGTTACTTGATACTATTATAAATCTATCTTTTTAAAAAGCTTATTTTATAAATATTTTTTGTGGTTATACAGAAATATAATTGAGTTAGGAATATTGGTCTTGCAGCCAGAGATACTGATGAGTCCATTTATTAATAGTACTAATTCATTTGTAGTTT
The DNA here is from genome assembly GCF_018350175.1 of Felis catus. Taxonomy (NCBI): domain Eukaryota; kingdom Metazoa; phylum Chordata; class Mammalia; order Carnivora; family Felidae; genus Felis; species Felis catus. The sequence continues at coordinate 124,565,127 of NC_058386.1, read as the reverse complement.
TATGAAATCTTCAGATAATTCTATTTTCATTTATTTCAAATTTGTATATATTTAATTTTTTCATGACTTTTATTGCCTAGTGCCTCCAATACAATGCTGAATATAAGTGGAGACTGCAGACATCTTTTATTTTAAAAGATTTTCATTATTTCACCATAGGTATGGTTTTTGCTATAGTTTTGCAGGTGCTCTTCATCAAATTAGGGAGGTTTCTTGCTTATTTTTGGTTTATAAAGCCTTAATATAATATATAAAAATTATGGGTGGATATTGAAAATTTTCCCCAGCTTTACTGAGATATAATTGACATATAACATTTAAGTTTAAGGTGCACAATATGAAGATTTGATATACATATATATTGAAAAATGACTACCACAATAAGGTTAGTTAACATATGAATGTTGAGTTTTAACAGATTTTTTTTTCCATTTGACTTAATCTTGTTTTCTGTTCTGTAAATGTGGTGAACTGCATTAGTTGACATTCAAGTGTTTAACATTTTATTCTCACTATGAACCTTGGTTTTTCAGTTATTTTGCATAACAGAATAGGATATGTGTGAGTATTCATGTATGTGTATGTAAAAATTTTGCATCTCTGTTCATAAATGAGATTGGTCTTCAATCTTATTTTGTCAAGTTTTTGTTAGGTTTTGGTATTAAGGTTATGTTAGCTTCTAAAATGAATTGCAGTATGAAACTTTTTTTATACTCTGGAAGAGATTATGTAAGACTGATGCTATTTATTCTTTATATGTTTAGAAGATTTCATTGGTAATGCCATCTGGACTGCAAGTTTTCTTTTTGGGGGAATTCTTTAGTTATAGATTCAATTTTTTAAAGCATACATGAGTATTGAGATTTTTATTTTCTTTTATTGATTTGTTATATTTTAAGGAAATGTCAATTTTAAATTTTTATATATATTGGTATAAAAATCTCTTAAAAATAACATCCTCTCATCCTTTTAATCTCTATTGGATTTTTAATGATATATGCCTTTCCATTCCTAAGATTGCTTATTTGTTTTCTTTGTTATTTATCAGCCTTACTGGTGGTTTTTCATTTTCATTGGATCTTTTCTTTAATTGAGGCATAATTGACATACAACAATGTATTAGTTTCAGATGTACAGCATAATAATTCAATATTTGTATCTATTGCAAAATGATCACCATAAGTCTGATTAGCATCCATCACCAGATGTAGTTAAACATTTTTTTTCCTGAGAACTTTTAAGATCTGCTGTCAGCAACTTTTAAATATGCAATACAGTATTGTTAACTATAGTCAGCATGCTGTACATTACATGTGCATGGCTTATTTATATTATAAGTGGGAGTTTGTACCTTTGACCCCCTTCACACATTTCACCACTGCCAGTCCCCTACCTCTGGCAAGGGTTTTTTGTTTTGTTTTGTTTTAGATTTCATATGCACGTGAGATTATATACTACTTGTCGTTTCCTATCTGACTTATTTCACTTAGTATAATACCCTCAAGATCCATCTGTGTTGCCACAAATGGTAAGATTTCATTCTTTTTTTAATGAGTGAATAATATTCCATTGTGTGTGTGCGTGTGTGTGTGTGTATAACATTTACCTTATCCATTTATGTGTCAGTGGACATTTAGATTGTTTCCATATCTTGGCTATTGTGAATACTGCAATGAACATGGGGATGCCCATGTCTTTTCAAGTTAGTATTTTCATTTCTTTAGATAAATGTCCATAAGTGGAATTGCTGAATCATATGGTAGTTCTATTTTTTTTATGTCTTGAGGTAACTCCATACTCTCTATAGCAACTACACCAGTTTAAATTTCCACCAACAGTACACAAGGGTTTTCTTTTCTTCACGTCTTACCAATGTTTGTTATATTAGCTAGGCCACAAGCCACATTAACTTTATTGTACTGTAGTCATACGAGAATGTTTCTACATGCACTCATTTATGTTTGTGTGTTTGTAGTTCTTTTGTGTGTGTATGTGTTTGTAATTCTATGCAATTTAATCCCGTGTGTAAATCACATCCCATATTCAATTTATTCCCATGTGTAGATTTAATCCACAATCAAGATACAGAACTATTATAATTACCACAAAGAAATTCCTTCATGTTAGTCCTTTATAGTAGCACCTACTACTTCCCATCCCTGTCTTTTTCCCTGGAAACCATTAATCTGTTTTCTGTAGTTTTGCCAGTTTGATAATACTATATAAACATAATTATATACTATGTACCCTTTTTAGGATTTGCTTTTAAAAATTAATGAACATTATTTTTAGGGAAATTTTAGGTTTACAGAAAAATTGAACAGTAAATACAGAGTACCCTTTCTCCTTCCCCTCCAGATTTTCCTTATTGTTGGCATCCTGCATTAGTACATTTGTTAAAATTGATAATCAGCTATTAATACACTATTGCTAACCAAAGTCCATAGTTTTCAGTTGAGTTTACTCTTTGTGTTCTATAGTTCTATGGGTTTTGACAAATGTATAATATCATGTATCCACCACTATAGTATCATGCAGAAAAGTTTCACTAACCCTAAAAATCCCTGTTTCCTACTTATTCATCTTCCTCTCTCCTCCGTGAACCCCTGATAAACACTGACCTTTTTAGTCTTTATATTGTTGCCTTCTCAAGAAAATCCTGTAATTGGAATCATACAGTATGTAGCTTTTTCAGACTGGCCTTTTTTCTACTTTGCAATATGAATTTAGGGTTTCTTCATGTATTTTCATTGCTTAATAGCTCATATCTTTTATGGCTGGATAGTGTGTTGCATGGATGTACTAAAATTTATCTGTTCATCCATTGATAGACATCTTGGTTGCTTCCAGTTTTTGGCAATTAGGAATAAAGTTGCTATCAACATCCTTGTGTACACTTTTTCATGTACATATGTTTTCAACTTGTTTGTTTAAATACCAAGGAGTACAATTGCTGGATCATATGGTAAGACTATATTTAGCTTTATAAGTAACTGTCAGATTGTCTTCTGAAGTGTCTATAATATTTTGCATTTCCACTAGGAATGAATGAGAATTCCTGTTGCCCTACATCCTTGCAAGCATTTGGTATTGTCAATATTTTGGATTTTAACCATTCTAACAAATGGTAGTGATATCTTATTTGTTGTAGACTCTAAGTCTAAAGTTCTCACTTGTCCAGCAAGACAGTGGATGCAGGATTAAAAGTGAGAGATGGCTAATGTCCGGGAAAAGACAAGAGCCCCAAATAAGGGTCCTTGGTCCATACTTATTAAGATAAGAAGTCTTACAAATGTGATGGGCGTGCACAAAGAGACAATGAATCTGTGAACATTAACTCATGGGCATGAGGGAAGGGGGTTTTGAAGATATACGGTGTTAGGAGTTTGGGTAAATATAAACCAAAATCCTGGTGCCGGGCCAATGGACAGATGGTTGTTAATGGCAGACAGGAGGTGCCATGTCTGTTTATATTAGCTAGCCTAGGGGATAAGACAGAGCACATAACCTCAGGGTTAACAAGGTACCTTTCTTTTGTTAATTAGCTCCACTCAGGACAGCTTCACCACAGTGCAGCAGTCTATAGACCTATTTACCTGTTTACCTAATTTGGTCCTTCCTTCCTGTGAAAGCAGCTTTCTTCTATAGTACTAAATTGGGGGACACTTTTGCCCTGAATACCTAATCTTGCTTACCTCTTATACCTTTGTATTGGGGACCTTTGCCCCCCTACTCTATTCTGAGGGCCTTAGCCCCTCTTCTCTATCCTTATTCACTTAATCTTGCTTACCCAAAATCAGGTATAAGTATTCTATGGCTTTGTAATTCTTTATGTCTTGTTAACCCATTGTGCAAGCCCAGGGAATTCCTAAGCTTATCCCTCACACTCATTATTGTTTTAATCTGCAATTCCCTAATGATAAGTGATATTGAGAATCTTTTCATATACTTATTTGTCATCTGTATATCTTCTTTGGAAAAGATTGGCATTTTTACTAAGCATGATACTCTTGAGATCCATCCCAGTTATTGCCTGTGTCAACAGTTTGTTCCTTTTATTTCTCAGTAGTATTCTGTAGTATGGGTTTATCAGAACTTGTTTAGCAATTTACCTGTTGAAAGCCTTTTATGTTGTCTCCAGTTTGGGGCTATTTAGAATAAAGCTGAACATTGGAATATAGGTTTTTGTGTTTACATAAAATTTCATTTCTCCAGGATAAGCATCCAAAAGTGTGATTCATAGATCTTATGGTATGTACATGTTTACTTTTTAAAGAAACTGCCAAATAATTTTCCATAGCACTTATATAGCTGACCCTTGAACAACATGGGTTTGATCTGTGAGGGTCCACTTGTATGTGAATTTGTTTTTATAAATACAATACAGTATTAGGTATGCATTTTCTCTTCCTTATGATTTTCTTAATGGCATTTTCTTGTCTCTAGCTTACTTTATTATAAAAATACAGTATATAATACGTATAACATATAAAATGTGTGTTAATCAACCATGTTTTTGGTTAGGCTTCCAGTCAGCAGTAGGTTATTAGTTAAGTTTTGGGGGAATAAAAAGTTGTATGTGAATTTTTGGCTATGCAGGACAGTGTCCCTAACCCCCGTGTTGTTCAAGGGTCAACTGTAGTATTTTATATTTCAATCAGAATTATTTTTTTAAATTTTGCTTTACAAATTTATTGGTATTGTACCAAATTACTGGTGTTGCAAGTTTTTATCACAAATAGATATTGGAATTTTTTTCCTAATGTTTATTTATTTTTGAGAGAGAGAGAGAGAGAGAGAGAGCAAGAAAGAGCGAGCGAGAGTGAGCAGGGGAGGGGCAGAGAGTGAATCTTAAGCAGGCTCCAGACTCTGAGCTGTCAGCACAGAGCCCAGTTTAGGGCTTGAACCCACAAACCATGAGATTGTGACCTGAACTGAAGTCGGATGCTTAACTGACTGAGCCACCCAAGAACCCATATTGGAATTTTTGATGTTATTTTTCTGCATCCGTTGATATGATCATATGTTTTTGCTTCTTTAGTATCTGTTATGGTGGATTAAATTGATTTTCAAATGTTGAGCCAACCTTGAATAACTGGAATAAACCCTGTTTAATCATAGTGTATACTTGTTTTTACATATTGCTGGATTCAATTTATAAATATTTTCTTGAGGGTCTAAGGAATCTCTCTATTTATGAAGGATATTGGCCTGTAATTTTCTTTTTTAAATGTTTATTCATTTTGAGGGGGGGAAGAAAGAAAGGAAGAGAATCCCAAGCGTGCTTTGCCCGAATCCCAAGCGTGCTTTGCCCGATGCAGAGCTCAATCCCACAAACCGTGAGATCATGACTGGAGCCTAAATCAAGAGTTAGATGCTAAACCAAATGAGCCACCCAGAGTCATTGTGTTATCTGTAGGTTTCATGCTTGTAGTGATGTCTCTGGTCCTTTGTGGTCTTTGCAATACTTACAGAGCCTTTGTGGTCTTTGCAATACTTAGCCTCCCTTAGGATCTTTTGTAGGGCTGGTTTAGTGGTGATGAATTCCTTCAGTTTTTGTTTGTTAGGGAAAACCTTTATTTCTCCTTCTATTCTGAATGACAGGCTTGCTGGATAAAGGATTCTTGGGTGCATATTTTTCCTATTCAGTCATTTAGCTTCAACACTGCTTTCTTTGTGAGAAGAGGGAACTCAGTTCCCCCTATTTCTCTGCCATGTTGGCCCCCTGCATTGAACTGCCCTGGACATTAAATTTTTTTAATAAAAAAAAAAACAATTTGTGGCAATTCCAAATTCTCCACATCCTTACCAGCACCTGTTTAATTTCTGTTTGTTTTCTTTTCTTTATAGACATTTTAGTCATGGGTGTGAAATGTTCTCTTGCTTATTGTGGATTTAATTTACATTTCTTTAATGACTAGTGACATTTAGCATCTTTTCAAGTGTTTGTTGGCCATTTGTGTAGCTTTGGAGAAATGGCTATTCAAGTATGTTTACAAATTTTTAAAGAATTAGTAGCAAGCAGGGAACTTTATATGATACTTTTTAATAGCTTTATTGAGATATGATTCACATAGCATAAATTTTACCTTTGCCCACCTTTTCATTGGGTTGTTTGCCTTTGTTGTTGTCAGTGTTCTTTATATTAAGGATACTAAAAATTCATCAGATATATGATTAGCAAGTATTTTATCCCATTTGTCTTTTCAGTCTCTTGACTGTATTTTTTAATGCACCAAAGTTATTAATTTTTATGGAGTCCAAATACTTTTTCTTTTGTTTCTTGTGCTTTTGGTGTCTCTAAGAAACTATTGCCTAATCCATGTTTGTGAAGACTTACTTCTAGTTTTCCTTCTAAGAATTTCATAGTTTTAGCTCTTATATTTAGGTATTTGATCCATTTTGAATTAATCTTTGTATGGTGAGTAAAAAGGATCCACTTCCTTGTTTTTGCATGTCAATATCCAGTTGTGTTTATTTGTCTCATTATTTTTTTTTCTTCAGAGTGAAAAAATTAACTGAACTATCTTCAAGTTTGATGATTGTTTTCTTCTGCTGCCCAAGTCTGTTGTTGAACTCCTCTAATGAATTTTTCATTTTACTTGTTATATTTTTCAACTTCAGGATTTATAACTTCTATTTCTTTATTGTTATTCTCTATTTGGTGAGACATTGTTCTCCTGGTTTATTTTAGCTCTTTGAGCATATTTAAAACAATTGATTTGGGGATGCCTGGTTGGCTCAGTCAGTTAAGTGTCTGATTCTTGGTTTCAGCTCAGGTCATGACCTCACAGTTAGTGAATTCAAGCCCCATGTCGGGCTCTGCACTGATGGTATAGATCCTGATTGGGATTCTCTCTCCCTTTCTCTCCCTCTGCCCACTCCCCCTCACACTATCAAAATAAATAAATACACTTAAAAAATAAAACAATTGATTTGAAGTTTCTGTTTAATAAGTCCAATGTCCAGCCTAATTTGGGATAGTTTGCATTTCCTGTTTTTCTGTGAATATACCATAATTTCTCTTTACATGCCTTCTGATCTTTTTTTTTTTTGTAAAGTGGACATTATGAATATTATACTATGTTACTGTGGATATCACATTGTCCCCACTCCCACCACAGGATTTGTTGTTGCTGCTTTTTGTGGGGTATAGCTTTTTGTTTGTTTAGTAGCTCTTCTAAGCTATTTTCTAATATTGTATTCTTTGTTCTTGTGGTCACTGAAGTCTGTGTTTTGTTAGCTAGTCAGCTGGTAGTTTAACAAAAATCTCCTTAAATAATGAAAACTAAAAAATAAATTATCTCCTGGGTCTTCTGCTTTCCCTGGGTTTAGAGTCCAGACCCATCATTCAGCCACTGCTGGTACTTTAGCCACAGAGGAAGGGATCATCATGTCACATGTTGGACAGAGTTGGGAGTTCAGACTCTGTACTTGGTCTCTCCTGGCTCTCATTATTATTGATGTCCCTCACTGTAGTGGCTGACTAGGGTAGAGCATGGATTGTCGGTAAGTTTTCTATCTTGGTGGGCTGCTCCCTTTCCTTATTCTTTGGCTAGAGTGAGCAGGCTTCTTTTTAGGGGTGTGTTTGTGTGTGTTCATGCATGCGTGTGCATGTGTGTGTGTGCCGTCTGCTTGTTTATTGCAGAATTTTCCAGTGCATACTTTGTGATAAATGGAAGGTAAAAAGAAAATGCAGGTAACTCAGTGCTGTGTTGCTCCATAAGTCCCAAGGTCCCTAGCCAGTCTGCCCTTCTCTTTCCACCTCTCAGCATCCCTTTAATGATTTTCTGTTGTATTATGTCTAGGGTTTTAATTATAATTCCTTGGAAAGAATAGGGAGAAATAAATCTATTGTCATCTGGAAACAGAATTCCTCTGTTTTAATTTTTAGAAAGTATTTGCTTTGGCTTCTGGCAGGCAGTTAAAGTGGAAGCAGATCACTTTAATCCAACTAGATATTAAGACACTTCAAGGATGAAGTTGTTTGTTGTTTGTTTTGGTAAGGCATTATATCTTTTTTTTTAAATGTTTATTTTGAGAGAGAGTGTGGGAGGGAAGGGGCAGGGGGAGTGGCAGAGGGAACAGGAGACAGAGAATCCCAAGCAGGTTCTGCACTGTTAGCACAGAACCCCATGTGGGGCTCGATTTAACAAACTGTGACATCATGACCTAAGCCACCAGGTGCCCCAAGCATTATATCTTTGTAAAGTACTTTTACTCTTTGTGTACTCCTTTAACATACCAGCTGAAAATTTAGGGGCTTATTATGGATTCTTTGCCATCTTGGGCAACAAGCTCCTTAAGACTGCTGATAACTGCTTATCTTGTCATCATCTTAACATCTCTTTTCTACTTGTGTTCTCCAGCATAGCCATTTAGAAATCAGTAAATTCCTCTATGGAAAATGTGGCTCAGACTATCATGCTTATTTCACTGCTCTTCTTCCTTCTCCCAAATCTTGTTACTTGAATTCCTGAACTTTGACTTTTGCCTCATCATCTCCATGAAACTGTGGAAATCTCTGCTTAGTTTCTCTATATCTTAGCTGCTTTCTGCTTAATTTTTAAACCTCTGTGTCTGTATTTCTTAACAGCCAGCTAGTTCCTACAGAGATTAAGAGGTGTAGTATATCAGGTTCACCTCAGTGAGTTTCCCTTCACTCTAGGATCTTTGCCCCTCAAAATCTGTTTGCCTTGGTAGATTTTGATGTAATAACACACACACACACACACACACACACACACACACACACACACTTCAATTTTATAGATTTTCTTTGTGGGTAACTTTGTTGTATAAAGTCGCTCACAATCATAGAAGAAGTTCTTAGTAAAGTTTTATAGTTTCCTTTAAATGGATTTTCAAATATATTTTGTTAAACGTATTTCTCAATTATAGTTTTGCTGATAATAATATAAATATTCTTTTTTTCCCATTACATTCTCTAATTGCTTATTGCTTTGTTTACAAAGGATGTTAACTGGTGTATTTTATAGCAAAGCAATTATTTATTCCAAAGTGATAGTTTTTTTTTCTTCTAATATTTATCCATTTTTTCTTAGCTTAACCTACTGGCCTGGGTTTTATAATAATACATGAAACAGTAGTAATGTTAACAGTCAATTTTATCTCCTTTCTCACTTTATCAAGAATTCTTTTAATTTTTCACCATTAAGTATGAAGTTTTCTGTAGACTTCATATGAATATATTTTACTGAATTTAGATGTTTAGGAAATAATCCTTATTAAGCCAAGTTGATTTTTTACAACAGGTATAAATTATTAACTCTTATAAACATCTATCCCATTGCTTGAAATCTTTTTCAAGTTTTCACTGAATTGCAAACTTCTTTCTCTAGTTTTATACCCCCTTTGGTCTTTCCCAATCATTCTCTAATTGGCTAGCTTATAATGTTGTTTCAGTTATTTAATTCTGCCTTAAAGTAAATGTTATTTTTTGTTTATCTCCTTGAAGACTTTTTGCCTTTTAAGAATATCTGTACTCCCATTCTTGGTACAGTATCTGTCCCTTGTATGTAGTCAATGATTTTATGCAATTAATTCTTATTAATATTTTTGTCATGATATTTGACTATGCAGAATTGGTAGAGGTGGAAGTTTCTAATCCTAAGCAAAGTTTAGACCTAGGAAAAGAAAGGTAAATATGGACCCAGTTCTGCTTGTGCTCCTGCTTCATTCTCAGTTGATATTTCTCTGAATTATAGAATATTGGACCTGGTAGTTTAGTTATCATCTACTTTAAGCCATTTATCTTATAAATGAAGAAACTGAGACCTAGTAGAGGAACTTCGTTGGCTCAAACCCAGAACTAATATTAAATCAATTTCCATAAATTTACCTGTGTTGCAAAAAGAGATGGCATTATACAGACATAATCTTATCTTTCAGGTGTGGTAATTGTCATGAGTTCTCTATTGTCATTTCTCGTCTTGACACATAGACAATGTGCAGTGGTATAGATCTGCATGGGCTTAAGGAAATGGCACAGTCTGAAGGAGAGAGAAAAGAGATTTTCATCCTCCAGCTTCTGGGATAGCAGATTCTGCTTTGGTTCACCATTTAAGTATGAACAATATTCCTTAGGGTGATCACGTACTATTGTGTTTTTGGATTTTAATGTATGAAACCACCTTGGATAGACTTTGGTTTTGTTACCTGCAGTTGCCTTCTAGCTTCAAGTATCATGCTGGATTTATATTTGAGATTCTTGAACTTTGACATAAAGCTGAATTGTAGAATTTTGGGAAGGGTGTGTGAGTGAACTGAAGAAGCAGGAAACAGAGGATTAATGGCTTTGGCAGAAACCAGAACACTCTGGTTTTAAGAACTACGTGGTTTTTGTACTTCAGACAGCTATATCAGATTCCTAAATCCCTTAGTGCTGGTTTTTACATGGCCTTATCCAAATCTCACTATACTGTAGTCTCCACTGTTCTCCTAGATGGTCTCCAAGCAGACCCATTGTGAAATTATATTTCTTGTCAATAATCAGTATTTATTCCTAGAGCCTAGGAAGCCCTGTGCTACATGGAGAGCATCAAAGCAACAACTTGGCCCAAAAGTACTTTCCCCTATCACAATAGTATAACTAAATTCTCACCATCATAGGAACCCCTTCAGGAAATACTCACTTTTTAAGTAAGGTATGGATTAACAACACTTACCCAGAAATCAGAAGTCTCAGTCCCTCTCTGACACTTATTAGTTATTGGTTTGTGACCATTAAAACCTCTTTGTGTTTTAGATTCCTATTCCTTATATAGTTTAAAAAATTCTTCCCTTGCTTACCTATCAGGATTGTGATAAGAATAAGATCTGACAATAAGTGGCAAAATACATCATAAGTGTACAGATAGAATTCATTATTAATGCAACACCATTTGCAACCATTTATTGGATGCCCATTTTATTCTGTTTACTCAGTTATATATAATATATAATATGTATTCTACTCAGTTATATATAATATATAATATGTACTCTATACTAATATATAGTATGTATTATATATATAATTTTTCTCATGAAATCATCACACACTCTAAAAGAAATAGCTATTATTATCCTTTTCTTTGAGATAAAGAAACTAACTATATTAGTTTCTATTGCTGATGTAACAAACTACACACAATCTAGTAGTAAAAGCAACACATATATTTATTTAATCTCACAATTCGGTAAGTCAGAAGTTTGCTTGACTAAGCTGGGTCCTCTGCTTATAGAGCCTCACAAGTGTGAAATAAAAAAAATGTTGTCAGGGCTTCATTTCTTTTTGTAGGCTTTGGGGATACATCTGTTTCCAATATCATTCAGACTATTGACCAATTTCAGTTCCATGTGGTTGTTGAACTGAGGTACCCATTTCCTCACTGCCCCGTTGGCCAGAGGTCTTCCCTAGCTTCTAGAAGCCACCTGCATTCCCTGGCTTGAGGATCCTTTCATCTTGAAAAGCAGCAACAGAGGATTGAGTTCCTTTCATGCTTTGAATCTCTCCTGCTTCCTCTCTTTCTCTTCTGCTTTTAAGAGTCCATGTGATTACACTGGACTCATGTAGATAACCCAGAATGATCTATGTTAAGGTCGGTTGATTATTAACTAATTCCATCTGTAAATTCTTTTTGACCCTGTGGTGTTAACATATTCATGGACATAATACTAGTGGGTGAAGATCATGGGGACCAAAGTTTTGCTACCACACTAAAAGAGACACTTTTATTTAATTTTAATGTCTATATTCTTAATCAGAAAACTCATAATAATATTAATAAAACATAAATTAATGAATGTAAGTATTTCATATATTTTAAAGTGATGTGTATATATGTGTTTGTTTGTATATACATGTATCCTCTCTGCTTAAGGGAATAGATGTCCCTTACCAAATTTTTCTGCCACAGATTCTTATTTGCAGTGATGAGGCTCTTACTGTCTGTTATCCATTTTAGCTCTTCAACATAAAGACTTTGATTCCTACTGCAGAAGGTAGTGTTGAGCTGTCTACTGATATATTTGTCAAGTAAGTAAACTATAAAGGTTCACTTATATTTTAGATGCAGAGGTTCCCAGAAGGGCTTGAAAGCTATTCCTAGAGTCTTCCTTTCAGCTATTCCAGAATTGCCAAAGCACATTTAACTGTAACTTCTTTCTCCTTTCACCAGCATCAATTTTGTTCTCTATTTGTACTCTATTATACCCCTTTTGAGCCCAATATGCACACAGAAACCAGAATTCTCTCTCCAATATGCATATATGTTTGTTACAACATCCTTCAGTGGTTTCTCTTTGCTCTAAAAATTAAAACTAAGCTCTTTGTAGTGGCTTGCAAGACCATGCATAAATTGGTTGCTGCTTACCTTTCTGCCCTTATTTCTAGCCATCTCCTCCTCTCTGTTTTTGTTCCAGAAGTACTGAAAAACTTTCATATTTTCCAGCATAGTGTGATCTCTTTCCCCTTTCGATCTTCCTATGTGATAGAAAATTCTTTTTCAATCTGACTCCATAAGTTCATCATTCATGTCTCTGTTCAAATGTTACCTCCTCCGTGATATCTTCTGTTACTCCCCAAATCTCACTTTAAATTTTTTTTGTTTATTTTCATTGTACCCTTTATTTTCCTTCTCATTGTACTTTTATCATACTTTAATTTATAATTCTACCAGTAAGCCATCAACTTCTTGAAGATGAGCATCATGTCTATTTATTATCGTGTTGTCATAACTTAGCATGGTTGTGAAATATTTTGCTCTAGTCTGAGCGGATGTGATAATGCATCTCTGTTTTCTTAAGATATAAAAACTTGGGAATAGTATTAACCTTTCATAACCCTTCTTGCCCTAGCACTGATCTGGATGGTCTGTACTAGACTAAGAAGTTTGCCTCTTGGGAACCCTAACCTGATCAGATGTTAGTTCTTGCGAAGCCAACAATCAAACTGAGACTTCAAAGGTTTTCCCCTTGGAGGATGACCAAATATTAGTATACCATTGGCTATCCCCAAAAGCATCTTAGGAATACTTTTTCACACCATGGTTCTTTCCTTCTTTTCTATGTTCCTTCCTATGGCCATTTGATTCCCTTCCATGTTTATTGGCCTATGTACTGTGGTATTCTGAACATACAACGTGGCTGTATGCTTTTATACTTAAGGCCACCTACTCCTGTACCATGACCATTTGCTTATGAACCATGGCTGTCTGAACATGTATTCTCATGTATTTTGGCTGCCTGTTCATAAATCTATGTTTTTTAAAAATTATGGTTGTCTACTACTTAAGGACCATCTGCTCCAATACTATGGTTGTTTGCTTCTGCATTATGCCTCTTTCTGTGGAATTGTGCACTTAGGTTCATGTATCATGATTGTTTCATTATAATTATCTGATTCTGTATAGTCAATACTATTGTAATAACATTGTAGGTTACAGACGGTGACTATACTGACTTTGGTGAGCAGTGCATAATATACAGAATTATCAAGTCATTGTGTTGTGCATGTGAAACTAATAAAACATTGTATGTCAACTATATTTCAATTTAAAAAGAACATAGGAAGGGGTACCTGGGTGGCTCAGACAGTTAAACATCCGACTTTGTCTCAAATTGTGATCTCACAGTTCATGGGTTCAAGCCCTGCATCAGGTTCTGTGCTGACAGCCTGGATCTTGCTTCGGATTCTCTGTCTCCCTCTCTCTCTACCCCTCTCCCGCTTGTGTGCTCATTCTCTCTCCCTCTCTCTCAAAAATAAATAAACTTAAAAAAGTAACATAAGAATAAAGTTGGTGCTACACCTTCACTATGGCCCTTGGTTCCTATTTCATGTCTTCTACTTTTTTCCTTTTTTTTCCCCATGGTTATCATGATCAGTAACTTTAATGTTCGTGCATTATAGACATCAAAGCAAACAAATGTCATCTTTGGTTAACTAACATGGTCAGTTCTTAATGCACTGTGGTCATTTGAACATTCACCACTATAGTCACCTACTCCTGTGCCATAGGCACCTTCTTCAGCAGTATGGTGAGCTGAGCACATGCTGAAATTTATGCCATCATGGCAGTATGAACTTAATCATAGCATAAGTTCCTGCCCCAAGGTCACATCATCACCTTAACACATGCCATGGTCACCTTGGCATAAATAATAGGCAACTGATCATATATTTAAATCATATCTATGGTTTTCTTCCCCTGAAGCATAACTTTGCCACTCTAAGTATGAGTCTCTATACTTTAGATACCCACACAAGCACTAGGGCCTTCTGTTTCTGAATCAGAAGTATAGCAAGAACTTATGCATATGAACCTGAACCATGATCATGATGTCATTATTATGGTCTTTAAACATATGTCGGTGTCTGCCACGTGCCATGGTCATTTTAGCACTTACCATGGTCATCTTTTCTTGATATTATTATTCTTTCGGTAGAGCCAGGGCCTATAACTTCCATGTTACATATAATTTACCTTTTTGGTAGTTTCCCTTAACATTCACCATAACATTGTATACTTGTACTGGAGCTTTAAACCACTGTAGTATGATTACTAGCTCATGAATCATGGCTTTCTTGACATGTTACCTTATTTAAATGTATATATCAATGTAGTCTTGTGTACAATGTTGGATACAGTTATAATATAGATACTTGTAAAGTACATCTAGTAGATAAATGCAGCACACTTTACTGTGGCTGACATATATCTACTCATATTATGGCTGACTGATAATATTTGGGGCTTTCTGAGTGTGTATTTTGTTCAGGTAGTAAAATTACAGACATATATATTTTATATAGCACACAGTCATTTAATCGTATACCGTGACATCTCTGTTTGCAACAATGCCATTTATATTGGGTTTTAAAGGGCTGCTGTAATAAAGTACAACAAACTGGGTAGCTGAAAACAACAGAAATTTGTTTTCTCACAGTTCTGGAGGCTATAAGTCCAAAATCAAGATGTCAGTAGGGCTGTCCTCCCTCCAAAGGCTCTAGAAGAGGATTTATTCTTGCCTCTTCAAGTTTCTGATAATTGCAGGTATTCCTTGGCTTATTGCATCATCACTCCAATCTCTGCCTCTGTCATCACATAACATTCTTGCTAAACTTATCTCTTCTTATAAGGATACCAGCCATTGGGGGCCTGGGTAGCTCAGTTGGTTGAGTGTCTAACTCATGATTTCAGCTCAGGTCATGGTCTCAGTTTGTGGGATCAAGTCCCTCATTGGGCTCTACACTGACAGCACAGAGTCTGCTTGAGATTGTCTCTCTCCCTCTGTCTCTGCCCCACATCCCTCAAAGTAAATAAACTTAAAACATTTTAAAAAGAATACCAGCCATTGGATTTAAGGCCCACCCTAATCCAGTATGACACTATCTTAAAACTTGATTATATCTTCAAAGACCCTATAACCAAATTAGGTGACATAAGTAGGTACCAGGAAATAGAACTTCAAGGTCTCTTTTTGGAGGGGACATAATTCCACCCATAATGGCATCTACACTTGAAGATATTTACTTTTTAAAAGCTTTTTAATAATACTTATTATTTATTTAAAAAGATTGTAAAGACTTTTATGCATGGTGAAGCATTGAATAGAATTTTAATTTTTTAAAGGTTTATTAATTTTTCAGAGACAGAGACAGAGCGTGAGGGGGAGGGGCAGAGAGAGAGGGAGACACAGAATCTGAAGCAGGCTCCAGGCTCTGAGCTGTCAGCACAGAGCCTGATGCGGGGTTCAAGCCCACGGACCATGAGATCATGACCTGAACTAAAGTCAGACAGTTAACCAACTGAGCCACCCAGGCATCCCGAATAGAATTTTAAAGTACCCAAATTGGTAGACCATTGCAATCTAGATTTAGAGTCTATCTTGCTGAAATGAGAAAACGACATTTTGGAAAATATGATGATTAAGACAATGAGATCCCAGTCACTATCAACTAATATTTAACTGTTTCAACATTTGTTTTTCTTTGTTCTTCATGCCATGGTTTATTTATCTTAATTTTATTACAACATGGAAGTAAGCATTTTGTACATTATGTTTCTCAGTGAATATGTGCAATAATTTTTAAATTATTATTTATTTTATTTGCGTATAACTGACACATGTTACATTAGTTTCAGGTGTACAGAATAGTGATCCAACAAGTTTATACATTATGCTATGTTCACAAGTGTAGCTACCATCTGTCACCATACATTGCTATTACAGTATCATTGATTGTATTCCTTCTACTGTGCCTTTATTCCCATGATGTATTCACTCCATAACTGGAAGCCTGTATCTTCCATTCAAAATTTGCTTTTATATTATGGTTTTTGATTAGGTGTTATATCCATCTGAGTAAGCACCACAGCTTTTTCATATACTGCTGATGTGTGAGCATGATCTGTGATAATGTTCTATGTCATAATTATCATATTGGGCAGTACTGTTACTAATTCATACATCAGTCATATCTATCTTCTACTGTATCATTGTTCTGTGGTCCTATACCATGTTCAACTGCACCTGTATTTTGTATATATTTAGTTTTTGTTCAAGGTGACACATTTATTTTTGTTGGATATTTTCTTGTGATATGTCCTCCTGTATCATCATCATTCATACTTTACATTTTGGGGTTGTCAGGATGTACATCATGGTAAAATACTCAAACTTAAGAGGTGTATGTTTATGTACCATAGCCATCTGATATTGGATGGGGTCTCATTTTGCACCATTATCATCTCATCCTTGACTGAAAGAACTGAATTCTGTACTATGGATTTGGGGTAGTGATGTTCAAATGACTGAACATCACTCAGTGTTTATCTGCTCCTACAGGGTATTCAACTGTTTGTGTATAGTATGAGTTTACTCATTGACTAGAAATATATATATATATATATATATATATATATATATATATATATATGTAAAATCAATGTTGCTAATCCATCGTGAGTATGTAAAAAAGCATCATGATTTTCTGTGTATAGAATGACAACTTCTATAACATGGATATTAGCTCTTGTATTATGGTCATTAGCTCCTGTGCAATGGTTGTTTCCTTCATATTTGCTGTCTGCTCCTGTACCATGTCTACTAACTGTATCATAGCTGTTGGCTCATATGATGGCATAGTTTGAGTATATAACAGGCTCAAAGATAAATCCTGGATATTCACCAAATGATTATTTTTAATTAGGCATTATGTCCATCCGAGTCTTCTTTTTTTTTATCATTGTCATCTTCTTCTGGACCAAAGTCATTCATTGCTTGCATGGTGATTTTTATCATGCATTGTATCTAAGTAAGAATCACACCATACTTTATTACCATGTCCATCTGTACCTGTATCATAATTGACAGCATATGTCCTATAGGTGTGTGGTTGTGCAGCATGTCCTATAGGTTTGTGGTGTGATCTTCTCCTGGACAAATACCATACATTCAAGTAAATAAAAAAATTATCTGAGCAGTTTTTCACTATATGATTCTTCCTTGGTGTACCATATCAGTCTCCTCATTCATATATAAATCAACTCATTCTCCATGATAGTCTAAACATGCATAATTAATTTCTGCTCATATACTCTGTTTAAAGTTACACTATGGATTTCCACTTAAACTCTATGCTTGGTTGAAAATACACTATCATTGTCTAGTCTTATACTGGGAATTACTATTTTGTACCATGTACATGAGTTTGTGCACCATGGTTTTGGTATTGCATCACTGTTTACCCCAAAACCTGGATGTCACTCATGTTGCAGATTCTTTTGTGTGTGCATCATGGTCAAATGCTCAGACTCCTTGGTGGCTGCTTATGTACCATGAATTTTTGAGCATGTGCTATGGTGTCTACTTGTGCAACATTGCCATCTGCTTCTGGAAAAAAGCCATTCATTATTCTGTTTTTAAATCTTCTGTCATGTCTGTCAAAAGAATCACAGCATATTGTCATTTATTATAGTATTTAAGAGAATGGATAGAGGAGCCAAAATGACTGGATTTGAATCCTGAATTATCCACTTACTAGCTGTGAGATCTTGGGAATATCAATTCACATCTCTATGCTTTATTTTCTTGCAAAATGAAAAAAATAACACCTTAGAAGATTGTTGTGAGGATTATATGAGTTATTATACATAAATATTTCGAACACTGCCTGGCTTGTAGTAAGAGGTATGTGGTGGTGGTGGTGGTGATGATGATGATGATGATACTGTGTCCCTTGATTCTTTATTATGATTGTCAGCTTAAATTTTGGAGTTCTCTAGGTGTGCATTATGTCATAATGCTCATACACTTGTGCTAATGTTTAAAGCACCATGATATAAGCACATGCCATTGAATCTCCCTTTGAATAACTGCTATTTGCACTATTCTATTAGCTCCTGCCCTATTGTTTTGTGTTCTTGTATCATTACTATCTCCCCTAATACCCTTGTTCATTTGCCCCTATTTTGTGGTCATCAGCTCCTTTTCTTAGTGTGTCTGGGTGTACACCACCGTAAAATGCTCATACATTAGTGGTAGTTGTTTATGCACCATGATTGTCTGAAAATGTACTATGATATTCCTTTTAGCATTATTGCCATATGCTGCTGGCCTAAAGAAAATGTATTCATGTATTATGTTTCCTTGATTCATATGCCCAGTCTTTCTAAGTATATTCCACTACATGTTGTTTGCTTCTGTATCATATCCACATGCTTTTATATGCTAGGTTTTTGCTCATGCACCATGGTTGTCTGAGCATGCAACATGCTTGTGTGCTCATACCCCATGGTTCCTGAGCAGAAAACTTCATTGCCCAGTGCTCTACAGTGAAATGGTGTTTCATGCATCATGCATATCAGTTTATGCTTTATGGTAATTTGCTCCTATTCCATGGCTCTCTACTCCTTGATCACTCCTCCTTTTCCTGTGCTGTATCTACATATTCAAAAATGATAGATATTGTGACATGTCACTGACTTGTCTTGAGTGTGCATCACTGTAAAATGCCTGTGGTGACTGTTCATGCACTTGGTTGTTTAAACATGTACCATAATTTCACCTGTTTCATCATGCCATCTGCTTCTTAATAAATTTGTTGAGTTTTAAAAAATCACCAACTTGGGTGCCTGGGTGGCTCAGTCAGTTAAGCATCCAACTTCGGCTCAGGTCATGATCTCACGGTTTGTGGGTTTAAGCCTCATATCACACTCTGTGCTGACAATTCAGAGCCTGGAGCCTGCTTCACATTCTGTCTGTCTGTCTGCCTGTCTGTCTCTCTCTCTCTCACTCTGACCCTCACTCACTCACTTCTGTCTCTCTCTCAAAAATAAACATTACAAAATTTAAAAAATAATAAAATCACCAGCCATATCCATTTCAGAAAGCATACTGGCATGTCTATTTGCTTCTGTGTCATCACTTGATTCATGCCATGGGGTTATATAGGTAACCACCATAATTAAATGCTCAAATACTAGTTGTGGCTGTTAATGCAACATGGTCATCTGAGTATTTTGTGTAAGGTCTCCTTTGGCATACCTGACTTCTAATGGGCAAAACTATTCACTCCTATACCATGGATGTTCTGTAATGTACAATATCTATCTGAGTACCAGATATCATGAACACCACAACATGGTTTTCTTTTCCCAAAACAAGTTTGTGTACCATATCCTATATCTTGTGGCTCCTGTATCATGACTACTATGACACAGTATAGAGTGTTTTTACCTGTGTGCATTATAATTAAATGATCAAACACTGCTCTTGGCTTTCATCAACTGTTGTGTGAACATATTCCATAGTGTCTCTCTATATACCGTTGACATCTGCTTCTGAAACAATCATTTATGTATTGAGATGTTTTCATCATGTGCAATATCCATCTGTGATGTCTCCACTCATGGTTATTTCCAATTGTATTTTGTCTCTTGGCTCCAAATAGCTGCTGGCTCATCTCTATAGTTGTATGAAAGTGCATAATATGTTCTATTCTTTTATTGTGTTTGAAGTTTTACTAAAATTTTCTGTTTACTACAATCTTCTGTTTATTCATCATGTGTGTGAAAATGCACCATCACTGCTTTGTACTAAAAATGAAACTTTCTGTACCATAAATATCATTTTGTGCACCATAATTATTTACTTCAACGTGTTGGTTTCCTCCTTTGTCTTCAGTATCTACTCCTATACACTGGATGTCAGCTCATGTTGCAGGATCTTCCGAGTGTGCATCGTAGTCAAATGCTCAGACTCCTGTGGTGGCTGCTCATGCACCACGGATGTTTGAGCATGTGCTACGGTGTCTACTTTTGCTACATTGCCGTCTACTTCTGGACCAAAGCCATTTGTTCCTGTACTCTGTATTTTAAAATCTTGTACCACGTCCATTTGAGGAAGCATAGCACCATTAGTGTATATGCACAGTGCTGACTCTGAAATTAGAATGCCTGTATTTAACCCCAGTTCTGCCATTTAATAGCTTGGTGTCCTTACACAAGTCATTTCACTCTTTTGTGTCCCTGATTTCTCAATTGGAAAATAATAGTAACAATAATACCTACCTCATAGGGTTGTTGTGAGGATTCAAAGCGTTAAATGTAAAATGCTTTGATTAATGCCTGACACATAGTAAATGCTGATAATATTAAATTAGTATGTCTCTTTATTCTTTATTGTGATTTTCAGCTTGCATTCTGAGATTGTATGGTTGTACGTCTTAGTCATATGCTAAATTACTTGTTGTGGCTATATATCAGCATATTCATCTGATGTTATAACTTTGTTTCTTCTTTTGCAATAATGTCTCCTTCAATAAAACCATTTATTGCTGTGTTGTGTTCTTCATTACTCATCACATCTACCTGAGCAAGAATAGCATAATAGTTGACTACTCTACCATTTCCACCTGTATCTGTATAATTGATAGCCCATGTTTCAAGGTATGTTAATGTGCATCATGTTCAAATAAACAACAGTGATTGCTTTTGCATTGTGGTAATCTGAGCATATATCATGGTATTTCTCACTATTACCATCTGCTCCTGGATCAAGTAATTCCTTCCTGTTTTGTAGCTTTTTGATCATATATTGTGACTACCTGTGCAATTTTCACTAAGTGATTATTTTCTTTGTACCATTCTGTCTTCCCTTACATATACATGTTGGCTCATTTTCCATGGTAGTCTAAACATGCATAAGGAATTTCTGTTCATATAATGTTTAGGGTTGTACTATAGATTTCTACTCATATGCTATGATTCTGTGAAAATGCAGTTATTGTCTACTTCTGAATTAAGAATGGAAACTTTTGTCATGAATAACATTTTATTAATTGTGACAGCATCTGGTTTTCCTATACCTCTGTCATCCTGATATCAGCACACTTTGTAGGAAAATTGGGCTATGCCTTGTAGTCAAATGATCTGCCTAGTGTGGTGGCTGCTTATGCACCATGGATGTTTGATAATTGGCTATGTATCTACTTAGGCAACAGTAATGCTGTCTGTATTAATGATATGGCCATTAGTTTCTTTATTATTATTTTTTAATTTAATTTAATTTAATTTTTTTTTAAATTTACTTCCAAGTTAGTTAGCATATAGTGCAACAATGACTTCAGGAGTAGATTCTTTAATGCCCCTTACCCATTTAGCCCATCCTCCCCATAACCCCTCTAGTATCACTCTGTTTGTTCTCCATATTTAAGAGTCACTTATGTTTTGTTCCCCTTCCTATTTTTATATTACCTTTGCTTCCCTTCCCTTGTGTTCATCTGTTCTGTGTATTAAAGTCCTCATATGAGTGAAGACATATGATATTTGTCTTCCTCTGACTAATTTCGCTTAGCTAAATACCCTCTAGTTCCATCCACATAGTTGCAAATGGCAAGATTTCATTCTTTTTGATTGCTGAGTAATACTCCATTGTATGTATGTATGTATATGTGTGTGTGTGTGGGTGTGTGTGGGGGTGTGTGTGTGTGTGTGTGTATAGTATTTGTGTTTGAACTCTAACTGGCTGATTTGGATGCCTTTTATTTCTTTGTGTTGTCTGATTGCAGAGGCTAAGACTTCCAATACTATGTTGAATAACAGTGGCGAGATTGGACATCCCTGTCTTGTTCCAGACCTTAAGGGGAAAACTCTCAGTTTTTCCCTATTGAGGGTGATATTAGCATTGGGTTGTCCACATATGGCTTTTATGATCTCAAGATATGCTCCTTCTATCCCTGCTTTCTTGAGGGTTTTCATCAAGAAAGAGATGCTGTATTTTGTCAAATGCTTTCTCTGCATCTGTTGAGAGGATCATATGTTTCTTGTCCTTTCTTTTATTGATGTGATGAATCACGTTAATTGTTTTGTGGATATTGAACCAGCCCTGCATCCCAGGTGTAAGTCTCACTTGGACATGGTGAATAATTTTTTAATGTATTATTGGATCCAGCTGGCTAATATCTTGCTGGGGATTTTTGCATCCATGTTCATCAGGGAAATTGGTGTATAGTTCTCCTTTTATAGTGTTTTTGGTTTGTCTGGTTTTGGAATCAAGGTAATGCTGGCTTCATAGAAAGAGTTTGGAAGTTTTCCTTCCATTTCTATTTTTTGGAACAGCTTCAAAAGAAAAGTGTTAACTCTTCCTTAAATGTTTGGTAGAATTTCCCTGGAAAGCCATCTGGCCCTGGACTCTTGTTTTTTGGGAGATTTTTGATTACTAATTCAATTTCCTTACTGGTCATGGGTCTGGTCAAATTTTCTATTTCTTCTTGTTTCCATTTTGGTAGTGTGTATATTTCTAGGAATTTGTCCATTTCTTCCAGATGGCCCATTTTATTGGCATATAATTGCTCATAATTCTCATTATTGTTTTTATTTCTGTTGTGTTGGTTGTGATCTCTCCTCTTTCATTCTTGATTTTATTTATTTGGGCCCTTTCCTTATTCTTTTTGATAAAGCTGGCGAGTGCTTTATCAATTTTGTTAATTCTTTCCAAGAACCAGCTTCTGGTTTCATTGATCTGTTCTACTTTTTTGTTTGTTTTGATAGCATTAATTTCTGCTCTAAAATTTATTATTTCCAGTCTCCTGATAGTTTTTGGTTCATTTTCTGTTCTTTTTCCAGCTCCTTAAGGTGTAAGGTAAGGTTGTGTATCTGAGATCTTTCTTCCTTCTTTAGGAAGGCCTGGATTGCTATATACTTTCCTCTTATGACTGCCTTTGCTGCGTCCCATAGGTTTTGGGTTGTCATGTTATCATTTCATTGGCTTCCATATACTTTTTAATTTCTTCTTTAACTGGTTGGTTAGCCTATTAATTCTTTAGTAGGATGTTCTTCAGTCTCTAAGTATTTGTTACCTTTCCAAATTTTTTCTTGTGGTTGATTTCGAGTGTCATAGCGTTGTGGTCTGAAAATAAGCACGGTATTATCTCCATCTTTCTGTACTTATTTAGGGCTGATTTGTGTCCCAGTATGTGGTCTATTCTGGAGAACGTTCCATGTGCATTGGAGAAGAATGTATATTCTGCTGCTTTAGGATGAAATGTTCTGAATATATCTGTTAAGTCCATCTGGTCCAGTGTGTCATTCAAAACCCTTTTTTCCTTGTTGATTTTTTGATTAGATGATCTGTCCGTTGCTGTGAGTGGGGTGTTGAAGTCTCCTACTATTATGGTATTACTATTGATGAGTTTCTTTATGTTTGTGATTAATCAATTTATATATTTGGGTGTTCCACATTTGGCGCATAAATGTTTACAAATGTTAGGTCTTCCTAGTGGATAGACCCCTTGATTATGATATAATGCCCTTCTTCATCTCTTGATACAGCCTTTATTTTAAACCTAGATTGTCTGATATAAGTATGGCTACTCCAGCTTTTTTTGTTGACCATTAGCATGATAGATGGTTCTCTATCCCCTTATTATCAATCTGAAGGTGTATTTAGGTCTAAAGTGGGTCTCTTGTAAACGACATATAGATGGGTCTTGTTTTCTTATCCATTCTGTTACCTTATGTCTTTTGATTGGAGCATTGAGTCCATTGACGTTTAGAGTGAGTACTGAAAGATATGAATTTATTGCCATTATGTTGCTTGTAGAGTTGAAGTTTCTGGTGATGTTCTGTGGTCCTTTCTAATTTTTGTTGCTTTGTGTATGTATGTATGTAAGTATATATGTATATATTATTTCATCGTTTCTCCCCTCAGAGAGTCCCCCTTAAAATTTCTTGCAGGGCTGGTTTAGTGGTCACAAACTCCTTTAATTTTTGTTTGTCTGGGAGTCTTTTAATCTCTCCATCTATTTCGAATGACAGCCTTTCTGGATAAATAATCCTTGGCTGCATATTTTTCTGATTCAATGCATTGAATATATCCTGCCACTCCTTTCTGGCCTGCCAAGTTTCTGGGGGTAGGTCTGCTGCAAACCTGATCTCTATTCCTGTGTATGTTAACGACTTTTTTCCCCTTGCTTCTTTCATGCTTCTTTCCTTGCCTGAGTATTTTGTGAATTTGACTATGATATGCCTTGTTGATCATCAGTTTTTGTTGAATCTAATGGGGGTCCTCTGTGCTTCCAGGATTTTGATGTCTGTCTTCCCTCATGTTAGAAAAGTTTCCCACTATGATTTTCTCACATAACCCTTCTACCCCTTTTTCTCTCTCTTCATCTTCTAGGACCCCTATGATTCTGATGTTGTTCCTTTTTAAAGATTCACTGATTTCTCTAATTCTAAAAATCATGCTCTTTTGCCCTGGTCTCTCTCTTTTTTTCTGCTTCATCATTCTCCCTATGTTTGTCCTCAGTATCGCTGATTCTCTACTCCACCTCATCCATCCTTGCCACCGTGGCATCCATTCAATATTGTAGCTCAGTTATAGTATTTTTTTATTTCATCCTGACTAGTTT
Organism: Felis catus; assembly: GCF_018350175.1. Classification (NCBI taxonomy): domain Eukaryota; kingdom Metazoa; phylum Chordata; class Mammalia; order Carnivora; family Felidae; genus Felis; species Felis catus. The sequence continues at coordinate 124,540,211 of NC_058386.1, read as the reverse complement.
TTACTTCTTTTATCTCTCCAGAAAGGGATTGTAATCTATTTTTTACTCCAGCTAGTATTTTTATCGTGATTCTAAATTCTGGTTCAGACATCTTGCTTGTATCTGTGTTAGTTAAGTCCCTGGCTTTGTTTCTTCCTGCTCTTTCTTTTGGGGTGAATTCCTTCATGTCCTCATTTTGAAGGGACAAAAGGAATTAATGAGAAAAAATAAAATTAAAATAATGAAAATTAAAAAATTAAAAACAACACACACAGAAAAAAATCAAATAAAAAATGCTAGATTCTAGGTGTGTTTTGGTCTGGATGTTGAAAGGAGCTTCACAGATTAGCGAAAAAAGGGAAAGAAAAAAAAGGAAATCATTTGAAAAAATGAATACAGTGAAATAAAATAAAATGAAATGATGGAAGTAAAATAGAATTTGAAAAAAAATTACACAAAAGTAAAGAATATAGTAGAAAAAATTAAAGTAAAATATCCTAAGTAAAAATTGAAAATAAAAATATTTTTTCTGTTTCTGTATTCAAGAAGAAGAAATGAAAAAGAGAAAAAATAAAAAAATTGAATATAAGGACCAGCAAACAGAGTGAAATACGATTGAAATTACTTTGTTTCCCCCTAGAAGTCAAACTATGAATCGCTAAGTGGGGTTTGGTGTAATGGCTCCATTCTCCACTAGATGGCACTGCTTATCTTACTGGGTTGGAGTGTTGTGGTGCTTGTAGGTGTGTATGTGCACGTGTGGAAGCAGTGAACATGGCATCACCCAGCTACCCAGTCTCTAGTATCAGAACTCTGTTCTCCTCGATCAGCAATTACACACCTATCCTTTGTCTTTAGCTTCTATTCACTCCCCGCTTTTACACTGTCCATGACCAAGCCCCAGAGAGCACTTCCCTCTTGAGTATTATTTCAGATGAAGCTGTTTATCTTGACCTCTTATTTCTGAGGGATTGTGGCTTTGACCTTTTCTGCCCTTCTGCATGAGGGTCTCACTGAGCAAGGGCCAGGTCCTGGCTACACCCAGGAATGTTCATGGGACCATGCTGCTGCCTATGCCCAGAGACTGCAGCCTGATGCCAGCCCACCCCAGGAAAAGTTCACATGATTGGGTAGCAGCAGCATTTCATGGATTATGGCAAATCACAACATGCATCTGGCACCAGGATTCACCCCCAATGACCTTGTCCCAGCACGAGTGAATGTGGTTGTTCTCCCAGATCCACTGGGTCCTTTGCCTGTGGGGGAGCCACACAGACTCTACCAGATGTCCTCCCAGCAGGCGAACTGCCTCTCCCTGTGTGCCCTGCAGACTCTCGGACTTCACTCTGCTCCTGGGGATTCACCCTTCTCACCAGAGCACCACCAGGTATTGAGCTTCAGAGTTTCAGACTCTGCTCTCCCCCTGTTTATAGAGTCTTAATGGAATTTAAAGCCTCTCCTTTCTCCTTTCTCCCTTTTAGTTCAGTCCCTGTGGCTGTTTCCACTTTTCCACTTTCTCTCCAGCTGTCTTTTTTTTGGGGGGGAGTGCTTTTCCCAAACTCTTCCTCCACATCTCTGTCCTCCCTCCATAAGCAAAAACAGCCCCCTGCCCTCTGCACCTTCTCTCTCCCCCAGTTCACCTATCTGCACTGAATACCTGCTGAATTCTGTGGTTTAGGTTGTGCAGATTGTTGTGTTAATCCTCAAATCAGTTTTATAGGTATGCAGGATGGTTTAGTGTTGATCTGCCTGTATTTCTTGTATGTGAGACACAAAAAAACTTCCATGTTGTTCCGCTATCTTGGCTTCTCCTATTATTATTATTTTTAATGTTTATTAATATTTGAGAGACAGAGAGAGAGAGTACATGTGTGGGGTGGGGTAGGGGCAGAGAGAGAGGGAGATACAGAATGCAAAGTAGGCTCCACGATCTGAGCCCAGAGTCTGACGTGGGGCTCAAACCACCAACCATGAGATCATGACCTGAGTCGAACTCAGATACTTAACCAACTGAGCTACCTGGGCACCCCTATCATTATTATTACCTTTTTTTTTATCTCCCACCATGTACATCAGAGGTATCACAGAACCACTGATATATAGTGAGGTTAGACTGATGTACAAATCACTTTCTACCTTTCTGCTTAATTTCGTCAATCCTAAAATAATAGTAATGTCTATTTCATATTCTTGTTTTGAAAGTGAAATAGTTATATATAAAGTCCTTATTTCTTGGTATATAATAACTACTAAATAAATATAAACTATTTTCATCATTGGCATTATTATACTAGTATTATTTTCCTTTGTTCTCTATAGTATGAGTGACAGCCTATGTTCTGAGATTGTCATGGTTTACATTATAGTCAAATGCTTAAGCACTGTGGTGTCTTCACAAAACACAAATGTCTGAGTATTTGCCATGATGTCACATATTGGGTCATTGCCATCTGTTTCTGGACCATTTCATGTCAGCTTATTTTATAATTTCTTAAATATTATACCAAATCTACTTTAGTAAGTATTATTCTATGGCTTTCTCTACCTACTATTTCTAACTTCTTCTATAATATATGTGCATCATGTTTATCTGGTATGTTCATATGCCATGGTTTTTGTATATGACATAATCACATCTACTGTTATAATGAGATTGCCATTTTCTGTTACAGAAATGTTTATGTAGCAAATTTATTTTGAACTTCCTTTTTATGACTTCCCATTATTGGCTCTCAGCATATATTTTGAAGTTATTTGATTGTAAGTTAGAAGCTCAAGTGCCAGTGATGTTTGTTAATACCCCATTGCTATTTGAGTATATATCCTTTTGCACACAAATTACTATCCCTTCATTGTAGTTTTTTTAAATCTTATACCATATCCATGTGAACAAGCTCTAAACCTGGATTTCTTTAAGTTTTTGATAATTCACCATGCTTTCCACATACTCCATATGATATATCACAGTTTTCTTAGCACGAATCATTATCATTTTATCCTGTACGGTGAATGTTATCTTCTGTACCTTAGACCATGCATTAGCTTATTCATGTTGTTTTTCAGGTCCTGTACTGAGGTATTCTTCTTTTCCATCACTACTATATGCTCCTATACCATCTAACTATATCATGGCTAAGAGCTCATTTCACAGTTTTCTGAGAATCATTATGATTGTATAGTGTTCATTGTCTCATTTTGCCTCATTGCTGTTTATTCCTTCATATATCAATAACTGCCTGCACTTGGGTGATATATATCTGCTCTTGAATTATTGCTATCTCCTCCTGTATAATAACTGTCAGCTTGTTCACAAGGCTTTCTGATTGTGCCTCATAGTCAAATGCTGAGACTCTAGTATTGCATCTTCATCATGTACTCTGCTCATTTGGTTATGCACCGTGGGATCTCCATTTGCATTAATTCCTTTAGATCCTGGACCAAAGCCACTTTTTTAAAACTCATGTTCCATGTTTTTATCACATAGCAGCATTTGTAATTACCTCTATATTATATCCATTTATTCCTGCTCCATTGCAGTTTCTTCCTGTTTCATAAGTTTAGTTGTGTTCTGAAGTTGTTTGGTATGTATCAATGGTCAAATTCTCACATGTGAATAATGCTAGAGAGTATAATGGTAAGTGAAATAAGTCAGTCAGATGCTAGAGAGTATAATGCTAAGTGAAATGAGTCCATCAGAGAAAGATAAATAGCATATTATTTCACTCACATGTGGAATTTAAGAATCAAAACAAGGGAGCAAAGGGGAAAATTTGATATTCATGTGCCTTTTTGATCTATGCCAGGGTAGTCCCTTTTACACTGTATATTACCCTCTATTTCTGGACCAAACTCATTTCATTCATGTTTCGTGCATATTTAATTCATCCAACACATATACTTCAGTAAACAGATCATTAGTATCATTCCTTTCTGTCTTAAGTTGTAGAGGTGTACTTATTTACTATGTGCTTGAACCATGATTGTGTACACCAGGCCTGAGAATGAAGTACTATAAGCATTAGATAACTGACTCATGTACCATGATTGCCTACTTTTCTATCACTATTCTACTCCTCTTTCATGTCCAGATTCATGCCTTTAATCATGTGTTGTGGGGTTGTTTGAGTGTACATGATGATCAACTGCTCAAACTTTAGTAGCTGTTCATGCACCATGGGTACTTGAGCATGTACCAGTGTACTCTGGCATTGTTCCATCTGCTCATGAAGCAAATTTCCACAGTGGTTGTTTCATTATTAGTGTATAGAAATGCAACAGATTTCTCTAGATTGATTTTGTATTTTGTGACTTTGCTGAATTCATTTATCAGTTCATGTCTTTGTTTTGTTTTGTTTTGTTTTGTTTTTCTGGAGGAGTCTCCTTGTGATCCCTGTATCTCTGGAACACGCTCTGAGCTGAGTAAATAACTGTCCCTTTCATATGTCTAGCATTGGAAATTGTGGATAATGGGTATGTGTGTTATCAACTTTACAATCTAATGCCAAACTTTTCTCTAAGGAGTTTGTTCCATTTTAGACCTCCACCAACAGTGTGGGAGAATTCCTGTTGCTTCAGATCTTTGTCAAACTTGATATTTATGAGACTGTAAATTTTCTGTCAATCAATGAAGGTGTAATGAGAATTTATTATGGCTCTAATTATTATTTCCATGATTACTAAAAAAAGAAAGCACTTTTACTTAAAGGTTAACAACAATCTGTAGTTCCTCTTTTATGAAGTACCTCTTCAAGTCTTTTATCCATTTTTACTACTGGATTTTCTCTCTTTTTCTTATGGTGTTATAGGAATTCTTCATATATTTTATATAATGTTTCTTTAGCAAGTACATGTATGTTGTGTGACAAGAATATACCATTCTGTGGTTGTTCTTTACTCTTTTTCTTACATCTTTTAATGAAAAGAGTTCTGAACTTAATATACTCTGTCTTATTAATTGCTTTCTTTATAATTAGCACTTTGTGTACATTTAAGAAATACTTTCTTACTTCAAATTTATGAGTAAGTTCACTTCTATTATTTAGTCTTATACTTTTGACTTTAATGTTTAAATCCTAAACCACCTGTAATAAATTTTTGTACGCTATGGATAAGATTACAATTTAATTGTATGAGGTATGAAAATAACCAATTGTCATAGCACCATTTATTGAAAATGCTGTATTTACCAGATAACTCTTCAGTGCTACTTCAGTCATAAATCAAATGTCCAGATATGCCTAGATTTGTTTCTGAATTCACTATTCTGTTTTTCTTTCCTGTCATCAATACCCTTCTGCCCCATTATAATTTTTAAAATCAGTCTTGATATCAATAGAGCAAGTCCTTTCACCTTATTCTTCTTCAAGACTTCAAAATATGTTCTTGGCCCTTTGCATTTACATGCAAAATTTTAGAATCAGCTTGTCAAGACTAACCAATCTATCATTCAAAAAATAAATTGACCAGTATTGACAACTTGACAATATTGTGTTTAAAGTTGTATTTCTGCATTTATTTAGGTCTTTATACTGTCTTTGCCATTTTATACTTTTATCTTACGGAGGCTTTGTACATCATTTTTTAGATTTATTTCTAGGTCTAGGTGATTCTTTTATTTTTAATTGAAGTATAATTAGCATACAGTATTATATTAGTTTCAGGTGTGCAATATAATGTTTCAACAATTCTATAAATTATTCAGTATTCATCATGATATGTGCTTTTAATCCCCTTTATCTATTTCACCTATCAGCCCCAAACCACCCCCCATCTGGTGACTACAAGTTTATCCTCTGTATTTAAGAGTCTGGTTTTTGTTGTTGTTGTTTGTTTGTCTCTTTTTTCTTTGTTTTGCTTTTTTTTTTTACATATGAGTGAAATCATATGGTATTTGTCTTTCTCTATCTGACTTATTTCACTTAGCATTATTTCTGTCCATCCATGTTGCTACAAATAGCAAGATCTCATTCTTTTTTATGGCTGAGTAATATCCATTGTGTGTGTGTGTGTGTGTGTGTGTGTGTGTGTGTGTGTGCATGTGTGTGTGTACACACACACACCGCATCTTCTTTATCCATTCATCTATGGATGGACACTTGGGTCACTTCCATCTCTTGGCTATTGTAAATAATGCTGTAGTAAACATAAGGGTGCATTTATCTTTTCAAAATAGTGTTTTTGTTTTCTTTGGAAAAATATCCAGTAGTGGACTTACTAGATCATATGGTACCTCTTAACTTTATGGTATTACATATGTAATTTTAAAAATTAAGTATATAATTATTTATCTTTAGAGTTTAATTTATTTCTGGGTATTAATTTTTCATTCAGCTATTTTTATTAAGTCTCTCACAAATTCCAATAATTTATCTGTTGATTATCTAGGATTTTCTGTGTACATAGTCTTATCATATTCAGGTAATGAGTTTTGTTTCTTCCTTTCTATCTCTTTTCTTATTCTTATTTTCTTCTACTACCTGGGACTTTTAATAGAAGGTAGAACAGTAATTGAATCATGTTCCTGATCTCAAAAGGACAATTTTTATAATTTCTCTTTTTGGTATGTTGTTTTCTATAGGTTGATTTGTCAATACCCTTCATTAAATCAAAGGAATCTCCTTCTAGTCTTATGTTATTACGTTATGTTGTTATGGTTATGTTGTTATGGTCATAACTTTAAAAAAATTTATTGAGGGTAACCTGGGTAGCTTAGTTCAGCATCCAACTTCAGCTCAGGTGATAATCTCACTGTTCATGGATTCAACTCCCACGTTGTGGCCTGTGCTGACAGCACTGAGCCTGCTTCAGATTCTCTGTCTCCCTCTTTCTCTGTCCCTCCCCCCACTCATGCTCTCTCTCTCTCTCTCTCTCAAAAATAAACAAACATTAAAAATCTATTGATGTAGGGTCGCCTGGGTGGCTCAGTCAGTTAAGCGTCTGACTTCAGCTCAGGTCATGACCTCACAGTCTGTGAGTTTGAGCCCTGCATCAGGCTCTGTGCTGACAGCTCAGAGCCTGGAGCCTGCTTCAGATTCTGTATCTCCCTCTCTCTCTGCCCCTCCCCTGCTCATGCTCTGTCTCTCTCTGTCTCAAAAATAAATAAAAACATTAAAAAAATTGTTAAAAAATCTATTGATGTAGATGAATTGTATTAATTGATATTCTAATATTCAACAAATTTTGAATGCCTAGAGTAAACCCAGTTGGGCCATGATATATTATTCATTTTAGGTATTGGATATAATTTACTAAATTTCCTTTGGAGTTTTGCCAGTAATTTTCTTTTCTCATGCTGTCATTGTCAGGGTTTGGTATTAAGGTTATGCTAGTCTAGTAACACAGATACAGGGATGTTGCATCTTTCATTATTTTGTGGATAAATTTACATATAATTTACATTATTTCTTCCTTGAATATTCAGCAAGCCTCACTGGTTAAAGCATCTAGCCTTGGGTTTTTTTGAGGAGGGCATTTTTTTTACTACTATTTCAATTTATTTACTGCTTACAGAACTATTCATTTTCTCTAATTTCTTCCTGATCCTGTTTTAGTAAGTTATATTTTTCTAGGAATTTGTTCATTTCACCTAAATCTTCAAATGTGTTATCATAAAGTTGTTCAACTACATTCATAATCTGTTAGTTATTTCATAGAATCGACTTTTGGCTTTCTTAATCATTTCTTTTATAAATTATATTCTATTTCAAAAATTGGTGCTCATGTCTTTATTAGTATCATTTTTCTCTATGGGCTTATTTTGATTTTCTTATCCCATTAAGTTTTTTTTTCTTTTTGATATATGTATATAAGGCCACATGTTTTCCTTAAGTACTGTTAGCTGCATGCCATAAGTTTTAATAGTCATTTAGTTATGGTACACTTATGATGTTATAATTTGTATTTTGATTTTATTTTTTGATGAGTTTCATATATATATATATATCCATTATATATATCCTATATTATTTTAATCATTTCAAATTTGTTGTAAGTTTCTTTATAGTCTTGTAAATTTTTGTAAATATACCTAGTGAGAGGATACCTGGGTGGCTCAGTCGGGTAAGCATTTTACTCTTGATTTTGGCTCAGGTCATAATTTTATAGTTCCTAAGATTGAGCCCTGTGTTGGGCTCTGTGGGGACAGTGTAGAGCCTGCTTGGAATTTTCTCTTTCCCTCTCTCTCTCTCTGCCCCTCCTGTCCCTTCTCTCTCTCTCTCTCTCAAAATAAATAAATAAACATTTGAAAATATATCTAGTGAGATTAAAATAATGTATATTTTTTTGCCACCAATGGATATACTATTCTATATATTTCCATTAGGTCATATTTGTTACTCATCTTGTTAAAATCTTTTATCTATCCTGATTTTTTAACGTTTATTTATTTTTGAGAGAGAGAGAGCATGTGCGAGTGGGGAGGGACAGAAGTAGAGGGAGAAAGAAAATCCCAAGCACGACCATGCTATCATTGTGGAACCTCACATAGAGCTTGATCCTACCAACCATGAGATCATGACCTGAGCCAAAACCAAGAGTCAGATGCTCAATGAACTGAACCACCCAGGTGCCCCCAAAATTGTCAACTTTTAATGCTTTCTATGTATCCTGCGTGTTTTGTTTTCTTTTGTTTCTTATTTGGATTGGTATTTCTTAAGTTATTTTATTTTTTCTCTCCTCTTCTGGTGTAGAAGATAGGTAATCTGTTTCTATTTATATGTAGTATGTGTACTATTAAGACATACACTTTACTTTTCAAAGCGTTTTTATTTTCCAGAAGTTGTATTCTGTTCTTTTTCAAGTCTCCTAGTTTACTATTCATAATGTTTTGTTATATTCAGATATTTTAAGCTTTTTCCAGTATAGATTATATAGTTTTTTCACCATTTGTGTCTGATAGGAAATATATCTTGAATCGTATTAATCCCAAGCCAGGAAGCCTCAAATTTTAGAAGTATCCCTCTAAAGGAGAAGCCTACAAAAGAGATAGAGTAGAAATGGTCGGAGGTGTAGTATAACTAGCATGGTAACATGGAGCTCAAGGAATTTCAGAGGATGAGGTTTTTATCAGAAGGAGGGAGAGGAGGAAAAGGGAAATAAATAAAGGAGGAGGGAAGGTAGAAAGAAGTTTAATCCAATAGGTGCTCTAAGATGTGGTTTATATTTTTAATACCAACATTATTGGTGATCACTGACATAGCAGTTTTAGTGAAATGATCACACTGAGATAATAGTTTCATTGAAGTGGTCAAAGAAGAAGGTAGAAAATAGTTTATAAAATAATAAATAGAAGAGGAGTAAGTTGAGATTAACAATTGTGAATTACCCATTTAAAAACCTTGATAGAGAAAGGGAAGAAGATAACTAAAAAGGAACATATTGATAGGATATTTTTTTTAGGATGAGAGAAACTTGATTATATTTATAGTCTAAAAGATAGTCTAAAATCTAAGGTTGACAGGTAATCTTTAAAGGGACAGGTTAATATTACTTTCTGAAATGAATGGAAGAGAAAGTAAGTATAAGTATAAAAATGAATAAATTTTATAGGTTGGGACAGGGCTGATGTCTTAAATTGGGTCCCACAGAAGCAGGTTCTGAGATTAGGATTTATGTGAAAATGATTTATTAAGAAGCGTTCCCCAAAAAACCTATAGAAGAGTGGAAAGTGGAGCAAGGAAGGGAAAGAGAACAAGCAAGAATATGTCAAGACAAGTATTATGAGACAGTGTTAGTCACATCACAGTTTTGTACCCATTGGGATGCTATAGTATTTGAACCTCTGCACATGCCAATCCTGGTTAAGGGCTATTCTAGGTCGGTGACTCAAATTTCCAGGCACTTCTGATTTTCAGTTTGCACAGACAAAGAGATGAAGATGGTACTTGTTGAGAGAGTCAGTGTATATAAAACTGATAAAGAGATTTAAAAGGATATAAGTAAAGCACTGTTAGTGTCTCCTATGGATGTTTTGTCCTTGATAATCTTGGATTTTTACTAAAGAAAATGCAAATTTCCTTGGATAGGTAACTTGGGAAAGAATGACAAAAGCTTAGAACAGTTGAGAAGAGTAGAGAAGAGAGCTGATTCATGACAGATCAAAAGATCATATAATGGTGCTGGCATTGGAGACAGGTTTGTCCTACAGCTGATTTGCATGATTGTGGAATTTTCTTAAGCATCACTCACCAGTCCAAGGGAACACAGATTTTTTTCATTGGTCCAAAGAAGTATTTCTGGGCAAATACAATGGAAGTTCAGATATATAAAGTGCTGGTAAAAGAGTGATTTTTTATTTGGTTCAGCCTTGAAATGAAAAGAAGTAACACTATGCAACAGCAAGAGACTAGAAGATGATGGAAGATGATGGAAGATGATGGACCAATAGACAACACTAATTTCAAAGAGTGAATAGAATAGAAGTAATATTTAAAAACTAGAAGAATAACAGAATGACAGAAAGTAGAGATACTGTAGTTTAACACTTGTGATGTGTGAGTAATTATGCATAAGATACAGAATGTGTCTATGGGCACAGATCTGCCATACTGGAAAAGAAGAGAAAGTCATGGGGATTGTGTAGGTCAAATAATCATGATAGATACATTATCAACATCAATAATGAAATACTGAAGATGATGGAAGGACATAAAAAGTGTGAGCTGAACACTGTTTTTGAGTCAGTGTGAAAAGGCTACAAGGAGGTTGACAGAAGACTAATGAAGGCACAGAGTGATACAGATAGGTGTCATGAACCTCAAATGACAAGGAGTGTGTGCACACAGAGGAGGAATAATTTCAAAGTGGCATCGAGGATATGAGACAATTCTGACCCTGTCCCTCAGTTGCATGATGTATGGGAATGTGCACATCTACACTTAAGAGGAAAGTTATTGAAGTAGTGTTTTTTTTTAAATGTTTATTTATTTTTGACAGAGAAAGACACAGAGTGTGAGCAGGGGAGGCAGAGAGAGAGAGAGAGGGAGACATAGAATCTGAAGCATGCTCCAGGCTCTGAGCTGTCAGCACAGAGCCCGATGAGGGACTTGAACTCACAAACCGTGAGACCATGACCTGAGCTGGAGTGGGATGCTCAACCAACTGAGCCACCCAGGTGCCCCAGTGAGGTAGTGTTTTTGATGTCAACCCAAATCCATTTATAGAAAGGAGAAAGGGAGATTTTTCTGTTCAGAGGGTGAGGACATAGGATCATTTGTTTTCCATAAAGTGAAAGATTGAAAAAACATGGGGAAAAGGCTTTAGGAGGGAAAGATAGTCTTAAGAATATATCTCTGGGAAGGAAAAGATGAATAGTGTAGGCATGAACTCCGGAAAGTATTTTCTCTGTTTTTCAACAAATATTTTATTGAGTAGTTACCATGTGCCAGGCACTGTTCTGTGACGCAGAAAAAGATATAATGTTTCTGTACTAATGCCGCTTATATCTAGTGGGGGAAACAGAGAATAAATATACAATGTAATTTTATGCAGAGCTGTATCCTATAAAAAATGGAACTGGGTAAGGGAGTAGAGAGAAATGAGGAAGAAATATGCAGTTTTAGATAATAGTAATCAGGGAAAGTTTCTCTGAAGTGCTGACACAGGACTAGAATCCTAAAAAAAGTGAAGGAGTGAACCAAACTGATATATTGAGGAAGAGCATTTATCACAGAGGGAAGAACAAGTGCAATGCCCCTAAGGCAGGAACATCTTGGGCGTTTTCCAGGAATAGTAGGAACATCAGTTTAACCTAATATGAGTAGGGAGAAAACAAGTAGAAAGAGGTGAAATTCAGAGTTAGTCAGTGTACAAATAAAATATATTCTTATAGGCCATGGCAAGTACTTTGGATCCAATGAAAATGTACATAAAAAATTGAGAATGGGGTGATATAATCTGATTTATATTTGAAAAAAAAAAACACCTCATTCTGGCTGCTGTGCAGAGAATGCACTGTAGGGGGCAGGAGAGGAAGCAGAGAGACCAGTTGGGAGGCTACTCTGGGTGTAAGAGATGATGGGTTATACCAGCTTGTGGGCACTGGAGGTGTTAAGAAGTGGTCAGAGTCTGAATCTGTCTTGAAGTCACAAGGATAAACTGATAGTTTGGATGTAGGTTATGGAAGAAAGAAATCAAAGTATAGATATGGATTGGATATAGGTGAATTTGACGTGGGGTGTGTATGAGAGAGGAGTTCTTGGTCTAGTGTTCTTCTCTTTATTTGATTTTTGGTTGTCTTGTTGACTGCTGTATTCCCAGTACCTAGAACAGTGCCTGGTATGTAAATGGTGCTTCAGAACTTTTGAATGAATGAAAAGAGTGGTTTCAGTGGAGTAATAGGTGAAAATACCTGATTGGTATAAGTGGTGTGAGAGAATGAGAAGTGAGGAAGTTGAGATAGTGATATCAAAAATTATTAAAATGAGTTACCATAAAAGGAAGAAAACATGTTAGGAAAGGGTTGGAAGGGAATATAGGTCAAGGGAAGGCTTTCTTTTTTAAATGATGGATGATATTATATCATTTTTTATGCTACAGGGAATGAGTCAGTGGAGAGGAGAAAACTGATAAGTGTGGGAGAGATAAAAAAAAATCACTGAAGTAAAATCCTTGGGCAGGAGACAGGGAATGAGATCCAGGGCACATGTGGAAGGGATAGTATTCAATAACAGCACAGACACCCCTGGTAACAATGGGGAAGGTAATGTATATGGCTAAGATCCAGATAAGCTGGTATAATTGATATTAAGAAAATGAAGCCTTCTGATTGTTTTACTTTTCTTGGTAAAATAAGAAGCAAGGTTGTCTTCTGAGAGTCTAGGAGGGGAGTTACTGGAGACTTAAAAGAAAGTAAAAAAATAATAATAGCTGTTTCAGAGAGTGGAAGAGTAAATTTTTTTGGCAAATGTAAAAGGATCATGGCACATTTGAAGTATGGTGAAGAAAAATTTAGACAGACCAGTCAAGCATAATTATGCATTTTTCTCCAGCTATATTTAGCTGCTCATTTGCAGGCAAAAGGATGGATTTAACCAGGGTTTATGTTTTTCCAGGAAATTACAATAGAGTAAGAGAGAAGCAAGTGTGTTGAAGATACATACCAGAGAATGGTTTTAATGATATTAATTATGAACTATGTATGTAACCCAAGTACAGCAAGAAAGGAAGTAGGAACATGAAGGTGATAATGGGGAATTTAAAGGTGGCAGGATCAAGGGATTAAAGATGAGAATGCTAAGTCAAATCATTCATTCAATGTCAGATTTCTGCGTGGTATATCAAGAATTGGCACTAAGATGTTTCTGGCTCCAAAACTTTTAATAATGGCTGTGCTTTGAAGCTAAGTGGATTTATATGGCCTCAAATGAAACTCTTGTGACACACTGAGGCAAAGAAATGTGAGAATTGGCTTTGTAGTATCTGAGTAGCAGCTTGGGATGCCTGTTCAGGTAAAGTAGTGGCAGATAGTGCCTCATAGCATCCAATAGGGGGGTTGGTTGGCAGAGTATCAGTATCTGGTAGTTTCTAGACACTGAGGTAAACAATATTTAGGAATCCTAACTGAAGAATATGCTGTAACAGTGCCTTGTACATAGTAGGTGCTCAAAAGTTTGTGATAAAATGAATTTATATTTGGAAAGGACTTAGCAGCAGACTCATCCTGGTAACAAGTCTTTATCCAGGCATCTTATGTATATTATTTAATCTTTAGAATTCTTATGAGGATTGTTATCCACATTTTACATGAAGAAGGAAGTCTTTAAAGCCTAACACAACTAGTATTTGGTAGTACTAGTAGTCCCTTGGTCTGGTGGGTTCCAAAGCCTATTCTATACCCTATCCTTTATACTATTTTACCTCATTTATGGATGTGACTTTTACAAAATGACATTCATTAATTAACTATTTATTAAGTATGCATTATTTATCAGGCATTCTTCTATGCATTGGGCATATATCTGTGAATAAAACAAGAAAAATGTCTTGTCCTCATTGATCTTATATTCTACTGGAATAACAGACAATAATAAAAATATGAAATATATATTAGAAGCACAAATGAGGAAAAATAGAGCAGGCAACTGCATAGGAAGTATGTGGGATGTAAGGAAGGATTGAAATTTTAGACAGGGTGGTCAGGGAAGACCTCAGTGAGAAAGGTTATAGTTGAACAAAAACAGGAAGTGAGAGAAGGAGCAAAGTATCTTGAAATTAGATGGAAGAATATTCCCAGTAGAGGCAATAGCAGTTGCAAAGGCCCTAGAACTGGAGCATGGCTGGAATATCCAATTGGCAGCAAGGGGGCCATGGTGGCTGAAGTGGAGTGAGAGAAAAGGGTAGTAGAGGATAAGGTTAGCCAGCTATTTGGAGATTAGATCATATAGGTCTTTGTAGATCATAACATGGCTTTTGATCTGGGAAGAAATTGGAGGATTTTGAACAGAAGAGAGATGTGATCTGACCTAACACTATTAAAGTTCACTCTGTTATATGTATAGAGAAAAGACTGTAAGAGGAGCAAGGACAGAGTCAACAAGCCCAGTTAAGAGGCTTTTACAATCATAATGAGCCAGAGTCATAGCAGCAGAGGTGACAACCAGTGGTTTTATTCTGGATATGTTTCTTTTTAAGTAGAATGCCAATGAGATTTTCTGATGGATTGGATGTGGAGTATGACACAAGAGGAGTCAAGATGACATCAGAGTTTTTACTCTGGGCAAATGGAAGGGTAGAATTACCATTACCTGAGATGGCAAAGACTATAGGGGGACTTTGTGTGTGGAGGCAAATGAATATCTGAACCTCATATTTTAACATGTTAGGCTTAATATACTTCTCAGTAATCTTAGTACAGATGTGGATTGCAGAGATATCAGATATAGAGATATTAATTTACAAGCCATCACCTTACAGATAGTATTTCTCTCTGATTTGTTACTTGTACTCTTTAGCTCTTGAGCAGACTCAATTGGTTCAGTAACCGTTTGCTATTTTGGCTGTACAATCACGTATTATGGTGCCTTAAGCATGTGTCAAAATTGTGTGTTCATGTACCACAGACAACTCATTTTAACACCAAGATTATCTTAGCCTGCACACGGGTTGTCCCTCCTATTTCATAGTCAGTCTGCTCCTATTACAGGCATCTGCTATTAAGCCCATGGTTATCTGAATATGCTCATTGGTTGTAAGTTCATAGGTCATTGGTGTTTATCCATGTGCTGTACTTATATAAGCATACATCATGGTTGTGTACTTTTGCAATGTGGCCTGGCTTCTTTACACTAACTTTAAAACTAGTATTAGGTTTACACTCTGTTCATGCAGCATAGTGGTTTAAATAGCCATGTTATTATGTGATGTTTCCTTGCTGTAATTTT
The DNA here is from genome assembly GCF_018350175.1 of Felis catus. Classification (NCBI taxonomy): domain Eukaryota; kingdom Metazoa; phylum Chordata; class Mammalia; order Carnivora; family Felidae; genus Felis; species Felis catus. The sequence goes on along the minus strand of NC_058386.1, from coordinate 124,524,855 downwards.
CACTTTATTCACTATGGTTGTATATGCTATATTTCTTTGTTCATATGCTATAAATAGCTATTTATTCACTATTGATCATGATAACTAAAAATGTCAGTTCTTCATTGTGGCCACTTGCATCTGTGTCTTAGCCCTTGACTCTAGTAAAAAAAAAATTGAGCATGTCTGTTTACTTTTGCACCATAGCCTTCTGTTCTGCACCATGCAGTCCACTTAGCTAGCATGGCCATCTGCTCCTAAACCATGTCACTTAATTCCTGATCATGGTTGCTATGATACACACATTGTGTATGCACACATCATGGTTAAGAACTGTTATACAAAATACCTCTTCACACACATCATGGTTGTCTAGGTATACCTTAGTTGTCTCCAGCTAAAGGCTGTAGCTGAAGGCTCTTTAAGTGTTACAGTTTTTAGTTTATGCACCATGGTCTCTTGAAAATTCACCAAGCTTGTCATAAGAATTTTAAGGGTCTGATGTCCTACAGTCCTTGTTTGTGTTTGTTTGATGGTCATCTGAGCATGTGTCATGGATGTATGTTCATTTAATGTTAATATCTGCTAATGTGCCACATTTTTATATATAAATACAAGGGCTGGGGCTGGTTTTGTACATATTTGATAACTTTCTAAGGCTACCTGTTCCAGTAGCATTTTTTTTAATTAAAATTAATTGTGGTAAAAAAAACACATAACAAATCTTAACCATTTTTATTTTTTATTTTTATTTAATTTTTTAATGTTTATTTATTTTTGGGAGACAGAGAGAGAGAGAGCCTGAGTGAGGAAGGGGCAGAGAGAGAGAGAGGGAGACACAGAATTAGAAGCAGTCTCCAGGCTCTGAGCTGTCAGCATAGAGCCCGACACTGGACTCAAACTCATGAACCATGAGATCATTACCTGAGCTGAAGTCGGACACTTAACCAACTGAGCCACCCAGGTGCCACAAATCTTAACCACTTTTAAATGTACAGTTTATTAGTGTTAACTATATTCACATTGTTGTGAAATAGTCCAGTGGCATGCTTTTGATCATGTATAATGTCTTAAGGAAGTGTTTATGAAGGCCCTGTTCTCTTGTTCAGTGATTATTAGGCTCATGTGCTATGGTTTTCTGACACATACTATGGTCAAATGGTTTTATGCACAAATGTATTCACATGAATTATAATAATAATGTTTATTAACAAAATGTTATGGTAGTTGGAGGACACATATTATGTCTAATCTCTTCTATAGGTGATGGCTATCTTCTCATAGTTATGTGAACATGTACCTTAGTCCGAGTTCATATAAAATTGTCTTTTATGCATCATATGATATATCATAGTTTTCTGCTTCTAAATCATGGACATTTGCTTCTGCATCACTGGCATCTATTCATAGTGTGAGAACTAAAAATAAATGCTTGTCTACCATAAATCATAACCCATAGTATATAGTAGGATAGTGTAGTTGAAACACACATACTGAGTCTCCTTGCTCATGCAGCATGGCTGTCTTGTCATATACTCAGGATTATTGCTCATGTACTTATGTTTTCTGAGCATCCATCATAGTTCTGTCACATATTCCATGGATTATTTTTGCAATTTGGCCTTCATATACGATACCAAGTCTCTTTGTTCCTGTACAGCAATTGTTAATTTTGTATCATGATTATTTGAGCATTAACATTTATCATGTAATCATACAACATTAGATTATGCTAAAGAACTGTAGATGTTCAAGTATATATAATACTGTTCATACTATAGATGTTTCTCATGCCCCAGAATCATCGGTTCATGCACCATAATTTCTTATATGCTATGGTTTTCTGAATTGTATGGTTTCTGTTCATTTCTGTAAAATGACCATCAACTCTTGTACAGTTAATAAATCATGAATGTCACAGCCCATATACTAAATTGAACATAAAAAATTGCTGTTTTTGTAAAGCAAACATTGTCAAATATTGGCATTTTTTATGACACAATCTAATGTTATGACTATTTCTCTCTGTAATGTGGACATTTCTTCATGTCAGAAGTTCATCTTTTCCATATCATAGTTTTCTATGCCTGTACCAGATTCTGTTGAAGGAGACCCATAGTTGGTGTATTAAATTAAGAATATGCAGGGGTGCCTGGGTGGTTCAGTTGGTTAAGTATCATGACTCAGGTCATGATCTCGTGAGTCATGAGTTCGAGCCCCACGTCGGGCTATGTGCTGACAGCTCAGAGCCTGGAGCCTGCTTCGGATACTGTGTCTCCATCCCTCTCTGCCCCTCCCCCACTCATGTTCTGTCTCTCTCTCTGTCTTAAAGTAAATAAACACTAAAAAAATTAAAAAAAATAAAAAGAATATGTGGATTATGACCTGATAAACGAAGAGGCATGAACCACCCACACAAGGTCAACAGGTAGCTCCCTCAGCATACAAGCTTCTATTTTGCAAAAGTGAAAACCCTGGGGTTGTTTTGATTTGCAGGTGCAGTTTTAATATGTTCACACAAAAGAAATAAAGTCACAAGATTCATTTACTTACAAATCCCAGAACAGGGAAGTAGAATGAGCTGGGGGAATGTCAGTCCTCCATCCTAGGTCACAAGCTAGCAGGAGATAAAAAGCAAGGTCACAAGTACTTGTTACTTATGAGGTGGTTGGGATGGAGATCACTAACTTTTTGTGGGCTCAATTCTAAGTGGTTATTTGAAAAGATGCTGTGGGAAAAGCAAAGCAGGAACTTCTGGTAGAAATCCTAAGCTTGGGTCCTTATCTAAATATCCAGACTTGGGGTGCCTAGATGGCTCAGTCAGTTAAGCGTCTGACTCTTGATTTTGGATCAGGTCATGATCTCATGGTTTGTGAGATTGATCCTGTGTCAGGCTCCAGGCTGACAGCATGGAGCGTACTTGGGATTCTCTCTCTCTGTCCATCCCCCTGCCCCCACTCTCAAAATAAATGAATAAATTTAAATGTCCAGATTCTGGGTATGAGCAGGGTTGCCGTAGTATAAAATGCCTAGGCAGCAACTCAAAATAGATGTTTTCTCATCACAAAGATTCAAGAAGACAATTGAGTATAGAACATAATGTCTGTTTTTTGGGGGGTGGGATAAATTTAAAAAGACTTGTTCTTTATCTTCTTATCAACCACAATAGCTCTCCACTAAGTATCTGTTTTACATATTAGTCCCTTGCATAAACTTTCCTTGGAAAAATAGTTTTATATCCTTCTATTCTCATTGGAAGTGAAACCACTGATAGGATTTAAAAAGAGTATGGTATTGGATCAGAATTAGGTATCATTCAAGTGGTTGGTGTCTTAGATTCAAGCCATAAGGTTCATAGATGGCAAGAAAGTACAACTTTACACTGTTTTCAAACCCCATGTCTTAGGTAAACACCCACCAGTTCAGAGTTCATAAAATAGCCTTGCACATAGGCAACTCTAAATAACATAATTCTATCATCACTATAATTTTCTTACCTTTTTAAGGGTCTTCTGTACAAGAGGACATGCTTGGATTTCTTCTTTATGTTGTGGCTTCTATATGGGGCTGACTTTGCTCTCAAATATCTCTTTATGGGGAAACATTACATTTCTATTCAAGAGCCATGGTGTTTCATCATTCATCATTTTCTAAACCTTATTCAGAGGAAACAGTTCATCTACTCCAAGCCCTTTGATACTTTGGAAAGTTGCTTAATTTTATCAAATGAGAATCACTCCCAAAAATGCTATAAAGAGATTTCAGGTCTTAAAATTCTAATATCACCTACAATGTTACACATTATGTTAACTATGGCAAAGGCATTGGAGGAAAATGAAGACATGGAGGATTATTTTAAACTCTTGAATTATGAAAAAAGTAACTGCAGCTGAGAGAAGACAGGGAAAGAGATGAAACTAACCTATGACTCCAAATTACTGATTTAGAGCTCTTTACTCTTTCTTGAATGGACTTTGGAATATTCAAGAAAGCAATATGTTGGGAGTAAATTTTGGTGGCATTGATGAACTGGGGAAAGGGAATTGTCTCAGTAATCATTTAGTAACTGGATACTAGGGAAGTTAAATGGCTCTAATAGAGTTGAATAAAATATTTTTTCCCGGTTTCTTTTTTGTCTTCTACCCCTTCTCCTTCCTCTTTTCCCTGAACGTGAATCTCACAGGTCTCTCCAAGTTGGTGCCTAAGAAGATGATAGTTACACAAATGAGTCACTTCTACACAAGCAGCCTTGGGCTTCTTTTCCTGATTAATACTTTTCCTGGAACAACTGGCCAAGGGGAATCAAGACGACAAGAACCTGGGGACTTTGTGAAGCAGGATATTGGCGGGTAAGAATGTTTAACTCCTAGAACAAAAGAAAACTGTGATAAATTCTTGCCTTAGACCAAAACTTTTGATTTTTTTCTCAGATGAACTTAGGTACTCCTGTTCCTGATGCTAAGACATTACATTGTATTTTATTTTATTATTATTATTTTTTTATATGAAATTTATTGACAAATTGGTTTCCATACAACACCCAGTGCTCATCCCAAAAGGTGCCCTCCTCAATACCCATCACCCACCCTCTCCTCCCTCCCACCCCCCGTCAACCCTCAGTTTGTTCTCAGTTTTTAAGAGTCTCTTATGCTTTGGCTCTCTCCCACTCTAACCTTTTTTTTTTTTTCCTTCCCCTCCCCCATGGGTTCCTGTTAATTTCTCAGGGTCCACATAAGAGTGAAACCATATGGTATCTGTCTTTCTCTGTATGGCTTATTTCACTTAGCATCACACTCTCCAGTTCCATCCACGTTGCTACAAAAGGCCATATTTCATTTTTTCTCATTGCCACGTAATATTCCATTGTGTATATAAACCACAATTTCTTTATCCATTCATCAGTTGATGGACATTTAGGCTCTTTCCATAATTTGGCTATTGTTGAGAGTGCTGCTATGAACATTGGGGTACAAGTGGCCCTATGCATCAGTACTCCTGTATCCCTTGGATAAATTCCTAGCAGTGCTATTGCTGGGTCATAGGGTAGGTCTATTTTTAATTTTCTGAGGAACCTCCACACTGCTTTCCAGAGCAGCTGCACCAATTTGCATTCCCACCAACAGTGCATGAGGGTTCCCGTTTCTCCACATCCTCTCCAGCATCTATAGTCTCCTGGTTTGTTCATTTTGGCCACTCTGACTGGCGTGAGGTGATACCTGAGTGTGGTTTTGATTTGTATTTCCCTGATAAGGAGCGACGCTGAACATCTTTTCATGTGCCTGTTGGCCATCCGGATGTCTTCTTTAGAGAAGTGTCTATTCATGTTTTCTGCCCATTTCTTCACTGGGTTATTTGTTTTTCGGGTGTGGAGTTTGGTGAGCTCTTTATAGATTTTGGAAACTAGCCCTTTGTCCGATATGTCATTTGCAAATATCTTTTCCCATTCCGTTGGTTGCCTTTTAGTTTTGTTGGTTGTTTCCTTTGCTGTGCAGAAGCTTTTTATCTTCATAAGGTCCCCGTAATTCACTTTTGCTTTTAATTCCCTTGCCTTTGGGGCTGTGTCGAGTAAGAGATTGCTACGGCTGAGGTCAGAGAGGTCTTTTCCTGCTTTCTCCTCTAAGGTTTTGATGGTTTCCTGTCTCACATTCGGGTCCTTTATCCATTTTGAGTTTATTTTTGTGAATGGTGTGAGAAAGTGGTCTAGTTTCAACCTTCTGCATGTTGCTGTCCAGTTCTCCCAGCACCATTTGTTAAAGAGGCTGTCTTATTTCCATTGGATGTTCTTTCCTGCTTTGTCAAAGATGAGTTGGCCATACGTTTGTGGGTCTAGTTCTGGGGTTTCTATTCTATTCCATTGGTCTATGTGTCTGTTTTTGTGCCAATACCATGCTGTCTTGATGATGACAGCTTTGTAGTAGAGGCTACAGTCTGGGATTGTGATGCCTCCTGCTTTGGTCTTCTTCTTCAAAATTACTTTGGCTATTCGGGGCCTTTTGTGGTTCCATATGAATTTTAGGATTGCTTGTTCTAGTTTTGAGAAGAATGCTGGTGCAATTTTGATTGGGATTGCATTGAATGTGTAGATAGCTTTGGGTAGTATTGACATTTTGACAATATTTATTTTTCCAATCCATGAGCAGGGAATGTCTTTCCATTTCTTTAAATCTTCTTCAATTTCCTTCATAAGCTTTCTATAGTTTTCAGCATACAGATCCTTTACATCTTTGGTTAGATTTATTCCTAGGTATTTTATGCTTCTTGGTGCAATTGTGAATGGGATCAGTTTCTTTATTTGTCTTTCTGTTGCTTCATTGTTAGTGTATAAGAATGCAACTGATTTCTGTACATTGATTTTGTATCCTCCAACTTTGCTGAATTCCTGTATCAGTTCTAGCAGACTTTTGGTGGAGTCTATCGGATTTTCCATGTATAATATCATGTCATCTGCAAAAAGCGAAAGCTTGACTTCATCTTTGCCAATTTTGATGCCTTTGATTTCCTTTTGTTGTCTGATTGCTGATGCTAGAACTTCCAGCACTATGTTAAACAGCAGCGGTGAGAGTGGGCATCCTTGTCGTGTTCCTGATCTCAGGGAAAAAGCTCTCAGTTTTTCCCCGTTGAGGATGATGTTAGCTGTGGGCTTTTCATAAATGGCTTTTATGATCTTTAAGTATGTTCCTTCTATCCCGACTTTCTCAAGGGTTTTTATTAAGAAACGGTGCTGGATTTTGTCAAAGGCCTTTTCTGCATCGATTGACAGGATCATATGGTTCTTCCTTTTTTTTTTGTTAATGTGATGTATCACATTGATTGATTTGCGAATGTTGAACCAGCCCTGCATCCCAGGAATGAATCCCACTTGATCATGGTGAATAATTCTTTTTATATGCCGTTGAATTCGATTTGCTAGTATCTTATTGAGAATTTTTGCATCCATATTCATCAGGGATATTGGCCTGTAGTTCTCTTTTTTTACTGGGTCTCTGTCTGGTTTAGGAATCAAAGTAATACTGGCTTCATAGAATGAGTCTGGAAGTTTTCCTTCCCTTTCTATTTCTTGGAATAGCTTGAGAAGGATAGGTATTATCTCTGCTTTAAACGTCTGGTAGAACTCCCCTGGGAAGCCATCTGGTCCTGGACTCTTATTTGTTGGGAGATTTTTGATAACCGATTCAATTTCTTCGCTGGTGATGGGTCTGTGGTCTGTTCAAGCTTTCTATTTCCTCCTGATGGAGTTTTGGAAGAGTGTCGGTGTTCAGGAATTTGTCCATTTCTTCCAGGTTGTCCAATTTGTTGGCATATAATTTTTCATAGTATTCCCTGATAATTGTTTGTATCTCTGAGGGATTGGTTGTAATCATTCCATTTTCATTCATGATTTTATCTATTTGGGTCATTTCCCTTTTCTTTTTGAGAAGTCTGGCTAGAGGTTTGTCAATTTTGTTTATTTTTTCAAAAAACCAACTCTTGGTTTCGTTGATCTGCTCTACAGTTTTTTTAGATTCTATATTGTTTATTTCTGCTCTGATCTTTATTATTTCTCTTCTTCTGCTGGGTTTAGGCTGCCTTTGCTGTTCTGCTTCTAGTTCCTTTAGGTGTGCTGTTAGATTTTGTATTTGGGATTTTTCTTGTTTCTTGAGATAGGCCTGGATTGCAATGTATTTTCCTCTCAGGACTGCCTTCGCTGCGTCCCAAAGCGTTTGGATTGTTGTATTTTCATTTTCGTTTGTTTCCATATATTTTTTAATTTCTTCTCTAATTGCCTGGTTGACCCACTCATTCGTTAGTAGGGTGTTCTTTAACCTCCATGCCTTTGGAGGTTTTCCAGACTTTTTTCTGTGGTTGATTTCAAGCTTCATAGCATTGTGGTCTGAAAGTATGCATGGTATAATTTCAATTCTTGTAAATTATGAAGGGCTGTTTTGTGACCCTGTATATGATCTATCTTGGAGAATGTTCCATGTGCACTCGAGAAGAAAGTATATTCTGTTGCTTTGGGATGCAGAGTTCTAAATATATCTGTCAAGTCCATCTGATCCAATGTCTCATTCAGGGCCCTTGTTTCTTTATTGACCGTGTGTCTAGATGATCTGTCCATTTCTGTAAGTGGGGTGTTAAAGTCCCCTGCAATTACCACATTCTTATCAATAAGGTTGCTTATGTTTATGAGTAATTGTTTTATATATTTGGGGGCTCCGGTATTCGGCGCATAGACATTTATAATTGTTAGCTCTTCCTGATGGATAGACCCTGTAACTATTATATAATGTCCTTCTTCATCTCTTGTTACAGCCTTTAATTTAAAGTCTAGTTTGTCTGATATAAGTATGGCTACTCCAGCTTTCTTTTGGCTTCCAGTGGCATGATAAATAGTTCTCCATCCCCTCACTCTCAATCTAAAGGTGTCCTCAGGTCTAAAATGAGTCTCTTGTAGACAGCAAATAGATGGGTCTTGTTTTTTTATCCATTCTGATACCCTATGTCTTTTGGTTGGCGCATTTAATCCATTTACATTCAGTGTTATTATAGAAAGATACGGGTTTAGAGTCATTGTGATGTCTGTATGTTTTATGCTTGTAGTGATGTCTCTGGGACTTTGTCTCACAGGATCCCCCTTAGGATCTCTTGTAGGGCTGGTTTAGTGGTGACAAATTCCTTCAGTTTTTGTTTGTTTGGGAAGACCTTTATCTCTCCTTCTATTCTAAATGACAGACTTGCTGGATAAAGGATTCTCGGCTGCATATTTTTTCTGTCTAGCACCCTGAAAATCTCGTGCCAATTCTTTCTGGCCTGCCAAGTTTCAAAAGAGGGATCAGTCAGGAGTCTTATAGGTCTCCCTTTATATGTGAGGGCACGTTTACCCCTTGCTGCTTTCAGAATTTTCTCTTTATCCTTGTATTTTGCCAGTTTCACTATGATATGTCGTGCAGAAGATCGATTCAAGTTATGTCTGAAGGGAGTTCTCTGTGCCTCTTGGATTTCAATGCCTTTTTCCTTCCCCAGTTCAGGGAAGTTCTCAGCTATTATTTCTTCAAGTACCCCTTCAGCACCTTTCCCTCTCTCTTCCTCCTCTGGGATACCAATTATGCGTATATTATTTCTTTTTAGTGTATCACTTAGTTCTCTAATTTTCCCCTCATACTCCTGGATTTTTTCATCTCTCTTTTTCTCAGCTTCCTCTTTTTCCATAACTTTATCTTCTAGTTCACTTATTCTCTCCTCTGCCTCTTCAAGCCGAGCTGTGGTGGTTTCCATTTTGTTATGCACTTCGTTTAAAGCGTTTTTCAGCTCCTCGTGACTGTTCCTTAGTCCCTTGATCTCTGTAGCAAGAGATTCTCTGCTGTCCTGTATACTGTTTTCAAGCCCAGCGATTAATTTTATGACTAGTATTCTAAATTCACTTTCTGTTATATTATTTAAATCCTTTTTGATCAGCTCATTAGCTGTTGTTATTTCCTGGAGATTCTTCTTAGGGGAATTCTTCCACTTGGTCATTTTGGATAGTCCCTGGCGTGGTGAGGACCTGCAGGGCACTTCCCCTGTGCTGTGGTGTATAACTGGAGTTGGTGGGCGGGGCCGCAGTCAGACCTGATGTCTGCCCCCAGCCCACCACTGGGGCCACAGTTAGACTGGTGTGTGCCTTCTCTTCCCCTCTCCTAGGGGCGCGATTCACTGTGGGGTGGTGTGGCCCGTCTGGGCTACTTGCACACTGCCAGGCTTGTGATGCTGGGGATCTGGCATATTAGCTGGGGTGGGTAGGCAAGGTGCATGGGGGCAGGAGGGGCAGGCTTAGATCGCTTCTCCTTAGGTGATCCTCTTCAGGAGGGGCCCTGTGGCAGCGGGAGGGAGTCAGATCTGCTGCTGGAGGTTTGGCTCTGCAGAAGCACAGAGTTGGGTGTTTGCGAGGAGGGAGCAAGTTCCCTGGCAGGAACTGGTTCTCTTTGGGATTTTGGCTGGGGGATGGGCGGGGGAGATGGCGCTGGCGAGCGCCTTTATTCCCCACCAAACTGAGCTCTGTTGTCAGGGGGCTCAGCAGCTCTCCCTCCCTTTGTCCTCCAGCCTTCCCGCTTTCCGAGCAGAGCTGTTAACTTATGACCTCCCAGACGCTAAGTTGCGCTTGCTGTGGGAACACAGTCCATCAGGCCCCTCCGCTTTTGCAAGCCAGACTCGGGGGCTCTGCTTGGTCAGCGAGCCGCCCCTCCACCCCGGCTCCCTCCCGCCAGTCTGTGGAGTGCGCACCGCCTCGCCGCCCTTCCTACCCTCTTCCGTGGGCCTCTCGTCTGCGTTTGGCTCAGGCGACTCCATTCTGCTAATCCTCTGGCGGTTTTCTGGGTAATTTAGGCAGGTGTAGGTGGAATCTAAGTGATCAGCAGGACGCGCGGTGAGCCCAGCGTCCTCCTAAGCCGCCATCTTGCCGCTTCTTCTGCCATTATCTACATTGTATTTTAAAAAACATCTTCATCTCAGACTCTCAAGGTAGAAATAGATCTCAAAGGTCTTTTTGAGCAACTCTCTAGCCCGTGTGTAAATTCCCTCTGTAACATCTTAAGAGCAGTTCTCTCCAACCATATGCATTCAGTTGTCTCTTTTCTCTGTTAGATCTTGTCCCTTTTTATTGGCTCTGTCCCATTGGCTAATGTCCCATTAGCATTTAAATGTGATCAAGAACCTCCCATGTTAAGTTTTAAAATCCTCCCTCCAAATAGTGCCTTAAATCCTTTCTCCTCTTTCCAATTGTACTTCTTGAAGAAGTAGTTTTTTCTACCCTTTACATACTCACCTCTCATCCATTCTTCCACTGCTGCACTCTGACTTCCAACCCCACGACTCTAATGCAATATCTGCAACCAAGGTGGCCAATGTTGGCTCTGTTACTAAAATGAACATTTGTCTGTTCTTATATTATTCAACATTTTAACTTTTTTTAGTATCATGTAGCAACATTCAAACTTGTTGATTCTTCCCTCCCTCTTTAACTCCCTTTTCTTGTGAAATTACACACACACACACACACACACACACACACACACACACACACACGCATAAAATAGAAGTAAGTGGTTTAAGAATAATTCCTTCTTTTACTTCAGAGACAATTTCCGTTTCTTAGATTAAGTTCTCTAGAATCAGGGCCTGGGACAAGGATTCAAAAGCATATAATTTATAGAGAGTGTGCTCAGAGAAACTTGTAAGGAAGCAAGGAAAGCAAGGTCGGGAAGGGGAAAAAGTAAAGGAAAGATGTGATTTCATTTGAAGTATAGCCTCCATTTGACCCATGGGAATGAATGGCACTACAGATTTGGCCTACATTCAGGCAAGGGGCCTGGACTTCTGTAGACACTTCTTAATCAGCCATTGCCCGTGGGCTGCCTGGAGGAAGGCATAACCTCCCCAGTATTTTCAGGTGAGGTGATTTCCTTCAGCCAATGTTAATACTTGAAGTAGCAGAGGGACAGTTTCACTGGTCCAGTAAAAGAGGGCTGGACATAGAACCAACAGTAAATAATATACCTATTTTTTTTCATACTTTTATGGCTATGCTTTCTATAGTATTTTCCACAATATTACACAGCTGTATTAAAAGCTTTTGTGATATAAAGATCTTTTGTAGTCTTTTTGGTAATCTTCTTTTCCTTTGTTCATCACTAATGTGTTGATGTTTTTCTTTATTTTGTTTTAGGTGTTCTTACCATACAGACTCTGAGTGATTTAATCTATCTCCATGACATCATAACCTTCTACATATGCCTATGACTCTTAATTGTCACTCCTAATTTCTCTTGAATGTCAGACCTCTATATTTATTTATTGGACATGTCCACTTGGCTGTTCCATAAACTCCTTGAACTAAGTATGTCCAAAGTAGTCTCATCATCTCCATCTCTCTCCCCCACTCTTAACAATAAAAAAGCAACAAACAAACAAACAAACATGATATGCTCCTCTTCCAGTTTCCTTATTTTAGTCAATAACACTACTATGCACCCCGTTGCTCAAGCCAGAAACTTGGAATCATCTTTGCCACTTTTCTACCCTTCACTTTCTATATTGAATTATTCATCAAGATATGTAATTTCGACCTCCCACATCTTTGGATTCATTTACTTTCCTCTAACTTTTCTGCTACCACCCTAGTTTAGCCCAATATTGTCTTCCATTTGGACTACTGTAAGAGTCTCTAGTTGTTCTGGGGCACCTGGGTGGCTCAGTCAGTTAAGCGTCGGACTTTGGCTCAGGTCATGATCTCACTATTCGTGAGTTCAAGCCCCGCATCTGGCTCTGTGCTGACAGCTCAGAGCCTGGAGCCTGCTTCAGATTCTGTGTCTCCTCTTCTCTCTGCCCCTCCCCTGCTCATGCTCTGTCTCTCTCTGTCTCTCAATAATAAATAAACATTTAAAAAAATTAAAAAAAGAGTCTCTAGTTGGTCCTACTTCCTAACATCTTGCTCCCACCCAAACTAACCTCTACTCTGTAGCCAATATTTTTTCTACAATGCATGTTGAGTCATAGCTATTCTGTTTAAAGTCATTTAATTGCTTCCTATTGTCCCTAGACTAATGTCCAAATTCCTTTACATGATTTTATAAGGCCCATTGTAACCCAGCCTCCTCCCATCTTGGCAGTCTTATTTCTTAGTCACCAAACTGTGTTCCTCAACTGTATTAAACTTCTTTTGATTTTAAAACTCCATTTCATTCAGAGAATATTATTAGAAATGATCCTCTTAGCCTTGAAATATTTAAGTATTACACAAGATCTCTTATTATTTGGTGGTATCTTTTGTGTTGTTGTTTTATACTTGGCTACTGTCCCATATTCTTGGAAGTATGTTCCTAATTATTTTTGCAGAGTTGATTATCTTAATACACTGAGTCTTTCCGTCTATCAGCATTTTCAACAGTAATTCCTGGGGCTGAGGGCTACAGACCTAGACAAATATGTCCTTAGAAACTTGGCCAATGAAGCTCTTTTTGTTTTTCACTCCAGACTGGAAATATAGACTAACTCCTCATGAATCTGATTTCATTGGGCCATGAGGGATGGAAGTTCTAAGTACATGAACTTTATTTTTTTCAAGTGTTAAAGTCTTTTAAATTGTAACTCTGAGAATAAAGTTCTTTTAAAAAGGTATTGCATTGTTTCTTATAATCTTAAATACAAATTTTGAAAGAAAATAGTCTCTTGGTGACTTTATGATCATCATGAAGAACATTCATTATGTTAATTCTATGTTCCTATTTTTCTTTTTGTGTCTCGATGCTCAGTGTGAATTGCAGCCTCTCCTGCTTACAGTTTTTTTTTTATATCCTATTGATTCTTAGAAAACCAGATAGCCAAAACTTTTAGTAATTATATTAAAGAGGAGGCCAAGAAATCCTCCTTGAAAAAGCTAAGAGAAGTGATTGGATTTAATACAAGGGCATTAAAATATTTTTTGTGGGGGTTGCTTTCTTCCAAGTCCAGGACAACTGATGTTTTGGAGGGATGAAACTAGTAAAACCTTGGCTCTAAATATTAAGGTCGGCACTGCATTTGTATTTGCTATAAAATAAGAAACCAATACAACGTTAAAATATGCGGTATACATTGGTAGTTCTGATACTTACCAAAGCTGCTTCTTTTTGTCTGCTTGTTTTCAAAACTTCTTAATGATGTTTTTTGTGTGTTGAAAAAAAAATCTATTTGCTGTATTATTTTATCCACTTCTTTTTTACTTCAAGTTTTTATTTAAATTCCAGTTAGTTAACATATAGTGTAATATTAATTTCAAGAGTAGAATTTAGTAATTCATCACTTACATACAACACCCAGTACTCAACACAGAAAGTGCCCTCCTTAATACCCATCACATATTTAACCACTCCCCCTGCCCTCCTCCCCTCCAGGAACCCTCAGTTTGTTCTCTATAGTTAACAGTCTTTTTTATGGTTTGCCTCTCTGTTTTGTTCCTCTATGTTTATCAGTTTTGTTTCTTAAATTCCACCACCTATGAGTGAAATGATATAGTATTTGTCTTTCTCTGACTTATTTTTCTTAGCATAATACACTCTAGCTCTATCTACATCCTTGCAAATTACAAGATTTCATTCTTTTTTATGGAATATATATATATATTCCCAACATTCTCTCTCTCTCTCTCTCTCTCTCTCTCTCTCTCACACACACACACACACACACACACACACACACACACACACACAAATAAATAAATAAAACATTAAAAAATAAACAATTTTTTTTAATAAAAGAAGAACTAGCTCTTAGTTTCATTGATCTTTTCTATTGTTTTTCTGGTCTCTACTTTGTTTTTACCCTGATCTTTGTTATTTCCTTTCTTCTGCCAACTTTGGGCATAGTATGTTATATTTTTAATTCCTTGAAGTTGTTTATTTGAGATCTTATTTCTTAATCTAGGCCTTTATCACTATAAATTTTTCTCTTAGAACTGCTTTTGCAGCATTTCCTATATTTTGATATGTAGTGCTTCCATTTTTGTTTGGTTCAATATATATTTATTTCATTTTTGATTTCTTCTATGTTGTTCAGAAACATATTTTATCTCCACATATTTGCAAATTTTTCAGGTTTCTTCCTGTTATTGATTTCTAGTTTCATGCTGTTGTGGTAGAAAGATAGTTGATATAATTTAAATATTCTTAAATTTTAAGACATTTTCTGACCTGTGATCTATCCTGGAGAATATTTTATGTAAACTTAGAAGAATATGTATTCTGCTGCTGCTGGATGGAGTATTCTGTACCTATTTTAGGTACATTTGGTTGAAGGTATCATTCAAATCCATTTTTTCCTTATAAACATTGGGGTACAAGTGCCCCTATGCATCAGCACTCCTGTATCCCTTGGGTAAATTCCTAGCAGTGCTATTGCTGGGTCATAGGGTAGATCTATTTTTAATTTTTTGAGGAAACTCCATACTGTTTTTCAGAATGGCTGCACCAGTTTGCAATGTTTATAGCAGCACTTTCAACAATAGCCAAATTATGGAAAGAGCCTAAATGTCCATCAAGTGATGAATGGATAAGGAAGTTGTGGTTTATATATACAATGGAATACTACTTGGCAATGAGAAAGAATGAAATATGGCCTTTTTTAGCAATGTGTATGGAACTTTAGAGTGTTATGCTAAGTGAAATAAGTCATACAGAGAAAGACAGATACCATATGTTTTCACTCTTATGTAGATCCTGAGAAACTTAACAGAAGACCATGGGGGAGGGGAAGGGAAAAAAAGTTAGGGAAGGAGGCAAACCATAAGAGACTCTTAAAGACTGAGAATAAACTGAGGGTTTATGGTGGGTGGGAGGGAGGGGAAAGTGTGTGATGGGCATTGAGGAGGGAACCTGTTGGGATGAGCACTGGGTATTGAAACCAGTATGACAATAAATTTCATATTAAAAAAACAAATCCATTATTTCCTTACTAATTTGCATCTGAATTATGTAGCCATTGTTGAACGTGAGGTATTGTAGTGCCCTATTATTGTTTTTCTGTATATTTTTTCCTTCAGATCTGTTAATAATTTTTTAATATATTTAGGTGCTACAATATTGAGTGAATAGGTGTTTATAATTATTATATACTCCTGATCAATTGACCTTTTTATCATTTTATAAGGACCTTCTTTGTCTATTGTGACAGTTTTAGACTTAAAGTATATTTTGATTTATCTAAGTGTAACTTAGATATAGCTACCCTCTTTCGGTTTCCATTGGCTTGTAATATGTTTTTCCATCCCTTCACTTTCAGCCTGTGAGTACTCTTAATGCCTAAATGAGTCTCTTGTAAGCAGCATATAGATGAGTATTGTTTTTTTATCCAGTCTTTTTGTGTCCAACTTAATCAATTTCCATTTAAAGTAATTATTGATAGATATGAGCTTACTATAATCACTTTGTGAATTGCTTTCTGATTGTTTTGTTGTTCCTTTTCTTTCTTCACATCTTGCTATCTTTTGTTGTGAGTTGATAAATTTTTGTAGTGGTTTGCTTTGATTCTTTTCTCTTTATCATTTCTGTGTCTATTATAGGTTTTTGCTCTGTTACCATAAGGCTTTCATGACATATCTTATAGTTATAATAATCTATTTCAAGCAGATAACAGCTTAACTTCAGTTGCATAAGAAACTTTTATGTATTTACTTGTCCCTCTGACAGTTTATGTTGATATTCCCATTTGAATATTTTTATATTTTGTATCTATTAATGTAATATTGTAGCTATAGCTATTTTTGAATACTTTTATCTCTTAACCTATATTCTAGATTTCAAAGTGACTTATACCCCAATCAGTATTTTGAATTTGACTATATTTGTACCTTTTCCAGTGAGTTTTATACTTTTGTATGTTTTCATATTACTAATGAGCACATTTTTATTTCATCTTGAAGAACTTCCTTTAGCATTTCTTGTAGGGCAGGTCTAGTGGTTATGAATTCCCTCAGCTTTTGTTTGTATGGGAAACTTTTTATCTCTCCTTTATTTCTAAATGACAGCTTTGCTTAGTAAAGTACTCTTGGTTGACAGGTTTTTTTTTCTTTGAGTATTTTGAAGATATCATTCCACTTTCTTATGACTAATAAGGTTTATGCTGAGAAATCTGCTTATATAGTCTTATCAGAGTTTACTTGTATATAATTTTTTTTATTTTGCTGCTTTCAAGATTCTCTCTTTGTCTTAATTTTTGAGAGTTTGATTATAATGTGTCTCAGTGAAGATCTCTTTAAGTTGAATTCTCTTTGAAGATCTTTGAGTTTCCTATACCTGGATAACCATATCTCTCCCCAGATTTGAGAAATTTTCAGCCATTATTTCTTTAAATAAAGTTTCTGTCCCCTTCTTCCTCTCTTCCTCCATGATGAAATATTGTTTCTCTTGATTATGTCCCACAGTTCTTGTGGGCTTTCTTCACTCTTTTTCATTCTAATTTATTTATTCTCCTATGACTTAATAATGTGAAAAGATCTGTTCTCAAGCTCAAAGATTCTTTTGCCTGATCAAACCTACTGTTGAATCTATCTATTGCATTTTCAATTTCATTAATTGTATTATTCATCTCCAGAATTTGTTTGGTTCTTTTGATGATTTCTAGTTCTTTGTTGAATTTCTCATTTTGTTCATGTATTGTTTTCCTGAATTCATTAATTTGTTTATCTGTGCTCTCCTGAATTTCACTGAACGTCCTTAAAAATCATTATTTTGAATTCTTTTTCAGTTAACTCACAGATCTCCATTTCTTTGGGTTCAGTTACTGTAGTATTATTTTATTCCTTTGGTGGTGTCATATTTCATTGCTTTGTCATGTCTTTGATGCATTTGCATTGATGTCTGCCCATTTGAGCATGCTCTTACCTCTTACAGTCTTTTAAAAGTGGCTTCAGTAGTAAAAGACTTTCACCTAGAGGTGGCTCTAAGGGTGTCAGCTGGGTGTGATCCAGCATCTTTGGTTCCTGAGAAGGCACAGTGGTAAAGTCTGTCCTATTCCTTTGGCTGAGGTTGCCATTGGCCAGACTTTAGGGATTTTCTGTGGTTAAGGCTTCAGAGGCCCTGCAGGTAGTAGTACCAGGTAGGGCTATCTATGTATTCAGAGGCTAAGGCTGCTAGGGTCTTCCTGTTCTCCCCTTTCCCTTTTGTTGCCCATGGGAGGATGTTCTAGCCAAGAAGATCCTTTCCAGTGCCTGGATGGATGTCCTGACACTCCTAGACAAGAATATCCTTCCCAGTGCCTGGATGGATGTCCTGACACTCAGAGCCCTTGAAGAATTATTGGAACCAATGTTGTAGAATCAGGTTCATGTGAAACTACCACAGAATCTTTGTCTTGGGGCATAGGCACATTTGCTGTAGCTATGGTACTGGTGTCTAGGGTGTGGGCCTATGTAGATATATCATGGAACCAGTACCTAGGTCTCAAGGGCTCACTGCTATAATTCCAGCTGGTGGGAGAGAATGCAGCACTGGCATTTGAGCCCCGAGATGACAAGGTGCAGTTGTGGCTTGGGTCCAGGGATAGGATGCTGTGGTAGCACAGCCTGGAGATGGTGAGTCAAAGTTTCAACTATGTCCTCCAAGGGCAGTCACAGGATGGCAGTAGCACAACTCATGGTAGTCTATGAAAGGCATATGTTGGGATTTAGGGAGCTGGGCACAGCAGTGGCAGCACAGCCCTGGAAATTCCAGTTCAGAACCATGTGACCTAGGATCCAAGGGATGAAGCTCAGGGCAATGAGCTTGGCTCCAGCTATGATGGGTCAGAGACCCAACTTGAAACCTTAGAGGTAGGATTCAGGTCAGCAGTAGCACCCTGGCAATGATGGTTCAGAGTCTTCACTAGGGGACTTTCAGGTGGAGCTCAGTGTAGAAGCAGTCTGGTCCCAGCAATGGGTCAGAGCTACAACCTACCATTGGGCTGGGGAAAATGGGGCTCAGGATAGTAGCAGCACACCTGGAAATGATGGGACATGGCCTGGAACCCAGGGGGCAGAGTTCAGGGAAGTGACAGCCCATCTCAGCAATGACAGTTTAGAGTCTTGACCTGAGATGGGGGTTGGCCAGGACAGTAGTAGCACTCTTTGCAATAACAACCCAGAGCCAGGACATGAAACCTGGTGAGTGGGGATAAGGAAGTCAGCAGCAGGGCCCAAATAATGGCTTTCAAAGCACAACTTGTGACCCGGGGGGGGGGGGACTCAGGGTATTGGAGACTGCCCTGGTAATGGTGAGACAAATGGTGACCTGGGGACAGGGGTTGGTAAGAGCAGTGACAGCTCCAGTTTCATGTACGATCAGGTACTCTGATGCCAGATCTCTGAGAATAGGGCATAGCAGCAACTGGGCCCCCTGAAGGTAAGTCTCACCTCGGAAACAGCTCCAGCCTGGGGGAGTAGATGCAGACAGGGGCATTCCATGCTCTGTAAGCTGAGATCAGCATCAGTGAAGACTATGGGAGATGTCTATAGCAAAAGCTGCAAATATTCACAATGGTGAGGCTTCCTAGGGTTCTTCTGCTCTCCTCCCTGTGTGGTGAACTCCTTATGAGGGCATTCTTCCAGGCGTTGAGCAGATCCTGACTAGGGGATGGGATGATACAGGTAACATTCTTCCTGTACTTTTCTATGTGGCCATCCTCAATTTTTTAGCTCCTTGGATTTTTGCTGGTTATTTTTTATCTAGAGTTTTCCCTGCGCTATTTTCTTCAGTTTATAGTTGTTTATGGTTCTTGTTAGTTTTCTTCTTTTGTTGGGGTGAGATGAGTTTTGGGATTTCATAGCCCTCCGTCTTGCTGATGTCATTTTCTGCACAGTAATTTTAATTTTTTTTAAGTTTATTTATTTATTTTTGAGAGAGAGATGGTGAGAGAGAGGGGCATAGAGAGAGGGAGAGAGAGAGAGAATCTAAGCAAGGTCTGCCCTGGCTCAAAATCATGAACTATGAGATCATGACCTGAGCCAAGATCAAGAGTCAGGTTTTTAAATGACTGAACTACCCAGGTGCCCCAAATTTGTTTTATTTTTAAATATGTTTTCCCTTAGGAGACATACAGTATTAGGGAAAATGCCATCCTTTTAATGAAGTAAATTTCTTTTCTCTTTGGGTTGTTATATGAACTGTATCAGCAGCTCCACATCTGTGCTTCTCCTACTTCCCCCTGAAATAAGGATACCTAGGTCCTCAGTGTAGTTAAACTAATGCTATTACTACCAACATTCTGGACTTAATCCCAAAATGGTCAGTGATCTTAATTTTGTCCAAGAGTATAAGTGTGCCTGTATTTTTTTATGTTAATAGATTTATTGAGATATATTTCCTTGAACATAAATTATTTTTAAAAGACTAAGAAGGTTTGTTATACCACTTTAAATTGAAATATAGTTCTCATACAATGTTATATTAGTTTCAGATATACAACATAGTGATTTTTCAGTTCTATACACTAAGCTATGCTCACCAGGATAAGTACAGTTATCATTTGTCACCATATAAAGTTATTACAACATTATTGACTGCATTCCCTATGCTGTACTTTTAATCCCCATGACTTATTCATTTTACAACTGCAAGTATGTACCTCTTAATCCCCTTCACCCATTTTGTCCATCTCCAAACCCCTACCGCCTTGGCGACCACCAGTTTACTCTCTATATTTATGGTTCTTTTTCTGTTTCTGTTTTTTTTTTTTGCTTGTTCACTTGTGTTTCATTAGATTTCATATATAAGTGAAATCATATATTTGTGTTTCTCTGACTTATTTCACTTAGGCCCATGCTCACTTCAGCTCCAGACATCTTGCTAGGGTTCCCCTTGTGTGGAATGCCCTGAGATCCCTCAGCTTACTTTCACTTCAGCTTCAGCGGTTCTTCCAGAGTTCCATCTGTGTGGCATGCCACAGGACCCCCCTCTGGTCCTGCCCATCTCAGTTCCAGAGGCCCTAAAATGGTGTCTCCAGAACAGTGCCCTGAGATCCCCAGCCCACACCATCTAGAGCACCAGTCAGCCAGCCAAATCCATAAGGCACATGCAATTTATAAAGGGGACATACCTACACAAGGAAATTCCTTCAAATTTAGGAGAGTAGCTCTTCGATTTGTGAACACAAACACAGAAGGTAAAGCAAAATGAGGAGTCAGAGGAATATGCTCCAACTTAAAGAACAAGACAAAACTTCAGAAAAAGAAATAAATAAAAAGTGCCCATCTTTATTTTGTTTATGTTGAACGGCACTTTATATAAAAATTTTTATTGTATTATTTTTTTTTGAGTTCATGGATTTAGAAACTTTTTAAAATATAATTTATTGTCAAATCGGTTTCTATACAACACCCAGTGCTCATCCCAAGTGCCGTCCTCAATGCCAATCACCCACTTTCCCCACTCCTCCACCCCCATCAACACTCAGTTTGTTCTCAGTATCCAAGAGTCTCTTATGGTATGCCTCCTTCCCTCTCTGTAACTTTTTTCCCCCCTTCTCCTCCCCCATGGTCTTCTGTTAAGTTTCTCAAGATCCACATATGAGTGAAAACATATGGTATCTGTCTTTCTCTGCCTGACTTATTTCACTTAGCATAATACTCTCCAGTTCCATCCACATTGCTACAAATGGCCATATTTCATTCTTTCTCATTGTCAAGTAGTATTCCATTGTATATATCAACCACGTCTTCTTTATCCATTTGTCAGTTGATGGACATTTGGGCTCTTTCCATAATTTGGCTATTGTTGAAAGTGCTGCTATAAACATTGGGGTACAAGTGCCCCTATGCATCAGCACTCCTGTATCCCTTGGGTAGATTCCTAGCAGTGCTATTGCTGGGTCATAGGGTAGTTATATTTTTAACTTTTTGAAGAACCTCCACATTGTTTTCCAGAGTGGCTGCACTAGTTTGTATTCCCACCAACAGTGCAAGAGGGTTCCCGTTACTCCACATCCTCACCAGCATCTATAGTCTCTTGATTTGTTCATTTTAGCCCCTGACCAGCATGAGATAGTATCTCCGTGTGGTTTCGATTAGTATTTCCCTGATGATGAGTGACATCGAGCATTGTTTCATGTGTCTGTTGGCCATCCGGATGTCTTCTTTGGAAAAGTGTCTATTCATGTCTTCTGCCCATTTCTTCACTGGATTATTTATTTTCAGGTATGGAGTTTGGTGAGTTCTTTATAGATTTTGGATACTAGCATTTTATACAATATGTCATTTGCAAATATCTCTTCCCATTCTGTTGGTTGCCTTTTAGTTTTGTTGATTGTTTCCTTTGCAGTGCAGAAGATTTTTATCTTCATGAGGTCCCAATAGTTCATTTTTGCTTTTAATTCCCTTGCCTTTGGAGATGGGTCAAGTAAGAAATTGCCACAGCTGAGGTCAAAGAGGTTGTTGCCTGCTTTCTCCTCTAGGGTTTTGATCGTTTCAGTCTCACATCCAGGTCCTTCATTCATTTTGAGTTAATTTTTGTGAATGGCATAAGAAAGTGGTCTAGTTTCATTCTTCTGCATGTTGCTGTCCACTTCTCCCAGCACCATCTGTTAAAGAGACTGTCTTTTTTCCATTGGATGCTCTTTCCTGCTTTGTCAAAAATTAGCTGGCCATAGTTTTGTGGGTCCAACTTCTGGGTTCTCTATTCTATTCCATTGGTCCATGTGTCTGTTTTTGTGCCAATACCATACTGTCTTGATGATTACAGCTTTGTAGTAGAGGATAAAGTCAGGGATTGTGATGCTTCCCTCTTTGGTTTTCTTCTTCAAGATTACTTTGGCTATTCAGGGTCTTTTGTGGTTCCATACAAATTTTAGGATTGCTTGTTATAGATTTGAGAAGAATGCTGGTACAATTTTGATTGGGATTGCATTGAATGTGTAGATTGCTTTGGGTAGTATTGACATTTTAACAATGTTTATTCTTCCAATCCATGAGCATGGAATGTTTTCCCATTTTTTTTGTGTCTTCAATTTCCTTCATAAGTTTTCTATAGTTTTCAGCATACAGATTTTTACTCCTTTGGTTAGGTTCATTCCTAGGTATTTATGGTTCTTGGTGCAATTGTGAATGGGATCCGTTTCTTTATTCCTCTTTCTGTTGCTCCATTATTGGTGTATGAAAATGCAGCTGATATCTTTACATTGATTTTGTACCCTGCAAGTTTGCTGAATTATGTGTCAGTTCTAGCAGACTTGGTGGAGTCTGTTGGGTTTTCCATGTAGAGTATTATGTCATCTGTGAAAGTGAATGTTTGACTTCATCTTTGCCAATTTTAATGCCCTTGATTTCATTTTGTTGTCTGATTGCTGATGCTAGAACTTCCAACACTATGTTAAACAACAGTGGTGAGTGTGGACATCCCTGTCATGGTCCTGATCTCAGGAGGAAAGCTCTCAGTTTTTCCCCATTGAGGATGCTTTAGCTGTGGACTTTTCATAAATGGATTTTATGATGTTTAAGTATGTTCCTTCTATCCCGACTTTCTTGAGGGTTATTATTAAGAAAGTGTACTGTATTTTATCAAATTCTTTTTTGCATCTATTGACAGGATCACGTGGTTCTTTTCTTTTATAAATGTGATGTATCACATTGATTGATTTGCAAATGTTGAACCAGCCCTGCACCCCGGAATGAATCCCACTTGATCATGGTGAATAATTCTTTTTATATGCTGTTGAATTTGATTTGCTAGTATCTTGTTGAGAAGTTTTGCATCCATATTCATCAGGGATATTGGCCTGTAGTTCTCTTTTTTGCTGGATCTCTGTCTGGTTTGGGAATCAAAGTAATGCTGGCTCATAGAATGAATCTGGAAGTTTTCCTTCTCTTTCTATTTTTTGGAACAGCTTGAGAAGGATAGGCATTTTCTGTGCTTTAACTGTCCGGTAGAATTCCCCAGAGAAGCCATCTGGTCCTGGATGCTTATTTGTTGGGAGATTTTTGATAACTGATTCAACTTCTTTGCTGGTTATGGGTCTGTTCAAGTTTTCTTTTTCTTCCCGTTTGGGTTTTAGAAGTGTGTGGGTACTTAGGAATTTGTCCATTTCTTCCAGATTGTCCAACTTGTTGGCATATAATTTTTCATAGTATTCCCTGATAATTTCTTGTATTTCTGAGGGATTGGTTGTAATAATTCCATTTTCATTCATGATTTTACCTATTTGGGCCATCTCCCTTTTCTTTTTGAGAAGCCTGGCTAGAGGTTTATCAATTTTGTTTATTTTTTCAAAGAACCAACATTGGTTTCATTGATCTGCTCTACAGTTTTTTTACATTCTATATTGTTTATTTCTGCTCTGATCTTTATTATTTCTCTTCTGCTGGGTTTGGGGTGTCTTTGCTGCTCTGCTTCTATTTCCTTTAGGTGTGCTGTTAGATTCTGTATTTGGGATTTTTCTTGTTTCTTGAGATAGGCCTGGATTGCAATGTATTTTCCTCTTAGGAATGCCTTTGCTGCATCCCAAAGCGTTTGGATTGTTGTATTTTCATTTTCATTTGTTTCATGTATTTTTAAATTTCTTCTCTAATTGCCTGGTTGACCCATTCATTCTTTAGTAGGATTCTCTTTAACCTCCATGCATTTGGAGGATTACCAGACTTTTTCCTGTGATTGATTTCAAGTTTCATAGCATTGTGATCTTAAAGTATGCATGGTATGATCTCAATTCTTTTATAGTTATTGAGGGCTGTTTTGTGACCCAGTATGTGATCTATCTTCGAGAATATTCCATGTGCACTTGAGAAGAAAGTATATTTTGCTGCTTTGGGATGTAGAGTTCTAAATATATCTGTCAAGTCACCTGGTCCAATGTATCATTCAGGGCCATTGTTTCTTCACTGATTCTCTGTCTAAATGATCTGTCCATTGTTGTAAGTGGAGCATTAAAGTTCCTTGCAATTACCACATTCTTATCAATAAGATTGCTTATGTTTGTGATTATTTTTTTATGTATTTCAGTGCTCCCAAATTCAGTGAATAGACATTTATAATTGTTTGCTCTTCCTAATGGATAGACCCTCAATTATTATATAATGTCCTTCTTCATTTCTTGTTGCAGCCTTTAATTTAAAGTCTGGTTTATCTTATATATGTATGGCTACTCCAGCTTTCTTTTGACTTCCAGTAGCATGATAGATGGTTGTCCATTCCCTCACTTTCAATCTGAAGGTGTTCTCAGGTCTAAAATGAGTCTCCTGTAGACAGAAAATATATGGGTCTTGTTTCTTTTTTTATGCATTTTGATACCCTATGTCTTTTGGTTGAAGCATTTAGTCCATTTTCATTCAGTTTTGTTGTTTAAAGATATAGGTTTAGAGTCATTTTGTTATCTGTAGGGTTCATGCTTATTATGATGTCTCTGGTACTTTGTGATACTTGCAACATGTCACTTACAAGACTCCCTTAGGATCTCTTGTGGGGCTGGTTTAGTGGTGATGAATTCCTTCAGTTTTTGTTGGTTTGGGAAAACCTTTATTTCTTCTTCTATTCTGAATGACAGGCTTGCTGAATAAAGGAGTCTTGGCTGCATATTTTTCCTGTTCATCATATTGAAGATTTCCTGCCATTCCTTTCTGGCCTGCCAGGTTTCAGTAGATAGGTCTGCTACCACCCTTATGTGTCTACCTTTGTATGTTACAGTCCATTTATCCCTAGCTTCTTTCAGAATTTTATCTTTCCTTGTATTTTGCCAGTTTCACTATGATATATTGTGCAGAAGATCTATTTAAGTTACATCTGAAGGGAGTTCTCTGTGCCTTTGGAGTTCAATGCCTGTTTCCTTCCCCAGATTGGGAAAGTTCTCAGCTATGATTTGTTCAAGTACAACTTCAGCTGTTTTCTCTCTCTTCTTCTGGAATGCCTATGATATGTGTATTGTTCTGCTTTTGAATCACTTAGTTCTCTAATTCTCTCCTCATAATACTGGATTTTTTCATCTCTCTGTTTCTCAGCTTCCTCTTTTTCCATAATTTTATCTTCTAATTCACCTATTCTCCCCTCTGCCTCTTCAGTCCGTGCTGTGGCTACCTCCATTTTATTTTGCACCTCATTTATAGCATTGCTTAATTCATCATGACTATTTTTTAGTCCCTTGATCTCTGTAGCAATAGATTCTCTGCTATCCTCTATGCTTTTTGAAGCCCAGTGATTAATTTTATGATCAGTATTCTAGTTTCTTGTTTAGTTAAGTTGCTTATATTTGTTATGATCAATTCTTTAGCTGTTACCTATTCCTGGAATTTCTTTTGAGGGAATTCTTCCTTTTCATCATTTGGCTAATTTCCTGTTCCTTGTGAGTTTTAAAATCTTGTTATGTGCTCTGCACCTGCGAGCACTGCTATATTAAAGAGGAAGTGTTTTTTTTTTTTTTGAGAATGTTACTTGCTCTTTGTTGTGACTTTGGTTATTTTATTTCCCTACTCATAGTGATGTTTTGGACCCTCCACCATGTGTGCTTTGATTTGTTCCTTGAAGTAGTCCTGGAATTGAAAACAAACAGACAACCAGGAAACAAAAACATGCAAACACACAAACAAATAAAAGAAAACAAGCAAACAAACAAAAACAACAAAATGAAAAACAATCCAAAAACAAAAAACCAGAAACAACAGCATAAGTAAAGAACAGGGTGGAGGTGGTGCTGAGGCAAGAGCACATACAAAGAGAGAAATGACAGTGGCAGGGGCGGGGGGGGGGGGAGAAAAAAATAAGCATTGACCAGGCAAAGAGACTAAAAGGCTTAATCCAGAGAGAGAAAGGAAAATAGGGAAGGAGGCAGGGAAAAAGAAACGAAGATAAAGTTACCCAGACAGAGAAACTTTATGGCTTGATTATTCCAGACAGAGAGAAAGGAATGTAAAGAAGGAGGTGTAGAACATGTACCAAGAGAATGGATTAAATATCTGTTTAAACAAAGCAATCACCAGAGTAACCAGCCTAGAGGAGGGAAGAGATAAGGAGAAGAAATGGGGGGGGCGGCGGATATATCTATATATCAAGAATTGTCCTAGAATTAATCCAAGGTGTAAAGCAGCTCTGATCTGGAGGAGGGATTCCTCTGGTTCCACAGCGACTATCCCACTCCAGCAGATACCCAGTTACCCAGCATGGAGGGGTGTGGTTTGTTGTAGGCTGGCCCTGCCTCCACTGTGGGCCAATGGACCAATCCCTGAGGCTCTGTTTTGGTGGGGAGAAAAATGGCAACCCCCTCATCCTCTTCTCCATAACCCAGTGTCCCAAATCACTCCTTTGGAGCCATCCTCACTGTACCCTGGATGCACCGAGGAGGCTATCTGTCTCACTCTGCCGACTCCTTTGCCCCAGGGCTTGGTTGGGATTTAAACTCCCGCTCCGTGTACCCTGGTACTGGGGAAGCACCTCCTGATATGTGGTCCTGGCTGGTTTTGTCCTGTTCTGCAGCACTGCAGGGGAAGGGACCAGTTTCTCCTGCTGCGGACTGTGCCCCTGATCTACTACTAAACCCAGAGGTGTCTCCCCTCCTCCCCAGGTGAACGAACAGGGTAGCTGGCCCCAGTCCCAAGATGGGATCACAGTTATAGATCCTGTAACCTGCAGTTAGAGATGGGATGGCTCTCTGTCCCGGTTAGAGGTATTTTCTCTCATCTAGACACACTCCTACACTTCCCCAGCCGCTCTTTCTCTTCCCTTTGTCTCTCCACAGAAGGGGATCCCTCCCCTCTGTGCCTACATGGCCCTTTTTATCTCCCCCAGTGCACAATAACCCACCTATGGCCCCTCAGGTTGTTCTGGTTTCTCCCTGGTAGCCTCAGTCTCTTTTCCTCTATTTTTTGTTATTTTAATTCCAGTATCATTAGCATACAGTGTTATATTAGTTTCAGGTGTAGAATATAGTAATTTATCAATTTTTTACACTACTCAGTGCTCATCATAAGTGTACCCTTTGATCCCTATCACCTATTTCACCCATCCGCCACCCATCTCCCCCGTGGTAACAATTAGTTTTCTATAGTTAAGAATCTGTTTCTTGGTTTGTCTCTCTTTTTCCTTTGTTCATTTGTTTCTTATTCTACATATGTGTGAAATCATATGGTATTTGTCTTTCTCTAACTGGCTTATTTTGCTTAGCATTATAATATCTAGCTCCATCCATTTTGTTGCAAGTGGCAAGATTTTATTCCCTTTTATGCAGACACACATGTACATATGTACATACATACCACTTCTTTTTTTTTAAAAAAATTAATGTTTATTCATTTTTGAGAGACAGAAACAGAGCATGAGTGGGGGAGGGGCAGAGAGACAGAGGGAGACACAGATTCTGAAGCAGGCTCCAGGCTCTAAGCTGTCAGCACGGAGACTGACTCAGGGCTCGAATCCATGAACTGTGAGATCATGACCTGAGCCTAAGTTCATCACTTAACCTACTGAGCCACCCAGGTGCCCCTTTTTAAAAAAAAGAAAAAAGAAAAATTGTTTTTACCACTTTTTTTTGATATACTACATTTTGTTTATTTGTTCATCAGTTGATGGACATTTGGGCTGTTTCCACATTTTGGCTATTATGAATAATGATGCTAGAGGGAGGTGGGTGGGAGGATGGGCTAAATGAGCCCATTAAGAGTGGGATTTAAGGAGTGCACTAGTTGAGATGAGCACTGGGTGTTAAATGTAAGAGATGAATCACTGAGTTCTACTGCTGAAAGCAATACTACACTGCATGTTAACAAACTTGAATTTAGAGAACTTGGGGAAGATGGCAGCGTAGGGGGACTCTGAGCTCATCACGTCCTGCAGATCACTTAGATTCCACCCACACCTGCCTAAATAACCCAAAAAATTGCCAGAAGACTAGTAGAACGGATTCTCCAAAGCCAAGCGTAGACAAGAGGTCCACGGAAGAGGGTAGGAAGGGCAGAGAGGTGGTGCACACTACACGGACTGGCGGGAGGGAGCCGGGGCAGAGGGGCAGCCCGCTGGCAAAGCAGAGCCCCTGAATCTGGCTTGCAAAAGCAGAGGGGCTGGATGGAGTGTGTTCGGACAGCAAGCAGGACTTAACATTTGGAAGGTTATAAGTTAACATCTCTGCTCAGAGAGCGGGAGGGCTGGAGGACAACGGGAGGGAGAGTTGTTGAGCCCTGGACAACAGAGCGCAGCTTGGCGGAGAACAAAGGCGCTCGCCAGCTCCATCTCCCTCGCCCATCCTCCAGCCAAAATCCCAAAGGGAACCAGTTCCTGCCAGGGAACTTGCTTGCACCGCACAAACACCCAACGCTGTGCTTCTGCGGATCCATCCCTCTGGTGGGTCTGACTCCCTCTCGGTGCTGCAGAGCCTCTCCCGAAGTGGACTTCCGAAGGAAAAGTGAGCTAAGCCTGCCCCCCCCCCCACCCCTGTGCACCTTGCCGATCCACCCCAGCTAATACGCCAGATCCCCAGCACCACAAGCCTGGCAGTGTGCAAGTAGCCTAGACAGGCCATGCCACCCCACAGTGAATCCCGCCCCTAGGAGAGGGGAAGAGAAGGTACACACCAGTCTGACTGTGGCCCCAGCGGTAGGTTGGGGGCAGACATCAGATCTGACTGCAACCCCGCCCACCAACGCAAGTTATTCAAGACAGCACAGGGGAAGTGCCCCGCAGTTCCGCACCACTCCAGGGACTATCCAAAATGATGAAATGGAAGAATTCCCCTCAAAAAAACCTCTAGGAAATAACGACAGCTAACAAATTGATCAAAAACTAAGCATTATAACAGAACAAGATTTTAAAATAATAGTCATAAAATTAATCCCTGGGCTTGAAAACAGTATAAAGGACGGCAGAGAATCTATTGCTACAGAGATCAAGGGACTAAGGAACAGCCAGGAGGAGCTAAAAATGCCATTAATGAGCTGCAAAATAAAATGGAGATGACCACATCGGATTGAAGAGGCAGAGGAGAGAATAGGTGAACTAGAAGATAAAATTATGGAAAAAGAAGAAGCTGAGAACAAGATAAAAAAATCCAGGAGTATGAGGGGAAAATGAGAGAACTAAGAGATGCACTAAAGAGAAATAATCTATGCATAATTGGTATTCCAGAGGAGGAAGAGAGAGGGAAATGTGCGAAGGTGTACTTGAAGAAATCATAGCTGAGAACTTCCCTCATCTGGGGAAGGAAAAAGGCATTGAAATCCAAGAGGCACAGAGAACTCCCTTCATATGTAACTTGAATCGATCTTCTGCATGACATATCATAGTGAAATTGGCAAAATACAAAGATAAAGAGAAAATTCTGAAAGCAGCTAGGGATAAATGTGCTCTAACATATAAAGGGAGACCTATAGGACTCATGACCGATCTCTCTACTGAAACTTGGCAAGCCAGAAAGGAATGGCAAGAAATCTGCAATGTGATGAACAGAAAAAATATGCAGCTGAGAATCCTCTATCCAGCAAGTCTGTCATTTAGGATAGAAGGAGAGATAAAGGTCTTCCCAAACAAACAAAAACTGAAGGAATTTGTCACCACTAAACCAGCCCTACAAGAGATCCTAAGGGGGATCCTGTGAGACAAAGTACCAGAGACATTGCTACAAGAATGAAACCTACAGATATCACAATGACTCTAAACCCATATCTCTATAATAACACTGAATGTCAATGGACTAAATGTGCCAACCAAAAGACATAGGGTATCAGAATGGATAAAAACACAAGACCCATCTATTTGCTGTCTACAAGAGACTCATTTTAGACCTGAGGACACCTTCAGATTCACAGTGAGGGGATGGAGAACTATGTATCATGCTGCTGGAAGTCAAAAGAAAGCTGGAGTAGCCATACTTATATCAGACAAACTAGACTTTAAATTAAAGGCTGGAACAAGAGATGAAGAAGGGCATTATATAATAATTACAGGGTCTATCCATCAAGAAGAACTAACAATTATAAATGTCTATGCACTGAATACGGGAGCCCCCAAATATGTAAAACAATTACTCACAAACATAAGCAACCTTATTGATAAGAATGTGGTAATTGCAGGGGACTCCCCACTCACAGCAATGGATAGATCATCTAGACACATGGTCAATAAAGAAACAAGGGCCCTGAATGATACATTGGATCAAATGGACTTGACAGATATATTTAGAACTCTGCATCCCAAAGCAACAGAATATACTTTCTTCTCGAGTGCACATGGAACATTCTCCAAGATAGATCATATACTGGGTCACAAAACAGCCCTTCATAAGTATACAAGAATTGAAATTATACCATGCGTACTTTCAGACCACAATGCTATGAAGCATGAAATCAACCACAGGAAAAAAGTCTGGAAAACTTCCAAAAGCATGGAGGTTAAAGAACACCCTACTAAAGAATGAATGGGTCAACCAGGCAATTAGAGAAGAAATCAAAAAATATATGGAAACAAACTAAAATGAAAAGACAACAATCCAAATACTTTGGGATGCAGCGAAGGAAGTCCTGAGAGAAAAATACATTGTAATCCAGGCCTATCTCAAGAAACAAGAAAAATCCCAAATACAAAATCTAACAGCACGCCTAAAGGAAATAGAAGCAGAGCAGCAAAGACATCCCAAACCCAGCAGAAGAAGAGAAATAATAAAGATCAGAGCAGAAATAAACAGTATAGTATCTAAAAAAAAACTGTAGAGCAGATCAATGAAACCAAGAGTTCGTTTTTTTTTTTTAATTTTTTTTTTCAACGTTTATTTATTTTTGGGACAGAGAGAGACAGAGCATGAACGGGGGAGGGGCAGAGAGAGAGGGAGACACAGAATCGGAAACAGGCTCCAGGCTCCGAGCCATCAGCCCAGAGCCCGACGCGGCACTCGAACTCACGGACCGCGAGATCGTGACCTGGCTGAAGTCAGACGCTTAACCGACTGCGCCACCCAGGCGCCCCAAGAGTTCGTTTTTTGAAAAAATAAACAAAATTCATAAATCTCTAGCCAGGCTTCTCAAAAAGAAAAAGGAGATGACCCAAGTAGATAAAATCAGTAATGAAAATGGAACTATTACAACCAATCCCTCAGAAATACAAGCAATTATCAGGGAATACTATGAAAAATTATATGCCAACAAATTGGACAACCTGGAAGAAATGGACAAATTCCTAAACACCCACACTCTTCCAAAACTCAATCAGGAGGAAACAGAAAGCTTGAACAGACCCATTACCAGCGAAGAAATTGAATCAGTTATCAAAATCTCCCAACAAATATGCATCCAGGACCAGATGGCTTCCCTGGGGAATTCTACCAGACATTTAAAGCAGAGATAATACCTATCCTTCTCAAGCTATTACAAAAAATATAAAGGGAAGGAAAACTTCCAGATTCATTCTATGAAGCCAGTATTACTTTGATTCCTAAATCAGACAGAGACCCAGTAAAAAAAGAGAACTACAGGCCAATATCCCTGATGAATATGGATGCAAAAATTCTCAATAAGATACTAGCAAATCAAATTCAACAGCATATAAAAAGAATTATTCACCATGATCAAGTGGGATTCATTCCGGGGTGCAGGGCTGGTTCAACATTTGCAAATCAATAAACGTGATACATCACATTAATAAAAGAAAAGTTAAGAACCATATGACCCTGTCAATCGATGCAGAAAAAGCATTTGACAAAATTCAGCATGTTTTCTTAATAAAAACCCCCATGAAAGTCGGGATAGAAGGAATATACATAAACATCATAAAATCCATTTATGAAAAGCCCACAGCTAATATCATCCTCAATGGGGAAAAAACTGAGAGCTTTCCCCCTGAGATCAGGAACACGACAGCGATGTCCACTCTCACAGCTGTTGTTTAACATAGGGTTGGAAGTTCTAGCATCAGCAATTAGACAAGAAAAGGAAATCAAAGGCATCAAAATTGGCAAAGATGAAGTTAAGCTTTCACTTTTTGCAGATGACATGATATCATACATGGAAAATCCGATAGACTCCATCAAAAGTCTGCTATAACTAATACATGAATTCAGCAAAGTTGGAGGATACAAAATCAATGTACAGAAATCAGTTGCATTGTTATACACTAATAATTAAGCAACAGAAAGACAAATAAAGAAACTGATCCCATTCACAATTGCACCAAGAAGCATACAATACCTAGGAATAAATCTAACCAAATATGTACAAGATTTGTATGCTGAAAACTATAGAAAGCTTATGAGGGAAATTGAAGAAGATATAAAGAAATGGAAAAACATTCCATGCTCATGGGTTGGAAGAATAAATATTGTTAAAATGTCAATACTACCCAAAGCTATCTACATATTCAATGAAATCCCAATCAAAATTGCTCCAGCATTCTTCTGAAAGCTAGAACAAGCAGTCCTAAAATTCATATAGAACCACAGAAGGCCCCGAATAGCCAAAGTAATTTTGAAGAAGACCAAAGCAGGAGGCATCACAATCCCAGACTTTAGCCTCTACTACAAAGCTGTAATCATCAAGACAGCATGGTATTGGCACCAAAACAGACACATGGACCAATGGAATAGAATAAAATCCCCAGAACTAGACCCCCACAGTAGGGCCAACTAATCTTTGACAAAGCAGGAAAGAATATCCAATGGAAAAAAGACAGCCTCTTTAACAAATGATGCTGGGAAAACTGGATAGCAACTTGCAGAAGAATGAAACTAGACCACTTTCTTACACCATTCATAAAAATAAACTCAAAATGGATAAAGTACTTGAATGTGAGACAGGAAACCATCAAAACCCTAGAGGAGAAAGCAGGAAAAGACCTCTCTGACCTCAGCCACAGCAATTTCTTATTTGACACATCCCCAAAGGCAATGGAATTAAAAGCAAAAATGAACTATTGTGACCTCATGAAGATAAAAATCTGGACAGCGAAGGAAACAGTCAACACAACTAAAAGGCAACCAACGGAATGGGAAAAGATATTTGCAAACGACATATCGGACCAAGGGGTAGTATCCAAAATCTATAAAGAGTTTACCAAACTCCACACCCAAAAAACAAATAATCCAGTGAAGAAATGGGCAGAAAACAAGAATAGACACTTCTCTAAAGAAGACATCCAGATGGCCAACAGTCACATGAAAAGATGCTCAACATCGCTCCTCATCAGGGAAATACAAATCAAAACCACACTCAGATATCACCTCACGCCAGTCAGAGTGGCCAAAGTGAAGAAATCAGGAGACTATAGATGCTGGCGAGGATGCGGAGTAACGGGAACCCTCTTGCACTGTTGGTGGGAATGCAAATTGGTGCAGCCACTCTGGAAAACAGTGTGGAGGTTCCTCAAAAAATTAAAAATAGACCTACCCTATGACCCAGCAATAGCACTGCTAGGAATTTACCCAAGGGATACAGGAGTGCTGATGCATAGGGGCACTTGTACCCCAATGTTTGTAGCAGCACTCTCAACAATAGCCAAATTGTGGAAAAAGCCTAAATGTCCATCAACTGATGAATGGATAAAGAAATTGTGGTTTATATACACAATGGAGTACTACGTGGCAGTGAGAAAGAATGAAATATGGCACTTTGTAGCAACATGGATGGAACTGGAGAGTGTGCTGCTAAGTGAAATAAGCCATACAGAGAAAGACAGATACCATATGTTTTCACTCTTATGTGGATCCTGACAAACTTAACAGAAACCCATGGGGGAGGGGAAGGAAAAAAAAAAGAAAAAAAAAGAGGTTAGGGTTGGAGAGAGAGCCAAAGCATAAGAGACTCTTAAAAACTGAGAACAAACTGAGGGTTGATGGGGGGTGGGAGGGAGGGAAGGGTAGGTGATGGGCATTGAAGAGGGCATCTTTTGGGATGAGCACTGGGTGTTGTATGGAAACTAATTTGAAAATAAATTTAATATAATAAAAAATTTAAAAAACAAACTTGAATTTAAATACATAAGTTTATTTTAAAAAAGAGGGAAAGTAAGAAGCATTGGCAAATACTTGGAAAAATTGGATCCCTTTTATATAGTTGGTGGGAATGGAAAATGGTGCAGCTACTGTGGAAAACAGTTTGCCACTTCTTCAAAAAGTTAAACATGGCATTTCCATATTACCCAGCAATTTCACTATTAGGTGAATACCAAGAAGAATTGTACACTCATTTTCACAGCATCAATATTCACAATAGCCAAAAGGTAGAAAATGCATAAATATCCTTTAACAGATGAGTGCCTAATAAACAAATTGTGGTATATACATATAATACAATATTATTCAGCCTCAAAAATGAAGTACTGAAATATGCTATAATGTGGATGAACCTGGAAAACATGTTAAGTGAAAGAAGCAGACACAAAAGACTATATATTGTATGATAACATTTATATGAAATATCTTGAATGGCTAAATCCATAGAAATAGAATGCAGATTGGTGGTTGCCGGGGCTGCAGGACAGAGAGAATAACAAGCATGTGCTTAATGTTTACATGATTTTCTTCTGGGGTGATGAAAATTTTTTAGATTTATGTAGAGGTGATAGTTTCCCAACATTGTGAATATATTGAATGCCACTGAATTGTTCGCTTTAAACTGGTTAATTTTATGTGAATATCACTTCAGTTAAAAAGAAATGTTTTAAAAAGGGTTTAACAGAATAACCCTATGACGTAGCATTTCTACCCATAGATATCTCCCCAAGAGAAATGGAAACCTATGTCCGCACAAAAATGTGTACAAAAAGTGCCTGTATTTCGAAAGTGTCTCATTACATTTTCAGAAGTTCTTGGGGGGGGGGGCAGAGAAAGGAATGAACAACCCTCAATGTATATGGAGCTTTACCATTTGCAAAGTGAATTTTTGTTCATTGTATTATTTACTTATTTCTTCCATAAACTTTCTAAGGTAGGAAATTATTATCCCCATCTTACAAGGAAATATGTTACACAATCAGTTATTGGCAAGGCCAGGACTAAAACTGCTCATTTGATCCTAATCCTATGGACTTACCACTATTCCATGTTTAGAACTAAAAAATTGACTAAATCAACCTTACCTACACATAGTATATTAGTAACATGATTTTAATGTTTAAATGATGGATTATTGATATTAAATCCTACTGGTAATAACAGAGATGAGGCAAAACAGTCATGGGTGCATCAGTTTTATCAACCTAATAAGTATGTGGCTTTGAAGAATTTCTTCCTCTCATCAGTGTCTTAGGTGCTTCATCTGTAAAATGAAAAAAAAAATATGATCTCTAAGGCTCTCCCATAATCCTGATATACCATGATTCTTTGT
This sequence comes from Felis catus, assembly GCF_018350175.1. NCBI lineage: Eukaryota > Metazoa > Chordata > Mammalia > Carnivora > Felidae > Felis > Felis catus. The sequence continues at coordinate 124,489,145 of NC_058386.1, read as the reverse complement.
TGTTCTCCCAAACTTCTTTGGATTGGAACAAACTAGAGCATTTTTAGCTTGTTGCAGTTGAGTTATTGAAGAAGAGAGTTCTGACTTGGGTTCTAGATTAAACCATGTTCCAGTTCCCCATGAAATAATTTAGTACATGTTAGGAGAAAAAAAAATAGCAGTAACCAAGGGCAAAATCATAGAGAAATCTGTTGAAATTTGTATTAGAGTGATATTTAGCATTGATTTTTTTTTACTTAAAAGTTTAAAAATTATTAGTGTAGAATGCTGCTAGCATAATTAACACATTGGCAATGAATGGAAATGCATTGTCATAGAAGTTAGTATTTTAGTAAGAGAGGTGGCATAGTGTATTGGCCTCATATTCAAGAATTCTGGTCCCAAATCTTAGCTTTTCCATTAACATTCAGGGTGGTTAAAAATTATGTTCAGGGGCTTTAGAATTCCCATCTATCAATCCACCTGGAGTAAATAATTTCTGAAGCCCTTTATAGCTCATCTATGACTCTGTGAGAATTCTCCTTTCTATCTGCTTTCAGTAATCCAAGAAATTGTTTTTCATACAATTTATTGACCTATTTCCTAGAAATCAAATTAGGCTAATCACAGCTAAGAGTCCCCACAGTGAAAGTTGAAGGATAATGAGAAAGTGGTGTGCACAAAATCAATTGAGCCTCTCTCTCCACAGCCCATGTAAGACCAATTCAGAATATTGGTGTATTGAGCTGTCACCTGAAGGTTGCCTGTATTTAACTCTTTAGCATATTAATGCCAGTTTGTTAGCTCTGTGCTATAGTTCCCTTATGCCCCCCACCCCCTTCCCAGTAAGGTATTTGTATCACTTCTAGTGCTCTGCCCACTAAACCAGACAATCATCTCTACTTTTCACTGGGTTCCAGTGCCTCTCTGGCCAAAGTTTTCTTTATGGGTTTTGGTTGATGGGTGTGCCAATATATTTGTTACTATTTGCATTTGAATAATGCATTCAAGTGCATACAGTACTATTTCAAAAAAGAGAAAACAAACTTTGAATACTTTCACATATTAAACATTAAGCCTGACAATTTTAATATATTATTTAATGTTAATGCAATCTATCTGTGAAGTTATTTTAATTTGAAATATGAGAAAGCTATTAGAGGTGTTATATGAATTTCCTATGGTCACACTAAAAAATTCAAATACATGTCTCTAGACTTTTTAAGCTTAGGTCTCTTTTTCCTTCCGTGTGTAACTATTTTATCATTTGATTCCCTCAGCAACCCTGTAATCAGGGAAAAGATTGCTCACCTTGTTTTATCTTTATTATGCTCTATCACAGTACCCAAAGTAGAGGCACATAGTTGATTCTCAATAAAGATGTATTGAATAATTAAGTGAATTGAATTAGATTTATGAATTAAGGAAGTTGAGGTCCAAAATGACTTTTACAAAGTTATCTGCTGGAGAATGGCAGTTTAGAGTGAGAACCATTCAATTTTGATGTTTCTATTCTGTAGATTTTTCTCAGGTCTGTTTAAAAATAAAATGAGGGGCGCCTGGGTGGTGCAGTCGGTTAAGCGTCCGACTTCAGCCAGGTCAGGATCTCGCGGTCCGTGAGTTCGAGCCCCGCGTCAGGCTCTGGGCTGATGGCTGGGAGCCTGGAGCCTGTTTCCGATTCTGTGTCTCCCTCTCTCTCTGCCCCTTCCCCGTTCATGCTCTGTCTCTCTCTGTCCCAAAAATAAATAAAAAACATTGAAAAAAAAATTAAAAATAAAATGAACTTTTCTTGCCACTAAGAATATATATTTGTGGGAAGACATACTGACTCTCTCTTATGACTCCTTCTCAACTATTATGTATGTATGTATGTATGTATGTATGTATGTATTATTTATTTATTTATTTATTTATTTATTTATTGAGAGAAAGAACAGAGGAGAGGGGCAGAAGGAGAAAGAGAGAATCTTAAGCAGACTCCATGCCCAATGTAGGGCTCGATCTCACTACTGTGAGATCATGACCTGAGCCAAAACCAAGATTTGGTTGCTTAACTGACTGAGTCACCCGGGTGCCCTTCTTATCGATTTGACTAATTGGATGCTAGGAACAGTTATACCTATTAATGGAAACCTTCTGGGTCCAAGGTAGGAATGATGAAAACAGACTTAAGGAGATACAGTATTGTATCTTGCTTCATTATCTACTTTAATTCATGAATACAGCTGGCAGTAGAATCCAGGATTTCTGACTCCTAGTTTATTAGTTGATTCTACACCATGCTTTTTGATCCTTGGCAACAGCCATCTCTTTAGTTATATCCCCTTTTCTCTTAAACTACCCAGAGAGTTTCATTTTTAGTCCTGTCAAACCACAACAAGACCCTCCTCATAAAGTGAGAGTATCAGTAAACCTGGGCCTGAGTAGGTGGTTGGCAAAGTGCCTAGTGTTTGGAAAGGTTTACAGAAGGCATCCAAACTGGAGAAGCAGGAGGTAGCTGAGGGTCACTAGAAAATCAGAAAACTTGGATTCTAGTCCTATTTCTGCCTTTCAAATTTCAAATTTGTGGGCAAATTTGATGGTCCCCTCTTTGAGCTTATTTCTCCATGTATAAAATGAGCAAAATTAAGGAATCTCTTAAGAGTCCCGGTAGCTTTAACATTTAATGGAGTACAATTGTTTTGTTACCCTATCTCCATAAGGTGGTGGGTAGGTAGAATAAACACACTCCAACAGTCTGATTCTATTATTCTGTGAACTTATGCTTCTCTCAGCCAGAAGTGGGGTAAGTTTTTTGTAACACAATTTTTCTTTTTTAACTTTGAGGACTGTTCGTTCATGCACCAAAATTTGATGTATAACTTTATGCCACCGACTGTTCCCTAGAACATTGTATTAACAATTTCTGCTTGCATTTCTCCACTGTTGAGTTGGGGCTGGAGCACATGTTTGATAAATCTCTTGTCAATGCTGTAGTAAGAGTTCAAGTATAGTGACCACTGTCTGCCTTTTACACAGGTAATCATCATAGCAAGTAGGAAGTGCTGATTTGGTTAAGATACAGGGCTATTTAGTTGGCCCAGTCTATTGATTGAAATTGTTTTAAAGTGTTTACACATGCAAGTGTTTCCTATTAAGAACTATTATTTTCCATCTCTGTTTCTTCCACTGTCGCAGGCTCTCTCCTAAGCACGCCCCAGATATTCCTGATGACAGCACTGACAACATCACTATATTTACCAGAATCTTAGATCGTCTTCTAGATGGCTATGACAACCGGCTGCGACCTGGTCTTGGAGGTCAGTTACTATTTTAAGATCCCTTTCTTGGCTATTGTCATCTAAAAAGAAAGATTCTTAAGGTAACTTCAGCACTCCCTTGACCAATGGGTTTAGTGTAAAGTTAAGTTTCTTCCCTCTGAGCAGTAGAAATTAGTTCTAACCTTTCATTTCAATGGTCAATCTCTCTGGTATGGTTTTGGAAAATTCTGAATTTCACTTAGCTAAATGCATGTAATATACACTAATATTTGACAAAGCCCATTTCTGGTATCAAAAGACCAATCCCTGCCTAAATGGGAGGCTTGGCCCCGGCATATCTGGGAAACATACCTTTGCTCTCAAAACCCTCAGCACATGTCAGCCTGAACTTCCAATGAGGAGCAACCTGCTGCCTAGGTGGGATCTTGGCTGGCCATTAGTTTAGTATCATTAGCCGTATGATCACAATGAGATAAATGCATCAGAGTACATCATGGGCTATACTTAAATGGCAAGTATGCAAATGTATGAGTTTGATTTTTTCCTGAACCATTTGAGAACTAGTTGCAGATATCGTACCCCTTTGTCCCTAAATACTTCAATGTGCTTTTCCTTAGAACAAATAAATTAATTTACAAAATTACAATGCAATTATAAATTCAGAAAATGTAACCTGACATTATACTGTGTTCTGATCTGTAGTTGATATTTAATTTTTGCCACTTGTCCCAAAAGTGTTCTATATAGCATTTTCCATTGATATAGGATTCAATCCAGGATTATGCATAGCATTTATTTTCACATATCTTCAGCCTATAATTTGGTATAATTTACTCAGATTTTCTTTGTCTTTCATGGCATTAGATTTTCCTTATTCATTTTTAGAGGAAATACACAGATTTAATCATATCTCTCTTAGTGCATTTTTCCAAAAGGGATATGATGTCTATTTGGCCCATTATTGGTAATGTTCACTTTGATGTTCACGAAGTTATTCCAGTTTAAAATCACCTTTTTTTAAAGTTTATAATCTATAAGTAATTTGTGAGGAAGTACTTTGAGATTATTATATTCCTAATTCAGGTTGCATGCAATCATTATAGTAACTATTAAATATCCTTACATGAATAATAACTGTTATGGTTGCAAATGGTGATTTTCTAAATGTATTATTCCTCTATATTTATTAGATGGTATTCTATTGTAAGGAAAAAAACCCTTCTCTTTAATTAGGTAACTATTATCATCAATATATGGATTCATATTTTATTCAATGAATTGTAATCCATTAATATTATTCATTTTAATTAGAATTTATGTCCATAATTTTCCATATTTGCCTAGCAGAAGCCTATTCAAGCTGGCTTCTGTTTCCTTTTGATCTGTTCTTCACATATTTGGGGCACCTTTTTACTTTTTGGCATAACGGTATATTCCACATTTATCTTGTAATTTTCCCTTATTCCCTTCCCAGGAAGCAGCCACTTTTTCCAAGAATACATGGCACATTTTTGTGGGAAATTACAGTATATTTAAAGTTCAACTTCTGAGTGCTAGGTGTATTCATTGCTAGTAGGGTGTCATTGATTTTAGAAACTTTCATCAGACAGAATTAGAAAATAAAAAAATTAAAAATTTAATGTATATTCATATGTATTTACATATATCTATATAACATGTGTATATTGTGTGTGTGTATATAGACACACATAATATATACACATATATACACATACCTGTATATATTTCTATATATACATACACACACATACATATGTACAAATATGTGTGTATGCATGTATAATGAGTTTGTACTGATACCATTAAGTTCAGTTCAACACAGCATTCATTGATTTACTCATTTTCTCGGTCCTACAAAATACATAAAATGGTGTTGAAATTACTATATCCATACCATTATAATAAACTCACTTATTAAGTAAAGTTGAAGATATGTTTGCAGTTTTTGTTGTTGTTGTTTTTAGATGAAGGATGTATGACACTTGCTTTGGTATAAATAATGATTGGATCAGGACAATATTCCTGAGGAATAGAAGACCAGTTACAAATCAATTGCAGTTGTCCAGGATGAAAGTGATGGCTGTGGGAATGTAGAGAATTTGGTGACTGATTAAATTATGGGGCTGGTAAAAGGAGGGAGAAAAAGATAACTTCTAGGTTGTTGGCATGGATGACTGAGTGGTGCTACTTTCTACAATAAGGGACGTTGGAAGAGGGACAGTACTATTTTGTTTTATTCTGTTTCTTTTGAAGTGTGCTTGGAACAAAGAAAGCAGGGGAGTAGGTGGAAGTTAATTGGTTGTAGACATGTAGAATTTGACTACCCATGAAAAATATGGGTGGAGCTTTTGGCTTCTGGCTAACATAGAGTAACAGGGACCAGATTTACCTTTATCACTAGTTTTAAGCTATTTGATCATATCCCTTTGTGAAATTTTATTCATGCTTCTTATTTTTTAATGTTATTTATTTTTGAGAGAGAGAGATAGAGAGAGAGACAGAGTGAGAGTGGGGTAGGGGCAGAGAGCGAGGGAGACACAAAATCCAAAGCAGGATCCAAGCCCTAAGCTGTCAGCACAGAGCCCAATGTGGGGCTCAGACCCAGGAATTGCAAGATCATGACCTGAGCCAAAGTCGGACGCTTAACTGGCTGAGCCACCCAGGCACCCCTACTCATGTTTCTTATTTGTTGACCTTCTTGGTTTGAGAGAATTAAAACTTTTATCAAATTTAGAATGTTTTTGACCATTTTTTTCAAATAAATTTTCTGCTCCCCTTCATATAAAGAGAACATCTTCAAAGCAAACAGACTAAAACAAAACATTGTGGCTAAAATTAAGTTAGGAAACAACAAATGTTGGTGAGGATGTGGAGAAATAGAGACACTTCTACCCTCTTGGTAGGAATGCAAACTGGAGCAGCCACTCTGGAAGACAGTATGGAGATTCCTGCAAAGGTTAAAAATAGAACTACCCTAAGGAAACAGCAAATGTTGGTGGGGATGTGGAGAAAGGGGAACACTTCTACCCTGCTGGTGGGAATGCAAACTGGTACAGCCATTCTGGAAGACTGTATGGAAGTTCCTGAAAAGGTTAAAAATAGAACTACCCTATGACCCAGCAATTGCACTACTAGGTAGTTATCCAAAGGATATAAAAACACTGATTTAAAGGGGTACTTGCACCCCAGGGTTTATAGAAGCATTATCAACAATAGGTGAACTATAGAAAGAGCCCAAATTTCCATCAACTGATGAATGAGTAAAGAAGATGTGGTATACAATAAAATATTACTCATCCATCAAAAGGAATGAAATCTTGCCATTTGCAATAAGTTGGGTGGAATTAGAGTGTATTATGCTAAGTGAAATAAGTCTGTCAGAGAAAGACGAATACCATATGATTTTACTCATATGTGGAGTTTAAGAAACAAAACAGGTGAACATAGGGGAAAAGAAGGAAAAATAAAATAAAATAAAATAAAATAAAATAAAATAAAATAAAATAAAATAAAATAAAATAAAATGGCAGAGGGCAGCAAACCATAAAATACTGTTAACTATAGAGAACAAACTGAGGCTTGCTAGAGGGGATGTGGGTCGGGCAATGGGCTTAACTGGGTGATAGACATTAAGGAGGGCACTTGTTATGATGAACATTGGGTGTTGTATGTAGGTGATGAATCACTAAAGTCTATCCCTGAAACCAGTACTACACTTTATATAAAGTAACTTGAATTTAAGTAAAATATTGGAAGGAAAAATAAACATTATGTATAGAGGGACAATTTTGCTTCTTGTCAGAAATAAGCAAGCAAGAATGTAGTTAGTGACAGCTTTGAAGTACTGGAAAAAAACTGTCAATCTATAATTCTGTAACCAGAGTTAATGTACTTTAAACATATAGGCAAAATGAATACTTTTTCAGACACTAGAAGCTGAAAAATTCATCAGCATGTCTGTACTACAAGAAATGAATGTAATTTAAATGTAATGTAATGTAAATGTAAATGAAAATACATCAGGCAGAAGGAAAACAATGCCAGATAGAAATAAGGATCTATAGAAAGGAAGGAAGAGCAACACAAATAAAAACCTGTGTGGGTAAATATAAAGCAGTTTTTTCCCCAATCTATTTAAATGATGAATGACTAAAGCAAAAATAATGACAGTGTATTATGTGGCTTAAAATATATATATGAGGAAAATGTATGATAACAATAGCACAGAGGCCAGGAGAAAATGAAATAGAAATGTACTGTTGAAAGGTTTTTATACTGTACATGGCATGATATAATATTACTTGTTGGCAGATTGTGATAAGAAAGTGTGCTATAGAACTTAAAGAAAAATTATAGCTAATAAAGCAAAAAAGGTTATAAAAATGTAATAATAGAAATAGTTGGTTGATAAGGCAGAAAAAGAAGAAAATGTAACAAAAAGATGAAACAAATAGAAAAGTAAGAACAACCATATGAATCATCACATTAAATATAAATAATTTAAACATCCATTTTATTTTTAAATGTTTATTTATTTTTAGAGAGAGAGAAAACATGATCAGAGGGGCAGAGAGAGAGAAAGAGAGAGGGAGAAGCCCAAGCAGGTTCCGAACTGTCAGCGCAGATCCTGATGTGGGGCTCGAACCCATGAACTGTGAGATCATGACCTGAGCTAAAACCAAGAGTTAGACACTTAACCACTGAATCACCTCAGCAGTCTTAAGCATCCATTTTTAAAGGCAGAGATGGTCAAATTGTATTTTTTAAAAATCAGAATGCAAAATTACTGAGAGAAACCCACCTTAAATACAAAGCTGTAAATAAAAGTAAAAGGATGGAAAATGGTGCACCATGTTAACACTAATTAAAAGAAGATTGGAGTAGCTATTTTAATATCAGAAAAAGAAAATATTAGAGCAAAAATACTGTTAGCAATAAAGAGGACCATTTTATAACAAAGGGGTCAATTCATTAAGAGTACATAATGATCCTAAATATTTATGTACCTAATCACAGAGCATCTAACCACATGAAACAAAAATTGAGAACTGAAAGGAGAAAGATATGATCTTTAGTTATAGTAGAGATTTCAACACTCCTTTCTCAATAAGCAATGTACCAGTAGGCAGAAAATAGGTAAAGGTAGTAGAAACAGGAGCCACAGTATCAACCAACTTGACTTGAGTGGCATTTATACAACATTCCAATCAACAACAGCAGAATATACATCCTTTTCAAATATACCTACAACCTTTACCAAAATAGACCATATTCTTTATCATAAAAAAATTAAAAGAACTTACAACATGCAAAGTATGTTCTCTCACCACAGTGGGAAAAATTAGAAAGTGAATATCTGGAAAATCTCAATGTATTTGGGAACTAAATAATACAATGCTAAATAAACCATGAGTCAAAGAAGAACTCAAAAGAAATTGCAAAACATTTTCAATTGAATAAAATAAAAAATATGTCATAAAGCAGTGCTAAGAGGAAAGCTGATAACAGTAGATGGGTACCTCAGAAAATATTAACCTTAAACCAGTGCCCCAAGTCTTCACTTAAGAAACCAGAAAAAAAAAGAAGAGGTAACAATATAATAAATTGCATGAATCAATTGGGCAAAAAATCTCTTAGACATGTCTCTGATTCTGAGAGTGAGAACAATGGCATACTTTTCTCTGAGGAACAACACCACTTTAGTTACCAAATGTTTGATGGAAGGATAATGCTAGCAGCCCCAAATTTCCTCAACTCACATATTTCAACATAGACCACTGCCCCACAAGCCAGGTCAAGGACACTAGAGCCCACAGTACTCTCAGCAGTGCCTTGCCCAAATTAGAGTCACTGGCATGATATATTCAAAGTGTTGAAAGAAAAAAATATATCCTATAACCAAGAATACTCTACCTCACAAAGTTATTATACAGAATTGAAGGAGAGATCAAGAGTTTTCCAGAAAAACAAAAGTCAGAAGAGTTTATCACCACTAAACTACCCTTACAAGAAATGTTAAAGAGACTTAAGTGGAAAAGAAATGGCCATAATTAGACATAATAAAATTATGAATAAAACATGTGAAATATAACAGCATATACATAAATCATGGAGGAGGGAGTAAAAAAGAAAAGCAGAGTTTTTCTTTTAGAATATGTTTGACCTTAAATGACCATCAACTTAATATAGACTGCTATATACTTAGGATGTTATATATTGACCTCATGGTAACCACAAACCCAAAACGCCTAATAGACACAGATAATAAAGAGGGGCACCTAGATGACTCGGTTGAGCGTCTGACTTGAGCTCAGGTCATGATCACACAATTTGTGAGATTGAGCCCTGCATCGGGCTTTCCATTCTCAACGAGGAGTCCACTTTGGATCCTTTGTCTCCCTGTCTCTCTCTTTCCCCACCCTGGTCACTCTCTCTCTCTCAAAATGAACATTAAATTTTTTTAATATGAATTTTTTTGTCAAATAACAGTGCTCATCCCAACAGGTGCCTTCCTCAATATCCATCATCCACCCTCCCCTTCATCCCACCCCCCATCAACCCTCAGTTTGTTCTCAGTTTTTAAGAGTCTCTTATGCTTTGGCTCTCTCCCACTCTAACCTGTTTTTTTTTTTTTCCTTCCCCTCCCCCATGGGTTCCTGTTAATTTCTCAGGGTCCACATAAGAGTGAAAACATATGGTATCTTTCTCTGTATGACTTATTTCACTTAGCATAACACTCTCCAGTTCCATCCACATTGCAACAAAAGGCCATATTTCATTCTTTCTCATTGCCATGTAGTATTCCATTGTGTATATAAACCACAATTTCTTTATCCATTCATCAGTTGATGGACATTTAGGCTCTTTCCATTACTTGGCTATTGTTGAGAGTGCTGCTATAACCATTGGGGTACAAGTGCCCCTATGCATCAGCACTCCTGTATCCCTTGGGTAAATTCCTAGCAGTGCAATTGCTGAGTCATAGGGTAGATATATTTTTCATTTTTTTGGGAACCTCCACACTGTTTTCCAGAGCGGCTGCACTAGTTTGCATTCCCACCAATAGTGCAACAGGGTTCCCGTTTCTCCACATCCTCGCCAGCATCTATAGTCTCCTGATTTGTTCATTTTAGTCACTCTGACTGGCGTGAGATGGTATCTCAGTGTGGCTTTGATTTCTATTTCCCTGATGAGGAGCGACGTTGAGCATCTTTTCATGTGCCTGTTGGCCATCTGGATGTCTTCTTTGGAAAAGTGTCTATTCATCTCTTCTGCCCATTTCTACACTGGATTATTTGTTTTTCATGTGTAGAGTTTGGTGAGTTCTTTATAGATTTTGGATACTGGCCCTTGTCAGATATGTCATTTGCAAATATCTTTTCCCTTTCCGTTGGTTACCTTTTAGTTTTGTTGATTGTTTCCTTTGCAGTACAGAAGCTTTTTATCTTCATGAGGTCACAATAGTTCATTTTTGCTTTTAATTCCCTTGCTTTTGGAGATGTGTCAAGTAAGAAATTGCCACAGCTGAGGTCAGACAGGTTTTTTTCCTGCTGTCTCCTCTAGGGTTTTGATGGTTTCCTGTCTCACATTCAGGTCCTTCATCCATTTTGAGTTAATTTTTGGGAATGGTGTAAGAAAGTGGTCTAGTTTCATTCTTCTGCATGTTGCTGTCCAATTCTCCCAGCACCATTTGTTAAATAGACTGTCTTTTCCATTGGATATTCTTTCCTGCTTTGTCAAAAATTAGTTGGCCATACTTTTATGGGTCAAATTCTCGGGTTTCTATTCTATTCCATTGGCCCATGTGTCTGTTTTTGTGTCAATACCATGCTGTCTTGATGATTACAGTTTTGTAGTAGAGGCTAAAGTCTGGGATTGTGATGTCTCCTGCTTTGGTCTTCTTCATCAATATTACTTTTGCTATTTGGGTTTTTTTTTTTTTTTTGTGGTTCCATATGAATTTTAGGATTGCTTGTTCTAGCTTCGAGAAGAATGCCAGAGCAATTTTGATTGGGATTGCATTGAATATGTAGATTGTTTTGGGTAGTATTGACATTTTAACAATATTTATTCTTCCAATCCATGAGCACGGAATGTTTTTCCATTTCTTTATATCTTCTTCAATTACCTTCATAAGCTTTCTATAGTTTTCAGCATACAGATCTTTTACATCTTTGGTTAGATTTATTCCTAGGTATTTTATGCTTCTTGGTGCAATTGTGAATGGGATCAGTTTCTTTATTTGTCTTTCTGTTGCTTCGTTGTTTGTGTATAACAATGCAACTGATTTCTGTACATTGATTTTGTATCCTGCGACTTTGCTAAACTCATGTATCAGTTCCAGCAGACTTTTGGTGGAATCTATAGGATTTTCCATGTATAATATCATGTCATCTGCAAAAAGTGAAAGCTTGACTTCATCTTTGCCAATTTTGATGCCTTTGATTTCCTTTTGTTGTCTGATTGCTGATGCTAGCACTTCCAACACTATGTTAAACAACAGCAGTGAGAGTGGGCATCCCTGTTGTGTTCCTGATCTCAGGGGGAAAGATCTCAGTTTTTCCCCATTGAGGATGATGTTAGCTGTGGGCTTGTCATAAATGGCTTTTATGATGTTTAAGTATGTTCCTTCTATCCCGACTTTCTCAAGGGTTTTTATTAAGAAAGGTGCTAGATTTTGTCAGAGGCCTTTTCTGCATCGATTGACAGGATCATATGGTTCTTATCTTTTCTTTTATTAATGTGATGTATCACGTTGATTGATTTGCAAATGTTGAACCAGCCCTGCATCCCAGGAATGAATCCCACTTGATCATGGAGAATAATTCTTTTTATATGCTGTTGAACTCGATTTGCTAGTATCTTATTGAGGATTTTTGCATCCATATTCATCAGGGATATTGGCCTGTAGTTGTCTTTTTTTACTGGGTCTCTGTCTGGTTTGGGAATCAAAGTAATACTGGCTTCATTGAAGGAGTCTGGAAGTTTTCCTTCCCTTTCTATTTCTTGGAATAGCTTGAGAAGGATAGGTATTATCTCTGCTTTAAACGTCTGGTAGAACTCCCCTGGGGAGCCATCTGGTCCTGGACTCTTATTTGTTGGGAGATTTTTGATAACTGATTCAATTTCTTCGCTGGTTATGGGTCTGTTCAAGCTTTCTATTTCCTCCTGATTGAGTTTTGGAAGAATGTGGGTGTTTAGGAATTTGTCCATTTCTTCCAGGTTGTCCAATTTGTTGGCATATAATTTTTCATAGTATTCCCTGATAATTGTTTGTATCTCTGAGGGATTGGTTGTAATCATTCCATTTTCATTCATAATTTTATCTACTTGGGTCATCTCCCTTTTCTTTTTGAGAAGCCTGGCTAGAGGTTTGTCAATTTTGTTTATTTTTTCAAAAAACCAACTCTTGGTTTCGTTGATCTGCTCTACAGATTTTTAGATTCTATATTGTTTATTTCTGCTCTGATCTTTATTATTTCTCTTCTTCTGCTGGGTTTAGGCTGCTTTTGCTGTTCTGCTTCTATTTCCTTTAGGTGTGCTGTTAGATTTTGTATTTGGGATTTTTCTTGTTTCTTGAGATAGGCCTGGATTGCAATGTATTTTCCTCTCAGGATTGCCTTCGCTGCATCCCAAAGCATTTGGATTGTTGTATTTTCATTTTCATTTGTTTCCATATATTTTTTAATTTCTTCTCTAATTGCCTGGTTGACCCACTCATTCGTTAGTAGGGTGTTCTTTAACCTCCATGCTTTTGGAGGTTTTCCAGACTTTTTCCTGTGGTTGATTTCAAGCTTCATAGCATTGTGGTCTGAAGGTACGCATGGTATAATTTCAATTCTTGTATAGTTATGAAGGGCTGTTTTGTGACCCAGTATATGATCTATCTTGGAGAATGTTCCATGTGCACTCGAGAAGAAAGTATATTCTGTTGCTTTGGCATGCAGAGTTCTAAATATATCTGTCAAGTCCATTTGATCCAATGTATCATTCAGGGCCCTTGTTTCTTTATTGACCGTGTGTCTAGATGATCTGTCCATTTCTGTAAGTGGGGTGTTAAAGTCCCCTGCAATTACCACATTCTTATCAATAAGGTTGCTTATGTTTATGAGTAATTGTTTTATATATTTGGGGGCTCCGGTATTCGGCACATAGACATTTATAACTGTTAGTTCTTCCTGATGGTTAGACCCTATAATTATTATATAATGCCCTTCTTCATCTCTTGTTACAGCCCTTAATTTAAAGTCTAGTTTGTCTGATATAAGTATGGCTACTCCAGCTTTCTTTCGGCTTCCAGTAGCATGATAAATAGTTCTCCATCCCCTCACTCTCAATCTAAAGGTGTCCTCAGGTCTAAAATGAGTCTCTTGTAGACAATAAATAGATGGGTCTTGTTTTTTTATGCATTCTGATACCCTATATCTTTTGGTTGGTGCATTTAGTCCATTTACATTCAGTGTTATTATAGAAAGATACGGGCTTAGAGTCATTGTGATGTCTGTATGTTTTATGCTTTTAGCGATATCTCTGGTACTTTGTCTCACAGGATCCACCTTAGGATCTCTTGTAGGGCTGGTTTAGTGGTGATGAATCCCTTCAGTTTTTGTTTGTTTGGGAAGACCTTTATCTCTCCTTCTATTCTAAATGACAGACTTTCTGGATAAAGGAGTCTCGGCTGCATATTTTTTCTGTTCATCACATTGACGATCTCCTGCCATCTTTCTGGCCTGCCAAGTTTCAAAAGAGAGATCAGTTACGAGTCTTATAGATCTCCCTTTATATGTTAGGGCACGTTTATCCCTTGCTGCTTTCAGAATTTTCTCTTTATCCTTGTATTTTGCCAGTTTCACTATGATATGTCATGCAGAAGATTGATTCAAGTTACTTCTGAAGGGATTTCTCTGTGCCTCTTGGATTACAATGCCTTTTTCCTTCCCCAGTTCAGGGAAGTTCTCAGCTATTATTTCTTTTTTTTTTATGAAATTTATTGAAAAATTGGTTTCCATAGAACACCCAGTGCTCATCCCAAAAGGTGCCCTCCTCAATACCCATCACCCACCCTCTCCTCCCTCCCACCCCCCATCAACCCTCAGTTTGTTCTCAGTTTTTAACAGTCCCTTATGCTTTGGCTCTCTCCCACTCTAACCTCTTTTTTTTTTCCTTCCCCTCCCCCATGGGTTCCTGTTAGGTTTCTCAGGGTCCACATAAGAGTGAAACCATATGGTATCTGTCTTTCTCTGTATGGCTTATTTCACTTAGCATCACACTCTCCAGTTCCATCCACGTTGCTACAAAAGGCCATATTTCATTTTTTCTCATTGCCACGTAATATTCCATTGTGTATATAAACCACAATTTCTTTATCCATTCATCAGTTGATGAAGTACACCTTCAGCACATTTCCCTCTCTCTTCCTCGTCTGGGATACCAATTATGTGTATATTATTTCTTTTTAGTGTATCACTTAGTTCTCTAATTTTCCCCTCATACTCCTGGATTTTTTTATCTCTCTTTTTCTCAGCTTCCTCTTTTTCCATAACTTTATCTTCTAGTTCACCTATTCTCTCCTCTGCCTCTTCAATCCGAGCTGTCGTCATTTCCATTTTATTTTGCATCTCGTTTAAAGCGTTTTTCAGCTCCTCCTGACTGTTCCTTCGTCCCTTGATCTCTGTAGCAAGAGATTCTCTGCTGTCCTCTATACTGTTTTCAAGCCCAGTGATTAATTTTATGACTATTATTCTAAATTCACTTTCTGTTATATTATTTAAATCCTTTTTGATCAGTTCATTAGCTTTAGTTATTTCCTGGAGATTCTTTTGAGGGGAATTCTTCCGTTTGGTCATTTTGGATAGTCCCTGGAGTGGTGCGGACCTGCAGGGCACTTCCCCTGTGCTGTGGTGTATAACTGGAGTTGGTGGGCAGGGCCGCAGTCAGACCTGATGTCTGCCCCCAGCCCACCGCTCGGGCCACAGTCTGACTGGTGTGTGCCTTCTCTTACCCTCTCCTAGGGGCAGGATTCACTGTGGGGTGGTGTGGCACATCTGGGCTACTTGCACACTGCCAGGCTTGTGGTGCTGGGGGTCTGGCGTATTAGCTGGGGTGGGTAGGCAAGGTGCATGGGGGCAGGAGGGGCAGGCTTAGCTCACTTCTCCTTAGGTGATCCACTTCAGGAGGGGCCCTGTGGCAGCAGGAGGGAGTCAGACCCGCTGCTGGAGGGGTGGCTCCCCAGAAGCACAGTTTTGGGTGTTTGCGTCGAGCAAGCAAGTTCCCTGGCAGGAACCGATTCCATTTGAGATTTTGGCTGGGGGATGGGCGAGGGAGATGGCGCTGGTGAGCGCCTTTGTTCCCAGCCAAACTGAGCTCTGTCCTCTGGGAGCTCAGTAATTCTCCCTCCCTTTGTCCTCCAGCCTTCCCGCTTTCTGAGCAGAGCTGTTAACTTATGACCTTTCAGATGCTAAGTCGCGCTTGCTGTCGGAACACACTCCGTCCGGCCCCTCCGCTTTTGCAAGCCAGACTCGGGGGCTCTGCTTGGCCGGCAGGCTGCCCCTCCACCCTGGCTCCCTCCCGGCAGTCCGTGCAGCGCACACCGCCTCTCCGCCCTTCCTACCCTCTTCTGTCGGCTTCTCGTCTGTACTTGGCTCCCGAGACTCCGTTCTCCTAATCCTCTGGTGGTTTTCTCGGTTATTTAGGCAGGTGTAGGTGGAATCTAAGTGATCAGCAGCAAGCACAGTGAGCCCAGCGTCCTCCTATGCCACCATCTTCCCCTGTAATTTCCATCACATTGAAGATTTCCTGCCATTCCTTTTTGGCCTGCCAAGTTTCAGCAGTTAGATCTGCCACTAGTCTTATGGGTCTCCCTTTGTAAGTTAGAGCCTGTTTATCCCTAGCTGCTTTCAGAATTTTCTCTTTATCCTTGTAATTTGCCAGTTTCACTATGATATGTTGTGCAGAAGATAGATTCAAGTTATGTCTGAAGGGAGATCTTTGTGCCTCTTGGATTTTAGTGCCTTTTTCCTTCCCCAGATCAGGGAAGTTCTCAGCTATGATTTGTTCAAGTATACCTTCAGCCCCTTTCTCTCTCTCTTCCTCTTCTGGAATTCCTATAATATGGATATTGTTCCATTTGATTGCATCACTTAGGTCCCTAATTCTCCCCTCAGACTCCTGGATTTTTTTTTATCTTTTTCTCAGCTTCCTCTTTTTTCATAAGTTTATCTTCTAATTCATCTATTCTCTCCCCTGCCTCTTCAATCTGAGCTGTGGTCGCCTCCAGTTTATTTTGCACCTCATTTATCGCATTTTTTAGCTCCTCATGACTATTTCTTAGTCCCTTGATCTCTGTAGCAATAGATTCTCTGCTGTCCTCTATACTTTTTTCAAGCCCAGCGATTAATTTTATGAATATTGTTTTAAATTCTTGTTCTGTTATAATGCTTAAATAGTTTTTGATCAATTTGTTAGCTGTTGCTACTTCCTGGAGTTTCTTTTGAGGAGAGTTCTTCCATTTCACCATTTTGCATAGTCCCTAGGTGGCTCCAAACTGCAGGGCACTTCCTCTGTGCTGTCTGGAGTATCTTGTGTTGGTGGGTGGGGCCCCAGTCAGACCAGATGTCTGCCTTCAGCCCACAGCTGGGGCCACAGTCAGACTGGTGTGTACCTTATCTTCCCCTCTCCCAGGGGCAGGACTCACTGTGGAGTGGTGTGGCCCCTTTCTGGGCTACTTGCACACTGCCAGTCTTGTGGTGCTGCTTCGATGGGATCTGGCATATTAGCCAGGGTGCCTCCTCAAGGTGAACAGGGGCGGGAGGGGCAGGTTTTCCCTGCTTTGCCACTGGTGGTCCCCTGCTGAAGGGGCCCTACAGCACCAGGAGGGAGGCAGGCAGACCCGTTGGAGGGATGGATCCACAAAAGCACAGCGTTGGGTGTTTGTGCACAGTGCAAGCAAGTTCGGTGATGGGAACTGGTTCTCTTTGGGATTTCGGCTGGGGGATGGGAGAGGGAGATGGCACTGGCCAGCGCCTTAGTTCCCCACTTAGCTGAGCTGTCTTCTGGGGCTCAACAACTCTCCCTCCCAGCATCCCCTCACCCTCCCGCTCTCCAAGCAGAGCTGTTGACTTATAACATTCCATAAGTCCCACTGGATGTCAGAACTCATTCTGTCCGGCCCCTCTGCTTTTGCAAGCCAGACTCGAGGGCTCTGCCTTGCCAGGTGGGCTGCCCCTCCCACTGGTCCATGTAGCGCACACCGCCTCTTTGCCCTTCCTACCCTCTTCCATGGGCCTCTTGTCTACACTTGTCTCTGGAGATTCCATTCTGCTAGTCTTCCGGTGGTTTTCTGGGTTATTTAGGCAGATGTGGGTGGAATCTAAGCGACCAGCAGGACAAGGTGAGCCTAGCATCCTCCTATGCTGCCATCTTCCTCCAGGTCCAAAGATTTTTAAAAAAAAGAAAAGAAAGAGAAAAAAAAAGCCAAACAGAACACCACAGAAACTGCTCAATCACTACAAAAGAGAGCAAGGGAAGAAAGGAACAGATAACTACAAAAACAACCAGAAAACAAATAAAGAAAATTACAATAAGTACCTACCTATCAGTAATTGATTTAAATGTAAATGACCTAAGTGCTTGAATCAGAAGACATAGTGTCGTGGAATGGATTTTTTTAAAAGTCTATCCATTTATATGCTGCCTATAAGAGACTCATCTCAGATCCAAAGACACACTGAAGGGGCGCCTGGGTGGCGCAGTCGGTTAAGCGTCCGACTTCAGCCAGGTCACAATCTCGCGGTCCGTGAGTTCGAGCCCCGCGTCAGGCTCTGGGCTGATGGCTCAGAGCCTGGAGCCTGTTTCAGATTCTGTGTCTCCCTCTCTCTCTGCCCTTCCCCCGTTCATGCTCCGTCTCTCTCTGTCCCAAAAATAAATAAACATTGAAAAAAATTAAAAAACAAAAAAAACAAAAAACCAAAGACACATTGAAAGTAAAGGGATGGAAAAACATTTACCATGCAAATAGAAATGAAAAAAAAAGAAGCCTGGTAGCAGTATTTATATTAGACAAAACAGAGTTTAACAAAGACTGTAATAAGAGACAAAGAAGGGAATTACATAATGATAAAAGAGTCAATACAGCAAGAGGATATAAAAATTATAAATATCTATATACCCCAAAATGGAATACCTAAATACATGAAGTAAGTATTAATGAACATAAAGAAAGAAATTGATGGCAATAGAAGAATAGGAGACTTCAATATCCCACTTACATCAATGGATAGGTCATCTAGGCAGAAAACCAATAAGGAAGCAATGTCTCTCAATGACACCTTAGACAAATGGACGTAACATCAATCTAAAACAACAGAATACACACTCTTTTCAAGGACACATGTAACATGCTGCAGAATAGGTCACATGTTAGGCCACAAACAAGTCTCAATAAATTTAGGAATATTGAAATCATAGCATGCTTCTTTTCCAACCATAATGATATGAAACTAGAAATCAATCACAAGAAAAAAAAACTGGAAAAAAACACAAATATATACAGGCTAAACAACATGAAACTAAACAACTGATGAGTCAATTAAGTAATCAATTAAAGGTAATTAATAACAAATACATGGAGACAATGAAAATGAAAACACAATGGTCCAGTGGTGCCTAGGTAGCTCAGTCTGCTAAGTGTCCAACTCTTGGTTGTGGCTCAGGTCATTATGTCACAGTTCGTGAGTTTGAGTTCCACATGGAGGTTTGAGCTGACACTGCAGAGCCTGCTTGGGATTCTCTCTCTCCCTCTCCCTCTCTGCCTTTCCCCTGCTTGCTCTGTTTCTCTCTCAAAATAAATAAATAAACTTAAAAACATTTTTAAAACCACAATGGTCCAAAATCTTTGGATTACAGTGAAAGCAGTTCTAAGAAGGAAATATATAGTGATACAGGCCTATCTTAAAAAATAAGAGAAAGCTCAAATTATATTTAAAGGAACTGGAAAAAGAGGAACAAACAAAGCCGAAGGTGATTAGAAGGAAAGAAGTAATTAAGAACAGAAATAAATGAAATCAAAATTAAAAAAATCAATAGAATAATCAGTAAAATTACAAAGTTGTTCTTTGAAAAGATAGACAAAGTTGATAAAACCTTAGCCAGACTCATCAAGAAAAAACGAGTGGTCCGTGTTCATTCTTCTGCATGTTGCCGTCTGGTAATAGATCAAATATAAAATATGTATTTTTAAATGATGATAAAGGAAATAAATATCCTAAATTAAAAAAATAAAGATCTTGAATATACAGTGAATTTACTTAATCAAATTAACTTGAAAAAACTGGTTGAATTAAGTCAAATATGCTGAGAACAAGTAGTTTAAGTCAATCAAATGCTATTTATAAAAGAATTTTCTAATGATTTTTCTCCCAAAATACTTGGTGTTTAAATTACTCTTTTTATCCTAGCTTAGCCTGTGTGAATACCACTGAAACAGAATAAAAATGTACATAAAAGTGATATAGAAAAACTTGTCCACCAAAGTCACAAAAGATGAAAATTTAGAATACTTACTTTTTAAAAAAAATTTTTAATTCCAGTATAGTTGGTATACAGTGTTATATTGGTTTAAGGTATACCATATAGTGATTCAACAATTGTATACATTACTCAGTGCTCGTCATGATAAGTATAATCTTGATCCCCTTCAGCTATTTCACCCATCCCACCAATTCCCAAAATCAAAATAACAAACTCGTAACTATAGAGAACAAATTGATGGTTGCCAGAAGGAGGTATAATATTTACCTTAAAAAATCATATTCTTAAACTTTTTAATGTTTATTTAGAGAGAGAGACAGAGCATGAATATGCTCTCTTAGAGAGAGGGAGACACAGAATCTGAAGCAGGCTCCAGGCTCTGAGCTCTCAGCACAGAGCCCAACATGGGGCCCGAACTCACAGACCGCAAGATCATGACCTGAGCTGAAGTCGGACGCCCAACTGACTGAGCCACCCAGGTGTCCCCTGAAATCCTATTTTTAAAGTATTTGTGGAACTATGGTTTATATTGGAGTATATTTGATTAATTGCTTTAAATAGCCAGTGACCTTTTTTTTCTTTATAATCAATGTGAAGAGAGGGAGAGAGGGTGGAAAGGAGGGAGAGACAGAGAGACAGACATAGAGAGACTTCATCTGTGTAGTTCAAAGATGTTAAAAAAATATTACCATCATGTGACGATTTCTTAATGCAATATAAGTGAAGAATTCTCTTGCTAGAGGGTGGAAATGTTCATCTTGTGTGTTCCTTGACCATTTTTACAATCATAGATGTAACTGTGTTGACCTCCTTCACTACATGGTTTCTAGTTTAACCTGAATATAAGAATATTTCTGGTTATTTCCTCCGATTTGTCAAATTTATCTCTCAATAATGTACAGTAAAGAAGCTTCCACACAAAAATAAAAAGAACCCAAGTAAATAAAATCAGAAAGAAGAAGTAACAACTGACACAACAGAAATACAAAGGATTATAAGAGAATACTTTGGAAAATTATATTCCAACAAATTCGATGACTTAGAAGAAATGGATCAATTCCTGGAAACATACATTCTTTCAACACTGAATCAGGAAGAAAGAAAATCTAAAGAGACTAATTACTAGCAACAAAATTAATTAATTAATTAATTTAAGAGCTATGGATTTTTATTGAGCCTTTACTATGGGTCAACATCCCCCTAAACACTTTACATAAAATTATCTCATTTAATCCTCCCAACCATTGAGGTGGGTCCCATAATCATCTCCATATATAGAGGAAGAATCCAAGGCACTAAAGGTCCTATAATTTGTCCATGATGGCACAGCTACTAAGAAGTAAGCTGGGATCCATGCCCATGGAAGAGTCTGATTTCAGAGCCCATTATACTGCACTGCCTTCCTTATTTATGCTATGCTGACTCCCTTTTATTTTTTTTAGTAAGATTTATTGTCAAGTTAGCTAACCTACAATGTATATAGTGTGCTCTTCATTTCAGGGGTAGATTGTTATGATTCATTGCTTACATACAATACCCAGTGCTCATCCCAGCAAGTGCCCTCCTCAAGCCCATCACCCATTTTCCCCTCCCCATACCTCCTCCCTTCAATCAACCCTCAGTCTGTTCTCTGTATTTAAGAGTCTCTTATTGTTTGCCTCCCTCTCTGTTTGAAACTATTTTTCCCCTTCTGTTCCCCCATGGTCTTCTGTTAAGTTTCTCAAATTCCACATATGAGTGGAAACGTATGATATCTGTCTTTCTCTGACTGACTTATTTCACTTAGCATAATACCCTTCAGTTCCATCCATGTTGTTGCAAATTACAGGATTTCATTTTCTCATTGCCAAGTAGTATTCCATTGTATATATAAACCACACTTTATCCATTCATCAGTTGATTAGACATTTGGGCTTTTTCCATAATTTGGCTATTGTTGAAAGCACTGCTATAAACATTGGGGTACATGTGCCCCTGTGAATCAGCATTCCTGTATCCTTTGAATAAATTCCTAGTAGTGTTTTGCTGGGTCATAGGGTAGTTCTATTATTACTTTTTTTTAGGAACCTCCACACTGTTTTCCAGAATGGCTACACCAGTTTGCGTTCCCACCAACAGCATTAGATGGTCTCCTTGTCTCTACATCCTCATCAATATCTGCTGTTTCCTGAGTTGTTAATTTTAGTCACTCTGACTGATGTGAAGTGGTATTTCAGTGTAGTTTTGATTTGTATTTCCCTGATGATGAGTGAGGTTGAGTATCTTTTCATATCTGTTGGCCATCTGGATGTCTTTGGAAAAGTGTCTATTCATGTCTTTTGCCCATTTCTTCACTGGATTATGTTTTTCGGGTATTGAGTTTAGCACGTTCTTTGTAGATTTTGCATACTAACACCGTATCTGATATGTAATTTGCAAATATCTTCTCCCATTGTGTTGGTTGCCTTTTAGTTTTGTTGATTGTTTCCTTTGCAGTGCAGAATCTTTTTATCTTGATGAGATCCCAATAGTTCATTTTTGCTTTTATTTCCCTTGCCTTTGGAAATGTGTCAAGCAAGAAATTTCTGTGGCTGATGTCAAAGAGGTTGCTGCCTGTTTTCTCCTCTAGGATTTTGATGGTTTCCTGTCTCACATTTAGGTCTTTCATCCATTTTGAGTTTATTTTTGTGTAACTGACAACAAAATTTAATTGGTAAACAAAAAACTACCAAAAAAAAGTCCAAGACCAGATGGATTCACATGTGAACTTTACCAAACATTTAGAGAGGGGTTAATACTTACTCTCTTTAAACTACTCCAACAAATAGAAGAGGAAGTAAAACTTTCAAATTCATTCTATGAGGACAATCTTATCCTGTATACCAAGACCAGAGAAAGAGACCACTAAAAAGGAAAACTACAGGCCAATATATCTGATGAACATGCAAAAATTCTCAACAAAACATTAGTAAACCACATTCAATAATACATTAAAAGGATCATTTACCACAATCAAGTGGGACTTATTTTGCAGATGCAGGTGTGGTTCAACATCCACAAATCAATCAATGTAATACACCACATCAATACAAAAAAGGACAAAAATTACATGATCATCTCAAGAGATGCAGAAAAAAAGTACCTGACAGAATTCAGCCTCTCTTTATGATAAAAACTCTCAACAAAGTAGGTTTAGAGGAAACATACCTCAACATAAAAGCCATTTATGAAAAGCCCATAGCTAACATCATACTCAATGGGGAAAAACGTAGAGTTTTTCTCTAAGATCTAGAACAAGACAAGGATGTACATTCTCAACACTTTTATTTAGAATAGTACTGGAAATCCTAGCCACAGCAACTAGACAAAAAAAGAAATAATAGGCATCCATATTGGTAAATAAAAAGTTAAACTGTCACTATTTGTAGATGACATGATACTATACATGGAATACCCTAAGGACTCCACCAAAAAACTACTAGAAGAAGTAAATGAATTCAATAAAGTTACAGGATACAAAATTAATACCCAGAAAGCAATAGTGTTTCTTTGCACTAATAATGATGTAGCAGAAAGAGAAATTAAGAAAGCAATTCCTTTAACAATTGCTCCAAAAAGACTAAAATAGCTAGGAATAAATTTAACCAAGGAAGTGGAAGGTCTGTACTCTAAAACCTATAAAAACACTGATGAAAGAAATTAAAGACACAAACAAATGGAGAGATATTCTGTATTCATGGATTGAAGAGTTAATTTTGGTAAAATGTCCATACTATTGGGACTACACCAACCAAAAAGCTTTTTTGCACAATGAAGGAAACCAAAAAAATTGAAAGAGCAACCCAACCTACTGAATAGGAGAAAATACTAGCAAATGATATATCCAATAAGGGTTTAATACCCAAACTATATAAAGAACTTAACAACTCAACACACATACACACACACACACACACACACACACACACACACACACACACACACACATAATCTGACTCTAAAATGGGCCAAGGAGCTGAATAGACATTTTCCCAAAGAAGACATACAGATTACCAACAGACACATGAAAAGATGTTGAATATCGCTAATCCTCAGAGAAATACAAATCAAAACCACAATGAGATACTACTTTATGCTTGCCAGAATGACTAAAATGAAAAACAACAGGAAATACTAAGTATTAGGATGTGGAGAAAATGGAATCCTTATGCACTGTTGGTGAGAGTTTAATTCAGCCATTGTGGAAAATAGTATGGAAGTTCATCAAAAATTTAAAACTAGAAATACCATACAATTCAATAATTTTTCTACTGGCTATTTACAAAATGAAAATTAAAAGACTAATTTGAAAAGATACTTGCACCCTCATGGTTATTATAGCATTATTTAAAATAGCCAATATATGGAGGCAACCTAAGTGTTCATTGATAGATAAATGGATAAGGAAGATACGGTTTATCTGTGTATATATGGAACATTACTCAACCATAAAAAAGAATAAGATTGTACCATTGGCAACCACATGGATGGACCTATAGGATATTATGCTAATAGAAATGTTACACTATGAAAGACAAATACCATACGATTTAACTCCTATGTGGAAACTAAAAAAATAAATGAATAAACCAACAAAAAGCAGAAACAGATCCATGAAAACAGAGTACAAAATGATGGTTGCCAGAGGGGAGGAGAGTAGAGACATGGGCAAAATAGGTGAAGGGAGGATGTTATATGCTTTCAGTTATGGAATGAGTAAGTTACAGGAACAAAAGGCACAACATAGGGAAGATAGTCAATGATAATGTAATAATATTGTATGGTGACAGTAGCCACACTTGTGGTGAGCATAATATAGTGTATAGAGAAGTTGATTCACTATGTTGTATACCTGATACTAATGTAACATTGTGTGTCAACTACATTCAAAAACATTTTTAATTAAATGTGGATAATAATTGAATTCCTAAATAGACCCTTGAATTCCTAAAATAGACTCTGCTTGGTCACAGTACATTATTTTATATATATAGCACTATATTTAATTTTCTAATGTTTTATTTTGGAATTTTGCATCTTTTTAAAGTAGGCACTAGTCTATCACCTTCCTTTGTGATGTCCTCATTCAATTTTGGTACTAAGTTTATGCTGATCTCATAAATAGAGCTGGGAAGTTTTCCCTCCATATCTATTCTCTGAAAATGTTCATGTGAGATTGGTGTTATATCTTCCCTAGAAGTTTAGAAGAATTCATAGGTGAAACTATTAGAGCCAGTTGTTTTGTTTGTGGAAAGGTTTTTAATCAAGTATTAAACATCATTACTAGACATTAGACTATTTGCCTTTTCTGTTTCTTCTTTCATTTCTATAGGAAGTGTTTTCCAAGGAATTTGTCCATTTTATACAGGTTGTGAAATTTATTGCCAAAAAACTGTTAATATCTTATCATATATTTACATATCTCTATCTCTATCTCTATATCTATCATCTATCTATCTGTATCTATCTTTAAAATTCTGTAGCACCTGTAGTGATAATCAACTTTCCATTCTTAATATTTGTCATTTTTATTTTTTACCTTTTTTTTTGATCTGCCTTACAAGGGATTCATGTATTTATTTTTTTCAAAGAACTGCCTTCATCTTTATTGGTTTTTTCTTCATTCCTCTTTCTATTGTATTTCATTGATTTCAGCTTTTATATTTATTATTTCCTCTCATTTATTTTCATTTTTTTCCTTTTCTAATATATAATATTAGGGCTAAACACTGATTTAGCTGCATCCCCTGAATTTTAAAATGTATATTCATTATTATATATATTTAATGTAAAATATTTTCCAACATGTTTTATTTTCTTTTTGATCCATGAATGGTTTAGAAGTTTATTGTTTAATTTACATGGAGTTGGTGATTTTCTTATTGTTTTGAAACTTATTTTTAGCTTTATTTCATTATGGCCAGAGAATAAACTCTAAATGATTTAAATGTTGTAAAATCTAAGGTAAATACACAGACAAATATAATATCTTAGAGGATGTTATGCTAAGTGAAATAAGTCAGAGAAAGACAAATAATATATGTTCTCACTTATAAGTGAAAAGTAAAAAATACAAACTTATAGAAATAGTAGAATGGTAGTTTCCAGGGGTTGGGTAGGGTAGGAAAAATGGAAAGATGTTTGTCAAAGCATACAAACTTCCAGTTACTAAGATGAGTATGTTCTGGAAGTGTAATGTATAATTAACAGTACAGTATTATATACTTGAAAGTTATTAAAAGAGAAGAACTTAGATGTTATCATCCCCATCACACACACAAAAGAGGTAATTATGTGATGGCATGGAAGTGTTAACTAACCTTATAGTGGTAATCATTTTGCAATATATACATGTATCAGATCTTCACATTTTGCAGCCTAAACTTATATATGTTATATATCAAAAATATCTTAAACTGGAACAAATTCTGATTGATACATATATTTCTCCTTTCAGTTTTTATTTTACAGATATAAATGCAAGATAAAGACTTCACAGAGATTACTATTGTAATATTTTCCTGTTTGATTAACTCCTTTATCATTATGTCAGAAGTCCCTCTAGTTTTTCAATAATGCTTTTTGCCCTAGAATCGATGCACCCTGATTATAATCAGTATAGCTACACTGCTATTTTGGGGAGGAGGGAGAGTTAGTATTTGCATTATATATCCTTGTCCATTCTTTGTTTTCAAAGTTTATGTATCCTTATATTTAAATGTTTCACATGTTAGCAGCTGATAGTTGAGTTTTGTTGTTTTATCCAGTTTGAAAATCTTAGTCTTTTACCTGAAGTATTTAGCTTATTTAAATTTAAAATAATTTACTGAAAGATCATTTATACTACCTTAATTTTTTTTTTACTTGCCCAACTTCTTTTTTTTAACTGAAGAATAGTTGATGCACAATGTTACATTAGTTTCAGGTGTACAATATAGTGATTAAACTTCTCTATATGTTATGCTATGCTCACCACAATTCTAGCTACCATCTGTCACCATTTGCTATTATAATATCATTGACTAAATTCCCTATGCTGTACCTTTTGTCCTGTTATTTATTCATTACATAACTGGAAGCCTATTTCTTCCACTGCCCTTCACCCATTTCCTCCCCCACCCTGCCGCCCAGGAAACCATTTGTTCTATATATTTATGGATCTATTTCTGCTTTTCGTTTGTTTATTCATTTGTTTTGCTTTTTAGATTTCAGGTAGGAGTTAAATCATATGGTATTTATTTTTCTCTGTCCGACTCATTTCACTTAGCATAATACCCTCTATCTCCATCCATGTTGTTGCAAATTCTAGTTGCCCACATTCTTATGTTCCTTTTTGTCTTAGTTCTTACCTTTACTGGAGTAATAAAATATTTATATCAATTTGCATATGTATATATTCATACATATGTACACAAACATCTAGTAAATTTTGTTTATATTTTTTAAGTTGTGAAATTTATTGGCATTTCTTTCTTTCTTTCTTTCTTTCTTTCTTTCTTTCTTTCTTTCTTTCTTTCTTTCTTTCTTTCCTTCCTTCCTTCCTTCCTTCCTTCCTTCCTTCCTTCCTTCCTTCCTTCCTTCTTTCTAATTTTATTTTTTTAATTTACATCCAAATTAGCGTATAGTGCAACAATGATTTCAGGAGTAGATTCCTTAATGCCCATTACCCATTTAGCCCATTCCCCCTCCCACAACCCCTCCAGTAACCCTCTGTTTGTTCTCCATATTTATGAGTCTCTTACACTTTGTCCCCCTCCCTGTTTTTATATTATTTTTGTTTCCCTTCCCTTATGTTAATTTGTTTTGTCTCTTAAAATGCTCATATGAGTAAAGTCATATGATATTTGTCTTTCTCTGACTAATTTCACTTAGCATAATACCCTCCAGTACCATCCACATAGTTGCAAATGGCAACATTTCATTCTTTTTGATTGCTGAATAATACTCCATTGTGTGTATGTGTATATATACCACATCTTCTTTATCCATTCATCCATCAATGGACATTTGGGCTCTTTCCACACTTTGCCTATTGTTGATAGTGTTGCTATAAACATTGGGGTGCATGTGTCCTTCGAAACAGCACACCTGTATCCTTTGGATAAATACCTAGTAGTGCAATTGCTGGGTTGTAGGGTAGTTCTATTTTTAGTTTCTTGAGGAACCTCCATACTGTTTTCCAGAGTGGCTGCACCAGCTTGCTTTCCCACCAACAATGCAAAAGGGATCCTCTTCACATTCTTGCCAAATTCTGTTGTTGCCTGAGTTGTTAATGTTAGCCATTCTGACAGGTGTGAGGTGGTATCTCATTGTGGTTTTGGTTTGTATTTCCCTGATGAGTGATGTTGATCATTTTTTCATGTGTCGGTTGACCATCTGGATGTCTTCTTTGGAGAAGTGTCTATTCATGTCTTTTTCCCATTTCTTCACTGCATTCTTTGCTTTATGGGTGACGAATTTGATAAGTTCTTTGTAGATATTGGATACTATTTGCATACTAACCCTTTATCTGATATGTCATTTGCAAATCTCTCATTCTGTCAGTTGCCTTTTAGTTTTGTTGATTGTTTCCTTCGCTGTGCAGAAGGTTTTATTTTCATGAGGTCCCAGTAGTTCATTTTTACTTTTGTTTCCCTTGCCTCTGGAGACGTGTTGAGTAAGAAGTTGCTGCGGCCAAGATCAAAGAGGTTTTTGCCTGCTTTCTCCTCAGGGATTTTGATGGCTTCCTGTATTACATTTAGGTTTTTCATCCATGTTGAGTTTATTTTTGTGTATGGTGTAAGAAAGTGGTCCAGGCTTATTCTTCTGCATGTTGCTGTCCAGTTTTCCACTTTCAGAACCACTTGCTGAAGAGACTGTCTTTATTCCATTGGATATTCTTTCCTGCTTTGTCAAAGATGAGTTGGCCATACATTTGTGGGTCCATGTCTGGATTCTCTATTCTGTTCCATTGATCTGAGTGTCTGTTCTTGTGCCTGTACCATACTGTCTTGATGATTACAGCTTTGTAGTACAGCTTGAAGTCTGGGATTGTGATTCCTCCTGCTTTGGTTTTCTTTTTCAAGATTGCTTTGGCTATTCCAGGTCTTTTCTGGTTCCATACAAATATTAGGATTATTTGTTATAGCTCTATGAAGAATGCTGGTGTTATTTTGATACGGATCGCATTGACTATGTAGATTGCTTTGGGTAGTATTGACATTTTAACAATATTTTTTCTTCCTATCCAGGAGCATGGAATATTTTTCCATTTTTTTGTGTCTTCTTCAATTTATTTCATAAACTTTCTATAGTTTTCAGCATATAGATTTTCACCTCTTTGGTTACATTTATTCCTAAGTCTGTTATGGGTTTTGATTCAAATGTAAATGGGATCGATTCCTTTATTTCTCTTTCTGCTGCTTCATTGTTGGTGTATAGGAATGCAACTGATTTCTGTTCATTGATTTTATATCCTACAACTTTGCTGACTTCATGAATAAGTTCTAGCAGTTTTTTGGTGGAATCTTTTGGGTTTTTCATATAGAGTATCATGTCATCTGCAAAGATGAAAGTTTGACTTCTTCCTGGCCGATTTGGATGCGTTTTATTTCTTTGTGTTGTTTGATTGAAGAGGTTAAGACTTCCAATACTATGTTGAATAACAGTGGCTAGAGTGGACATCCCTGTCTTGTTCCTGATCTTAGGGGGAAAGCTCTCATATTTTCCCCATTAAGGATGATATTAGCATTGGGTCTTTCGTATATGGCTTTTATGATCTCGAGGTATGCTCCTTCTATCCCTACTTTCTTGAGGGTTTTTATCAATAAAGTATGCTGTATTTTTTCAAATGCTGTCTCTGAATCTATTGAGGGGATCATATGTTCTTGTCCTTTCTTTTTTACTGATGTGATGAATCACGTTAATTGTTTTGTGGATATGAACCAGCCCTCCATCCCAGCTATAAATCCCACTTGGTTGTGGTGAACAATTTTTTTAATGTATTGTTGGATCCAGTTGGCTAATATCTGGTTGAGGATTTTTGCATCCATGTTCATCAGGGAAATATAGTTCTCCTTTTTAGTGGGGTCTTTGTCTGGTTTTGGAATCAAGGTAACGCTTGCTTCATAGAAAGTGTTTGGAAGTTTTCCTTCCATTTCTATTTTTTGGAACAGCTTCAGGAGAATAAGTGTTAACTCTTCCATAATTGTTTGGTAGAATTTCCCTGGAAAGCCATCTGGCCCTGGACTCTTGTTTTTTGGCAGATTTTTTATTACTAATTCAATTTCCTTACTGGTTATGGGTCTGTTCAAATTTTCTATTTCTTCCTCTTTCTGTTTAGGTAGTGTATATGTGTCTAGGAATTTGTTCCTTTCTTCCAGATTGCCCATTTTATTGGCATATAATTGCTCATAATATTCTCTCATTATTGTTTTTATTTCTGCTGTGTTGGTTGTGATCTCTCCTCTTTCATTCTTGATTTTATTTATTTGGGTCCTTTTCTTTTTCTTTTTTGATCAACCTTGCTAGTGGTTTATCAATTTTGTTAATGCTTTCAAAGAACCAGCTTCTGCTTTCATTGATCTGTTCTGTTGTCGTTGTTGTTTTCTGGTTTCGATAGAATTAATTTCTTCTCTAATCTTTATTATTTCCTGTCTTCTGCTGGTTTCAGGTTTTATTTGCTGTTCTTCTTCCAGCTCCTTAAGGCGTAAGGTTAGGTTGTGTATCGGAGATCTTTCTTCCTTCTTTAGGAAGGCCTGGATCGCTACATACTTTCCTCTTATGACTGCCTTTGCTTCATCCCAGAGGTTTTGGGTTGTGGTGTTATCATTTTCCTAGGCTTCTGTATACTTTTTAATTTCCTCTTTAACTTCTTGGTTAACCAATTCATTCTTTACTAGGATGTTCTTCAGTCTCCAAATATTTGTTACATTTCCAATTTTTTTCTTGTGGTTGATATTGAGTTTCATAGCAATGTGGTCTGAAAATATGCACGGTATGATCTTGATCTTTTTGTACTTGCTGAGGCCTGATTTGTGTCCCAGTATGTGGTCTATTCTGGAGAACGTTCCATGTGTATTGGGGAAGAATGTATATTCTCTGCTTTAGGACACAATGTTCTGAATATATCTGTTAAGTACATCTGGTCCAGTGTGTCATTCAAAGCCATTGTTTCCTTATTGATTTTCTGATTAGATGTTCTGTCAATTGTTTTAAGTGGGGTGTTCAAGTCCCCTAATATGGTATTATTATCAATGAGTTTCTTTATGTTTGTGGTTAATTTATTTATATATTTGGGTGTTCCCACTTTGGTGCACAAATGTTTACAATTGTTAGGTCTTCTTGGTGAATATACCTCTTAATTATGATATAATGCCCTTTTTCATCTCTTGTTACAGCCTTTATTTTATTTTTTATTTTTATTTATTTATTTATTTATTTTAATATATGAAATTTATTGACAAATTGGTTTCCATACAGCACCCAGTGCTCATCCCAAAAGGTGCCCTCCTCAATACCCACCACCCACCCTCTCCTCCCTCCCACCCCATCAACCCTCAGTTTGTTCTCAGTTTTTAAGAGTCTCTTATGCTTTGGCTCTCTCCCACTCTAACCTCTTTTTTTTTTTCCTTCCCCTCCCCCATGGGTTCCTGTTAAGTTTCTCACGATCCACATAAGAGTGAAAACATATGGTATCTGTCTTTCTCTGTATGGCTTATTTCACTTAGCATCACACGCTCCAGTTCCATCCACGTTGGTACAAAAGGCCATATTTCATTTTCTCTCATTGCCACGTAGTATTCCATTGTGTATATAAACCACAATTTCTTTATCCATTCATCAGTTGATGGACATTTAGGCTCTTTCCATAATTTGGCTATTGTTGAGAGTGCTGCTATGAACATTGGGGTACAAGTGGCCCTATGCATCAGTACTCCTGTATCCCTTGGATAAATTCCTAGCAGTGCTATTGCTGGGTCATAGGGTAGGTCTATTTTTAATTTTCTGAGGAACCTCCACACCGCTTTCCAGAGCGGCTGCACCAATTTGCATTCCCACCAACAGTGCATGAGGGTTCCCGTTTCTCCACATCCTCTCCAGCATCTATAGTCTCCTGATTTGTTCATTTTGGCCACTCTGACTGGCGTGAGGTGATACCTGAGTGTGGTTTTGATTTGTATTTCCCTGATAAGGAGCGACGCTGAACATCTTTTCATGTGCCTGTTGGCCATCCGGATGTCTTCTTTAGAGAAGTGTCTATTCATGTTTTCTGCCCATTTCTTCACTGGGTTATTTGTTTTTCGGGTGTGGAGTTTGGTGAGCTCTTTATAGATTTTGGAAACTAGCCCTTTGTCCGATATGTCATTTGCGAATATCTTTTCCCATTCCGTTGGTTGCCTTTTAGTTTTGTTGGTTGTTTCCTTTGCTGTGCAGAAGCTTTTTATCTTCATAAGGTCCCAGTAATTCACTTTTGCTTTTAATTCCCTTGCCTTTGGGGCTGTGTCGAGTAAGAGATTGCTACGGCTGAGGTCAGAGAGGTCTTTTCCTGCTTTCTCCTCTAAGGTTTTGATGGTTTCCTGTCTCACATTCGGGTCCTTTATCCATTTTGAGTTTATTTTTGTGAATGGTGTGAGAAAGTGGTCTAGTTTCAACCTTCTGCATGTTGCTGTCCAGTTCTCCCAGCACCATTTGTTAAAGAGGCTGTCTTTTTTCCATTGGATGTTCTTTCCTGCTTTGTCAAAGATGAGTTGGCCATACGTTTGTGGATCTAGTTCTGGGGTTTCTATTCTATTCCATTGGTCTATGTGTCTGTTTTTGTGCCAATACCATGCTGTCTTGATGATGACAGCTTTGTAGTAGAGGCTAAAGTCTGGGATTGTGATGCCTCCTGCTTTGGTCTTCTTCTTCAAAATTACTTTGGCTATTCGGGGCCTTTTGTGGTTCCATATGAATTTTAGGATTGCTTGTTCTAGTTTTGAGAAGAATGCTGGTGCAATTTTGATTGGGATTGCATTGAATGTGTAGATAGCTTTGGGTAGTATTGACATTTTGACAATATTTATTTTTCCAATCCATGAGCAGGGAATGTCTTTCCATTTCTTTAAATCTTCTTCAATTTCCTTCATAAGCTTTCTATAGTTTTCAGCATACAGATCCTTTACATCTTTGGTTAGATTTATTCCTAGGTATTTTATGCTTCTTGGTGCAATTGTGAATGGGATCAGTTTCTTTATTTGTCTTTCTGTTGCTTCATTGTTAGTGTATAAGAATGCAACTGATTTCTGTACATTGATTTTGTATCCTGCAACTTTGCTGAATTCATGTATCAGTTCTAGTAGACTTTTGGTGGAGTCTATCGGATTTTCCATGTATAATATCATGTCATCTGCAAAAAGCGAAAGCTTGACTTCATCTTTGCCAATTTTGATGCCTTTGATTTCCTTTTGTTGTCTGATTGCTGATGCTAGAACTTCCAGCACTATGTTAAACAGCAGCGGTGAGAGTGGGCATCCTTGTCGTGTTCCTGATCTCAGGGAAAAAGCTCTCAGTTTTTCCCCGTTGAGGATGATGTTAGCTGTGGGCTTTTCATAAATGGCTTTTATGATCTTTAAGTATGTTCCTTCTACCCCGACTTTCTCAAGGGTTTTTATTAAGAAAGGTGCTGGATTTTCTCAAAGGCCTTTTCGGCATCGATTGACAGGATCATATGGTTCTTCTCTTTTTTTTTTGTTAATGTGATGTATCACGTTGATTGATTTGCGAATGTTGAACCAGCCGTGCATCCCAGGAATGAATCCCACTTGTCATGGTGAATAATTCTTTTTATATGCCGTTGAATTCAATTTGCTAGTATCTTATTAAGAATTTTTGCATCCATATTCATCAGGGATATTGGCCTGTAGTTCTCTTTTTTTACTGGGTCTCTGTCTGGTTTAGGAATCAAAGTAATACTGGCTTCATAGAATGAGTCTGGAAGTTTTCCTTCCCTTTCTATTTCTTGGAATAGCTTGAGAAGGATAGGTATTATCTCTGCTTTAAACGTCTGGTAGAACTCCCCTGGGAAGCCATCTGGTCCTGGACTCTTATTTGTTGGGAGATTTTTGATAACCGATTCAATTTCTTCGCTGGTGATGGGTCTGTGGTCTGTTCAAGCTTTCTATTTCCTCCTGATGGAGTTTTGGAAGAGTGTGGGTGTTCAGGAATTTGTCCATTTCTTCCAGGTTGTCCAATTTGTTGGCATATAATTTTTCATAGTATTCCCTGATAATTGTTTGTATCTCTGAGGGATTGGTTGTAATCATTCCATTTTCATTCATGATTTTATCTATTTGGGTCATTTCCCTTTTCTTTTTGAGAAGTCTGGCTAGAGGTTTGTCAATTTTGTTTATTTTTTCAAAAAACCAACTCTTGGTTTCGTTGATCTGCTCTACAGTTTTTTTAGATTCTATATTGTTTATTTCTGCTCTGATCTTTATTATTTCTCTTCTTCTGCTGGGTTTAGGCTGCCTTTGCTGTTCTGCTTCTAGTTCCTTTAGGTGTGCTGTTAGATTTTGTATTTGGGATTTTTCTTGTTTCTTGAGATAGGCCTGGATTGCAATGTATTTTCCTCTCAGGACTGCCTTCGCTGCGTCCCAAAGCGTTTGGATTGTTGTATTTTCATTTTCGTTTGTTTCCATATATTTTTTAATTTCTTCTCTAATTGCCTGGTTGACCCACTCATTCGTTAGTAGGGTGTTCTTTAACCTCCATGCCTTTGGAGGTTTTCCAGACTTTTTTCTGTGGTTGATTTCAAGCTTTATAGCATTGTGGTCTGAAAGTATGCATGGTATAATTTCAATTCTTGTAAACTTATGAAGGGCTGTTTTGTGACCCAGTATATGATCTATCTTGGAGAATGTTCCATGTGCACTCGAGAAGAAAGTATATTCTGTTGCTTTGGGATGCAGAGTTCTAAATATATCTGTCAAGTCCATCTGATCCAATGTCTCATTCAGGGCCCTTGTTTCTTTATTGACCGTGTGTCTAGATGATCTGTCCATTTCTGTAAGTGGGGTGTTAAAGTCCCCTGCAATTACCACATTCTTATCAATAAGGTTGCTTATGTTTATGAGTAATTGTTTTATATATTTGGGGGCTCCGGTATTCGGCGCATAGACATTTATAATTGTTAGCTCTTCCTGATGGATAGACCCTGTAACTATTATATAATATCCTTCTTCATCTCTTGTTACAGCCTTTAATTTAAAGTCTAGTTTGTCTGATATAAGTATGGCTACTCCAGCTTTCTTTTGGCTTCCAGTGGCATGATAAATAGTTCTCCATCCCCTCACTCTCAATCTAAAGGTGTCCTCAGGTCTAAAATGAGTCTCTTGTAGACAGCAAATAGATGGGTCTTGTTTTTTTATCCATTTTGATACCCTATGTCTTTTGGTTGGCGCATTTAATCCATTTACATTCAGTGTTTTTATAGAAAGATATGGGTTTAGAGTCATTGTGATGTCTGTATGTTTTATGCTTGTAGTGATGTCTCTGGGACTTTGTCTCACAGGGTCCCCCTTAGGATCTCTTGTAGGGCTGATTTAGTGGTGACAAATTCCTTCAGTTTTTGTTTGTTTGGGAAGACCTTTATCTCTCCTTCTATTCTAAATGACAGACTTGCTGGATAAAGGATTCTCGGCTGCATATTTTTTCTGTCTAGCACTCTGAAAATCTCGTGCCAATTCTTTCTGGCCTGCCAAGTTTCAAACGAGAGATCAGTCACGAGTCTTATAGGTCTCCCTTTATATGTGAGGGCACGTTTACCCCTTGCTGCTTTCAGAATTTTCTCTTTATCCTTGTATTTTGCCAGTTTCACTATGATATGTCGTGCAGAAGATCGATTCAAGTTACGTCTGAAGGGAGTTCTCTGTGCCTCTTGGATTTCAATGCCTTTTTCCTTCCCCAGTTCAGGGAAGTTCTCAGCTATTATTTCTTCAAGTACCCCTTCAGCACCTTTCCCTCTCTTCCTCCTCTGGGATACCAATTATGCGTATATTATTTCTTTTTAGTGTATCACTTAGTTCTCTAATTTTCCCCTCATACTCCTGGATTGTTTTATCTCTCTTTTTCTCAGCTTCCTCTTTTTCCATAACTTTATCTTCTCGTTCACCTATTCTCTCCTCTGCCTCTTCAAGCCGAGCTGTGGTGGTTTCCATTTTGTTATGCATTTCGTTTAAAGCGTTTTTCAGCTCCTCGTGACTGTTCCTTAGTCCCTTGATCTCTGTATCAAGAGATTCTCTGCTGTCCTCTATACTGTTTTCAAGCCCAGCGATTAATTTTATGACTATTATTCTAAATTCACTTTCTGTTATATTATTTAAATCTTTTTTGATCAGCTCATTAGCTGTTGTTATTTCCTGGAGATTCTTCTGAGGGGAATTCTTCCACTTGGTCATTTTGGATAGTCCCTGGCGTGGTGAGGACCTGCAGGGCACTTCCCCTGTGCTGTGGTGTATAACTGGAGTTGGTGGGCGGGGCCGCAGTCAGACCTGATGTCTGCCCCCAGCCCACCGCTGGGGCCACAGTCAGACTGGTGTGTGCCTTTTCTTCCCCTCTCCTAGGGGCGGGATTCACTGTGGGGTGGTGTGGCCCGTCTGGGCTACTTGCACACTGCCAGGCTTGTGATGCTGGGGATCTGGCATATTAGCTGGGGTGGGTAGGCAAGGTGCATGGGGGCAGGAGGGGCAGGCTTAGATCGCTTCTCCTTAGGTGATCCTCTTCAGGAGGGGCCCTGTGGCAGCGGGAGGGAGTCAGATCCGCTGCCGGAGGTTTGGCTCCGCAGAAGCACAGAGTTGGGTGTTTGCGCGGAGGGAGCAAGTTCCCTGGCAGGAACTGGTTCTCTTTGGGATTTTGGCTGGGGGATGGGCGGGGGAGATGGCGCTGGTGAGCGCCTTTGTTCCCCACCAAACTGAGCTCTGTTGTCAGGGGGCTCAGCAGCTCTCCCTCCCTTTGTCCTCCAGCCTTCCCGCTTTCCAAGCAGAGCTGTTAACTTATGACCTCCCAGACGCTAAATCGCGCTTGTTGTGGGAACACCGTCCATCAGTCCCCTCCGCTTTTGCAAGCCAGACTCGGGGGCTCTGCTTGGCCGGCGAGCCGCCCCTCTGCCCTGGCTCTCTCCCGCCAGTCCATGGAGCGCGCACCGCCTCGCCGCCCTTCCTACCCTCTTCCGTGGGCCTCTCGTCTGCGTTTGGCTCCAGCGACTCCGTTCTGCTAATCCTCTGGCAGTTTTCTGGGTTATTTAGGCAGGTGTAGGTGGAATCTAAGTGATCAGCAGGACGCGCGGTGAGCCCAGCGTCCTCCTAAGCCGCCATCTTGCCGCTTCTCCTCATGAAGCACTTTATAGTCCATAAACTAAGCAGGCGGTGAGACTTCTGTTCTTGAAGAGCAATGTTGGTCTCGTTGGGTGGTACTTAGTGTAACGGCTCTGTTCTCCACTAGATGGCGCTGCTAGCCTACTGGGGTGGATTGTTGTGGTGCTTGTAGGTGCATATGTGCATGCGCGGCAGTGGTGAAAATGGGGGCACCCAGCTATCCAGTCTCTGATATCAGAACTCTGTTCTCCCAGATCAGCAATTGCACACCCATCCCTTGTCTTCAGCTTTCATCCACTCCCCACTTT
The DNA here is from genome assembly GCF_018350175.1 of Felis catus. Taxonomy (NCBI): domain Eukaryota; kingdom Metazoa; phylum Chordata; class Mammalia; order Carnivora; family Felidae; genus Felis; species Felis catus. Next base: position 124,451,702 of record NC_058386.1, on the reverse strand, counting down.
TACACTGTCTGTGACTGAACCCCAGGTAGTACCTCTTTCCCATGTTTTGTCTCAGATGTGACTGTTTTCCCCAACCAGCCCCTTACTTCTGAAGGACTTCAGCTTTGACCTGTTATGCCCCTCTGTGGGAGGATCTCACTGAGCAATGGCCAAATACCAGCCGCACCCAGGAAAGTTCACATTACTGTGCTGCTGCCGAAGCCAAAAGAGTGTGGCTAGGTGCCAGCCCACCCCAGAAAAAGTTCACGAGATAGTGTAACAGCAGAGTTTCAGGAATTATGTAAAATTACAACACACATCTGGCACCAGGTTCACCCTTAACAACCTTGTTCCAGCCCCAGTGAATGTGGCTGTTCTCTGGGGTCTTCTGGGTCCAGGTTTCCTCACAGCCCCTACCAAATGTCCTTCCAGCAGTGGAACCACTTATCCCCATGTGGTCTGAGCACCTCACAGACCCCACTCTGCTCCTGGGGATTCACCCTTCCCATCAGAGCACAGCCAGCTGCAGAGTTGCAGTCTCTGTGCTCCCCGTTTACAGTCTTAATGGAATTTAAAGCCTCTCCTTTCTCCCTTTTTAGTGCAGTCCCTGTGGCTGTTTCCAATTTTTCGTTTTCTCTACCGCTGCTTTTGGGGTGGGATGCTTTTCCCATATCTTCCCCCAGGTCTCCATCCTCTCTCCACCTGCAAAAGCACCTTCCTGCCCTCCATGGCTTCTCTCTCCCCCAGTTCACCTCTCTGGGTCATGTACCTGCTGAAATTCTGTGGTTCAGGTTGTGAGAATTGTTGTGCTAATCCTGAGATCAGTTTTCTAGGTGTGCAGGATGGGTTAGTGTTGGTCTTGCTGTATTTCATGGATGCGAGACACACAAAAAACTTCCATGCTGTTCTATCATATTGGCTCCCTCCACTGTTTATATGTTTTATGTTATGAAAGAACCTAAGAATATTAAGATAATATTATCTTCTACAAGAGATGTTTTACTCTTTCTTCTTATAGGCAAGAGACTGATCAATTCAACACAGTCAGTGAATGATCTGATTTGAGACTTGATAGCATTTTTAGTTAAGACTCAATCTATTTCCCATTCTGTGGCCCTCCAAGGTTTTTAAGTAAGATCCCTGTTGGTCTTCGTCTCCTCAATGCTGAAATAGAGCAAGAGATTCTGTTCTACCAGTCAAATATTATCAGCTTACTGTTTAGCCTTCCACTTTTAAACATCTTCAAAATTTTGCAAGTGCTTTAGAGAGAAACTGTGTGAAGTCACTCTAATTTCCAATGTTGTTACTCCAACCCCATTTGAACTCCAGTGTTTCTTCTGGCTACACGGTTTCCCTGTAGTGACATTCTTCCAGGGGCCAGGCATGGATTTTCAATCTCTTTCTGTACCTAGAAACCTTGGGTGAAAAATGGATGTAGACCTTTTATAAGTCTTTCAAAGTCTTGCCTCTTTTGCTTTTGGTCCTCTCATCCCTTGTGAGTCTTTGTTTCTTCAGTACTACAAGACTATAGGATATTTTACCATATTTTTTAGATGTTTTGGACTACCCTTTAAGCCTTTTGTGCAGCCTCAGAATTCAACAAATATTCTATAGGAGGAACATTAGCAAATTTCAAATTCTACTATACCAGTCTCATGTATTTCCTAAAAGCTTTGGTAGTTTCTAAACAGTGAGCCTTTATCAGAACTATACCGACAATATTGGACTCTAGGAACTACCTAGGAGTATAAAATGCTTCCAGGAAGAAAAACAATTGCATATTCTCATCGCACAGTTCACATCCTAATGATTTTCCTCTCTTTGAATTGGTATACCTAGTGAACTATGCAAAGTTGACTTGTACAAAGGAAGAAGACCCATGCCAGAAGGAAGAAATTTTCAATAATTAGAATGGTTTAAGTTGCTGAATTTTATTTTTTATTTTTTAGATAGTTTTTGTCAGGTTAGCTAATGTACAGTGTATACAGTGTAGTCTTGGCTTCGAGAGTAGACTCCCATGGCTCATCCCTTACTTACAACACCCAGTGCTCATCCCAACAGGTGCCCTCCTTAATGCCAATCTCCCATTTTCTTCACCCCCCCCAAACACTGACCCCCCATAAACCCTCAGTTTGTCCTCTGTATTTAAGAGTCTCTTATGGTTTGCCTCCTTTTGTTTGTAACTTATTTTTCCTTCCCTTCCCCTATGGTCTTCTGTGAAGTTTTTCAAATTCCACATATGAGTGAAAACATATGATATCTGTCTTTCTCTGACTGACTTATTTCACTTTAAGTTGCTAAATTTTAGTTCCAGAGCTTCCAAAGAGAATATCTGACAATAAATTTTTTAAATGAGAAGCAAGATAATGTTTGTGGGTGAAACAAAAAGCATTCTAAGGGCTTATGCCATGCTCATAGTAGGACAGCTTCTGTCCACTCTGAACTCTCCCTTGACATGGATGTCTTCCCCTCCAAACAGGAATTGCACCAGAGAACATTACATTTTTAATCAGACAGAACAAGAGGTCAGTCCTATCTCTGCCAGTTGTTCTAGCTATGTGAGCATGTAGCACTTTATTACCTTCCCCGAGACTTTTTCTCATCTTTAAAAACAGAGTTGAGATATGTATTTTGTCATGTTGTTCTGGGGATTAAGAAGACAAATTACATAAATCACCAGGCAAATTCAATGAGTGTGAGTTAGTTTTGTTCCTTTTTTTCCACCTAAGCACTGTGAAGGAAGGTGCTTGGGAGGTGCTTTCTGGGAGTGAAATAATGAACACAAGGTGGACATAAAGGGTAAAACCTCTCCCAAGTGGCAATTTTAATATAACATTCTTTTGGGGAAATAGCTTCCATTCTCCACCAGGACAAGGGAAAGAAGGAATGAATTAATGGGTATAAGTATTCTCTCCTCATGCATTATGAAGAGAGAAGTCATATAAATCACATATCTGGCAGAATAATGTCCATAGTATTAGATGGCAAGGAGCAGCACGTAAATTATTTTCAAATTGAAAGATAGATAGAACTTGTGTATAACCAAGACAGTTTTTAAATTAAGAACATAGCTACAACATTTTGAGTTTTAGAAAAAGGGAGTTAAATAGAAAATGTATATATGCAAGCTATTGAGCTCAATAAATCTTTATTTAGTCATTAAAATTTTCCCTGAGAAGTTAAGAACTCCATCAACCAAGTTTAGAATTGGTGTGTAATGACTAAATAAAGATTTATTGAATATTAATTAGATTTATATTAAAAGCAAAGGGTAAGTTCCTTCTTGAGAGGACTCCATATTATTATTGGTCATAGGATCTCAGGATGTTGGAGTGGTGGGAATAGTCTTGGACTGAGAAAAGACTTCAGTTATAGCCATAGCTCTACCACCAATGGCTTATTAACTTTGAGGAAACCCATTTCTGTCCTTTTACTTGATGATATGTAAAAAGTTTAGATTCCAGCTTTTTATTCTTCTGTTTGATGATAGTAAAGTGCTACATCTATTGTAGGGGAACCTGGGTGACCCAGTCAGTTAAGCGTCTGACTTGAGCTCAGGTCACAATCCTGTGATCTGTAGGTTTGAACCCCACATCGGGCTCTGCGCTGACAGCTCAGAGCCTGGAGCCTACTTTGGATTCTGTGTCTCCCTCTCTCTCTACCCCTCCCCTACTCTCTCTCTCTGTCTCATTCAAAAATAAACATTAAAAGAAAAAGAAAGACTTTGCAGAACCTATGTCTTTAAAAAATTTTAAAAATAAAGTGCTGCATCTATTGTCTTACTGCCATCCAAGTCCTTGCCTACTGTGTATCCTTTCCTGGCCCCCTAGTGTGCAATGACTGGATAGTATGAAATTAAGTGTGACACCTGGTCTTTACTTTACCAAGGATGACATCTTATATATGCCTGGGTGAACACCATCACCTAGTTTCAGTTCATTACTGCATCACTCTATATTTCACAAACATTGTTGTTGAAATGCCTGTTCAATCATGAAATGTCTGTAAGCTGGTTAGTGTGGCAAAGAGTGTTATCTCTTGCAGGGACTTCCAACTTTTTCTGGACCAACCTCTTTTTCAGTATAATAATACCTTTTATAGAAACTCTAATGTTTAGCTGTCTAGATTCTATTTTAATATCTCTAGTAAATGAGGTAGTATTCGCACTTTAAACCTTTGCAGGGAGGGGTACCTACGTAGCTCAGTTGGTTGAGCGTCCAACTTCAGTTCAGGTCATGATCTCATGGTTCGTGATTTTGAGCCCCACATCGGGCTCTGTGCTGACAGCTCAGAGCCTGGAGCCTGCTTCAGATTCTGTGTCTCCCTCTCTCTCTTCCCCTCCCCCACTTGTGCACTCACTCTCTCTCTCTCAAAAATATGAATAAACATTAAAACAATTTAAACCTTTGTAGGGAGTTCTTTACATTGTTGGGCAGTTTTAAACAGAAAATTATTCCTTATTTTCAGGGAGTTGACTCTTACTGCCTTCTAAAGTCTATTTCCCTTTTCACATGATGAGCCTCTGGATTTTTGAAGGAATTCTATCTTCAGTGTCTTCATGTATCCTTTGTGTTATCCCATTTGAAGACCTTCAACAAATCCTGATCAGTGCTCCTGTCAGCATTTTTCAAACTCTGTGCCACCAGATATTAATATCCTATGAGAAATCAGTAAGTTACCTGGTATTTTTATTTTTTATTTTTTTCATTAATAATTACCTTATTACTTTTTATATAGGAGTTTATACAAGAAATATAAACTTTTGGCTGTATGAATCATCAAAGTTAGGAAAGCATTTGACTCTGGATATTGCTGATGATAACAAGTTTTTTCCTAAACAAAGAATATTTCCAAAGGAAATCAATATTTCCTGTATCTTTGGTTGGCAATGTCAGGTATATAGTACCAGAATCAAACCATTGTGTATTCATGAATGCTTATTAAGCAGTGAATGGCATTGTGTAGTACTAAATTGTGAATTGGGTAAATTCATTCTAACAATAAAAAAAAAGTTGTTAAAATTCTAGGTTAACTTTTTTTTTTTTTAATTTTTTTTTATTTTATTTTTTATTTTTTTTTAAATTTTTTTTCAACGTTTTTTATTTATTTTTGGGACAGAGAGAGACAGAACATGAACGGGGGGGGGGGCAGAGAGAGAGGGAGACACAGAATCGGAAACAGGCTCCAGGCTCCGAGCCGTCAGCCCAGAGCCCGACGCGGGGCTCGAACTCACGGACCGCGAGATCGTGACCTGGCTGAAGTCGGACGCTTAACCGACTGCGCCACCCAGGCGCCCCAGGTTAACTTTTTTTTATAAAGAAGAAAATTAAAACTACTTGTATTCCATTTGGAAGTAGAATTACTGTTAATATCTACTTTTCTTTACATATATGCACATTCATACATATAATTTACATAGTTCCTTTGTTCAAAAATATTTCTTGAAGTCATTATATGATTATATCAGTTTTATTCATTCTATATTATATCATGAATATTTTCCAAGTTAATAATTTGCAACAGTTAGTTGTAATTAAAACTTAATGCCTAGGGGTGCCTGGGTGGCTCAGTCAGTTAAGCATCTGACTTTGGCTCAGATCATGATCTCACAGTTTGTGAGTTCAAGCCTTGCATCGGGCTCTGTGCTGACAGCTCGGAGCATGGAGCCTGTTTTGGATTCTGTGTGTGTGTCTCTCTCTCTGTTCCTCCCCTGCTTGCCCTGTCTGTCTGTCTGTCTCTCTCAAAAATAAATAAAGATTAAATAAAACCTTTTAATGCCTATATAACTTTCCATTATACTGATATACTCTAATTTACTGTCAGTTCTGTTGTTGAACACTTAAATTGCCACATTTTAGTCATTTTTTAAAAGTGTGAAAGATATCTTCCAATAGAAATGTTTGCCTTCATTCCCCTGTATTCTACACTGGCAATTTTTGTTACTCTAAAACATGTGTTTAAAAATCAGACTAAATTGCCTTGCTAAATTGACATGCTATACTTTCTTTTTCCCTTTGCCTTCCCTAGATGTAATTCTCAAAAGAAATTCCATAGAAATAAATTTTAATAAAGTATTTAAAATACATTACTGGAGGGAAAGTTGCATCCAGATGTCAACTTGACAGCAGTTACCCAGGAGTGAGGGAAGATGAGTTGTTTTTCTTCATATATTTCTGGATTCTGCATTCTTTCATAACATTTTTTAGAAGTAATGTCAAAGTCTTAGTTTCCTTACCTTTAAGATGGAAATAATATTAACACCTATCTTAGCTGTTGTGAAGATTAAGTGCATTAAAATGTACACATAAAATTACAACCATGCCTGGCACATGGTATCAGCTCAGTAAATGTTACCTGTTAGTAGTAGCAGTTTCTGAGATTCTGGAAGAAGTGTGGTAGTAGTATAAAAATTACATGACCATTGCTCCTCAATGTTGGCACAAGAATGGGATCTTATTCTGTCTTGTATGGGAAGAGCAACATGGCCTATAATACAGCTTGAAGTAATCTCCTGGTTACCAAATTCCATTTCTTTTGTAGCTTCAATATTAATTTCACAGAAGTGGAGAGTTCTTTTACTGTATAAGATATCCTTAATTTTGTTTTGTGTATCCAAGTAAACATTAGGTGTTTTTCTTCCAGAAATAAAGGCTAAATCCTTTTTATAATTATTAAAAATGTTTATTTTATTTTTGAGAGAGAGAGAGCGAGCATGAGCAGGGTAGATGCAGAGAGAGAGGGACAGAAGATCCAAATCAGGCTCTGTGCTGACAACAGAGAGCCCAATGTGGGTCTCAAGCTCACAAGCTGTGAGATCATGACCTGAGCCGAAGTCAGACACTTAACTGACTGAAAGGCTAAATTCTTTAGGGTTACAAATGTGTCTTTCAGTTAATTTAATTTAATTTTATTTACTTTTTTGTTTCAAGTTTTTATTTAAATTCTAGTTAACATATAGTGTAATATTGGTTTCACATGTAAAATTTAGTGATTCATCATTTATATATAATACCCAGTATTTATCATAACAAGTGCCCTCCTTAATGCCCATCACCTATTTAGCCCATCCCACACCCACCTCCCCTCCAGCAAGTTTGTTTCTATGAGTCTTTTATGGTTTGGCTACCTCTGTTTTCCTGCCTTCCCCTGTGTTCATATGTTTTGTTTCTTATGTATGAGTGAAATAATATGGTATTTGTCTTTCTCTGATTTATTTCACTTAACATAATACCCTGTAGCTCCATTCACCTCGTTGCAAATGGCAAGGTTTCATTATTTTTGATGGCTGAGTAATATTCCATTGTGTGTGTGTGTGTGTGTGTGTGTGTGTGTGTGTGTGCATGTGTGTGTGTATGTGTGTGTGCATACCATATCTTTATCCATTCATCAGTCAATGGACATTTGGGCTTTTTCCATAATTTGCATATTGTTGATAATGTTGCTATAAAACATTGGGGTGCATGTGTCCCTTCAAATCTGTATTTTTATATTCTTTGGGTAAATACCTAGTAGTCCAATTGCTGGATTGTAAGTCAGTCCACATCCTCAGCAACATCTGTTGTTTCCTGTGTTGTTAATTTTAACCATTCTAACAGGTGTGAGGTGGTATCTCGTTATACTTTTGATTTCTCCTTCCCTGATGATGAGAAATGTTGAGGGTCTTTTCATGTGTCTGTTAACCATCTGTATGTCTTCTCTGGAAAAGTGGCTATTCGTGTCTTCTGCCCATTTCTCAATTGGATTATTTGTTTTTTGGGTGTTGAGTTTGGTAAGTTCGTTATAGATTTTGGATACTAACCCTTTATCAGATATGTCATTTGCAAATATCTTTTCCCATTCTGTAGACTGCCTTTTAGTTTTATTGATTTTTTCCTTCACTGTGAGAGGCCGTTTGATACGTACCTATCTATCCATCTATATCTATATCTATCTATATCTATCTATCTATCTATCTATATTCCCACTTGCTTATTTTTGCTTTTTTATTTTTATTTTTAAAATTTTATTCCAGTATAGTTAATATACAGTGTTATATCAGTTTCAAATGTGCCATATAGTGATTCAACAATTAAATACAATTACTCCTCATCATGATAAGTATACTCTTAATCCCCATCATCCATCCCCCACACACCTGCCTGCTGGGAACTATCAGCTTGCTCTGTATAGTTGAGAGTCTATATTTTTATTTGTCTCTCTTATAATTTGTTAATTTGTTTTATTTCTTAGATTCCACATATGAGTGAAATTATATGGTATTTATCTTTCTGTGACTGACTTATGTCACTTAGCATCATACTCTCCAGATCCACCTATATTTTTGCAAATGGCAAGATTTCATTCTTTTTATGGCTGAATGATATTCCAGTGTGTGTGTGTGTGTGTGTGTGTGTGTATATATATATATATATGTGTGTGTGTGTGTGTGTGTGTGTGTGTGTGTGTGTAGGAAAGGTATTCTTTCCCTATTTTGTGTTCCTGGCAACACTGTCAAACATCAATTGACCATAAATATGTAGATTTCTATCTACATTCCTAATTCTGTTCCACTGACCTATGTGCCTGTTTCTATGCTAGTAGCATATTGTTTTTATTACTATAGCTTTGTAACATAACTTGAATTCAGGTGTTCTGATGCCTCTGGCTTTGTTCATTCTTTAATTTGAGTATAGTTAACATACAGTGTTATATTGGTTTTGAGTATACTATATAGTGATTCAACAATTCCGTACATTACTCAGTGCTCATTATGATAAGTGAACTCTTAATCTCCTTCACCTATTTCACCCATCCCTCACCCATCTACCCCCTGGTAACTATTAGTTTGTTCTCTATAGTTAAGGGTCCTCTTGGGGTGGCTGGGCGGCTCAGTCAGTTAAGCGTCTGACTCTTGATTTTGGCTCAGGTCATGATCTCACAGTTCATGAAATTGAGCGCCATGTCAGGTTTCTCCCTCTCTGTCCCTTCCCTGATTGTGCCTACCCCCCAAAATAAATAAATAAACTTAAAAAAGGAGTCCGTTTCTTAGTTTCTCTCTCTTTTCTGTTTTTTTTTTGTTTCCTTAATTCCACATATGAGTGAAATCATATCATATTTTTTCTGTGATTTATTTTTCTTAGAATTATACCCTACTGTTCCATTCATGTCATTGCAAATGGAAAGATTTCATTTTTATATGGCTGAGTAATATTCCATTGTGTGTATATGTAATAGATATTAATGTGTATATATATTAATGTGTATAGGTTTATATATATTCTTCTTTATCCATTAATCTATTAATGGACACTTGAGCTGCTTCCATAATTTGGCCATTGTAAACAGTGCTGCAAGAAATATAGTGGTGTATATATCTTTTGGAATTAGTATTTTTACATTCTTTGAATAAACACCGAGTAGTGGAATTAATGGATCATAGGGTAGTTCTAATTTTAATTTTTTAGGAACCTCCATGCTGTTTTCCACAGTGACTGAACCACTTTGCATTCCCACTGACAATGCATGAGGATTACTTTTTCTCCACATTCTTGCCAACACTTGTTGTTTCTTGATTTTTTTTTTTATTTTAGCCATTTTGACAGGTGTGAGATGATATGTCTCTGTGGTTTTGATTTGTAGTCCTCTGATGATGAGTAATGTTGATCATCTTTTCATCTGTCTGTTGGCCATCTATGTCTTCTTTGGAAAAAATGTCTATTTATGTCTTCTGCCCCTTTTTAAATTGGATTAATTGGCGTTGAGTTGTAGAAGTTATTTATATATTTGGATACTAACCCTTTATCCAATATTTTTTTGCAAATTATCTTTTCCCATTCAGTAGATTGTCTTTTTGTTTTGTTTATTGATCCTTTCACTGTGCAGAAACATTTATTTGATATAGTTCCAATAGTTTATTTTTGCTTTTGTCTCCCTCGCCTCAGAATACCTCAAGAAAAATGTTGCCATGGCTGATTTCAGAGAAATTACTGGCTGTCCTCTCTTCTAGGATTTTGATGGTTTCAGGTCTCATATTTAGCTCCTTAATCCATTTCGAGTTTATTTTTGTGTATAGTGTAAGAAAGTGGTATAATTTCATTCTTTCACATGGAGCTGTCCAGTTTTCCCAGCCCCATTTGTCAAAGGGACTGCTTTTTTTTTTCTCATTGAATATTCTTGCCTCCCTTGTCAAATAATTGTGGTTTATTTATGAACTTTCTATTCCATTCCACTGATATGTGTGTCTATTTTTGTGCCAGTACTATAGTGTTTTGCTTACTGCAAGTTTGTAGTATATCCTGAAATTTCCAGTTTTCTGAGTATTTCTGAAATCTGTAATATTTCTGAAATCTCCAGGTATCTCTGATGCCTTCAGTTTTGTTATTTTTCAAGATTGCTTTGGCTATTCAGCATCTTTTGTTGTTCCCTACTAATTTTAGGATTTTTTCATTTAGTTCTGTGAAAAATACTGTTGGTAATTTGATATGGATTACGTTCAATCTGTAGACTGCTTTAGGCAATATGGGAATTTAAACTATATTTGTTCTTCCAATCCATGAGCATGGAATATCTTTCCATTTGTTTGTGTCATCTTCAGTTTCTTTCATTAATGTTTTATAGTTTTCAGAGTACAGGTATTTCATCTCCTTGGTTGAGTTGATTCACAGGTATTTTATTATTTTTGGTTCATTTGTAAATGCGATTATTTTAATTTCTCTTTCTGCTACTTCATTATTACTGTATAGAAATGTGATGAATTTATGTGTATTGGTTTTGTATCCTGCAACCTTAATGAATTCATTTATCTCTTTTAGTAATTTTTCGTGGTGTCTTTAGGGTTCTCTCTATATAATATGATGCCATCTGCAAATAGTGAAAGGTTTACTTCTTCCTTACCAATTTGGTTGACTTTTATTACTTTTTGTTGTTTGATTGCTGTGGCTAGGACTTCCAGTACTTTGTTTAATAAATGTGGTGAGAGTGGACACCCTTTTCTTGTTCCTGACCTTAGGGGAAAAGCTGTCAGTGTTTCACCATTGAGTATGATGTTAGCTGTGAGGTTTTTTCTTTTAATCTATGGCCTTTATTATGTTGAGGTATATTCTCTCTAAACATACTTTGTTGAAGGTTTTACTCATGAGTGGATATTGTACTTTGACAAATGCTTTCACTACATCTATTGAAACAGTCATATGGTTTTTTTTTCCCTTTCTCTTGTTGATGTGAAGTATCATGTTGATTAGTTTGTGAATACTGAACCATCCTTGAATCCCAGGAACAAATCCCATTTGATCATGGTGGATGATTTTTTAATGTATTGTTGCATTCGTTTTGATTTTTTAATGTATTGTTGCCTTTGTTTTGCTAATATGTTGTTCAGGATTTTTGCTTCTGTTTATCAAAGCTATTGACCTGTAGTTCTGGTGTGTGTGTGTGTGTGTGTGTGTGTGTGTGTGTGTGTGTGTGCTTTCTTATATTGTTTTGGTATTAATGCCATGCTGGCCTTGTACAATGAATTTGGAAGCTTTCCTACTTCTATTTTTTTTTTTTTGCATTAAATTGAGAAAAATAGGCATTAACTCTTCTTTAAATGTTTGGTAGAATTCCCCTGTGAAGCCATCTGGTCCCGGATTTTTGTTTCTTGGGAGTTTTTGGATTACTGAGTCAATTTCATTGCTTGTAATCAATCTGTTCAAATTTTCTATTTTTTCCTAATTCAGTTTTGGGAGGTTATGTGTTTCTAGGAATTTATCCATTTCTTCCAGATTGTCCAATTTGTTGGTATATAATTTTTCATCATATTCTCTTATAATCCTTTGTATTTCTCTGATGTTGGTTGTTTTATCTCTTCTTTCATCATTTCTGACTTTATTTGAGCCCTCTCCTTTTTTTGATGAATTTGACTGAAAGTTTATCAATTTTTTTTAATCTTTTCTAAGAACCAGCTCCTAGTTTCATTGGTCTGTTCTATTGATTTTTTAAGTCTCCATTTTATTTATTTTTGCTCTATCTTTATTATTTCCTTCCTTCTACTGGGTTTGGGTTTTGTTTTTCTTTTTCTAGTTCCTTTAGATGTAAGGTTAGGTTGCTTATTTGAGATTTTTCTTGCTGCTTGAGGTAGGCCTATAATGCTATTAACTTCCCTGTTCAAACTATTTTTGTTGTATCCCAAAGATTTTGGATGATTGTGTTTTCATTTTCATTTGTTTCCAGGTACTTTTTGATTTTGTCTTTGATTTCTTGCTTGACTCATTCACTCACTTTTCAGTAGAATGATATTTAACCTTCATATACTTGTATTCTTTCCAGATTTTTTTTTGTGGTTGATTTTTAGTTTCACAACATTATGGTAAGAAAAGATGTATGGTATGACTTCCATCTTATTGAGTTCTTTGGGCCTTTTTTGTGATGTATTCTGGAGAATGTTCCATGTGCGCCTGAAAAGAATGTGTATTCTGTTTTAGGATGGAATTTTCTGAATATATCTGTTGGATCCATCTGGTCCAATGTGTCCTTCAAAGCCATTGTTTCCTTGTTGACTTTCTGTTTGGATGATCTATCCATTCATGTAAGTGAGAGTGTTAATGTCCTCTACTCTTATTGTATTACTATCAGTTACTTCCTTTATTTTTGTTATTAACCTCTATATGTATTTGGTTGCTCCCATGTTGGGTGAATAAATACTTACAATTGTTAAAGCTTGTTGAATTGTTCCCTTTATCATTAAGTAGTGTCCTTCTTTGTCTGTTAGTCAAATAATTTTATAGTCAATAATTAGTCAATAATTTTATAATTATATATAAAAATATAATTTATTGTCAAATTGAGTCTTTATTTAAAGTCTATGTTGTACAAATTAAGAAATAAATCCCATTTACAATGCAACCAGAATAATAAGATACTTAGGAATTAATCTAACCAGAGGTGAAAGACCTGTACTCGGTAAACTATAAAACATTAATGAAAGAAATTCAAAACAACACAAAGAAATGGAAATACATTCCATGCTCATGGCATGGAACAGATATTGAAAGAACAGATATTGTTAAAACATCTACAAAGCAATCTACAGATTATATATAGTCCCTAATCAAAACCCAACAGCATTTTTTCACAGAACCAAAACAAACAATACTAATTTTGTATGGAACCACACACACACAAAAGAATAGCCAAAGCAATGTTGAAAGGCTGGAGGCATAACAATTCTGGACTTTAAATTATGTTAGAAAGCTGTAGTAATAAAAACAGTGTGGTACTTGCACAAAAATAGACAGATCAATGGGACAGAACAGAATATGCAGAAATAAACCCACTACTATATGGCTAATTAATCTTCAACAAAATAGGAAGGAATATTCTGTGGGAAAAAGACAGTCTCTTCAACAAATGGTGTGAACAGTGGACATCAACATGCAAAAAAAAATGGATCTAGACCACTTTATTATACCATACACAAAAATAAATTCAAAATGGATTAAAGACCTAAATGTGAGACCAGAAACCATCAAAATCCTAGAAAAGAACACGGGCAGTAAATTCTTTGACACTGACTCCAAGACACTAATTCAAAGGGATATATGCACCCCTATGTTTATAGCAACATTATTTAGAATAGCCAAGATATGGAAGCGTCTAACAGTAGATGAATGGATAGATAGCCAAATCAGAAAACATACTCTTAACTATAGAGAATGAACTGAGGGTTACTGGTGGGGAGGTTGGTGAGGGGATGGGTTAAATGGGTGATGAGGATTAAGGAGGGCACTTGTGATCAGCAGTGGGTGTTGTATGCAAGTGATGAATTACTAAACTCTACACCTGAAACTAACATCACTGCATATTAACTAAATATAATTTAAATAAAAACTTGAAAGAAAAAAGATTAAGCAGAATAAAAGATCACTGTCTTTCCAAGATAAATAAAAAGGAACAAAACAAACACACAAAGGAAAATAATAAGGGAGAAAGAAAGAAAGAAAGAAAGAAAGAAAGAAAGAAAGAAAGAAAGAAAGAAAGAAAGAAAGAAAGAAAGAAAGAAAAACTGACTCTTAATTATAGAGAACCAGAAGGAAGGTTATCAAAGTTACCAGAGGGGAAGGTGTTGGGGGGATTGGTTAAATAGGTGATGGGGATTAAGGAGTGCACTTGTGATGAGCACAGGTTGATTTATGGAACTGTTGACTTACTGTATTGTACACTTGAAACTAATATAATGTTAACTAATTAATTTAAACATAAATAAAAAATAATGTCTATTTTGTCTGATAAAAGTATTGCTACCTGGCTTTCTTTTCACTTCCATGTGTCTTATAAATGCTTTTTCATCCCTTCACTTGCTTTTTTAAAAAAAATTTAATATTCTATTTTTTTAAAAAAGTCCAAGAATCACAATAAAAAGGTTAATGTTTAATTTAAAAACAATTTTCTTTTGTCTATATTTGAAAGTCTGTGACTGGCGGTTTCCTTTTTTTCTTTTCTTTTTTTTCAATTTGCTATATATTTTTATTTTTTTTTCCCAAACATTTTTTTAAAATTTTACATCCAAGTTAGTTAGCGTAGAGTGGAACAATGATTTCAGGGGTAGATTCCTTAATGCCCCTTACCCATTTAGCCCATCCCTCTTCCCACAAACCCTCCTGTAACCGTCTGTTTGTTCTCCATATTTAAGAGTCTCTTATGTTTTTTTCCCCTTCCCCCCTCCCTGTTTTTATATTATTTTAGCTTCTCTTCCTTTGTGTTCATCTATTCTGTGTCTTGAAGTCTTCATATGAGTGAAGGCATATGACATTTGTCTTTCTCTGACTTATTTTGCTTAGCATTAATACCCTCTAGTTTCATCCACATAGTTGCAAATGGAAAGATTTTATTTTTTTGATTGCTGAGTAATACCCAATTGTATATATATACCACATCTTCTTTATCCATTCATCCATCGATGGACATTTGGGTTTTTGCCATACTTTGGCTATTGTTGATGGTGCTACTATAAACATTTGGGCCCACGTGTCCCTTCGAAACAGCATACCTGTATCCCTTGGATAAATGCCTAGTAGTGCAATTGCTGGGTCATAAGGTAGTTTTATTTATATTTTTGGGGGGGAACCTCCATACTGTTTTCCAGAGTGGCTGCACCAGTTTGTGTTCCGACCAGCAGCGCAAAAGAGATACTCTTTCTCTACATCTTTGCCAACATTTGTTGTTGCCTGAGTTTGTTAGCCATTCTGACAGGTGTGAGGTGGTATCTCATGGTGGTTTTGATTTGTATTTCCCTGATGATGAGTGATGTTGAGCATTTTTTTCACGTATTGGTCGGCCATCTGGATGTTTTCTTTGGAGAAGTGACTATTCATGTTCTTTGCCCATTTCTTCACGGAATTATTTGTTTTTTGGGGGGTGTTGAGTGTGATAAGTTCTTTACAGATTTTGGATACTAACCCTTTATCTAATACTTCGTTTGCAAATATCTTCTCCTATTCCATCAGTTGCCTTTTAGTTTTGCTGGTTGTTTCCTTCACTGTGCAGAAGCTTTTTATTTTGATGAGGTCCCAACAGTTTATTTTTGCTTTTTTTTTCCCTTGCCTCCAGAGACATGTTGAGTAAGAAGTTGCTGCGGCCAAGATCAAAGAGGTTTTTGCTTGCTTTCTCCTCGAGGATTTTGATGGCTTCCTATCTTACATTTAGGTCTTTCATCTATGTTGAGTTGCTTTTTGTGTATGGTGTAGGAAAGTGATCCAGGTTCATTTTTCTGCATGTCGCTGTCCAGTTTTCCCAGCACCAGTTGCCAAAGAGACTGTCTTTATTCCATTGGATATTCTTTCCTGCTTTGTCAAAGATTAGTTGGCCATATGTTTGTGGGTCCATTTCTGGGTTCTCTATTCTGTTCCATTGATCTGAGTGTTCTTCTGCCAGAACCATACTGTCTTGATGATTACAGCTCTGTAATAGAGCTTGAAGTCCAGGATTTTGATGCCTCCTGCTTTGGTTTTCTTTTTCAAGATTGCTTTGGCTATTCAGGGTCTTTTCTGGTTCCACAAATATTAGAATTATTTGTTCTAGCTCTGTGAAGAATTCTGGTGTTATTTTGATAGGGATTGCATTGAATATGTAGATTGCTTTGGGTAGTATCGACATTTTAGCAATATTTGTTCTTCCTATCTAGGAGCATGGAATATTTTTACATCTTTTTGTGTCTTCTTCAATTTCTTTCATAAGCTCTTCATAGTTTTCAGTGTATAGATTTTTCACCTCTTTGGTTAGGTTTATTCCTAGGTATTTTATGGTTTTTGGTGCAATTGTAAGTGGGATCGATTCCTTGATTTCCCTTTCTGCTGCTTCATTGTTGGTGTACAGAAATGCAACCGACTTCTGGGTGTTGATTTTATATCCTGCAACTTTGTTGAATTCATGAATCAGTTCTAGCAATTTTTTGCTGGAATCTTTTGGGTTTTTCATATAGAGTATCATGTCATCTGTGAAGAGTGAATTTTTGACCTCTTCCTGGCCGATTTGGATGAGTTTTATTTTTTTGTGTTGTTTGATTGCAGAGGCTAAGACTTCTAATACTATGTTGAGTAACATAGTATTATTATTATTGAGTGGACATCCCTGTCTTGTTCCTGACCTTAGGAGGAAATCTCTCAGCTTTTTTCCACTGAGGATGATATTAGCATTGGGTGTTTCATATATGGCTTTTATGATCTTGAGGTATGATCCTTCTGTCCCTACTTTCTTGAGGGTTTTTATCAAGAAAGGATGCTATATTTTTTTCAAATGCTTTCTCTGTATCTATTGAGAGGGTCATATGATTCTTGTCCTTTCTTTTATGGATGTGATGAATCACATTGATTGTTTTGCAGTGTTGAACCAGCCCTGCATCCCAGGTATAAAACCCACTTGAATAATTTTTTTAATGTATTCTTGGATCCAGTTGGCTAATATCTTGTTGAGGATTTTTGCATCCATGTTCATCAGGGAAATTGGTGTCTAGTTCTCCTTTTTAGTGGGGTCTTTGTCTGGTTTTGGAATCAAGGTAATGCTGGCTTCATAGAAAGAGTCTGGAAGTTTTCCTTCCATTTCTATTTTTTTGGAACAGCTTCAAGAGAATAGGTATTAACTCTTTCTTAAATGTTTGGTAGAATTCCCCTGGAAAGCCATCTGGCCCTGGACTCTTGTTTTTTTGGGAGAGTTTTGATTACTAGTTCAATTTCCTTACTGGTTATGGGTCTGTTCAAATTTTCTATTTCTTTCTGTTGCAGTTTTGGTAGCGTATATGTTTAGCGTATAGGAATTTGTCCATTTCTTCCAGATGGCCCATTTTATTGGCATATAATTGCTCATAATATTCTCTCATTATTTTTATTTCTGCTGTGTTGGTTGTCATCTCTCCTCTTCATTCTTGTTTTTATTTATTTGGGTCCTTTCCTTTTTCTTTTTGATCAACCTGGCTAGTGGTTTATCAATTTTGTTGATTCTTTCAAAGAACCAGCTTCTGGGGTGTGTGTGTGTGTGTGTGTGTGTGTGTGTGTGTGTGTGTGTGTATTTCATCTTTTCTCCCCTCAGAAATTCCCCCTTAAAATTTCTTGCAGGGCTGGTTTAGTGGTCACAAACTCCTTTAATTTTTTTTTTGTCTGGGAAACTTATTATCTCTCCTTCTATTTTGAATGACAGCCTTGCTGGATAAAGAATTCTTGGCTGCATACTTTTCTGATTCAGCACATTGAATATATCCTGCAACTCCTTTCTGGCCTGCCAAGTTTCTGTGGATAGGTCTACTGCAAACCTGATCTGTCTTCCCTTGTACATTAGGAACTTTTTTTCCCTTGCTGCTTTCATGATTCTTTCCTTGACTGAGTATTTTGTGAATTTGACTATGATATGCCTTGTTGATGGTCAGTTTTTGTTGAATCTAATAGGAGTCCTTTGCACTCCCTATTTCTATGTCTTTCCCCAGGTTAGGAAAGTTTTCCACTATGATTTGCTCACATAACACTTCTATGCCTTTTTCTCTCTTCATCTTCTGGGACCCCTGATTCTGATGTTGTTCCTTTTTAAACAGTCATTGATTTCTTCAATTCTTAAATTGTGCTCTTTTGCCTTAATCTCTCCTTTTGTGTGCTTCATCATTCTCCCTATGTTTGTCCTCTATATTGCTGATCTCTGTTCCGCCTCATTTATCCTTGTCACCATGGCATTCATTTGAGATTGCAGCTCAGTTATAGCATTTTTTTATTTCATCCTCTTTTACTTCATTTCTCTCCACAGAAAGGGATTCTAATCTATTTTTGACTCCACCTGCTATTCTTATTATCATGATTGGAAATTCTGGTTCAGATATCTTGCTTGTGTCTGTGTTAGTTAATTCCATGGCTGTTGTTTCTTCTTTCTCTTTCTTTTGGGTGAATCCTTAGTTTTGAAATTTTGAAGGAAGAAAAAGTATTAATGAGGTGAAAAAATTAAAAAAATTAAAATTAAATAAATTAAAATTAAAAACAACACACACACACACAGACACACACACTAAAATGAAATGAATGATGCTATATCCGTAGTGTGTTTTGGTGTGGATGTTGAAAGGGGCTTGATAGATTAGAGAAAAAAGGGGAAAGAACAGAAAGGGAAATATTTTGTAAATTTGAAACAATGAATACCCTGAAATAAATTAAAATGAAATTATGGAAGTAAACTACAATTTGAAAAAAATACACAAAGTTAAAAAGTATAGTAGAAAATGTGGAAAAATAATTTTAATGAAAATTGAAAATAAAAATAAATTTTTCTCTTTCTGTGTTCAAGAAACAAAAAAGAGAAAAAAAAGAAAATGGAATAAATGGACTAGTTATAGACTGAAATATGATTGAAAATAATTCGTTTTCCCCTAGAAGTCAAACTATGAAGCACTTTTTACTCTGTAAACTAAGCCTGCAGAGAGACTTGTGTTCCTGATTAGCCAGGTTGGCCCAGTTGGGTGGGTCTT
Source organism: Felis catus (assembly GCF_018350175.1). Classification (NCBI taxonomy): domain Eukaryota; kingdom Metazoa; phylum Chordata; class Mammalia; order Carnivora; family Felidae; genus Felis; species Felis catus. Next base: position 124,432,771 of record NC_058386.1, on the reverse strand, counting down.
AGTGTAATGGCTCCATTCTCCACTAGATGGCGCTGCTTAGCTTACCTGGGTGGAGTGTTGTGGCACTTGTAGGTGTGCATGTGCGTGTGTGGGAGCAGTGAAAATGGCATCACCCAGTTACCCAGTCTCTAGTATCGGAACTCTGTTCTCCCTGATCAGCAATCACTCACCTGTCCTTCATCTTCTGCTTCCATCCACTCCCACTTTTACACTGTCCGTGACCAAGCCCCAGGCAGCACCTGCCTCCTGTTTTATCTCAGATGTGGCTATTTTTCCCGACCATTACCTCTGATGGACTGTGACTTTGACCCATTCTGCCTCTCTGCAGGAGGGTCTCACTGAGCAATGGCCAGGTGCCAGCCACACCCGGGAGCATTCGTGGGACCGTGCTTCTGCTGATGCCCAGAGACTGTGGCCTGGTGCCAGCCCATCCCAGGAAAAGTTCACATGATTGTGTAGCAGCAGCATTTCAGGGATTATGGCAAATCACAACACGCATCTGGTGCCAGGCTTCACCCCCAATGACCTTGTTCCAACACAAGCAAATGTGGTTGTTCTCCCCGGTCCACTGGGCCTTTGCCTGTGGGGGAGCCACATAGCCTCTACCAGGTGTCCTCCCAGCAGGGGAACTGCCTCTCCCCATGTGGCCCAAAGACCCTTGGACTTCACTCTGCTCCTGGGGATTCGCCCTTGCCACTAGAGCACTGCCAGGTAATGAGCTGCAGAGTTTAAGACTCTGCACTCCCTCTGTTTATAGAGTCTTAATGGAATTTAAGCCCTCTCCTTTCTCCTCTCTCCCTTTTTAGTTCAGTCCCTATGGCTGTTTCCACTTTTCCACTTTCTCTCCACCTGCTTTTTTTTGGGGGGGGGGTGATTTCCCCATATTCTTCCCCTTCTCTCTGTCCTCTCTCTGCACACAAAAACAGCTCCCTGCCCTCCATGGCTTCTCTCTTCCCTAGTTCACCTCTCCATACCACATACTTGCTGAGTTCTGTGGTTCAGGTTGTGCAGATTGTTTTGTTAATCCTCAAATCAGTTTTAGGTATGCAGGATGGTTTAGTGTTGATCTGGCTGTATTTCATGGACACGACACACACAAAAAAATTTCCATCCTGTTCTGCCATCTTGGTTCCTCCAATGTTCTATTTATTTTTGAGAGAGTGAGCATGAGCAGGAGAGGGGCAGAGAAAGAGAGGGAGACACAGAATCTGAAGCAGACTCCAGGTCCTGAGCTGTCAGTAAAGAGCCTGACACAGGACTCAAACCCAAGAACTGTGAGACTATGACCTGAGACAAAGTGGGATGCTTAACCGACTGAGCCACCGAGGTCCCCTACCTCCCTTGCTTTCAATCTCCGTGTGTCTTTCAACATAAAATATGTCTCTTGTAGGCAGCATATAGATGGATCTTTCTTTTTTAATTCATTATGTCACCATATGTCTTTTAAATGGACCATTTAGTCCATTTGAATTCAAAGTAATTATTGATAGTTATGTATTTATTGCCATTTTGTTACTTGTTTTATGGTTCTTTTGTAGTTCTCTGTTCCTGTCTTCTGTTACTGTCTTCTCTCGTGGTTTGTTGCTTCCTTTAGTTATATACTTGGATTCTTCTCTTTTTTAGTTTTCATATCTATTATTGGTTTTTGATTTGTGGTTGTGATTACATTTGCATATAACATGCATATAGTATTCTATGTTGATAGTTGCTTACATTTGAGTACATTCTTTACTACCCCCCCCCCAACATTTAAGGTGTCATACTTTACACTATCCTTTTATTTTGTAAGTGTCTTGACTGATTTTGACATACATATACTTAATTGTATTGGTTTTGTGTTTCCTACTTACTCCTATTTATTTTCTTTCCTTTCCACTCAAAGAATCCCCTTTAACGTTTCTTGTAGGGATAGTTTAGTGCTCATGAATTCCTTTAATTTTTGTACAGGAAAATCTTTATTTCTCCTTCTATTCTGAACAATAGCCTTTTTAGGTAGAGTATTCTTGCTGTAGGTGTTTTTTTTTCTTTCAGCAATTTGAATAAGTCATGCCACTCCCTTCTAGCTCACAATGTTTCTGCTGTAAATCACCTGAGAGTCTTATGGGATTTCCCTAGTATGTAACTGTTTTTTTTTTCTCTTGCTGCTTTTAAAATTCTCTCTTTATCACTACTTTTTGCCGTTTTAATTACTATGTGTCTTGAGCTGATGTTTTGGGGCCTCACTGTGCCTCCTAGACCTGGATGTCTGTTTCCTTCCCCAGATTTGGGAAGTTTTCAGCTATTGTTTCTTCAAATAAATTTCTTCCCCCTTTCTCTCTTCTCCTTCTGGGATCCCTTTAATGTGGATGTTAATAGGCTTGATGGATTTGATGAATTCCCTAGGTATATTTTCATCTTTTATTATTTTGTTCTCCTTTTCAGCTTGATTGCTTTCCATTACTGTGTCCTCCAGGTTGTTGCTCCATTCTTCTGCTTACTCTAGTCTGCTCTTTGTCCCATGCAGCGTATTATTAATTGCATTTATAGAGTTCTTCATCTCTGATTGGTTCCTTTTTATGTTTTCTATCTCTTTGTTAAGGGTGGCACTGAAGTCCTCCACCCCTTTCTCATGTCCATTGAGTGTCTTTATGACCATTACTTTAAATTCTCTATCAGGCATTTTACTTATCTTCATTTTTTTTAGGTATCCTTCTCTTGAAAGTAGTGATCTTATGGAAGAAAGGTCTTGATGTGGCCTGCAGTACAATTTCTCCTGTCTCCAGAACTTGGTACTTTAGGGATGTCTTTGATGTGTGTGCATGTGCTCTGCTGTTGTGGTTGGGTCACTTTTGCCTTCAGTCCAGCTATCTACATGGTTCTCTTGCCTGTTTTTGGCAAGGTTCCTGTATTGTTAGTGGGCCAATAAATGGCCAGCTTGGTCTTAGGTTGAGTTAGACGAGGCATTTGCCAGAGATGCAGTAGCTGTTAACTGCAGGAGAATGCAGGGATGGGTCACACTGTGCCAGTAAGGTCCAAGCCATCAGGAGGGTTCCTCCAGCCATCTGGGACTTGGGTAGGCCCAGTTGGAGGGGTAGGTGGGAGGTGTTAGCAAGGTTTGCATGGGTCTGTTGTGAGAGAGGACAGAGATTCATAGCCTTGCAAAGGAGGTATGTCCACAGGAGAATGCAGGGGCATGATGCACTTTTAATGAGTTATGTAGCAAGTGTTTGTGATACACTTGTTCACACAAGCGTGTGTTTATGCTGGGTGGCAGAGGAGGGAAGTGGTGCCACCAGCTCTTTTGTTCCTGGAGAAATCTTCTAACAATCATTTCCCCTCCAGCACATGCTCTGAGATTAGTAAACAAATTTCCCTCCTGTATACCCCACACATTTTTCAAACTACTGCTTCTATGTTGTGTCTCCAAGGGCTGTCTGTTGTGCTGTCTCTTTAAGGGTATGGACTCAGTTTCCTCTCATGCTCCTGGCTCTCCCCAGAGCCACCTGATTTTTAAATTTACAAGTTTTAAGATGATTGTGAGAACTTGCAAAATTCGGCTCCTCTGGTTTGGAAGCCTAATGTTATGGGGATTTGTTTTCCACATATGGGCTTCCTGGTGTGAGAGTTTGTTTCTCTTTCCCTGTCTATACCTACAGCATTCCTCCCTCCTATGGACAGTCCTACAGATCTGTTTAGCTCCCAACCATATCTCTGCCCTTCCTATCTTCTTCACTGTGGCCTCATCTCTACATTTAGCTGTGGAGAGTATGTTCTGCCGGACTTCAGGTTGTTTTCTGGGTTATTACACGGATGTACATATTATCTAGTTGTATCCATGGGATGAGGAGAGCTTAGCATTCTCCTACTCCACCATCTTCCCATGGCATACTTTTGCTTTTATTGCCTTTGTTTTTTATGTCAAATTAAAAAAATCTTTGCCAAGACCAGTGTCAAGAAGCTTACCCCACTATATTTTTTCATAGGAATTTTATGGTTTTGAGGCTTATGTTTACATCTTTAATTCATTTTGAGTCAATTTTTGTGTATGGTGTAAGATGGGGTCCAGTTTTGTTTTTTTGTTTTTTTGCATGTCGTCGTCCAGTTTTTCCAAAACCATTTATTGAAGAGACTGTCCACTCCCTATTGTATATTGTTGATTCATTTGTTATAATTAATTGACCATGTATGCATGAGTTTGTTTCTGGGTTCTCTGTTCCATTGATCTAAGCCAATATTCTGTCAATATTTAGTTTCTCTTTTTAAACACAATTCTTTGGGTACCTGGGTGGCTCAGTTGGTTGAGCATCTGACTTTTGACTTCAGCTCAGGTCATGATCTCACACAGCTCGTGGGCTTGAGCCCCCCATATCAGGCTCTGTGCTGACAGCATGGAGCCTGCTGAGGATTTTCTCTTTCCCTGTCTTTCTTGTCCCTCCCTTATACACACTCTCTCTCTAAAAAGTAAATAAATAAACTTAAAAAACACAATTATTGAATTATTTAAGGATAAAATCTTGTTTTAACCATCAGGGACTATATAAATGTTTGACACTGATAAATTGAATCTTTGGATATGATTTTGCCAGCTAAAAGTACACATAAATATATTCCAATTGATTCCATTTTTTCCATATGGCCATATATATATATATATATATATATATATATATATATATTTAACAGAGTTTGTCAGTGCCTTGATGAGATTTAGATCTATTTTTTCAATAGATCCTCTCTCCAATGTACCAATTTCATTTCTCATAAAGGATAGCCTTGGCATAATTTATTTTTAGTGAACTCATGGTAGCTCCTGTTAGTAATTATCTTTTTCCAATGTTTATGATTTTTTTTGTGTGTGTATAAATCTGATCTGGAATTTTACTGTTAATTGACATAAGCTTTAATAAAGAAAGTATCCTATGTAACCAAATTTGATCTTTCCAAAATATTGATTATAACACAGCACGATTGAAGTGAGAATATTTTCTGTGGCTTTGGAAGATTTTCCTAGCCCCTCTGTAGCCTCAGTTTCTACCAATGAGAAAATGAGCATTATACCTTCCACCACTGATCTGGGGGTATTGATAGATTAAATTATGTGTTTATTCATTTACTAAGTTCCTTTTATAAGCCAGATGAACTGCTAGGTGCTCTGAGGTATAAAAGAATGAATAAGATGTAGTATTTTTCTTCAAATGTTGTACATTAGATATAGCAATTAGCTCAATGAGACAAAGGGTAGATTCCAAAGCTAAGATGTCTGGATTATGGTAGGGGAAACAAACTTAGTGAAAACAAGGAGAGGGACTCCTTGACCTCTTGGGAGTTCATTTGTTTTATCTTTTCTAAATAGGGATTTACTGTCCAGGTAGACTATGTATTTCAGCTTTCTTAAAAGATATCAGTATAAACATAAATAGTATTATGTGCATGTATGTGATTAGAGACGGTTGGTGTTTATTTTCTTTTTAATAAAAAAAATACAATTTTCTCATTAGCGAAGTTGCTTCAAGGAATGTGAAGAAAAAATATATCCCCAAATATATCACTCATTTGTAAATTGCAAGTAGTAAATAAATAATTATTTCTCTGTTTGGAAGAGAAAATGGAGATTCCCACTATCTTGTTACCCTTCATAAACATATAGCGGGACACTTATATCTTTGTAGTCTTTCCTTTCTTACTGTGTTCTCGCAACATCACTGAGAGAATGTGAACGTTGTAGATGGTGTAAACAAGGCTCATAGAAGAAAATAAATGTGCCCAAGTTGACCCAGTTTCAGGAACAGAACGTTGGCCTCTTGAATTCTGATCCAGTGTATTTACTGCTCTACCTATAGTAGAGTTGAAACTCAAGATAAAGCGAAAACTAAAACTAAAAAAGAAAATAAAACAAACAAACCAAAACCATAGTGGAGGTAGGTATGAGAATAATAATCATATCCCACTTCAAACAATTTAGTAGCAGTTGACGGAGGCAAAGACATTGGGGTGACTAAGACTTAAATCTAAGTCTTATGTATTTTAAATAATTTATTGGGGTGAATCCACATAACATACTAACCATTTTAAAGTGAATGATTTAGTAGCATTTAGTACATTCACAATATTGTACAACCACTAATTCTACATGTTTCTTAAACCTTTCATCACTCCAAAGTAAAACCTCATACCCATTAAACAGTTTGTTTCTATTCTTGCCTCTCTCCAGTCTTTTGCAACCATCAGTCTGTGTTTTGTCTCTATGTATTTGCTTATTCTGGATATTTCATATAGGTAGAATCATATGATATGTGAACTTTTGTGTCTGTGATACTTTCACTTAGTATAAGTTTTGGAGGTATGTGCATGTTGTAGCATATTATTCCTTTTTCTGGCTGAATAATATTCCATTGTGTGGAATACATACGTATATGTACACACACACACACACATATATATATATATATACATATATATATATATATATATATATATATAACAATTTGTTTATTTGTTGATGAACATTTTAGCTGCTTCTGCCTTTCTGCTGTGAATAGTGTTTTATGAACATTATGAACATTCTTGTACAAGCTTTAGTTTGAACACTAATTTTCAGTTTTCTTAGTTTTATGAAATTGTGGGCTCAAAAGGTAATACTATGTTTAAGTTTTTAAAGATTTGTTAAACTGTTTAACTTAATTAATGGTAAGGAGAGACAGAGAAGTCAGTATGTTTGAAATGAATATCTGTGTACTTTGTATAACTCACTATTTGTCATGGAAATTGTGAGGAGGTTTCTCTTGCATGAAAATATAATTAAGAAAATGGGAAGATTCTCATGAACATTTTCTGGATCACTGAATGAGGAGAATGGACAGTCTATAGCAACGGGAAAACTACAACCATATGTTCCTAATTGGTTTGACTTTCTGCCCAAGGGGTTGAACAAAATTAGTTTTTAATATAAATCTCCAGAGAGTGGGTTTGGATCTGGAGTTAGACCAAGGAGATACCTAAGGTCTAATACAGGGAGTTGTGTGTCACATCAACAATGAGGACATCAAGGCTTCAAGCCAGTGGTTCCCAAATTTTGATGCACACTATAATCCCCTGGGAATCTAAAAAAAAAAAAATACTGGTTCCTTGTATTTTACCATAACAGAAGTACTGATTCCTGGATGCTATCCCAGATGTTCTTATTTATACTGCCCTAAGGTGGAACCAGGATATGAAGATATTTAAAAGCTTTGTAGGTGATTCTAATATGCAGCTAAGTTTGGGAACCACTTCTTTAACTTTATGTGAGGCCTTGCCTCAAGAGATGACAGGAAAGTAATCTCTCTGTGCTTTATTCTTTCTTTTTATTCTCCACCTTTAATTCTTCAATTACTTTCAACTATGTCTTAACTTCCATACTACAGAAGACTCTAGAACATGCAAAAACAAAACAATTTGTGATGCTCGGTATCACCAACCAGGTGTTCGGTAGGTGAATAGACTTAGCCACAAACAAGCAACAGAGAAGCAATTTTTTTTTTTGTTTTAGTCAAAGCCTTTATCAGGTTGGTTGGGAGGAGTCGGGGGCAGGGTAGAATAACAAGATATTGAAGATTATAGAACTCTGAGAAGTTTTATTCCTCCTCTACCTGGTCATTGTTAAGGATGACCAACTGTGAGATCACGCAGGTGACTTAAAGGCAGGAATGCCTAACATTTTCCCATTTATATGCCTGCCTATCCATCTTTTCATTCAACACTTCTTTTGATTACCAGCTATGTGTCAACCATTGTGCTTGGTGCCAAGGTTAGATTAGTAAATAAAATGGCAAAAAAATCTTCATATTTATAGTCTGGTGCATGAACATTAAAAATAATAACACAATTTCTAATTAAAAATTGTGATGTGATTTAAAATAACAGTACAACAAAATTCATATTCAGGAGGAGGGATCAGGGAATACCTGTCTGATATAGTGCCATTTAAATCAAGATCTAAAGAAGGAGTGAATATTCACTAGCATTTCTCAGATGGAGGGAACAGTATATGTAAAGAATATGAGGTTGATAAGGGCCTTGATTACAGAGACAAAACACACACACACACACACACACACACACACAATAAAACAGCCACTGGGATTGGAGCATAGTAAAAGATACTAAGGAGGCCATGAAACTGTAGAGCTGGGCAGAAACCAAATTATGTAGAACTTATAATCATGGTAAGGACTTGAGTTTTATTCAAGGTATGTTGTAAAATCATCAGAAGGTTTTGAACCAGGGAAATGATAAGATTTTACTTTTAAAATAAGTCATTACCCTGGAAAATGGATAGTGTGACAGCTTCATTTATTTATTTAATTCAACCAATATTTATAGATTTCATGGTTTGGGGACACCAGGTAGACACAAATAAACAATATGATTCCTGTCCCCAAGAAGCTAAACGTATGCATTATACTAAGTTAAACAAGTCATACAGAAAAAGACAAATGCCATATGATTTCACTTATATATGGAATATAAAAATAAAACAAACAAAAAGAAGAAACAGACCCATAAATACAGAGAACAAACTGATAGTTGCCAGAAGACAGTGGATGGAGGGAGAGACAGCATGGGTAAAGGAGAGTGGGACATACAGGCTTCCAGTTACAGAATGAATAAGTAACAGGGATAAAAGGTATGGAATAGTGAATATAGTTGATGATATTGTAATAGCATTGTATTTTGACAGATGGTAGCTACACTTGTGAGCATAGCATAACATATAGACTTGTCGAATCACTATGTTGTATGCCTAAAACTAATGTAACATTGTGTGTCTACTATACTTCAATTAAGAAAAAAAAATAAGCTAAATGTAGTGGGCAAAGCTGAAACCTGTGAACATAAAATTACAATCAGGTGTAATAAATACAATGGAAGTATGTGTGTGGTACTGAGAGAACAAGTGGTGTAGCCAGTGAAATAAAGAATCATAAAATGCTTTGAAAAGGAAAAGATGTGTATGTCAGGGGAAAAGTAAATGTTTGATACACAGAAAAGATTGCAGAAGGCATACAGGAAAAGAAGTACAAAAGACAGGATGTATAAAATATTGCATATGTGTCTACTCATAGCAGAGCTAGCTACCAGGGACTCTTCTCACAAGGTAAACTTGTTGGCAGTCATTCTGCCAATAAGCTGCCTTTGAGGTAATTCATCTTCTGAGTACATTCCATGTCACCTTCCATTTTCTACATTGTCACACATTCACGGGTTTTCACCCTCTCATCCATCACCAAGATTTCCACATTTTAGTCTCTATCTCTAATTTGAGATGTGAATAGAAGATCCACTTTTTAACTCACCCTTATAATAATACCTCTTTCAATTGCTTGCCATTTCTATAAACAAGTTATATGCAGTTGTCTTTTATAGATTTCCTTTTAATGTATCTAAGAGCTACCTGTTACCACAAATTTGATACTAATATAGCACCTTGCTGCTATAACTCTTCTCTAGACTATTTATTTCCTGTGATCTTGTAGTGTAGAGAGGTAGAGAAGGCATAGGTCTAGACAGCTGGATTATACCTAAGGTCAGGATTGCACAGATTAAATTCTGTCTTTGGCTGTAGCACCAATTTATCACATAAGATCAAATAAGTACCTTGTCTTACAGCACAAAAGTTTTCCCACCATCACATGTGAACATTTTTTTTCTGATAGCAATAATACATAACTAAATTAAAAATTCACTTTCAAATAACCAGAACAGTGTTTCCATGTCATGGTGGTCCTTTAGAGTCACCAGATGGTTACTACTATCTCTGAAAACACGACAGGAGGGAATAATAGGAGAAGGTATTTAGGATAGACTGGGAAGAACTTTTGGAATATCAGAACATTACCTTTTATGCATTTCTAATGAGGCTATATGGACATAATTAGCATTAATGTTTTAGTCAAGCTCTGGTGGAATTTCCCACCAGATTGATTTTTACCAGATCAATCTCCCTTTCTCTCACTGGAATTCTTTGGTTTTAGCTACAAATAGTCAGCAGTCTGGAAGCCTTCACAGTAGAAGGAAAGGCATGAGGCAAAGCAATGAGTAGAAAGAGTCTCTTCTGTCATCCAATTTAAACTACCACCTCTGCAGTCCAATATAATGGATTTTGGAAATGATCTAAGAGAAATAGTGCTAGCTACAGAGTAGACAGTAGCATGGTTCTGTTTTGTCTTCTTTTATCTTCCTTTTCCAGAGAAAGTTACTTTAAGGCAGAAACCATGCTGTGTCCGTTGCTCTATACCCCTCCAGTGCTGAGCATAGAGCTTTGCCCATAGGGGAGGTGTAGGAAAACCATAAATGATAAATAACTGTTGGGTTCTTCTTGTAATTCCACAGGCCTTTATTTCTGCCTTTCTTTTCTTCTTATTTATTTATTTATTTATTTATTTATTTATTGTTAGAATACAAAGCTCTTATGAAGATATTTCTTTCTTCTTTTCCTTTTTTTTTTTTTTTTTTTTTTTTTTTTTTGGCCTCTGCGGTATCACCTTCTCATTCTGCCTCATTTAAAGAGGGTTGCAAATGGATTTCTTGTGCCTGTCTCGTCACTGCTTTCTGTCTTAGGCACTTTATCATTTCACTGTCTGAATTGTGAGCAGCAAGGTTACAAATCTGTAGTCACCAGATTTTGACTAGTTCCTGTTCAATGTGACCTCTTACTGATTTTTTTGATCTTTTGGTGTTAGTGTCTTTCATCTGACTATCATCCTTTGGTTTCATGCTTGATTCCTTTGCTTGCTCTCTCTCTCTCGCTCTCTCTCTCTTGCTCTCTCTTTGTTTTGTTAGTTTTGTTTTGTTTTTGGTCATTAATCTTTCTCTTCTGATTTGAGTGATTCAGCATTCATCATAGGAGCCTCCCTATGTTTTTGTCTAGTAGAAATGCCATCAGTAGTCTCGAATCCTAGAAATGGGTTCACTCAGGCTATGCTCTTAGTCTAGCATGCCCTCATAACTCTCTACCATTCAAGATCCTATTCTTTATTCAATAGTTAATACAAGGGCTTCCACATGGTCTAGAAGATCTAAATTCACAACTTTATTTCAATTCATTCTAGTTAAATGACCTCAAGAAAGTCACTTAACTGACCTCTCTGAGCCTCATTGTCCTTCCTTTGGCTACAAAGTGAGGATAACCAGTATATCTTGTAGCTGCTGAAGAAACTTTACTCCTTTTCCAAATACAATTCAGTAATATATTCTGCATGAAAACATCCAAAACTGACTAGTTTCCATCACCTCTATCACTACCAACTTGGTCTGAGTCACCATTACTTATCACCTAAATTATTATGCAAGTCTCCTCTTGCTTAAATGGAACCTTCTCAGTGAGCCATTTTCTAGTGATCCTATTTAAAATTTCACATCCCATTCTAAGCTTTATTTTCCCTATAGCAATTTGTGCATTATGATAATATGCTTATATATGATTTGCTTTCCCCCACTTAAATGTATGCAAGTCTCCTCTTGCTTAAATGGAACCTTCTCAGTGAGCCATTTTATAGTGATCCTATTTAAAATTTCACTTCCCATTCTAAGCTTTATTTTCCCTATAGCAATTTGTGCATTATGATAATATGCTTATATATGATTTGCTTTCCCCCACTTAAATGTATGCTTTAGAGGGTGTAGATTTTTGACTACTTGGTTCACTGCTAAATTTCCATACTAGGTTCTCAATATTTGTTTGGTGAGTGAACACTTACCTTATAGGTTTATTGTGAAAATCAAATAGTGTATGTGGAAGTGCTTCATAATATTAAACAGTATAAATGGGAGTTACCATTTTTATTATTTCCCTCAGTTGGAATTGGCCATTTCCTATCCCAAACTCATGTCTTTTGGTAGAATCCCAGTATCACTTCTTTACTTTGAGGTGGGGGGGGTTTATATGTCTGTTATCATAATTTTTTTTCTCTCTGGAAAAGTAGAGGCCTGATATATTAAATTTAGGTTGGAATTCTTAATGTCAGAGCTGGGTAGGGAGTGACTAACTCATGAGATACAAAATGTGGAGATAAGAAAGCCCTGAAAGAAAATACTCAAGAGTGAGATTGAGAGAGCCCAAGCAGACAATATAACTAGTGCAAACAATTCAGAGTAAGAAAGCAGTTACCAGGCAACAGTATGGAAAATCATAAGAGCAGAGCAAGAAAAGTAGGTTTTCTGAGTGAGAAAAGTGGAATGAAATGTAGAAGGTAGAACCTGGAGAGTTTTCTGAGGGGTTGTTGCAAAATCACAAAAATATACTATACATCACTTCTGGCCTTGCTAAAAGGAGCTATTGATAGTTCTGAGCTAATTCAGATACCACCTCTCTGTGACCCTTGCCATAGGTAGAATAAGATCATTGTTTCCCTGGCAACACTAAATGGAAGGCTTGAACAGGCTTTGGAACATTCTGAAGGTGGGAAACATAGCACCAATTTAGCTTTTCTAGGCATATCCCACTGAACCAAATATCAGATCTGGCCAAGGAATTGTATGTTTAACATCTCCTTTGAAATATGCTCTACTATTTTTTTGGATTATCCCAACTGATCCCTAAGAAAGAGATAGGATCTCAATGAAAGCATAAAGAATATAAATACCTGCAAGTCAGCTCTAGAGTCAGAAGGCAACTAAATTGGTGATTACTGTTATCCTGAAGGGCACAGGGGAGTTAATGATCATCCAGCTTTGAGCACTGATCCTGAATTTGGGCTAGTAATTTATATCTATTGAGAGGAGTGTGAAGTGTCACCTTTTTTTGTCTCAAGATCCAGTACTGGTCAGCATACTCATTATCCCAAACCTTGGTCTGCCAGATATAATGAAGGTCCTTTTGGGAAACCTTATTTGCATAGCAAATAACCAGCTACAATATTGTCACTTGTGATAGTTATTTTAAGGAAATCATGGGAGCAAGAAGCTACTGTATTTATTGAAGTGGGTCTTTTATGTGAAGGAGTGTAGCCGGGTAAATTGATCAGTGGAAGTATCACTGGGAATATATCAGTATTGCAATTTTGCAAAGACCCAGCTGATAAGCTCAAAACCCAAAGGAGAATGTGGACAGAAATGAGGAAGCTTGGCTGCCCATTGAGTAGAAGATGATTTTGTAAAACAGGATAAGAGTAAGCAGCAATGAGTGGTGCCTAATTCCACTGGAATACAAGATAGGAGATCAAATTCCAAGATAACAATGCTCAGGGGATATTGAGGTTTGGAAAAGGTTGCAATAAACTCTTGGATCACATGGGTGTCACAGATAATAATACAATGTAGGGTGATATTTACGATTTGAGGCCACTAAAGATACCTGAGAGCCATACTCATTGTTATAATGAGTGGCTTGTGGAATGCCTAGATATAGGTTTCCTTTTTCAAAGTATACATTGATTGACAGTTATCAGCATTATGTGCCTCTAAGTACTGTCTTTTATACAAACCTAAGTATTTAGGTGATTCCACTGAGCACTGAAATGCTCATCCATGCATCCTATGCATGCTAGACTACTTTAAGCAGACATATAGGATTAATTTAATTTTCTATTATTACATCAAATTCTCTATCTTGACATCTTCAAACTTCCAGGAGAATACATCCGAGAGATTGTAAGTAGACACAACTGAAGAATAAACCATCCATTAGCGGTATTGGTCAAACCCAAGAATTGCTGAGTACATTTAATTGACAGGGGATGAAAAGTCCTTCCCTCAGAACTACTGACACCTTGTTAAACTTTGTGACAGATGAGGTGTGGCTCAGAAATTCCATCTTAGGAGTAGCAGATATGTATTCTTTTGGTTGGCCCAGAGAAGCTGCTGACAAAAGTAGTACCAAATAACTTGAGTCAGTTATTGAAGGGATTTCAAGTTTGAAATAAATACAGGAAGCTGTTCAAATAAAGTATTGTATCCAGAGGCCTTCAAGGCTGGAAAGTAGCTGCGATGTTACACAGATTGTTACAAGCATACTCCTCTTGGTGAAGACCTATCTGGAAGACTATATTCCAATCATAACTTTTTTCACCTATGCATAAGATGGAATAGACTTATTGAATCACTGTGTTATAGACCAGAAACTAATGTAACATTGTGTGTCAACTATATTCAAATTAAAAAAAAATCTGTTTGCAAACTCATAATAACAATTTTTAAAAAGATGATAAATTACAGAGAGGTCAATATGATCAAGAAAAATTCAGTATGGAGTTGCTCAGAAAGATAAGGTCATAAAAGTGTTAGCAAAAAAAAAACTATTAGAAGTAATAAATTAATACAAGAAAGTTGCAGGATACAGAATTAATACCCAGGAATCAGTTGTGCTTTTATATGTTAATAATGAAGTAGCAAAAAAAAAAAGTTAAGAAAACAGTTCCATTTACAATTGTGCCAAAATGAACAAAATGCCTAGGAATAAACAACCAAGATGATAAAAGACCTGTACTCTGAAAACTATAAAACACTGATGAAAGAAATTGAAGATGACACAAACAAATGGAAAGATATTCTATACTCAAGGATTGGAAAATATTTTTAAAAAGTCTGCTCTCTCAAAAATAAATAAACATTAAAAAAATTAAAAAACAAGGGGGCACCTGGGTGGATCAGTCAGTTAAGTGTCCAGCTTCAGCTCAGGTCATGATCTCATGGTCTGTGAGTTTGAGCCCCAGTCAGGCTATGTGCTGACAGCTCACAGCCTGGAGCCTGCTTCGAGTTCTGTGTCTCCCTCTTTCTCTGCACCTCCCCTACTCGCAGTCTGTCTGTCTGTCTCTCAAAAATAAATAAACATTAAAAAAATTTTTTTAAAGTCTGTACTACCCAAAGCAACCTACAGATTCAATGCAATCCCTGGTAAAATACCTAAAGCATTTTTTCACAGAACTAGAACAAACGATACTAAAATTTGTATGAGATCACAAAAGATCCCAAATAGCCAAAGCAATCTTCAGAAAAAAGAACAAAGCTGGATATATGGCACTCTCAGAATTCAAGCTATACTACAAAGGTGTGTTAATCAAAACAACATGGTGCTGGCACAAAAATAGACATACAGATCAATGGAACAGAATAGAGAGCCCAGAAATAAACCCATACCTATATGGTCAATTGGTCCATGACAAATGAGACAAAAATATACAGTGGGGAAGAGATAGTCTCTTCAATAAATGCTTCTGGGAAAACTGAATAGCTATATGCAAAAGAATGAAACAGGACCACTTTCTTATATCATACACAAACTTGAAATAGATTAAAGACCTAAGTGTTAGACCTGAAGCCATAAAATATCCTAGAAAAAAATAGTAGTTTCTGTGATGTTGCCATAGAAACATTTTCCTAGATATGTCTCCCAAGGCAAGGGAAACAAAAACAAAATTAAACTATTGGGACTACACCAAAATAAAAAGCTTTTGTACAGTGAAGAAAACCATCAACAAAACAAAAAGGCAATGT